>NC_133331.1:43386860-44127210 GCF_042186555.1 Aquarana catesbeiana
ATTTTCATTATATGTTTATGTATTTATTTTTTGTGAACAAATTGTGCACTTCTTTTTTGCTTATATTTTAAAAGTATTGGCACATAGCACGACATTTTGTTTATATCCAGCGCTGCGCTCTTTTGTTTATATGTTTAGTGGTGCCCCCTATCAGGGTTATAGCGTATAGTCGCAGGATACCTTTTCACAGGTTTATATTTTATTCAATAGGTTTATTTTTTATTCACAACAAATTTTATTCACAACATTTGTACACCTAGCGCAAATTCTTTCTTTTAAAAAATATTAAAGCCTTGTTTAAAAAAAAAATAACAAACGTGTTGTGCTGCCCTGCCTTTTGCAGTGGTTTTGCACAGAGCAACCCCAATCCTCCTCTTCTCTTGTCCCACGCTGGCACTCCTCCCTCCTGCTGGGTGCCCCCACAGCAACCAGCTTGCTGTGGGGGCACCCAAGAAGGTGCTCTCCCGAGCCACGCCTTTGTGTGTCCATACACACACG
The DNA here is from genome assembly GCF_042186555.1 of Aquarana catesbeiana. Classification (NCBI taxonomy): domain Eukaryota; kingdom Metazoa; phylum Chordata; class Amphibia; order Anura; family Ranidae; genus Aquarana; species Aquarana catesbeiana. The sequence goes on from NC_133331.1 coordinate 43,387,359, forward strand.
GAGCTGTGGCTCGGCCCCGCCCCCTCCATCTCCTGGTTGGCTCACTGGCTGTGATTGACAGCAGCGGGAGCCAGTGACTCCCGCTGCTGCCAAAAGCCAATTAGAAGTGTGAGTCCCTGAAGAGCCAAGGCTCTCATGCACATCGCTGGATCAAGAGGGGGCTCAGGTAAGTATTAAGGGGGCTGCTGCACATAGAAGGTTTTTTTTACCTTCATGCATAGAATGCATGAAGGTAAAGTACCTTGTGCCTTTACAACTACTTTAATGTTCCTGTATCGCAACATTGTAAAGAAGTTTACAGCCCATGGCACTGTAGCTAATCTCCCTGGAGCTGGATGAAAGAGAAACATTTATCAGTTTGTCGAAACGTATGTAGCAAAGTCCCGGGCCTCTCTAGAACTAATGTTGACCTCCAGAGTTAGGGACAGCTGACATCCTTCTGTGTAGAGTGGGTTACAAGGCATGGTGGGTGTAATGCAAGGTGGATCGATGGGCGCCAGACACTTCTTGAATGCAAAGAGATTTATTGTCTCTTAAAAAGATTTGTGGGAGAGAGGGCTGGGGCCAGGACACCCTTAAGTATAGGCAATGTTAATTGGCAGACTCCGAGACTTCTCTAGGTAGACAGCCATACAGGGAAAGGTAACCAGCTAGACGCCACATCTGCATGAGTAGGAATGCTGCCTCCTATGGCAACAGTCTTGTAACAGTTTCTAACAAAGATTGTAATGAACTTTTTCGCTTCTGCAATATCCTATTGTAGAACTTCATTCCACCGAGCTCCCAGTTTTTCACTAGACTTCATGTTCCACTGCCACTAGATCCCCTGAGCTCTTACAATCTTTCTCAAGCTTCACCCCCGCATCCCTGCTGGGTCCTTAGCTTGGCACTCAGATGATACTCAAGCGTCAACCCACTGGCCTGCTTGGCCCCTGGCTTGGCACACTATAATGCTCTGCAAGTGTCGCCTCCACTGGCTGGGTCCCTGGCTTGGCACTTGCTGAAGTTTTCCCACTTCTTCACCATCCCCGGTTTGTGAGAATGCTGCTCTGGTACTTGCTTCAGCTACTCAAGGTGGTCCCCGGTAACAATGTGGATGGTCCTGTAGTGGCGACAGCTTCCCCCTTCACCTCCAACCACGACAGGTTCTCTGGCCGGCAGAACTGTTACTTCTGGTTGGACTACAAGCCCGTAGTCCCAAACCTACACTGCTTCTTGATGGGCCCTAAGACATCCTAGCAGCCAGACATCCCAGGATAGGCCTTAGGTTTCTGGCCTAGCAGCCTGGGCAATACAACACATGTCCACCCAGACAGCCATCCAGTTGGCACAAAACCCTGATCACCTGACTCCACCCAAATAGGCTCTCCCAGAAGGCCAAGGGAACCAATAAAATCCCTGCCCATTGGCTGAGATACCCCATATACTCCTAATCTGTCCTTGCAATGCCCTTGTCTTATCTAATGTCACCAGATACCCGGCCATCTAACTACAGAAGAGAGAAGTGCAGCAACTAAAGAATTGGGGTGAAATCAATTGACCGCCTAACCATTAGCCAAAGCAACTAGCACTTGGCAAATAAATTTAAGAGCAACCCCGCTTAAACATCAGGGTGCTACACTTACATGAGGAAGCCAAAATCCTTTTGGGAGAATGTGCTGTGGACAGATGAAACAAAATTACAGCTTTTTGGTAAAGCCCATCTACTGTTCTCAGAAAAAGAAATCAGGCATTTAAAGAAAAGAATGCAGTCCCTATAGTCAAACATGGTGAAGGTTCACTGATCTTTTGGGGTTGATTTGCTGCTTCGGGCACTAGATGTCTCGACTGTTTGCATGGCATTATGAAATCTGAAGACCACCAAAGAATTCTGGGTTGTGATGTAGAGCCCAGTGTCAGAAAGTTGGGCCTCCGTCAGAGGTCATGGGTCTTACAGCAGGACAATGACCCAAAGTACACGTCAAAAAGCACTCAAAGGATTTAATGCAAAGCGCTGGAGAGAACTGAACTGGCCAGCAATGAGTCCAGATCTAAATCCCATAGAGCAGGGGTGTGTAACTCCAATTTCATTGTGGGCCGCATCAGAACCATGATTGTCCTCAAAAGGGCCGGTTGTATCTGTAAGACTAGATGTCCACCGCATGCCCTCCCCTTACATTAGATGTCAAGAGCCACCCCACCATCAGAAGTTGAGTCTCCTACTCTCCCTAACATCACAGTGCACCCCCTTTCCTTATGCAGCTGCTGGGAAGAAGCTGGATGCATTGCTTGAAAGCAGAAAGTAGGGGTCTGGAGCAAGACCAGTGGAGGGCTGGAGCTCTCCTGCAGCTGCAGGAGAGGTGTGAGGGCCACATGAAATGGCCTGGAGGGCCGGATTTGGCCTGCAGGCCTTGTGTTTGACACCTGTGCCATAGAGCACCTGTGGAGAGGTCTCAAAACCACAGTTAAGAAAAGGAACCCTTCCCATCTGAGAGACCTGGAGCAGTTGGCGAAAGGAGTGGTCCAAAATTCCAGTATTGAGGTGTAAGAAACTCAATGGTTGCAGGAAATGATTAATTTCAGTGATTTTTTTCAAGGGGTGTGCTACCAAATATTAAAGTGTAAGTTCACCTTTACAGAAAAATCTGTAAGGTGAACTTACACTGGACCCTGTCCCCCGTCCCGCTAGCCTGCAGCGCAGTGATTACCTGTTCTGAGCCCTGCTATATCCACCTCACCAAATCTGGGCTTAGAAATCCCCTCTGCGTTCTATCTACTTCTTCCCTGCTGACAGGATGGGCTACGTGAGATCTGATTGGATCAGCGCCACCCACGTGTCAACCAATTAGAGTGCTCCAAAAAAATCCCTCCTGAAGGGGGACGTTTTGGAGATTAAGCCGAGGGGATTTCTAAGCCCCGGTCAAGTGAGGCGGCGATAGCAGGGCTCAGAACGGGAGATCGCCACGCTCCAGGTCAGAGGGACAGGAGGGGGGTGGTGGTGAGGAGGGGGTCCTGTGTATGTTCACCTTACAGATTTTTCTGTAAAGGTGAACTTGCCCTTTAAATTGTGGGTGCCAATAATTTTGTCCACTCCATTTTTGGAGGGTTTGCGTGTAACGTGTCATATTTGGCTTTTTGTTACTTCCTACCAATACAAACAAAACAAATAAACACGAGAATGCCTAAACATTTGTAATTGCAACAATTTTCTGGGTGAAGTGGTGCATTATCTGCCAGAAATGCAGGGGTGTCAATAGTTTTCGCCATAGTGTAGACAGAGCTTTTTTTCTCAGAAAATGTGCAGGAACTCCTCCCTTCTAAGCCACCCTGACTCCACCCCCTACCCACCTCCGAGCACCGTTCCTTGGTTCCACCCCTTACCCACCTCCCAGTACCACCCCTTTTAGAGAATACAGAAACCAGTATCATTTTGTGGTGCTAAGTATTTTGAATGGAATTTTTTAATAACAAACACAGTAAAATAGATAAGGGACTATATACAAGATTTTAGTAATAAGAACGATATCATTAGCAGTAATCAGCATGGATTCATGAAGAATCATTCTTGCCAAACCAATCTACTAACCTTCTATAAGGAGGTGAGTTGCCATCTGGATAAAGGAAGGCCCGTAGACGTGGTGTATCTGGATTTTGCAAAAGCATTTGACACAGTTCCCCATAAACGTTTACTGTACAAAATAAGGTCTGTTGGCATGAACCATAGTGTGAGTACATGGATTGAAAACTGGCTACAAGGGCGAGTTCAGAGGGTGGTGATAAATGGGGAGTACTCACAATGGTCAGGGGTGGGTAGTGGGGTCCCCCAGGGTTCTGTGCTGGGACCAATCCTGTTTGTTCATAAACGACCTGGAGGATGGGATAAACAGTTCAATCTCTGTATTTGCGGACAATACTAAGCTAAGCAGGGCAATAACTTCTCCGCAGGATGTGGAAACCTTGCAAAAAGATCTGAACAAATAATGGGGTGGGCAACTACATGGCAAATGAGGTTCAATGTAGAAAAATGTAAAATAATGCATTTGGGTGGCAAAAATATGAATGCAATCTATACACTGGGGGGAGAACCTCTGGGGGAATCTAGGATGGAAAAGGACCTGGGGGTCCTAGTAGATGATAGGCTCAGCAATGGCATGCAATGCCAAGCTGCTGCAAGCAAAGCAAACAGAATATTGGCATGCATTAAAAGGGGGATCAACACAAGAGATAAAACGATAATTCTCCCACTCTACAAGACTCTGGTCCGGCCACACCTAGAGTATGCTGTCCAGTTCTGGGCACCAGTCCTCAGGAAGGATGTACTGGAAATGAAGTGAGTACAAAGAAGGGCAACAAAGCTAATAAAGGGTATTAGTTATGAGGAAAGGTTGCGAGCACTGAACTTATTCTCTCTGGAGAAGAGACGCTTGAGAGGGGATATGATTTCAATATACAAATACCGTACTGGTGACCCCACAATAGGGATAAAACTTTTTCGCAGAAGAGAGTTTAACAAGACACGTAGCCACTCGTTAAAATTTGAAGAAAATAGGTTTAACCTTAAACTATGTAGAGGGTTCTTTACTGTAAGAGCGGCAAGGATGTGGAATACCCTTCCACAGGCGGTGGTCTCAGCGGGGAGCATTGATAGCTTCAAGAAACTCTTAGATAAGCACCTGAATGACCGCAACATACAGGGATATACAATGTAATACTGACACATAGGTTGGACTTGTGTCTTTTTTTTCAACCTCACCTACTATGTAACTATGTAAGATCTAACAAAAATGGACACCCCAGTGATAATAGATCCACCCCAATGACAATAGATCCACCCCAGCGACAGTAGAGCCACCCCAGCGACAGTAGAGCCACCCCAGCGACAGTAGAGCCACCCCAGCGACAGTAGAGCCACCCCAGCGACAGTAGAGCCACCCCAGCGACAATAGACTCCCAACAGCCAGCATCAATATACCCTCCAGCAGATCACTCCCAGCAACCTTTGACCCCCTGCAACATAAGACCCACCCCCAGCAACAATAGATCCCCACCAGCAAAAATAGACCCCCCTGCAAAAATAGATCCCCTCCAGCAACAATAGATTCCCCAGTAGCCAGCATCAATAGACCCTCCAGCAGCCGGCAACAAAGACCCCTTCCTCAACAGTACATCCCTCCTAGCAACGACTGACACCCCCCCAGCAACAATAGATCCCCCACGAGCAACAGAACAACTCCCCAGCAACAATAAACCTCCTTCCTTCGCAAAAATAGATCCCCTACAGCAGCAATATATCCCTCATCAGCCAGCATCAATAGACTCTTCAGCACACCCCAGCACCTCTTTCCATTACATACATTCAGTTCAGCGTTCCTGCTGAAAAGCCCCGACTGTAGATATAAAAAAACATTATAAACACCTTTTTTATGTATAAGTGAGCAAATAATCTAGTTCTGTTCTCAGCTGCATAAGGGACTTGGAGAGGTGGGGGTAGAGAAACAGCAGGATATTGATTCCAGTGAATGGCAATACGGGTGGGGGGGGTGTCAGCAGAAGTCTTGGCCATTGGAGAACAGGCAGGCTGAGCTCAAAGCACAGCCAGAAAACTGACCACACTGGGATAGATCTGCTCTCATGCCTAGCATGTTCAGTTTGCAATAGGAAAGCAGGGGGACTGGAAGGATCACCAGGTATTTCACACAAAGGAAACAATACAAAGAGAACAGGATACTTTAAACACATGTACAATTTACACATCAGGATAATGAAATGTTAGGGTAACATATCCTTTAAGCCTCTAATTATTTGTATATCCACCCAGACATGTCACTAGTATAGTACAGTTCTTTATGGAAAGCTGCTAAACTAGTAAAAAAGAAAAAAAAAAATCTTGTCAGTGCCACCATCTTGCCTTTTTTCTCTTGAGCCATCTGGAAGCAGAGAAACGTGAGAGGCATTGGTATCTCTACTATAAGATGCCTGACTTGGCAGCATAGAGGGGGACGGTGGATCTGAGTGTCCACATCCTTGGGAGGGAAGTAATTGCAGTGGGAGGGGTAAGACTTAACTTTTCACCTTGGTCAAAAAGATTTGTAGGGTGTCTTTATAAAGCACACATGCATTGGACGGAGGAAAGGGAAATACTTTCCATGAGCGTTTTGGATCTAATAATTATGGATACTTCCATAATTTTGATATTTTGCAGCTTTTTAAAAACTCTCTATGGGAAGTTGACCTTTTTTCATTCTTGCAAATGCTTGCTAAATCAAACTTAAATTTAGCAAGCACAAAATTAACTCTATAATGGACTTGCTGGGGTGGATAAATAGTGCAATAGCTGGGCTGATGCACTTGCCTAAGGAAATTGCTACTAAATGTTCCTTCCAGTGTATGCCATTGGAGGGAATCCAAGGCCAAAACCTGCCAACTCTACAATTGAATTGTATAAGGGTTGCCACCTTGGGAAAGAGAGTGCCTGTGCATACACCTTGCAGGTAGGATTACCGGACATCATCTTATTAAACGCAAGAAATTTTGATAAAAGTTTTCACCTTTTTTTTTTTTTTAAACTACAGGAAGATGTACGATGGCATATTGTGTTTAACAACTTGCCGACCGTGCTATAGTTGAATGATGGCTACAGCGCGGCCAGCCAGTTCTAGGATGGCGTCCTATGACGTCTTCCTGTGATTGTGCCCACTGCGGCGCGTGGGCGACACGCTCTGTGATCGCTGTGCCTTTAGGACACAGCTGATCACAGATCGAGGTAAAGGGTCAATCACAATGGACACAGCTGATCACGATGTAAACCCAAGCTGGTTATCGGCATTCCTTTCCTCACGCTGTCAGCGTGAGAAGAGGAGAGCTGATAGCCGGCTTGTGTGAAAGGAGCATCTATGCTGATAATCAGGGCTCTGATTATCAGTGCAGTGCCAATCAGTGCCCACCAGTGTCATCTATTAGTGCTGCCTACCAGTGCCACCTATCATTGTCCATGAGTGCCACCAGTGCCACCTCTCAATGTCCGTGAGTGCCACCTCGGCGCGTGGGCGACACGCTCTGTGATCACTGTGCCTTTAGGACACAGCTGATCACAGATCGAGGTAACGGGCCAATCACAATGTGCCACCAGTGTCATCTATCAGTGCTGCCTACCAGTGCCACCTATCAATGTCCATGAGTGCCACCTCATCAGTGCCGCCTCATCAGTGCACGTCAGTAAAGGAGAAAAATTACATGGTTTCAAAATGTTATCACAAACTATGAAAACCTTTTTTTCCTCGAAAATTTTAGTTTTTATTTAGCAAATAATAAAAAACCTAATTGTGATTAAATACCACCAAAGAAAGGTCCATTTGTGTGAAAAAAAATGATAAAAATGTCTTCATATGGGTACAGTGTTGCATGACCGCACAATTGTCATTCAAATTGTGACAGCGCTGGAAGGGTGGTAAAAGTGTCCAGTAGGCAAGTGGCTAAATTGTACAAAAACCCTAACATTGAATGTTGTTCATTTCCTCCTTTTTGGTCTTTAAGGACTTGTTTAGACTTGCAGTTTGGGGCCATGTGATTGGAAGGGGGGGAGATTGTGTTAGTCATCTGCCCATCCTCCATTCACTGAATGCTTTGCATTCTCAGAAAGCATAGTACAAATTCTATGAGACAGTGAGCATAGTCATAGACATGTGACATGCTGCATGTGTGGGTAGAGATTGGAGACAGTGAGTGAGGAATGGCAGTGGACTGGGGTGTTCACATGCCATGGTCGTGCTGCTATACTTCACATCTGCAGCAAAAATTAGCGATTCTTTCACGTTCGGTAGGCAGGACCCCGCCAAACCCAACTGCCACTTATTAAAGGAAATCGGGCGTAAACTCCCCACAACTGTGTGCAATGCATATTCATGTGGCATTTACAGAGTTAAAATGACATCTCACCTCCTCAACAATTGTTTTGTAGTTCTGTCTTCCACAAAACTTTAACTGGGTCCTTCTTTTAATCCAAGTTTAAAGAGACCCTGTCGTCAGACCATTGATTTTTAACAACAACATTTCCATAGGATTGAAACATAATACCCGATACCCAAAAAGAGTCTCTAATCACTTATTGCAGCAGCGCTATGTGTCAGGATAGTAAAAACACATGAGGAATGACATTAAAACTTTTAACGATAAAGGAGATGCAGGAAAGTTCAAGTAGCTGTGGTCTATTGTAGTGGAGAGCCTCTTTCACCAAGGAAAATCACCACGTGCAGGGGGTATCACCCCAATGGGATTGCACTCACCAAAAGATCAGCATACATAAGCCTTTATATTAAACGCTTCCTTTCTCCTTCATCCAACACCAGATGTCAGTCATATTCTTAGGTGAAACCGCATTACATAAGGGAGGAATAAAATAGCCAAATAGTGTAATATTGCTAAAATAATTTTTATTTAAACTTTTAAAATATTCCCCCTTTAGCTAACATGCGTACCAGATATAAACAAAAAACGAGCAATTGTTAAAGTGCACTGTGCCTGCTTATCCCGTCTCCCGGGAGGTCCTCTGGAACGTTTACTGGATAGAAAACCAGCCTACTTCCTTGTTCCCCTCGGGTGCGTGGAACGCACGCGTCACTTCCTATGAATTACCTCTGACGCGTTTCGTCACTTCCGGTCGTCGTCTGAGGGCGTCGCCCTCAGACGACGACCGGGAGGACCTCTGGAACGTTTACTGGATAGAAAACCAGCCTACTTCCTTGTTCCCCTCGGGTGCGTGGAACGCACGCGTCACTTCCGGTGAATTACGTCTCTGACGCGTTTCGTCACTTCCGGTCGTCGTCTGAGGGCGTCGCCCTCAGACGACGACCGGGAGGTCCTCTGGAACGTTTACTGGATAGAAAACCAGCCTACTTCCTTGTTCCCCTCGGGTGCGTGGAACGCACGCGTCACTTCCTGTGAATTACTTCTGACGCGTTTCGTCACTTCCGGTCGTCGTCTGAGGGCGTCGCCCTCAGACGACGACCGGGAGGTCCTCTGGAACGTTTACTGGATAGAAAACCAGCCTACTTCCTTGTTCCCCTCGGGTGCGTGGAACGCACGCGGTACTTCAGGTGAATTACGTCTCTGACGCGTTTCGTCACTTCCGGTCGTCGTCTGAGGGCGTCGCCCTCAGACGACGACCGGGAGGTCCTCTGGAACGTTTACTGGATAGAAAACCAGCCTACTTCCTTGTTCCCCTCGGGTGCGTTCCACGCACCCGAGGGGAACAAGGAAGTAGGCTGGTTTTCTATCCAGTAAACGTTCCAGAGGACCTCCCGGGAGACGGGATAAGCAGGCACAGTGCACTTTAACAATTGCTCGTTTTTTGTTTATATCTGGTACGCATGTTAGCTAAAGGGGGAATATTTTAAAAGTTTAAATAAAAATTATTTTAGCAATATTACACTATTTGGCTATTTTATTCCTCCCTTATGTAATGCGGTTTCACCTAAGAATATGACTGACGTCTGGTGTTGGATGAAGGAGAAAGGAAGCGTTTAATATAAAGGCTTATGTATGCTGATCTTTTGGTGAGTGCAATCCCATTGGGGTGATACCCCCTGCACGTGGTGATTTTCCTTGGTGAAAGAGGCTCTCCACTACAATAGACCACAGCTACTTGAACTTTCCTGCATCTCCTTTATCGTTAAAAGTTTTAATGTCATTCCTCATGTGTTTTGACTATCCTGACACATAGCGCTGCTGCAATAAGTGATTAGAGACTCTTTTTGGGTATCGGGTATTATGTTTTGTTCTCTATGATTTTATTGCCTACATACATGTATTGATTTCACTTAAGCAGCTGCTCTGTCTACATCAGATTTCTCAGTAAAACCTGGCGCAGAGGAGTGGGGGTTAGAGGCGGACACATCTTCCACTTTTTTCTAATTATTTCCATAGGATTATACAGTGGGGAAAATAATTATTTATGTAAGTTTGCCCACTTACAAAGAAATGAAGGGCCTATAATTTTTATCATAGGTGTATTTTAAATGGTCGAGACCAAAAATCCAGAGAAAACACGTGATATAACTGTTATAAATAGAGTTGCTGTTCAGTAAGTAAAATCAGTATTTAATCCCCAAGCAAAACATGACTTAGTACTTGGTGGAGAAACCCTTGTTGGCAAGCACAGACGTTTCTTGTACTTAGTGACCAGGTTTGCACACATCTCAGGAGGGATTTTGGTCCACTCTTCTTTACAGATCTTCTCTAAATCCTTAAGGTTTCTTGGCTGTATCTTGGCAACTCGAAGTTTCAGCTCCCTCCATAAATTTTCTATGGAATTAAGGTCTGGAGACTGGCTAGGCCACTTCATGACCTTTAATGTGCTTCTTCTTGAGCCACTCCTTTGCTGCCTTGGCGGTATGTTTTGGGTCATTGTCATGCTGGAAGACCCATCCACGACCCCTCTTCAGTGTTCTGGCTGAGGAAGGAAGGTTCTCATCCAAGATTTTACAATACAGGGCTCCCCTCTTTTGGCCCCTTTAATGCAGCAAAGTTGGCCTGTACCTTTTAGCAGAGAAACCGCCCCAAAGCATAATGTTTCCGCCTCTATTCTTGACAGTAGGGATAGTGTTCTTGGGGTCATAATGTGCATTTTTCTTCCTCCAAACATGGCACAAGAAGGCACATGTACAGGCCTGTCTGAAGGTTGCCAATGAACAACTAAATGATTCAGAGAAAGATTGGGAGAAAGTGCTGTGGTCAGATGAGACCAAAATTGAGCTCTTTGGCATTAACTCGATTTGCCCCAGTAGCTTAAAAAAAAGTAGAGAGGTGAGGGAGGGTGGATTAGCTGGGGCAGCACAGACAGTAATCTTAAGAAAAGTAGAGGGCTATGATATGCAAAGAGGGAGGGGTTGTGCTTGGAAACATTGCAAGTCAGTAAAACTTAATTTATGGAAAGAAAAACACTGCAAGTAAGCTTTTAAAAATACTTGAGTTTTCAGTGCTTTAAGCTACATTATATTTAGTTGGTGACAGGGTCTCTAACTGCTACTACTACGTCATCCAGCCTGTTCCAGCTAACCCGTGCTGTCACTGGCTACAGTGCAATTTTTGTCAGCAGGTCCCTGACAATGATTTTGGCTGTGGACCTGCTGAAACACACAGGACTCTGGACCCAGAACAACTATCTGGCTGTTTCTTGTAGGGGAAAAAAAAACAGCCGGATCTGTAATTAAAAGCAACACATTATACATTTTTAGGCACACGGTTAACTCCTTGATTGCCCCTATATGTTAACCCCTTCCCAGCCAGTGTGTCATTAGTACAGTGTCAGTGTACAGTATAATATCTGATTAGTGTCACTAGCGACGTCCATCAATTAGTTCCCACCCAGTGTCAGATTGCATGCCACACTATCATAGTCCCAGTATAAGACGCTGATCACGGCCATTACAGTATGGCGTCTATAGCTGCGTAAATTCCAGTATATACACAAAGTTACCCTTTAAAAAATAAAAAAACTGCGATATATACACCATAGTTTGTAAATGCTATAATTTTCACGCAAATCATTTAATATACACTTATTGTCATTTTTTTTTTTTTTTACCAGAGACATTTAGGCCAGATACTATATATATATATATATATATATATATATATATATATATATATATATATATATATATATATATATATATATATATATATATATATATATATATATATATATATATATATTGTGTGTGTGTGTGTGTGTATATATATATATATATATATATATATATATATATATATATATATATATATATATATATATATATATATATATATATATATATATATTTTTTTTTTTTTTTTTTAGTTTATACAATAAATTAGAAAATCCAATTGGCAATCAAATACCAACAAAAGAAATCTCTATTTGTGTGGAAAAAATATCTAAATTTAATTTGCGTAGTGTTACATGATTCCACAATTGCCAGTTAAAATAGTGCAGTGCTGAATAAAAAAAAAAAAAAAAAAAAAATTGCCTGGTCGAGAAGGGGGTAAAACCTTCTGGAGGTTATGTGGTTAAAGAAGGTTCCTTACTACTTTAACCACATGACCCAAAGCATAATGTTTCCACTTCATTTTGCCGTTGCACAAATTTTGAGTATAGCCTCATGTAATCGAAAATAATAATTTGTTAAGAACGTACCATCATCCAAATTAATATACAAGAACAAGGAAGAGTGGGATCAAGGGGACAGTGGCTGATGTTGGCCCGATCATGATCCCACCCTGGAAAAGACTGGACTATATCGGTACAGATAAATAACAATGAACAGTTGAGTAAAAGGATTTATTACAAAGAAAGAAATTACATAGTGTACTTGTTAAAATTGCAAAAACAGAGGCTCAGAGTTGCCCAAGAGACATCTGTTGTTACAGGGTATAGAATGGTCTGGTTCTCGACTAGTTTCGCGGTATTACCGCTTCCTCAGGAGGACCAATCTATGAGAAAGATAGTACATAATAATGCAGACAATATGCATACAAAAATATAATACAGCATGTAGAAGAAACATCATAAGAGGTAAATAAGGAAGTGGCTTACCCTATATCTAGGTGAATAAGTGCGGCACCCAGCTGCCCAAACATAACTCCCCCGCAGCGGACAAGGGGGATTGTGCGAAGTTCCCTGAATGGATAACAAAATGGCAATTGAGGGGTCTGATATGTTAGCTGGTTGGGGGTAAAAGAGGGGGAGGATAGTCATTGGTATAAAAGGGGGGAGATAATTAGGGGCAAGAGGGAAAGAAAGGAAAAAGGATAAGGAAAGAGGAGGGGGGTAAGATGAGGGAAGGAAAATAGGGAAGGGAAATTGGGATGGGGGGGAGGAAAGCGGTAATACCGCGAAACTAGTCGAGAACCAGACCATTCTATACCCTGTAACAACAGATGTCTCTTGGGCAACTCTGAGCCTCTGTTTTTGCAATTTTAACAAGTACACTATGTAATTTCTTTCTTTGTAATAAATCCTTTTACTCAACTGTTCATTGTTATTTATCTGTACCGATATAGTCCAGTCTTTTCCAGGGTGGGATCATGATCGGGCCAACATCAGCCACTGTCCCCTTGATCCCACTCTTCCTTGTTCTTGTTCATTTTGCCGTTATAAAATGAAGTGTACACTTCAAACATCCAGTTGTATGCAAAAGAAAAACTTTTTTTTTTTTTTCCAAGTTCCCCTGTTCAGAATCGGTTATTTTGTAGTCAACAACGGTTGAGGTCACCACTCTTGTAAACCAGGATCACCTGATCACCTAGGTGCAGCAAGTGTGTTTGCACCGTGTATTATACAGTTATCTTAATTCTCTTTTTTGGCTGTAGATTCTCCTGATCTTGTACTCTTTATGTACACTAAAATGACAGAAAAGTACAGTGAACGCTTTGTTGCATGACTTCCAGCAAACAATATTTGCTCAATCTCTTTCCTCTTTCCTTTTGTTCCGTCCCATAGCTCGGATGAGCTGTGACCAGCAGATGTAATTTGGTGGCTTGTAACGCACTGCTCTCCCTGTCCTTTCGCTCCCTACAGTGTCGGGTAAGCTCCATTGTTGTGGGATTAGGTCACCACATGACCCGTCTTACACTCGCAATCACTTCACTCCCATAGCTTTGTATTCATAGTCAATCAGGATACAGACACGTGTACTGGGGCCGGCCTGCACTCTGCTTAATCATTGTCTGTACAAAGCAGTTGGGAAAAACAAAGTGTTTATAGGCTGCCTTGGCTGATGTTTAACCGGACTTTCCTTAAGCATGCAATTCTAACATGTTCGTAAACTGGATTTGTTGACAGTGCGGAGCAATCTCTATCAAATCGGCTGTTGAAGTCCAACATTGCAACTTTGTGGATGAGATTTGCGGAGAAGCGTCTGGATTCATGGGAAACCCCCTTTATTCGGTCCGGTAATGGCTCTCGTGCCTGGAACACCACCAGGAGCCGAGGACTTCCTAGCTATTTCCCCAGGGAAGAGTTGTCTTCTTGATGAATCTGACTCCAGTGATGTGGATGAAGGCCTGCTCGATGACTTGGAGCTAAACCCCTTTGACGGTTTGCCGTATTCGTCTCGGTTTTACGAGCTCCTGAAACAGAGGGAAAAGCTACCTGTTTGGAAAACCAAATATGTCTTCCTGGAGAGCTTGGTGCGGAACCAAATTGTGGTGGTGTCAGGAGGAGCCAAATGCGGAAAAAGTTCACAAGTAAGTTTGGTTGTTAGTGCTTCGCTTCTACAGCTTACAAAAGTTTAGAGCACAAAAGAAAAGTTGTCCGTAGAGTTATCAGACAAATCTCAAATTTAATTCTTAGAAAATGGCAAATAGTAAACTCATTGGGGCACAAATTGCCCGATGGTGGTCCTGATCCTGGTGGGCCTTCCAACAAGCCTCATGAAAAATTGTATGCCAACACGTTTGAATCCGACCAGAAACTGTCATTTCTTTAGGGATAGTTAGGAAATTAAACAAGAACTGGGGTTACTATGGGCAATAAATGCACATTTCAGTCCTCGGTCACCTTGGGTACATTAGGTCTACTACTTTTTTCTTTGTCTTAAATAGTTTTTATTAAAGATAAACTTTGCTCCCCCTTTGTATTTTTTTTTTTTCTTGCCCTCTTACTTTGATCATTGGGTTGTCCTAAATAAACATACATGCACAGCAAATCCAGCATCATCTGCTGTAACCTGCCATTCATGCAGATTCCCACATCACCATCTTCACTTCTTACGTCATCAGGGGCTGCCTATCTCTTCTGGGTTTTTGCAGCTTACCCTCTTATGAAAGCACATGCGCAGTGTGCTAAAGCAGTGTTTCTCAACTTTTTTTCAATCAAGGTACCCTTTAAAATTCTGCACAATCTCAAGGCAACCTATTGTAAAATTTAAAAATTAAGCCAATAGTGTTACATATTACAGAAACATCCACACAGGTAGGAGACCCAGCATTAGAGAGGAGTTCTTCTTCCAAAGCAAATACACCTTTTCACACTGGTACTGACTTGTGTTCCAATGTTTCTCTCCTCCCTCAGTTTCTCTCCATCACTCCACTAATGAGGGGCAGGAGAGGGGCTAACAAGGATGCTGTGCAGGCGCCCGACGTGCTCCTACCGATGACATCATTGGTTGTTAGGAGGCCAGCGACTAGAATGTTGTAATGATGCACAATGAAAACCTGCGGTTTTGTGTAATTAAAAGGCAGGCTTCATTCATTCTCTGGCTTGTATACAATTTTTGGCCCTTTTTAGGCATTCTGCCAAGGCACGCCTGAAAAAAACCTGAAGGCACTCCAGAGGCTGTGCTAGAGATTACCCTGAAGCCATGACATGAATATCCCAGGAAACTTTGAGCAGAGGGGAATATTCTTTCTACCTAGAAGAGAAAGTCAGAAGTGCAGGGCCAGGTCTTGCAAAAATGGGTTTTTAAAGTGGAGTTCCATCCAAAAAAATAAAAATTTCATTGATGTGCATGAAAAAAATAAAATAAAAAAACATTTGGAATTATTTTTTTTTTTTAACTTGCCTTTTTATGCCTGTTTGCTATGTGGTCCCTCAAAATCTGTCTCCTTCAGCACCTGGGCTCCTGACGTCACTTCCCTCGGTGCAGGAAGGGAGATCACCTCTTTCCCTCCTCTCTAGGCAATCATCTGGGACACGTGACAGGTCCCAGATGATTGCGCGGCCAGTCACGGCGCGGCTCGCGCATCTGCAGTGTGTGCCCAGCTGTGAAGCCACAGCCGGGTGCCCACAGTTAAAATGCCGCCGAGCGGAGGGGGAGACGAGCGGGGCTTCGATCCACCGCATCGCTGGACCCTGGGACAGGTAAGTGTCCAAATATTAAAAGTCAGCAGTTGCAGTATTTGTAGCTGCTGACTTTTATTTTTTTTATTTTTTTAAGCGGAACTCCGCTTTAAGAAAAAAATATTTTTTTCAATGTCTGATTATATAACAAGAGGGAAGGGAAGAAAAAGTATGTGAAGTGCATAGTTCAAAATCGGACTGCAAGTGCAGTCCGATTTTAAAGCTTCTTGGAGGTTACAAGTATACAATATAATACACATGTACATCGTATATATTTGATTAGAAGACACCACTGATCAAATAAAGTGTTTCAATGAGGCACATGTGTACGTTTAATAAATTAGAGGTTGACAAAACCTAATGGGAAGAGCATGGGTTAAGGCTCAGGTGTTTTTCTTTGGAGTGTAAAGGTAACTGAATTGGGGTAGGCAGGATAAAGGTTGTAAATAGGGGGGGGAGACCGGGTAGGGATCGTAGAGAGGTTCAAAACTCATAAGAAAATAAGTGAAAAAACCGAAGACAAGGAATTTGAGGTAAAAGGGGAGGGGAAAAAGAGGATAGCGGTTGTGCACAGAGGCCCATGTTTCTGAAAAATGGAAGGTCAAGCGTTTAATAAAGAGTGGTCACAAGTTGCAAACAGGTAGTGTGTTACCCAGGGGGGCCTATATGTAATGGAATTTGGACAACCTGTCACTATCAGTGGTGGACAGCATGTCATATAGCATACATTGATGCACATGCAATTTTAAAACTGATGTCCAGGTTTAGCCCTGGTTCAGGTGCGACTTCAAAGTGGTGCGATTTTGGTCTGACTTTAAGTGCGACTTCAATGCGATTTCTGACAATTTCAATGTACTATGATTTGGCTATGTCCAGTCAAAGTACAGTGTGTGTGATATGATTCCTTTTCCTTCTAGCACAATTGCCGCCGTCTGAAAAGTTAGAAAAATAAACTGCGGGGCTTGAGGTGCAGAGCTCTTTCCTTTCTTTTTTTTTTTTTTTTTTCATCGTAATTGACGTTGGATCTACTTTGGAGGACTTTTTTTTTTTTTTTTTTTTATGACTTGTGAAAATCTGTTTTGGTTTTTACTCACTTTTTACACTTTTTTTGATGAATGAGTAGCGATACTATGTACCCCATATTCATTCACATAGGGGGGCCCTAAGGGGACTTCCAGATTCTGATAAGTTACACCCCCACAACCACTGGGCCAGGGTTATGTCCTCTTCAACATGGGGACAAGGTGCTTTGGGGGGGGGGGATCCTCTTACCCCAAAGCAACCCCCCTATGTTAAGGGCCATATGGTCTGGTATTGTTTAGGAGGGGAGGAGGGCGCTCGCTCGTCCCCCCCCCCCCCCCTCTCCTGCCCCTACCAGGCTGCATGCTAGGATAAGGGTCTGGTATGGATTTTGGAGGGGACCCCATGCCATTTTTTTTTTTTTTAAATGTTGGCATGGAGTTCCCCTTTAAAAATCATACAGATCTGAAATGCCTGGTATGGATTGGGGGGGAACCCAAGCAGTTTTTTTTTTTTTCCAATTTGCCGGCAATTCAACTTTCAGTGTCGAGCCTGCTACTTTTTGTTTTGTGAACAAAATTGTTAGTAAGAAAGGGTTAAAAATAAAGTGAAAAATGTCTCATAGTTACGCTGATATGAACACAGGCACGACTTCAGTGCGATTTACATTACAGAACTAAATCACACTGAAGATGGGGAAAAAGTAATGCATAAACTACTTTTCAAAAAGCACAATGTCAAGTCGCAGCTATTAAGAAAGAGCCATAGAAATGCATTAGGTGTGTCTTCAGGTGCGATTTGAAAATTGCATGTCGCACTGGTGTGAACGGGGGCGTATTTTCACTTTAAATAGTTAGTTTGAGCCAAGCTGGCCCAAACAAACTATTTAGAGTGAAAGTAAACCTGGACATCAGCTTTAATCAATCTATGGGGTGTTAGGTGTTTTCCAGGCCTTAGCGATGGTCTGCAGCACCAGGGACATATTTACCTGTAAATGAAGTTTGTCTATAATTCTGTCAAACCGTGCTAGTATAAATTAAATAAAAATATACATCCAATTGAAGCAATGTATCTTCTTGTGATTGTCCAAACAATGTATCCAATATTCCAGTGCAATTTATTACTGTGTATATAATAAGTGTCCAAAATCAAGGTGCAATATTCCTGAATCTTCAGAAATCCTCAAAGACCGTGTCTTATATGAATCCACCACAGTCCTCCCCATTAGAAATGTGTTCACCTTAATGTGTGACCTCACAATTAAAGCGGGTTTCCACCCAAATTTTGAACAATATCAGTATGTATTCTTTTCCTTGCCTAGATGCTGACATGCCGTTTAAAAAAATTTAAATCGCCGTAATTACCTTTTTATTTTTCTATTCTTCTTTGCACTTCCTGGTTCTCCTCCCGTGGGAGTAGGCGTGTTTCTAGCCTCTCCCAGACTCCTGGGAGCTAGTCTCAGGCTTCCCAGGATGCCACTGAGCATGTGCGGGAATGAGCGGTGAATGCTGGGAGCACAGCATTCACCACATCCAGGAAATAAATGCTTGTGGGCTTCAAATGCCCACAATGAAGATGGAAACCGCCTGCAGTGAATAATATAAGTTATTCTTTCTGACGAAATCTGACACAGGCGGACATATTACACACAATATGTGAGTAAGTAATGCTGAGAAGAAAAGTTTGTGAATGAACAAAAAAAAAAAAAAAACGATAGATAGGTGGACCCCCGCTTTAAGTGCAGCCAAAATAAGCATTTGTCACTCTGGACTAGGAAGTGATATGGACCTCCTTTCTGTCAGTGTCTTCCCATAATGACTCGCTATATGTGGAAAGAGAACTCCATATAGTGCTTATATCATTTTAAACATAATACCATTTATTAAAATATGTGCATAAAACTCACATTTAATAGGTGCTCCAGTGCACCAACTTCAAACCGGGTATAGCAAATAAAATCCACGAAGCTGCAGCAAATTCGTGCTTCTCCTTAGCTGATACAAAAGCGTCTTATCAGCCGAAAATTGCCCCTCCCCCACGCGTTACATCACAGGGTCTCTTGATTCAACAGGGGGATTCATATTCCTATTCCTACGATAGGAATCCCCCTGATGAGTCACAAGATATTGGATACATTGTTTGGACAATCACAAAAAGATATATTGCTTCAATTGGATGTATATTTTTTATTTATTTTAAAAATATATAAAAATATATTTTGTATTTATTTTTTATTTATTTATACTGGCACTTATGGTAACAGTTTGACATAATTAGAGATTTGCATGGTTTTAGCGCAGCACTATCTGTTTTAGTTCATTATCTGTGCACATTTATATTGGAAATGTGTTTTTGCTGCTTGCTTAGGACACGCATATTTATATTTTAGTTGCTCGCAAGAATTACACATTTTTAAGTCTCTTTACAAATGGTCCCACTACTGACTTCTAGGGTCTGAGGCGCTGCACAGTAATGATCAGGGCTTTTTTTTTCTCAGAGAATAGGTGCAGGAACCCCCCGTCCCCCTTTCTGAGCCACCCCTTTTCTCCACCCCTACCCACCTCCGAGCAACATTCCTTGGTTCCATCCCCTACCCACCTCCCAGTACTGCCCTTTTAGACAATACAGAACCAAATATCAATTTGTGATGCTAAGTAATCCGTAAGGAATTTGGTAATTATAACAAGAAAAGCAGTAAAAAAATAGATCCCCTGCAGCCAGCAACAATAGACCACCCCGCACACAAAATCCCCCCCCCCCCACCAGCAACAATAGACTCCCAGCAGCAACAGCAGATCTCCCCATAACCAGCATCAATAGAATCTCCGGCAGCCAGCAACAATAGACCCCTCCCTCAACAGTAGATTTCTCCCAGCAACAAATGACCCCCCCAGCAATATAAGACCCACTCCCAGCAACAGTAGGTCACCCACCAGCAACAATAGACCTCCTCAGCAACCATAGACCCCCATGAAAAAACAGATCCCCTCCAGCTAGAATAGATCCCCCAGCAGTGAGCATCAATAGACCCTGCAGCACACCCCAGCAGCACTTGCCATTACATACAGTCAGTGGTGAAGGTGCCGGAACTGCGTTCCCCCACGTTTCCGCTGAAAAAAAGCCCTGGTAATGATAAAAAAGTCGCAGGTTGAGCACCAGGGAATTAAAATAAACCCTTGTTTAATTTACTCTGTACACCGTTTTGATGTTTAAAGTGACACTAAATTATATGCATTTATTCTTCAGAATTAATACATACACATCCACTACTCAATGGCCCTGTGCCTATTTTTTTTTTTTTATTGTTTCTTACTGTGAAGGTTGTCTATATTATTGATTGGACCCTGGGCAAACATTTTCTTGGAGTACCTGCCCCCCCCATGCAATATCGCTCTACACCCTAACATCCCAAAACACAAACATATAGACTTCTGGAGCTGGTCCATAAACAAGTCCTTAGCTTGATCTGTAATAGTACGTACTCTCCAACTGTAGTAATAAAGGACCCCCTCTCCTCCGTCAATACACAGAACCGCTCCCCCATACTACACTCATTATTACACAGGACCCCCCTCCTCCATGCTACCCCCATCATTACACAGGACTCCCTCCCACAATTATCCCTCCTTTATCACAAAGGACCCTCCTCCCCCATAATACCGCCATCATCACATAGGGCTACCTCACCTCTCTCCACAGACCCCTGCATTGGACAACAATGACTGGGCCCGGGGCAGCTGCCCCTTTTTTCCCACATTAAAGATGGCCCTGCTTACTGTGTTCTTCTGCGTCCTTGTAATGTCCTCCTGTGAGCCCACAATTCTTTCACTTCTCTTTTTTTTTTTTTTTTGGAACAAACTGTGAACTATAGTTGCAGTCATGTGCATTGCTCTATGCACATTACAAATCCCATAGTCCATGGTCCATCTTGGAAGTGAGCAAGAGAGGGTTACTACATTCCTACATACAGCGGGATCATAGAAAATGAACGTAGCCACCCGTAGCAGCCAAAAACAAAGCAATTTGGAGATGTGGAGAAGGCTGAGAGCAATAAAAGGGACTTTTCTGAGTTCAGAATACATACTTGAATAGATTATTTTAAACCAGAGCTTAGCGTCACTTTAAAGCTTTATGTATCCGGCAGAAACTGCTGCTTTTATCTGTGTATCATCATTCTAATTGGCCACCTATAATAGTCTATGATTGTATATATTTAGAAGGGTAAACAGAACAGGTTATTGCTCGTGAATCATGCAAGATGATGTCACATAAGATTGCAAAGTTTACAATATGGACCCTTGGCGTGCTTTAAAACTTAAGTGTTATTTCAAGGTTTTCTTACACAACATTCTTTTACCTGTGTTACAGGTTTGTATATGTAAGGCCAGTACTTGGATTTGTATAAATAGACTGTTTGTGTAGGTAATTGTATCCTATCAATAGTTTGTTCCTAAACTGTGTGTTAAAGAAGAATTCCAGGTATGAATATTTTTACCTTGTATTGCAGCTGCCATGACTTGTTACCTTACCCCCACCAAACTAAGTCCCCATTACCCAAAAACAAACCACTGGATACTGATTTTTTTGGGTTGAAAAGACCATAGCAGCCATCTTATTAAACAACCAGTCCAAAATTTACCAACCCGCTGTATCCACCCCAATTCCACTTCAATGCCCTCACCTGCAACTGCACCGACTCGAGGACAATTTAATTATCCATTTATCCTTGATACAGTCACACAACCATTGGTGCCTTACTGCCTTATCTTAAATATGGAAGGTACACCCATACCTGCGATGGGCCCAACCATTTATTGTCCAAGTTTTGACAACCGTCTCCCACCTTCGAAGACCCTTAAGACCCCTGCCAGCTGCTACAACAATAACATTAATGCAATAAATTCTATCAGAACTCGCAACTTGGTGTTGATGAACCTTCACTGTCGAATCTAGAATCCAAACCCATCATGAAATAGGACCCATATCAACAAATTGTGGAGGGGGAATTAAGTTCAAAGCTAGTTAAAAATGGAGGGAGGGAGAAGTTTTCCTGTCCCTATTCCTGCTCCAACTGACCATGAGGCAAGTGACCACCCCTACTAAGACCACCGTGGCCACACCCTGCGCCACTTCTGCTCTATCCAATCTGGTAAAACCCCCTGTAACTTTGAAACCCATCAACTTTTTAACCCTATTTGTAGCCCAGCCTAACTGCAAACTTAGTCATGTAGGTCTTCCACTTAAGCTGCACCTCCAGCTCCAGGCCTATCTCTTTGTCCAGCTTGGACCAATGTAACTATTGTAGCACTCCTGCAGGAACCTGCAGATTAAAGTGTTACTAAACCCACAACAGTAAAAATCAGTTTGTGTATGCAGTAAAGAATGCTTGTTATACTCACTGTGGAACCTAAGGGGTTATTCCTGCGCATTGTGTAAAAACGCTGTTTGATCCTGTCTTCTCTGATCCTCCCCTTCTTCCACAGTCACCAAACCATCTCCTGACAGAACAGAGTCTTGGGGGCAAGTTGCACATGCTCATGTATTGCTAGAGAGGTTTTTTTTTTTTTTTCTTGGGAGGGTGCATGTGATCAGCACAGGGCCAATCAGCACTGTCCAGACAGAGGGTCAGGGGTACTGAAGCCTCAAAAGACAGTCCGAGGAGAATGAAAACTCCTCCTACAAGCTTTAACCAGACACTGATAGAAGTCTCAAGACTGCTATATACTGCTGATGAGAAAAGGTATTTAGCTGTTTATATTTACTCAAATAATTGCATTTCCTTGTTCTGTGTACTGTGGGAGACCCACAGGGCAACTGCGTGGCACAGGACCTGGAAGCAGGTGGAGATCAGCGGAGTACGTCTAGCTCCTATTGACAGTGATATTCATCTTCACAGGGGACCAACTATCTATGGCAGGGGTCTTCAAACTGCGGCCCTCCAGGTGTTCAGGAACTACAATTCCCATCATGCCTAGTCATGTCTGCGAATGTCAGAGTTTTACAATGCCTCATGGGATGTGTAGTTCTGCAACAGCTGGAGGGCCGTAGTTTGAGGATCCCTGATCTATGGTGTATACATAGTGACATTGGACCAATGTCACTATGTAAAAAATACCCATACCTGGAATTCTTCTTTAAGGTGAACCTGAGCTTTGTCTGTACGGGGTAAAGAAAAGGTTCATTTTAATGCTATCCCTTTCAGAAGTTTTTTCTCCTCTTGCCTTTGCTCCCATGACGGTTAATTTGCCCTCTGGTGGAAGAACTCGCGTGTAAACTACAAATCATTCCTACCTGGAACTTACACAGGTCTACAGACTTTCTCCCTGCTTCCATAGAATGGCACTAGGGCTTGAGCAGCCAATGAAGTACATGCTCAACCATACCTGAAAGTACCGGATACCTTTCTTTCAATTAGGGGGCTGAACATAGGGCAGGTGAGTATATCCTGCTGGTGGGGATGCCATTAGGCTGCATCGACACTTTGTCACTCTGAAAACGCTGGCAGAATCGTACATTCCTGGGTGTGTTTTTAGAAGTGTGGCAAAATTCGTGACATGCCTGTGATACCATTATTTCACCATGGCCCCCCAAAAGTGGTGTGATTTTTGGCGTGTTTGTTTTCAACAGAACATGCGTCACGGAATGTGCCTGACTCAGTGCCATAATTTGATACGTGGGCTTCTCTAGTATGTTTGTGGCACGTAGGGCAGCCCATCCATAGGTAATGGCCTGCCCTATGTGCAACGCGCAAAAACACGTGAAAAAAAAAGCACGTTTCCGCAACACCTATTGTGAACAGGGCCTTAAAGTTCATTTTATTGCTTTGCACTTCATGGGGAAAATACAGGTGTACTTTTAATTATGTGTGTATATAGTTCAGTAAGGGTTAAAATACAAGGGGGATTTTCTCCACTTGGTTCAGTCCTTTTTTTAACTTTCCATCTATTGAATCTTCTGCCCTTGTTTTAACTTTTGGATAGTAAAACATTTTTTTTTTTCTGCCAATAAATACCTTATACAGCCCACTTCCTTTTTCTTGTCTGGTAAAAAGCCTAGGCTTATGACATCATGTACAGCTCTCTTGAGAGTTTGCCAGGAAGGGAGGGGAGTTGAGTCATAAGAGGGCCAGTGAGAGCTGCAGAGCTGGAGGTGTGTCTGTGTAAATCCAGGAAGTGAACAGGTAGCAGCTTCAGCTGCCCACAGTTAAAATGGTTGCAGCCAGACTCAGTGGAGGAAGATTTCTGCAGCATATTTGGCAAGTACAGAATCGCAGTATACATAAAATAATATGCAAAGTGGTTGGAGGAAAGCTTCGGAATGGCAAAGATGTTTTTATTACAAATTATCTAAGCAGACTGCAGTTCCTCTTTAAGCCCAGTACACGTGGGCAGATTGTCGGATGGCATCGCCCGGTTCAATAGAAACTGGCTGACATTCAGCCCATGTGTACGGTAGCCGGTCTGACAGAAGTCGGTCGAACGGCTGGCTTCTATCGAAGGGGCATGACCGAAAAATGTCTGCCAACCAGCTTCCGTTCAGCGCTCTCAAACAATGGCTAAGATCGCTGACCTGAGTGTTCTGGCAGGGGGCCATCCCCCTGTCAGAACACAATAGCACAGTGGGGGGGGGGGATTGCTGTACTAACATCACATGGTTAGTACAGTGGCTCCGACCTGAGCTGTAAGGTGTGTATTTATTTATTTATTTTTTTTTCCATTCTCGCTGGATTGAACTAAAAACACTAGTATTGTGTATGAGGCTTTAGATGTGGTGGCTGCATTAGTTGTTGTTTTTTTTTCTCCTTTTATTTTCACTTCGTGATCCTGCCAGTGACAAATTTTCTGTACTAAGGTGACCATGCACACTCGCTGTGCTGTATCTAAATGGGAGCAAGGAAAGGGGGACTTTTTG
The DNA here is from genome assembly GCF_042186555.1 of Aquarana catesbeiana. Lineage (NCBI taxonomy): Eukaryota > Metazoa > Chordata > Amphibia > Anura > Ranidae > Aquarana > Aquarana catesbeiana. The sequence goes on from NC_133331.1 coordinate 43,412,086, forward strand.
TGAAGCACATGGTAGCGAGAAAGTAGTAGAGCTGAACAAGGGAATTTTATTGGTAAAAAAACTACTGGTAAACATACATATAATGTAAATATCAAATAAATAGTAAACAGTACGCCCAATAGCACTAATACCCGTAATGATAATACAATAGTCTCAAAATATGACCACTGATTCAATAATAGAAGGTAAATACATGATAGTAAAATGGATAAATGGGTAACAAGAAGTGTCATGAGTGAGACCATAATAAAATTCCATAGTTCAACAAGGACAAGGTTGGATAAAATGTAATTACGAGGTAATGCCTGCAGGACCTGAGGCCTCATTAAACCTGTGGAGGTAGAGTTTGCATAGTAGCTTGAAGATCTCAGTATAAATAAATAGAAACACGGCATCAAGTAGCTCTACGCATTTCGTGGCTGATACGCCACTCATCAGGAGCATGCACGTGATAGTCTAAGGTGGAAATGATATAAAAAATAATCAGTCACAATTGAAGATGTAAACAGGGGTAGAGTAGAGCCCTAAGTAGCACTGAAGTGCGTACTTACTAGTTGAGGTACGTTGGTTAATGGTGTAGTGGCGGGATGCCAAAAACATGGAGGTGTATTTTGATGTTTTTGGCATCCCATGAACTATAGAATTTTATTATGGTTTCACTCATGACATTTCTTGTTGCCCATTTATCCATTTTACTACCATGTATTTACCTTCTATTATTGACATCAGTGGTCATATTTTGAGACTATTGTATTATCATTACGGGTATTAGTGCTATTGTGTGTACTGTTTACTATTTATCTGATATTTACATTATATGTATGTTTACCAGTAGTTTTTTACCAATAAAATTCCCTTGTTCAGCTCTACTACTTTCTCGCTACCATGTGCTTCATAAAAAGTCCCACTTTCCTTGCTTCCATCTTCTCTATATAATAGGGATGGAAATACGTGACCTTACCAGGTCTAGGCTTCCTAAAAGTCCCTAAATTTTCTCCTCCTCTCTGTTCTATATAGCAGCGTTGTTTCACCTAGGACAGGACTACAGAACCTCCCCCCTCTCCTCTTTTTCCATACCCTAGGGGTCTCCAAACTTTCTGAACAAAGGGCCGGTTTACTGTCCTTCAGACTTTAAGAGGGCCGGACTGTGACCAGTGGGAGTAATAAAACCCTCAGCATCAGTGGGAGAAAAATAAATTACATAGTGCCTTTAGTCAGTAGAAGGATGAATAGTGCCCCATCATTGGTATTGGTGGGAGGAATAGTGCCTAATTGTTTATATCAGTGGGAGGAATTCTTCCCCATTGCTGGTGTCAGTGGACAGAATAGTGTCCCATTGTGGGTGTCGGTGGAAGGAAAAATTCCCCATTGTTGGTGTCGGTGGAAGGAAAAATTCCCCATTGTTGGTGTCGGTGGAAGGAAAAATTCCCCATTGTTGGTGTCGGTGGAAGGAAAAATTCCCCATTGTTGGTGTCGGTGGAAGGAAAAATTCCCCATTGTTGGTGTCGGTGGAAGGAAAAATTCCCCATTGTTGGTGTCGGTGGAAGGAAAAATTCCCCATTGTTGGTGTCGGTGGAAGGAAAAATTCCCCATTGTTGGTGTCGGTGGAAGGAAAAATTCCCCATTGTTGGTGTCGGTGGAAGGAAAAATTCCCCATTGTTGGTGTCAGTGAGGGGAATAGTGCCCCGAGGGCCGGATAAAGGCAAGCAAAGGGTCACATTTGGCCCACGGACCACTGCCCTAGTGGGAAGGTGTTCTCTAGTCCAAAGATGTAGCGTGGAACACTGCTAACCGATAACAATCAGCACAAGCAGAGAGCACAACAATTATCAGCTCACTAGATTTCTGACATGATTAACAGGTATTTTTCAGATTAAAAGAAGGACACCGTAAATGATTTGTACCAAAACTATTTGACTTCTAGTTATGGCTATCAGAAAAATATCCAAACTTGTTCCCTGGAATTCAAGACTGGCGCAGACAGATTTTGCGAAAGTGTCTCACATGTGTTCTAAAAATGGCACAGCGTGCCCCAATTTCCTGCAACTGTATAGAACTTCTATTTGGCACACGCCGCACCACTTTTGGAATGCATGCAGGAAGCTTTTGCAAAATCTGGTCCCGTCGCTGAGGACGTCTATGACGAAACGCGTACGACATGGGCTGGTGAAACGCAGGTGGAGTCCAAACATCCGCACTCTCTCCATCTAGCGTCACAGCCTGCCGGTTGTTTTCATGCTCGATTGGGTGTAGCATTATCTTTAGCTACACCTAAGATTGGAATACAATTTCGGGTATCTTGCTGCTGGACTATATTTACCAGTTTGTTGCTGGACTTTTAGTTTTTATTAGAGTTTTTTATTTTTAATGTTTTAATAAAATTCAATTTAATTTACTACACTATGGGAGTCTACTATTCCTTCTCTTCTATATGAGGGAAATTACCATGACCAAGCTCAACAACTCTCATGAATGCTGAGGACTACCCTTGAAGCCCCATTGATCACGCTGACAAGGAGATCGCAGAGGCCATATTTATATGCGCATTGCCCCTTTGGGGTAATATTGAGAGCACTCAAGTCACTTTTTTGAAAATTCTGTTTCACCATTCTGAAGACAATTCTATGCATAAATTAAGGACTGCTATATGAACACTATATAATTTTTGTTTGCTTATAATGCTTATGGACTTTACAACCTGGCTGCAGAGTACAACCTATCATATTAGTTTTTTAAATATATGGTGATCTATAGGCATTATTTTTATTTCCATTACTAATATTTTTATTACTGTTGGTTGCAGTTCATGGCTCAGTTTTTAGCTATGGAGGTATACCACTAACCCACCACTAGGGGTATCACCATGGTTAAAGAGGAGGGCCACTAAAAAAAACAAAAACAAATTAAAAGTCAGCAGCTACAAATACTGCAGCTGCTGACTTTTAATTGGACACTTACCTGTCCCAGGGTCCAGCGATGCAGGGGATCGAAGCCCCGCTTGTCTCCCCATCCGCTCAGCGGCGCCGGCGTTCTAACTGTGGGCACCCGGCTGTGGCTTCACAGCCGGGCACCCACTGCACATGCGCGAGCCGCGCAATCTGCGCGCCGTGACTGGCCGCGCAATCATCTGGGACCTGTCACGTGTCAAGAGGCAGACTACGAGGGACCCCCTAGCAACAGGCATTTAGAGGTGAGTAAAAAAATAAATAAATATCCAAATTTTTTTTTTTTATTTTTAGGATTTTTCATGTAGTTTTTTTTTTTTTTTTTTTTGGGTGGAACACCACTTTAAGTTGGTTATTGCACTGTTCACTGATTAATCTGCATCTTTGAAAGGTATTTTTGGCACTTTATGTGGATATCACGTATGGTATATTCCAACACATATTGAGTGAATAATTTTGGACTTTATCATTTACACATATCATTTTATAATTTATATTTAATACATTTTTTTTTTTTTGGAGGGGGATTGTATATGTAGTAGTATATTTAATTATACATATTAAGCTGTACTTAGGTGGAGCACCCCCACTGTGGGGTTAGCACGTTGGCTCATCACTTTTTCTCTCTCTTGGACCTACTTCGCCCGATATAACTATCTATAAGGAGCGCCACCACCCCATTATCCCATCTATCTGCTTACCTTTGGAGTACCCCTAGGGGAGCTCCTTCAGGGGGGCAGCATACCTATTTATTGTACTAAGCGCAGTCACTACATTAATTCTTTTGCAAAATCTGTCTCTGGATGCCAAAAGAATGTTGGTCTTAATTAGCTCCACTTTTATAAGAAATGAACTGTTAGCATTTTATTTTGAATTTGGCGCAGGTGTTGCACCACAATGTAAAAGTGGAGCAAATTGGAACTACCTGAATTTGGACACGAGTCGCTGTCAGGACCAAAACTGTCCCATAAGTTGTTTTTTTTTAATTAGGAGCAACACATTAAAAAGAGCAATTAATGCCAGAAAAAAACGGAGCAGCAGCTTTATTGGATTTGCCTATTGTCTGATCTTAACCCAAGAAAAAAATCTAATATATTGCAGTTTACCAATCCTTAGATGTGATTTTTGCAGTCGTTTTTTTTTTCTTTCCAGACAATTAACTCAATTCCTCGGGAAAACCGTTTGTATGCTAGTCCGATGGACCAAAAATGAAGCAAGGGCAGCTATTGGCTACTGGCTTTTGAACTTCCCTTTTCTAGTCCCGTCGTACGTCATCGCATTCTAAACGAACGGACTTTGGTGTGATCGTGTGTAGGCAAGTCCGTTTCAGCAGAACTCCATCGGAAAGACCGTCAGAGTCTACTCTGACGGAAAGTCTGGTCGTGTGTACGCGGCATTAGACTCTCCTCTTCCTCATAACTTTGGGGGAAGGTGTTCTTTAGTTTGCAGAAAAGGCTTGGAAATTTATCAGCTCACCACAAACTTTCTGGCCGGAGCCTCAGGTAGCAATTATTAATTTAAATTTTGCAGTATTTGAACAGATATTACAAAATGCATGCCCCTGAGGCACGCATCAGGCACGATCAGTAAGCGCTGTGTCCTTGGCAAACAGCTGATCACAGATCGGAGTAAAGGGCCAATCACAGGGGTCACATGTAAACAGAGTTGCCAGGTACCAGCTGTCCTTTTGTATAAAATGAATTAATAAATTAATTTAAACCACGCTGTCTGTTATGTGTCAAAATAACAATATACTAAATCATATATATTATTATTATATTATATATATTATAATAAATAAATATATATATATATATATATATATATATATATATATATATATATATATATATTAAAGTGCAAGTACATAGTATAAGTGCATATTTCAAAACAATTTCAGCAAAGCATTTAGCCAAGTGCATATAAAGTGTAATAATAATGGCAATAAACAAAATAATAATGTCCAAATTATTGCCATTATTATGGACATTTTATATGCACTTGGCTAATTGTTTTGGAATATGCTTTGTTTTGTTTTTGTTTTTGTTTTGGAATATGCACTTGTGTGGAAATTTAGGAAACCGCGATCACTGGTCAGTTGGCTTCAGTATAAATCACACAAATAGGAAACATAAGGGGAATACAAAAACACTGAATTTCAAAAGGGCCAACTTCCCTAAACTACGAACCTTGCTACAAGGCATAAAATGGGACAAAATCTTAGGAACAAAGACCACGGAGGAGAGATGGGTTTGCTTAAAGAGCATATTAAATAAGGGCATTAGCCAGTGCATCCCATTGGGTAATACATTTGAAAGTGCGAACAGAAGTCCTGGATGGTTTAACTCCAATGTAAAAACACATATATAAAAGAAAAGGAGAAGAAGGCCTTCAAAAAATACAAGGTTGAGGTATCATCATCAGCATTCAGACTTTATAAAGAATGCAACAAGAAATGTAAGGGTGCAATTAGGGCGGCTAAGATAGAACATGAAAGACACATAGTGGAGAAAAGCAAAAAAAATCCCAAGAAATTCTTTAACCACTTCAATACCAGGCACTTAGACACCTTCCCGCCCAGACCAATTTTCAGCTTTCAGCGCTGTCGCAATTTGAATGACAATTGCGCGGTCATGCTACACTGTACCCAAACAAATTTTTTATCATTTTGTTCCCACAAATAGAGCTTTCTTTTCGTGGTATTTGATCACCTCTGCGGTTTTTATTTTTTACGCAACAAATAAAAAAAGACCAAAAATTTTGAAAAAAAACACGTTTTTCTTTGTTTCTGTTAAAACTTTTTGTAAATAAATACGTTTTCTTCTTCAATGACGGGCACTGATATGGCTGCACTGACGGGCACTGATACGGCGGCACTGATGGGCACTGATGAGGTGGCACTGACGGGCACTGATGATGGGCACTGATAGGCGGCACTGATGGGCACTGATAGGTGGCACTGATAGGTGGCACTGGTATGCGGCACTGATGGGCACTCATAGGTGGCACGGATGGGCACTTATAGGCGGCACTGATGGGCACTCATAGGTGGCATTGGTGGGCACTCGTAGGTGGCATTGATGGTTACTTATGGGTGGTACTGATAGTTTGCACGGATGGGCACTGATAGATGGGCACTGATGGGCACGGATGGGCACTGACAGGTGGCATGAATGGACACTGATGGGTGGCACTGATGGCATTGCTTATTTGCAGTGATGCCCCTAAGGGTGGCATTGCTGGGCATCACTGCAACATAATTGTGCCAATCAGTGCCCATTTGTGGGCACTGGCACCGATTTGGCACACTGGGCACATGTGGATGGCCATGGGGTACATACCTGGCCATCCACATGTTGTCCCTTCCCTGGTGGTCCTAGTGGCGATCCCTGGTGGTCCAGTGTGGTGATCTGCGGGGGGGCTGCGCTGATAAACAATCAGCGCAGTCCCCCCCTGCCAGGAGATCCGCCGATCGGCTCTCCTCTACTTGCGTCTGTCAGACGCGAGTGAGGAAGAGCCGATCAACGGCTCTTCCTATTGACAGCATGATCAGCCGTGATTGGACACGGCTGATCACGTGGTAAAGAGCCTCCGCCGGAGGCTTTTTACCAAGATCAGTGTAGCGGTGTGTCAGATTGACACACCGCTCCACCGATCGCCGCGATGCGCGCCCCCCGGGGCGCGCTGCGGCATGTTATCCTGCTGGACGTCATATGACGTCCAGTCAGGATAACAGAACCACTTCCCGGACGTCAATCCGCTATAGGGCGGGCGGGAAGTGGTTAAGTATGTAAACAGTAAAAAAGGAGGACAGACCATAAAGAATGAGGAAGGACATCTGGTTACAAAGGATGGGGAGATGGCAAAGGTATTGAATTTATTCTTCTCCTCAGTCTTCACGAGGGAATCGGGGGGGGCTTCAGTAACCAAAACTACAGTGTTTATCCTCATGACACATGACAGGAAGCACCTCCATGGTTAACAAAGGACAGAATTAAAATTAGACTTGGGAAACTTAACAATAAATCATCGGGTCTAGATGGCTTGCACCCGAGGGTACTTGGGGAACTCAGTCAAGTAATTAATTATTTGACTGATTACTTGACTGACCATTGTTCCTAATTTTTACTGATTGACTGGAATGGTACCAGCTGATTGGACAAAAGCCATTGTGTAGCACCAATATTTAAAAAGGGCCCAAATTACATGCCTGGGAATTAGACCAGTCAGCCTAACATCAATAGTATGCAAGCTCTTGGAGGGGATGATAAGGGACTATATACTAGATTTAGTAATTAGAACGGTATCATTAGAAGTCATCGGCATGGATTCATGAAGAATCGTTCTTGCCAAACTAATCTATTAACATTCTACAAAGAGGCGAGTTGCAATCTAGATAAAGGAAGGCCCGTAGACGTGGTGTATCTGGATTATGCAAAAGCTTTTTGCACAGTTCCCCATAAACGTTTACTGTACAAAATAAGGTCCGTTGGCATGGACCATAGGGTGAGTAAATGGATTGAAAACTGGCTACAAGGGCAAGTTCAGAGGGTGGTGATAAATGGGGAGTACTCGGAATGGTCAGGGGTGGGTAGTGGGGTCCCCCAGGGTTCTGTGCTGGGACCAATCCTTTTTATTTCTTCATAAACGACCTGGAGGATGGGGTAAATGGTTCAATCTCTGTATTTGTGGACGATACTAAGCTAAGTAGGGCAATAACTTCTCCGCAGGATGTGTAAACCTTGCAAAAAGATCTGAACAAATTAATGGGGGAGAGGGGAACTACATGACAAATGAGGATTTAATGTAGAAAATTTTAAAATAATGCATTTGGATGGCAAAAATATGAATGTAATCATGGGACCCCTCCCCCTGGACCAGATTTCCATCTCTTCCAGCATGGTTATTGGCACTCCCTATGCTACACCAGCGAGCCCTCCGGTTGATGTTAACCCCTCCAAGCTCTGAGGTCCCCAATGGTAAACGGTTTATCACATATTTTGCACACTATTTATACCATCATTTTATGCATCTGCTATTTTAACCTTGTTTTCAACTTGATTTGCCTATGATGATATAAATTTTTCTTGACTATTCATCCAATATGGTCTGAACTGCCTGCTCTTACAATATCACTACTTTGGATCCAGCCTACCGAGCGCTGCACAATAGTCTACCACTCACCGAGGGGGGGTGGCCACTAGGACTGCAGCCTGTGCACACAGGAATCGCATAGGTGGTACCAGCTGACCCATATGTCCTATGTGCGAACAGTAACCAGCCTTCCCACCAAAATGCTGTATCAGTATCAATTGGCTGCAGTCACTGTTTAAGAAAAATCTTGCCAAAAAAAAGCCCTACACACTGATTTGTCTGTGGGTACCTTTAGGCTAGACATACCTGTACCTAGGTGGATGCATTATCGGTCTGATGCTGCATCTGTCCTCTGCCGGCTCTAACACTGAGAACTGAGTGATCAAACACCACCGATTGCTCGGTTCTCACAGCTCTGCCCCCCTGGACTTGCTGGAGAGCTGAGCTGTGGAGGGGGTGGGATCAGCCAGCTCAGGCTCTTGCTGAGAGGCTGAGCCGGCTGCTAGTCCAGGCATGTGGGTGGATCCCAACCATATCGTCGTAATCCTTCCTGAGCCTGGCATGGCTCTGTGACCTCAGCTGATGGTGGGTTGCAGCCCGCTATCGGCTGAAAGCGGGTCAAAGGAGTGCAAAATGAACTACACTCCTGTGATCCATAGGAGAAGTACAGCCAAACGAGCTTTGGCTGTACTTCTCATTTAAGGCTCACAATAAAAGGCGAGGAAAGTCAGAATCAGGATTCATATTGAACCTCATTTACCTAGGTGTCTGCATGTCACTTAGCAACCAATCACAATGTCCCTTTTATTTTCTAAGTTTAACTGAGGAAAAGCTGGCTGGCTTCTATTGGCCACCCAGACCGTTTCGGTTGCAGGCTGTTTGATAAGTGAGGCCCTTAGAGTTTTCATGTACATAAAAGCACTCATTAGTTCCCTTGACTCGTGCGGTAGAATACTGGTGTTTACCTGCATTGAAGTTCCCATCCCCCGAGATCAATTGCAGCTTCAATATTGTTCATTAATCTTCCAGCAAGTCAGCTTGGAAAGTGCGCAACCTGCATTGTGTTCTCCAGTTTACAGAGAGCCGTAAAACATTATTTAAGCCATTTATGGAAAGATGCTTTTTTTTACTAAAGGGTAACCCCAGAAAATAAATACAAAACTCATGAATACATTTATGTTTATATTAGAGCTATACCTTACATGTGTTCTTTTTTATTCTGTGTTTACCATCTGGCTGGTGCCAGTTCAGTGACCTACATCTTTTTATTAGTCCCTCTACCCTGGCTTTGTGTATTCGTTCTATATCTGCCCTTGGCCTTCCTTCACATCACTCAGGCCAGGTTCACACTGGTGCGACATGAAAGTCAGGCTACCGTCGATCCAACTTTGCCCTGCAACTTCGATCCAACTTCAATGAACGGTATCCGACCTTAAGATGAGTGCGACTTCGTGTGGTTATGTCCAGTTATGGCTGGCTATTGGAAAAGGGTACTTGCAATATTAACCCAAAATTGTATCTGTTCCGGTGACATGTACTCCACAGATAAGTTTGTTGGGTATTCTAGATGAGGAACAGTGGCCAAATTTCACTAGAATTCTGTTGAAACACTCTTCTTAGGTCGCAAGGCCATAGCGATTAAATGAAATCAAGCCACCTCCATCTACCCGACAATGGCTCCAGATGGTGAACCAGATCCTCCCATTTGAAAAAATGATCTTTGAGCATAGGGGCCGCCCCACTAAATACAATAAGGTGTGGGACACTTGTTTATCCACTCTCACAACTACCTGCGAGCTTAGAGCCTATGCTTGGTTTATAGATGGTTTATAGATCTGGACGTGCTCCTACCTCCATGGCTGATGGTGTTGTCTGATGCCCGACTCGCCATTACTTAGCTAATAAGTGACTGGATGTCATTCGTTTATGTGAAAAATGTATCATTAATCTCTGTATATATAGCTGTAAATATGATACATAATTGTGTACTGAATTGTATTTTCATTGTACTCATGTTGAGCACCTTGGTCATTGTACCAACATGTCTCTTTTTGTACATCTTGTCAATAAAAAGAGTTTAACAAAAAGATGAGTGCGACTTGGGTCTTGAGGGAAAACCACGCCCCAAAAAAACGGGGTCAACCCCCCCCCCAAGATCCATACCAGGCCCTTATCTGAGCATGTAGCCTGGCAGGCCAGGGAGGGGGGGGGGGGGGGGGGGAACACGTGAGTGCCCCCCCTCCACACAAACCATACCAGGCCACATGCCCTCACCATGGGGGGGTGCTTTGGGGCAGGGGGGCTCTTCCATCCCCACCCTAAAGAACCTTGTCCCCATGTTGAGGGGACAAGGGCCTCTTCCCCACAACCCTGGTCTTTAAAGAAGGGGACCCCCAGTTCCCCTCCCCCCTCAATGTGAATGAGTATGGGTATGAGTATACACCTACCCATTCACTCCTCCCAAAATGCAAAGTGTAAGAAAAACAGGAGGCAGTTTTTGACAAGTCCCTTATTAAAAATGAATAATGTCCACATGGTAGCTCCAGTGTCAGTCACGATGGCCGTCCCCGACCCTATTAAAAAAAAAAAAAAAAAAACGCTTTTCCCCTGACGAAGGCTTCCACCATTCTGGCAGTGTAGGTGTCTGATAGTTCTTATAGAACAATGGGGCTTGGACTATGGGACCCAACATTGTGTTTTTGTTTGTTTTGTTTTTTTTCAATAAATTTTGCATTGCTAACCTTGCCTCCTGAGTACATGTCGCGTGTCACAAGTCGGACCAGTTAAGATGACCATTAAATTCAAGTTGAATTTAAGTTGACCATTAAATTCAATGGGCTGAAATTTTACCAAAGTAGTGCAGGAACCTTTTCAAAAGTCGGACCAACACAAGTCGGACCAGTTAAGAAGGCTCTCTTAGAGAAACATTGATTTTTACATGTCATGCAACGTGCTCTCCAAGTCAGAGCGCATGTCACACCAAAGTGAAACGGGCCTCAGTGTCTCCATCGTTCCTCACCTGTACTTAGTCTAACCAATCCTTAAAGCGGAGTCCCGCCAAAAAAAAAAAAATTAAGTCAGCTATAAATACTGCAGCTGCCGACTTTTAGAATAAGGACACTTGCCTGTCCTGGGCACCCACCATGTCCTTACCCGAAGCCAACCCATCCTTCGGCTCCCGTGTGCAGGCACCGGCATCTTACATAGGTTCAAAAAAGACACAAGTCCATGTAGTTCAACCATCAAAATCAATAAAAAATATCATACAATTGCATATACCCAATCCTATACCCACAGTTGATCCAGAGGAAGGCGAAAAACTCCAGCAAAGCATGATCCAATTTGCTACAGCAGGGGAAAAAAATAACTTCCTGACCCCCCGAGAGGAAATCTGATTTATAAAGCACAGTCACAGGGGGACATTACATAAATCAACCGAGTGGATAATGTAAATTTAACAAACACTTGAAGATTAAGAATTGTTCTAAGAGGGGAAATTTGGGGAGGTGTGCTAGCAGTGATGATTTAGGGGGAATTTGTGTTGAGTGGGGAGATGGGGGGGGGGGGGGTTTACTAGGATGGGGGATTTGGCATGTTTGTGTTAGAAAACATAATATGGTGGGGAAGAGGGGATTTGTGCTAATAGGGATGATTGGGAGTGTTTGTGCCTGAAGGGGAAATGTGGTGGTGGTGGTGGTGTGTGTGTGTGTGTGTGTGTGGGGGGGGGGGGGTGCTGGGATGGGGGATTCGGAGTGAGGGGGGGGGGGGGATTTGTGCTCGTAGGGGAAGTAGTAGGGGTAGTATATGTAGAATCAACATGTATGAGCTAAGCATGCAGATTAGCTCTCATTGTTTTGGGGGAGAGTATTTTTGCTAAAACATAATGCTCATACATCTCAGGGGGGGGGGGGATGTTATGTGGTTGGGTGAAATTTGACATGTTCACCCTGGGCTTTAGATGACCTGTCCTGGTGCTGAGAGGATCCATATTATTCTACGACAAGGACTTGGGTCATAGTAATCCCCAGTCAATGACCAGCATGTTCTCCCTGTACATAGATACTCTGTTTGACAGAAATGTTCCATAAAGTTTTAGGCCTGTGGATAGAAAAAAAAAACTGTCTCCAAAGGAGTCATTGATCTGTATTTTCTTGAAAATAGCTAGCCATTAGGCACAATGCTTTTCAATTTAAAAGTTTTTCTTCTATTATATGCTTGATTCATATGCTGTAAAAACGAAACGAAAAAAGGTCTGACCATTTATTTTCTTTTTTCTTTTAACAATTTTCAAGAACATCTAGCAGGTAAGACATTCATAACAGAACAACAGAAGTTGACAGACTGCTTGCAGGCAGAATTATCCTTCACAGGAAAATATGTATAAGCTATAGGCAGCATTGTCACTTGGCATTCAGCGGCAAAGACAAAGAACGTACTAGAGAGGTAGATGAGAAGCAAAGAAGTAGGAGAGGAGCTGAGCAGGAGAGGAGAGAAGGCAACTGGTTGAATGGATGGATCTGTATGGACAGTGGGCGATCCATGGGGACTGTTGGGTCAAAGTGAGCTCTGCAGTCGATCATATCCTCCAAAAAATTCATCTTACAGTTTTAGTTTAGGCAAACTACATTTTTGTGTATACGGCAGACCTAGATAAATGCTTCTTAAGGTTAGGCGCCAGTCATTTTCTTAGGGTTAGGAGCAAGTTGAAGCTTTGAGGCATGTAAACCTTCTGGTCAGGCTTTACGTTCAACCACTACAACCAAAATATCATGCCTGCATTTTACCCCAGAACTTCAGCCTTCGTCACAAACCTTATATAAAAGCTATGGAATTGCACTTTACTCTTCCTGGTATCTGTCCAGATCGGTCCAGGTTTTTCCAGCCTCTGTGGCAGGCTAGGTTCCCGTCTGGATGTTCTGGTCCAGGTGGACTTTAACCACTTGAGCCCCGGACCATTATGCTGCCTAAGGACCAGAGGTCTTTTTCCAATTTGGCACTGCGTCGCTTTAACTGCTAATTGCGCGGTCATGCAATGCTGTACCCAAACGAAATTTGCGTCCTTTTCTTCCCACAAATAGAGCTTTCTTTTGATGGTATTTGATCACCTCTGCAGTTTTTATTTTTTGCGCTATAAACGGAAAAAGACCGAAAATTTTGAAAAAAAATGATATTTTCTACTTTTTGTTATAAAAAAAATCCAATAAACTAAATTTTAGTCATACATTTAGGCCAAAATGTATTCGGCCACATGTCTTTGGTAAAAAAAAATGTCAATAAGCATATATTTATTGGTTTGCGCAAAAGTTATAGCGTCTACAAACTAGGGTACATTTTCTGTAATTTACACAGCTTTTAGTTTATGACTGCCTACGTCATTTCTTGAGGTGCTAAAATGGCAGGGCAGTACAAACCCCCCCCAAATGACCCCATTTTGGAAAGTAGACACCCCAAGGAAATTGCTGAAAGGCATGTTGAACCCATTGAATATTCATTTTTTTTGTCCCAAGTGATTGAATAATGACAAAAAAAAAAAAAATATTTACAAAAAGTTGTCACTAAATGATATATTGCTCACACAGGCCATGGGCCTATGTGGAATTGCACCCCAAAATACAATCAGCTGCTTCTCCTGAGTATGGGGATACCACATGTGTGGGACTTTTTGGGAGCCTAGCCGCGTACGGGGCCCCGAAAACCAAGCACCGCCTTCAGGATTTCCAAGGGTGAAAATTTTTGATTTCACTCTTCACTGCCTATCACAGTTTCGGAGGCCATGGAATGCCCAGATGGCATAAAACCCCCCCAAATGACCCCATTTTGGAAAGTAGACACCCCAAGCTATTTGCTGAGAGGCATGGTGAGTATTTTGCAGCTCTCATTTGTTTTTGAAAATTAAGAAAGACAAGAAAAAACTTTTTTTTTTTTCTTTTTTCAATTTTCAAAACTTTGTGACAAAAAGTGAGGTCTGCAAAATACTCACTATACCTCTCAGCAAATAGCTTTGGGTGTCTACTTTCCAAAATGGGGTCATTTGGGGGGGTTTTGTGCCACCTGGGCTTTCCATGGCCTCCGAAACTGTGATAGGCAGTGAAGAGTGAAATCAAAAATTCACGCCCTTAGAAAGCCTGAAGGCGGTGCTTGGTTTTCGGGGTCCCGTACGCGGCTAGGCTCCCAAAAAGTCTCACACATGTGGTATCCCCGTACTCAGGAGAAGCAGCAGAATGTATTTTGGGGTGTAATTTCACATATTCCCATGGCATGTTTGAGCAATATATCATTTAGTGACAACTTTGTGCAAAAAAAAAAAAAAAAAATTTGTCTCTTTCCCGCAACTTGTGTCGCAATATAAAATATTCCATGGACTCGACATGCCTCTCAGCAAATAGCTTGGGGTGTCTACTTTCCAAAATGGGGTCATTTGGGGGGGTTTTGAACTGTCCTGGCATTTTATGCACAACATTTAGAAGCTTATGTCACACATCACCAACTCTTTTAACCACTTGAAGACAAAGCCCTTTCTGACACTCATTGTTTATATGAAAAAGTTATTTTTTTTTTGCAAAAAAATTACTTTGAACCCCCAAACATTATATATTTTTTTTAAAGCAAATGCCCTACAGATTAAAATGGTGGGTGTTTCAATTTTTTTTTTCACACAGTATTTGCGCAGCGATTTTTCAAACGCATTTTTTGGGGAAAAAACACATTTTTTAAAATTTTAATGCACTAAAACACACTATATTGCCCAAATGTTTGATGAAATAAAAAAGATGATCTTAGGCCGAGTACATGGATACCAAACATGACATGCTTTAAAATTGTGCACAAACGTGCAGTGGCAACAAAATAAATGCATTTTTAAAAGCCTTTAAAAGCCTTTACAGGTTACCACTTTAGATTTACAGAGGAGGTCTACTGCAAAAATTACTGCCCTCGATCTGACCTTCGCGGCGATACCTCACATGCATGGTGCAATTGCTGTTTACGTTTGACGACAGACCGCCGTTTGCGTTCGCCTTAGCGCGAGAGCAGGGGGCGACAGGGGTGGTTTTTTTTTTTTTTTTTTTTTTTTTTTTCTTTATTATTTTTTTGCTTTTTTATCTTATTTTTAAACTGTTCCTTTCATTTTTTTTTAAATCATTTTTATTGTTATCTCGGGGAATGCAAATATCCCCTATGATAGCAATAGGTAGTGACAGGTACTCTTTTTTTTTGAAAAAATTGGGGTCTATTAGACCCTAGATCTCTCCTCTGCCCTCAAAGCATCTGATGACACCAAGATCGGTGTGATAAAATGCTTCCCCAATTTCCCAATGGCGCTATTTACATCCGGCAAAATCTAAGTCATAAAATGATCGTAGCTTCCGGTTTCTTAGGCCATAGAGATGTTTGGAGCCACTCTGGTCTCTGATCAGCTCTATGGTCAGCTGGCTGAATCACCGGCTGCATTCTCAGGTTCCCTGTTGAGACAGGAGAGCCAGAGAAAAACACGGAAGACGGTGGGGGGGGGGCATTCCCTCCCACGGCTTGTAAAAGCAGTCTAGAGGCTAATTAGCCACTAGGATTGCTTTTACATGAAAGCCGACCGCTGGCTGAAAAGAATGATACCAAGATGATACCTAAACCTGCAGGCATCATTCTGGTATAACCATTCAAAGTCGTGAATGGCGTACCTGAAGACAAAAAAATGGTTAACAATAAAGCACAGTAAACGGTAAAGTATAAAAAATTGCATACCTGAAAAGCAAACATGATAAAACATAATAACAATAAAACATTGCAGAATAGAATACAGTAAAAAAGAGCAGAACAAGAGAGAGAGAATAGAGAGAGAGAGAACAATAAAACGACAACTATTTTATTTTATTTTATATATATATATTTTTTTTTTTACACTTTTTTTGTAACTGTAACTTTTATAACTGTAACCGGTTCCAGGTTCGGGTCTCTCAAAATGCGATGGCATCTTGGGAGACCCTGTGAAAGTGTGCCTAGTCTGTGCAATGCTGTACCCTACGCTAATACTGAACTAGTGTATGGTAGCGTTCAAAACATTCACCAATGCAAAGACCAGGATTGTCAGGACAGGAGGGAAAATAATAGCGGGTGTCACGCCTATATCCGCACTTGCTGCAGACACAACATCTTTTTTGGGGGGTTCGTTGGGTAGGGGTACTCGGGAGGACATAAAGAAAATGCCTCTCATGCAGCCGACTGCATTTGGTTGGGGATGTGAATGGGGGAAGTACGGGCGCTGTAGAAGCGGTGGGTTCCCAATTAGGATTGGCGAATGCAGCAGGAAGGGCATTATGGGCACGACGGGCCTGTGTTTGTCTTCTTGGTGGCAGCGGGACACTACTTGTGCTTGCCACCTCACCAGCTTGAACTGCACTTATGGGACTCGCCACGTCACCAAGTGTTACTGCAGTGCTGGTTTGACTACGACCGGGGTGTACTAGGCCGCTGGCGCTTGCCAGTTCAATAAAAAGCTACCAAAAAAACTGTTAGCGATCGCAGGGATCAGGCCTGACTCTGCGAACGCTGCAGTTATGCGTTAAGTGTTTTGTAAGTGACAGTGATCGATCGATACTGCACTTGGGTGGGCTGGGCTGGGCCGGGCGGAGGGGCAAAATGCAGGTGCTAGCAGGTATCTGGGCTGATCCCGCTAACACTGCGTTTTTGGGAACCCTAAACTGCTGGGGACGCCAGTATAGATCTGATCGGATCAGATATTGATCCGTTCAGATACTATACCACTAAGGGAGGTGTACGGTGCGTGCGTGGGTGTTAGCGGTACTGGCGCTAATCTGACGCTGCTTGGGGCTGGTGCTTGCCAATTCACCAAAATACTACCAAAAAAACTGTTAGCGATCGCACGGATCAGGCCTGACTCTGCGAACGCTGCAGTTATGCGTTTAGTGTTTTGTAAGTGTCAGTGATCGATCGATACTGCACTTGGGTGGGCTGGGCCGGGCCGGGCGGAGGGGCAAAACGCAGGTGCTAGCAGGTATCTGGGCTGATCCCGCTAACACTGCGTTTTTGGGAACCCTAAACTGCTGGGACGCTAGTATAGATCTGATCGGATCAGATATTGATCTGTACAGATACTATACCACTAAGGGAGGCGTATGCTGCGTGCGTGGGTGTTAGCGGTACTGGCGCTAATCTGACGCTGCCTGGGGTGACGCATATCACCGCCGGGCGATCAGGGGGCTAAACCTTTATTCAGTAATAAACGGCGGGTGCCCTGACACTATAAAAAATAAACAAACTAACCAGCGTCACCCGTAACAGTTATACGGTGATCAGTGGTGAAAGGGTTAACTAGGGGGCAATCAAGGGGTTAAAAACATTTATTAGGTAGTATATGGGGGTCCCTGACGCTATAAAACGCTGACGGCGAACCTAAATATTTACCTCACTAACTAGCGTCACCAGCGACACTAATACAGCGATCAGAAAAATGATCGCTTAGTGACACTGGTGACAGGGGGTGATCAAGGGGTTAAAACTTTATTAGGGGGGGTTAGGGGGGTATCCTAGACCTAAAGGGGGGTAATACTCACTGTCCCAACACTGTAACTGTCACAAACTGACACCAATGCAGTAATCAGAAAAAAAAAAAAAAAAAAAAAAACTCCTGGTGTCAGTTTGTGACAGTTGGGGGGGGATCGGGGGGCGATCGGGGGGGGGGGGGGATCGGGGTGTTTTGTGTGCCTGGCATGTTCTTCTGTGTGTGTGTGTAGTGTTTGTGCACTCACATACCTGTCTTCTCTCCTCGGGCCGGAACGGAAATTACCGAGCCGAGGAGAGATGACATCATTTCCTTTGCTGCTGCTTAGCATACAGCAGCAAAGGAATGTTCTCATTGGCCGGCGGCGATCGCGAGGGGGGGCCACGAACGGATGGCCTCCCCCTCATCTCCGATCGCCGTGGGAGAAAAGACGACCGCCTCGGGCACCGGAGGGGGGGGTCCGATCGGACCCCCCACCTGCGGAAGGCAAATCACGTATATGTACGTGATTTTGCCTGTCCGTGCCACCTTGCCGACGTAAATCGGCGTGAGGCGGTCGTCAAGTGGTTAAATAACCAGGAAGAGAGCTCAACAGGGCTATGGTTTTGAGACTCAGGATGGAAGGAACCTGAGTGAGAGGAGCTCTGGCTATTGGACTATAAGGTTTGCTTTACCGCATGTTTTGTGGGTGACGGGGACCAGCCCTGCACTGTCTAGAGAGGAGGCAATTTGTTAAGTTAAGGGCATCCGCCAGATTTTTAAGAAAGTGCCCATTTGCTGACTGTCATTCAGAAAAGGTGATACACACACACACAAATATTTTGCCTTCCATATCTATCTTAAACAGAATGAGTTGTTTTACAAGGTGAGGGTTCACACATACAGTACATTAACTGTCCTGAGTTTGAAACAAAAGATTATTTTTAATAACAATTAAAGCTAATCTTCTAAAAATCTCCATTTGGTAGCTCCCGCCCCAAAACAGGTTTTAGTACTGGGTTTAGCCTAAGGAGTTTAATAAAGAGGAATACTTTCCTTATTCCTTGAGATCCTGGAAGCTGACCACTCCTCCTCCATTCCTGCTGAAGCCCTGGAATCTGGGGAAGCCCTTGACATCCTGACATACAATGCAGGCTGTCTGGACCTGCATTTTAAATGAGGCCAAATGACCAGCAAAGTGGGAGCAGTGTTGAGGGACCAGACATCCAGTCGATATGAAGCCTGCAAGACTGAGAAATCAGGTAAGTGGTTCTGCCTGTTACATGCCCTCTATATTAAACAAGCCTAAAAGCCTTACTATAGAGCGGAAGCTACTTGTAACACGAAGTAGTTAAAAAGGGAACTACACTCTGCTTGCATAACTTGTAATAAAAACATCTTTGCCATTCTGAAGCTTCCCTGCAACCACTTTAATTATTTTATATATATTTTGATTCTGTACTTGCCAAATATGCTGCAGAAATCTCCCTCCACTGAGTCTGGCTGCATCCATTTTAACTGTGGGCAGCTGACAGTTCACTTCCTGGATTAAGTCAAGTCAATTCAAGCTCTATTATCTTTCTACTACACGTGAGGACGTACGGTAGAATGAAATGTCGTATCTCACACACACAGGCACACCCCCAGCTCTGCAGCTCTCATTGGCCCTCTCATGACCACCCACCCCGGGCAAACTCTCAGGAGAGAGAGAGAGCTGTGCATGATGTCATAAGCCTTTAATAGATGGAAAGATGAAAAAATGACTGAAGTTCCGCTTTAATTCTCAAAGTTTACAAAAAAGATTCTGAAGTCCATTTTAGTTGGTTTCCAGCAGCTTCAAAGCCTCTCCTGCATGTTTAGCTGTCAGGCTGCTAACATTCTTGTGCAAAAGAGAGTAATAGGAAAAAAACAAAGATTTCTTTTGCCTCTGTTGTGAAGTTTAAAGATGAATTTCTTCACAATGCCAATAGCTACAGCAGTGAATGATCACTTGTTTTATGTTCACCTTTGGAACATGTCTCACAGGTTCCACCAGTCTTTAGGGTGGAACATGTAACGTGTCCCAGCTCCTGCACATTCTCCCTCAGCCCCCCCCCCTCATAACAGTGGGCAGGGGTTCCTCACCTTGCAGCCACTGTCACTTTTTAAAAGTAGAGCACTCACTCAGTTGCATAATTTATTCAGTCTCCTGTGAATGAATAAACTACATGTTCCATTAGCACTACGGCAGATGTACTTGTACTGTGGGCATGCTGAAGACTCATGGACATGCACTATACTGTTTTTGGTATCTGTTCTCCAAGAACACCAAACGTGCATAATCATGTAGCAAACCGCTTAGAATTATTTCCTGTGTGTTTAGCTGTCAGACTGCTAACATTCTTGTGCAAGAGAAAGTAATAAGAAAAAAAACAAATTTCTTTGCCACGGTTGTGAAGCTTAAAGATCAATTCTCCAAAATGCCTATAGCTACAGCGAATAATCACTTCTTTTACTTCCTCACCTTGCACCCACGTGCGCTTTTTAAAAGTAGTGTGCCCACTCAGCTGCATCATTCATTTACCGTTTCCTGTCAATGGATAAACTACAAGTACCATCAGCACTGTGACAGATGTACTTGTACAGCGGCCATGTGATCAGCGCGCCCAAAGTACATTCACACTGCCTACAGCTCTGCAATGACAGCCCATACAGAGCTGTAGGCAGTGTGTGCAAGAACCTGACTGCTGATCGTGGGTGCAATGCTTTCCAGGCTCCTGTTTTAACCACTTCAGCCCCGGAAGGATTTACCCTCTTCCTGACCAGGCCATTTTTTGCGATACGGCACTGTGTCGCTTTAACTGACCATTGCGCGGTCGTACGACGCTGTATACAAATAAAATTGATGTCCTTTTTTTCCCACAAATAGGGCTTTCTTTTGGTGGTATTTGATCACCTCCTGTGGTTTTATTTTTTGCGCTATAAACAAGAAAAGAGCGACAATTTTGAAAACAAAAACAATTTTCTACTTTCTGCTATAATACATATCCAAAAAAATATACATAAAATCAGTTTAGGCCAACATGTATTCTGCAACATTTTTGGTAAAAAAAATCGCAATAAGTGTATATTGGTTTGCGCAAAAGTTATAGCGTCTACAAACTATGGGAAAGAGATAGTGACTTTTTTTTTTTATTTTTTTTTTATTGTTTTTACTGGTAATGGCGGTGATCTGCAATTTTTAGCGGGACTGCGACATTGCGGCGAACAAATCTGACCCTAAGTGACCCTTTTTGGGGACCAGTGACACCATTACAGTGATCAGTGCTATAAAAATGCACTGATCACTGTGTAAATGGCACTGGCAGGGAAGGGGTTAACACTAGGGGGCGATCAAAGGGGTTAACTGTGTTCCCTAGGGAGGTGTTTCTAACTGTATGGGGTATTGGCTGCCTGGGAGAAGAGGGAGATCGCTGTTCCTGATCACTAGGAATGGCAGATCTCTCTCTCCTCCCCCGTCAGAACAGTATCTGTTTGCTTACATTGACAGATCTCCCCTTCTGGCTCTTTCCCGCGATCGCGGGTGGCCGGCGGACATCGAGTCTTGTGTGTGTGTGTGTATACATGCCTGTGTGAGTATGTGCATGTCCTATATACACATGTAAGTGGTGCTGGGAGCGTACAGGTGTGAGGGGGGCTGAGAGCTCACAGATGTGAGGGGGGGCTGAGAGTGCACAGGTGTGAGGGGGGGCTGAGAGCGTACAGATGTGAGGAGGGCTGAGAGCGTACAGGTGTGGGGGGGCTGAGAGCATACAGGTGTGGGGGGCTGAGAGCGTAAAGGTGTGTGTGAGGGGGCTGAGAGCGTACAGGTGTGAGGGAGGGCTGAGAGCGTACAGGTGTGAGGGAGGGCTGAGAGCGTACAGGTGTGAGGGGGGCTGAGAGCGTACAGATGTGAGGGGGGCTGAGAGCATACAGGTGTGGGGGGCTGAGAGCGTAAAGGTGTGTGTGAGGGGGCTGAGAGCGTACAGGTGTGAGGGAGGCTGAGAGCGTACAGGTGTGAGGGAGGGCTGAGAGCGTACAGGTGTGAGGGAGGGCTGAGAGCGTACAGGTGTGAGGGAGGGCTGAGAGCGTACAGGTGTGAGGGGGAGCTGAGAGCGTACAGGTGTGAGGGGGGCTGAGAGCGTACAGGTGTGAAGAGGGCTGAGAGCGTACAGGTGTGGGGGGGCTGAGAGCGTACAGGTGTGGGGGGCTGAGAGCGTAAAGGTGTGTGTGAGGGGGCTGAGAGCGTACAGGTGTGAGGGAGGCTGAGAGCGTACAGGTGTGAGGGGGGGCTGTGAGCGGACAGGTGTGAGGGGGGGCTGTGAGCGGACAGGTGTGAGGGGGGCTGGGAGCGTACAGGTGTGAGGGGGGGCTGAGAGCGTACAGGTATGAGGGGGGCTGAGAGCGTACAGGTGTGAGGGGGGCTGTGAGCGGACAGGTGTGAGGGGGGGCTGTGAGCGGACAGGTGTGAGGGGGGGCTGTGAGCGGACAGGTGTGAGGGAGGCTGAGAGCGTACAGGTGTGAGGGAGGCTGAGAGCGTACAGGTGTGAGGGGGGGCTGAGAGCGTACAGGTGTGAGGGAGGCTGAGAGCGTACAGGTGTGAGGGGGGGCTGTGAGCGGACAGGTGTGAGGGGGGGCTGTGAGCGGACAGGTGTGAGGGGGGGCTGTGAGCGGACAGGTGTGAGGGGGGGCTGAGAGCGTACAGGTATGAGGGGGGCTGAGAGCGTACAGGTGTGAGGGGGGCTGTGAGCGGACAGGTGTGAGGGGGGGCTGTGAGCGGACAGGTGTGAGGGGGGGCTGTGAGCGGACAGGTGTGAGGGAGGCTGAGAGCGGACAGGTGTGAGGGGGGGCTGAGAGCGTACAGGTGTGAGGGGGGGCTGAGAGCGTACAGGTGTGAGGGGGGGAGCTGAGAGCGTACAGGTGTGAGGGAGGGCTGAGAGCGTACAGGTATGAGGGGGGCTGAGAGCGTACAGGTGTGAGGGGGGCTGTGAGCGGACAGGTGTGAGGGGGGGCTGTGAGCGGACAGGTGTGAGGGGGGGCTGTGAGCGGACAGGTGTGAGGGAGGCTGAGAGCGTACAGGTGTGAGGGGGGGCTGAGAGCGTACAGGTGTGAGGGGGGGCTGAGAGCGTACAGGTGTGAGGGGGGAGCTGAGAGCGTACAGGTGTGAGGGAGGGCTGAGAGCGTACAGGTGTGAGGGGGGGCTGTGAGCGGACAGGTGTGAGGGGGGGCTGTGAGCGGACAGGTGTGAGGGGGGGCTGAGAGCGTACAGGTGTGAGGGGGCTGAGGCGGGGCTCCCGCGGCACGTGGCGGGCACGCCCGCAAAAGCCAGTGCTCAAGCTGACGTACCAGTACGTCTATTCGTGCAGCTGAGCCAACTTGCAGCAGTATAACTCTGCCGGCTGCTTGGCAACTGGTTAAAAAATAATAAATGCGCCTTTTTTTACCTGCAAAAAGATGTGCATTCATTATTTATTTTTTTATATAACAGTGACATTCACCTTTTTTAAAGTGATTTTACTGCTTGTTTAAAATCTGTAATGACTTTAGTGTATAGTCTGTAGATGTTGCTGTGTCATGTCACATATGGAGGCAGTGTGAAGCTTCAGCTTTTTGGAATGTAGAAAGTACTTTTTTCACTGCGTGAGATTTCAAGACTCCTCCGTTTCACACAAAGTTTAGCAAAGAAAAGTTTGGGGGTTTTTTTTTTTTCCACAATTGTTTGCAGTCGTCTTATTAAGTGTGAATATTCAGTGTTCTCTGTAAACCTTTTCGGAGTGAGAGAAGAGATTTTTCTGCCGTACATTTAGCAAAACAAAGAGACAGGGAATGGCGGGGGGTTCCCAGGGGGAACGTTCCTCCCTTGTGCCCACACACAGCTCAGCCGTGGGTTTGATAACAAATTTCCTGGCCGATAGCACAGTGTATGTAGCAGGTGTAGGGGATGTTTGTGTGTATAAGAGAGAAGTGCTTGGCGGCATGTCTCTTGTCCCCAGCGTGAGGTGACATCTTCGATTACTACAAGAGGCCGCCGTCACAGCAGCTGCCGCAATCAGCCTGTCATTTCCCTTTTCCAGGGATTACACTGCAGGATTTACATCGTCCTGAGTTTATGTAACTAATGCATCTACTTGTCTTGTCACATTTCTCTCTAGGATTAGTTTATTTTTAAAGCGCAGAGCACCTGTACATTACCAGTAAACATGAAACTGAGAAGGATAACGAGGTGAAAGCTGTATTCGCTTCTTTAGTAATTAAGGTTTTGATGTAAGTTTTAGACCTGCTTTCTACATTTTAAAGTGTACTTAAAAAAAAATCTATAAATGTCATTACAATGACTAAAACATAGTACAGTAAAACCTTGGATTGCGGGCATAATTCATTCCGGAAACATGCTTGTAATCCAAAGCACTCGTATATCAAAGCGAATTTCCCCATAAGAAATAATGGAAACTCAAATGATTCGTTCCACAACCATTTATTCATAAGTCCTTCAGTTTATAGTCCATATAAAAAGATTATAGCAATGTGATAGGTGGTGTGACCATACAATGTCCACCCACAAATGGAAGCCTCCACAAGGGGATTAGAAGCAAAATCCAGCAGGCTCTACAGCCTATATGGTTACATTTAATGAAGGTACAACATTTAGCAATTCACATGGTTGATGATTAAAAGAGGCACATCTAAGTATGAAGGCATCCGGGGTAAAGCTGTCCACATAGACCATCCCCCACACTGCCGGCTCTCACCGCTGTCAGTCTGCAGTCGTAACCGGGAAGACTACCCTACAGTAGTGCGATTTAACCGCTTGTGGAGGGGTTAATGTAATGGAGGGGATGTGTGAAGAAGAAGACGTGTCCAGCTCCTATCCTGGCTCCTATCCTGGCTGCCACTGTCCATCCTGCTACACAGGTATATCCCTGTGGTCTGGTAAGCAGCCCTGGTTCTCCCCATGAAAGGGAAACGTAAAACTGCTAAGAAAACAACCGTACAGAGCCCCCAGACCCTCCCGCCAAGCACTCGTGTGGAGGCCATCTTGCCTGTCAGCTCCTTCACTCCAGTCTCAGTGGAGACACAGACAGAATCCTCCATGGCGGCGCTCATGACACAGGACCCGACGGGCTCCTCTGCTGGTCATCAGGCGGATGCAGAGCTCCAGGGTGAGCAATCCACCTCTGTGATCCTGGCAGCTATTGCTGAAAGTAAATTCTCTGTGGAAGGGAAGATGGACACCCTGTCCATAGAATGTGGGTTAATTAGGCAGGACATGGACAAGTTCAGAGGCCGCCTCCATGAATCTGAACAGCGCATCTCTGAGGTGGAGGATACCTCTGCCTCCATTATGCAGTCTGTGGCTGAACTTCAGCAGCAAGTAAAGCTCCTTATGGCGCATTCAGAGGACGCTGAGAACAGACTCATACGCAACAATGTCCGGGTGGTCGGGCTCCCAGAGGGAGAGGAGGGCCCCAATCCTGATGTGTTCGCTGAGACTTTTTTCAAACGGCTTTTGGGCCTACAACATTTGTCTCCAGTCTACATTGTTGAGCGTGCACACAGGGTGCCCACCGGCCGGAGGCCTGCTGGTGCAAGGCCAAGAGCTTTCCTGGTTCACTTGCTGAATTTTAGGGACAGGGATCTAATCCTAGCAGAGGCCTGTAAATATCCTGAGCTGAAATATGAGAATGCTGTCATACATCTATACCCTGACTTCTCTCCGGATCTACAAAAAAAAGGCCCCCCTTACGGATGTCTGTAGGCACCTAAGAGAGAAGGGCCTAGTCTACAACATGCTATATCCCAGCCATCTAAAAGTTATCCACAATGGATCCGCAAAATTCTTTGAATCCCCTGCAGATGTGGTCGACTGGTTGGATTCCCTCGCCTAAGGCGGTATGCTGGGAGTTGTTGTCCATGCTGCTGCAATTGTTTGGCTGCAACTTGTTCCTTTATAGCAGATGCTTTCTCTAGCAAGTGGATAGTGTTGAAGAGTTCGGGACTATCTATCCGTTAACTGCGGGAACCTAAGGTACTATTGCTTGACGCTATGACATACCTGTAAGTCTTCACGACCCCTCACTGAGTGGATGGACTCTTGGAACAATCCACTAATGTTTTCTTTGTTTTTGGGACTAAAGTTGCTCCGGTGGTTTTTTTTCTGTTCGCCTGGAGCAAACAGGGCGTTGGGTTCTTATACCGTTCATTTTTCTGACTATTTTGCTTTTTTAGTTTATTTTCTTTTCAACCTTATTTTGCAATTTTTTTTTTTTTTTTTTCTTTTTGCGTTTTGCCCTGAGGGACCCTACTAATGGGCTTATTTCCCTAGTACAATTTATGCTGCTATTCTGTTTTATGGTGATTTGTTACTCTCTGCATCCAGGTCCTGCCTCTCTGACCCCCCTTCTCTACTGTGTTTATCCTGCCCTCATGTTCTCTAAACCGTCAATTTATAAATAATCTCAAAATTGGAACGTCCGTGGATTAAACTCTAAATTTAAGAGATCATTGATCCTTCAGTACCTTAAAGCCCAGAATCTTCACGTAGTCCTTTTGCAGGAGACCCATTTCAGTGGGAGCAGAGTACTCTCCCTAAACAAGAATTGGATCCAGAGACCTATACACTCCACACACTCTTCATATGCTAGGGGTGTGGCTATTTTAATAAACAAAAAGTTGACCTTTAAAAGAGTACTGGGATCGTAATGAGGGCACAGCGGGCAGGCCTGTAGTGTGGAATGCATTTAAGGCGTCCACCCGGGAGATGTATGTATAGGCCATCAAGGCTGCCAGGGCTGAGAAAAACTTCACCTCTGAAGAGCTTCAAGCTCATGAAATACAATGTGCAAAGACTCATGCTGACATACCCTCCCCTTCCTCCCTGGCTGAGTTGCAGATGGCCAGAAGGGCACTGTTGGTATACTTCCAAAGTCTTACTCGATGCAATTTCAAACAAGAGCTGAGACATTGTTTGAAAAAGGTGACAAAAATGGGAAGCTACTAGCTTACCTGACTGCGATCCCTTGCGTTCACTCGCTCTTGTGAGAGATGGAGAGAGCATCAAGCAGGCATTTGTCTCATATTATCTGGAACTATACTCCCCTGTCCCATCGTATGACCATCAGGCTTTGGTGGATCTGCTGGGCCCCCTCCAGATCCCAGTGCTGCCGGCCAGCTTGGACACGCCTTTTACTGATAAAGAATTGGCGATGGCTGTTGCCTCCTTTTCCAAATGGCAAATCGCTGGGCCCTGATGGGATTCCCGCAGAATGGTACAAACAATATGTGGAGCTTCTATCCCCCAGACTCTTACAACTCTATGGGGACTGTTTAGAAACGGGTACATTACCTACCTCCTTTTACGAGGCCCATGTAGTGTTACTACCTAAACCTGACAAAGACCCTCTCTCTTGCTCATCATATAGGCTTATAGCATTGCTCAATATGAACCTCAAAATTCTTATCAAAATGCTTGCCAATAGGTTAAAGAAAATAATACACCACTTAATATCACCAGACCGGACTGGGCTCATGCCTAAGAAGGCGACAGATATTAATCTCTGGAGGGTGTATACACATACTCAGTTGGAGGCTGGGAGGTTGTCTGGGGGGGGCCTGGTGTATTTTGACCTGGAAAAGGCCTTTGATTCCATTGATTGGGGGTACATGACTCAGGTTTTCCACCGCATGGGATTTGGCCCCACCTTCCTTAAATGGATATCGCTGCTGTATGACCATCCGGTTGCAGCCCTCTGTCTCAATGGCGAGGTATCGGATGCCTTAATGGTGTTCAGGGGCACCGGACAGGGGTGCCCACTCTCACTAAGAATATTTGCATTGGTTATGGAACCTCTTGCGATAGCACTGCGTTCTCCTCCCAGATGCAAGGGATCACTTTGGGTACCCTGACTGAAACTGTGGCCCTTTACGCAGATGACCTAGTATTGTTTATTAAGGTTACTGGACCGTCTCTTCAGGCAGCGCTGTCACTCCTAGGTGACTTCACGGTGGTCTCTGGCCTTAAGGTTAATTGGACCAAGTCTAAAATACCCCCTTTACGGTCCCATCCAGTACCCAGACAGGCAGATCCAAATAATTCCCTACAGTGGGTGGCACAGATTATGTATCTGGGGCTTTTAATCACAAATTCTGTGACTGATTTCATTAATCTTAATGTCTCACCTTTACTTGGTATTCTATCTAAAAAGTTTGACACCTGGCAAAACCTTCCCCTGTCTCTCATTGGGAAGATAAACCTGATCAAGATGAAAATCCTGCCCTTACTACTATATGTCCTCCAGAAATTCTCCAGTGTGGATTCCAAAGTCAAAGTTAAATCGATAGATAGTATGCTGCTCTCCTTTTTGTGGCAGGGGGAGCTCCCCGCCTAAAACTGGCCATACTTCAGCAGCCATGGGGGGGAAGGGGGTTTTGCAGGACCTAATTTCTATAAATAAATATTTTCTAGCTGGCCAATTGACAGTAGCCCACCACTGGTTGACTTCTCCACCAGATAATGCCTCGGTGTCCCTGGAGGCTGCCAGTGTGGGCTCATATGAGGCTCTCTCACACTTGGTCTACAGGGATCTGAAGTCTCCATACTCCCTGACTCACTCTATGCGCTCAGTGATTAGGGCATGGAATGTGACTCAGGGATTGTGACCGTCTGGTTTACACAGGTTTTCCCCCGATTTACCGTTGTGGAGAAATCCCAATTTGATACACTTTTATGACTACCCAGACCCTGTAGTTTTGACTAACTATAGAGTTAAAACTTTACAGCATAAAACCCAAAGACCTAATACCTAATTATACCCGCCCCAATACCGGACATAAGTCACACCAGATTTAGCAGACTCAGGGGCTCGGAACTTGCAATCTCCCGCTCATCAGTACAAACATAATTAAGGAGCCCAGAGCCATCTCCTCCTTAAAAGCCTGAAACCATACATGCAATGCGGATGCAGGAAGCTGTGTGGCTTAGAAATAACGGGGGACGAGACTCGAACGACACTCAATATCCCCTGCCCTGCACGTCAGGGAAAGCTCACCACGGACCCACGAATGCAACAGGAACCATGACAAGTGATACGAACAGGTCAACATCAACGGCTAAGGGTACTTACCATACCGCATGTGCACCAGCGGGTAACTAAATGCAAACGCTTTGTGTTGGGGGGGGGTGGAGGGGACTCCCCGTTTGTTGGTTTAAAGTGTTTAATGCTCAGGACCATGATAGAATTTGATCACTTCCACACATCCTGAGGCGGGACTGAACACTGATAGACCTGAAGCTTGGCCCCGAGCGGAGACAAGCTAAGCTTGGGTTGGCTATGAACCTCATCTTACAGTTCATTTTCAGGCCACTTTAATTGGCTTGTCTGCTGGGTATGTTGCTGGGTGGGGAGGGAAATGTGATCTACTTTATTGCAATGACTGTGTTCCTATGTTTACGCAGATGTGTTCCTTAGGCTCTAGTTAGGAGAGCTCTATTTCAGTTTATTTCATTACATTTTATGTTAATTTATGCCCTTTTTTGTTGGTTATGTCTTAGGCCGCTAGTACATTTGTAACGTTGCAACCCACTAGTCTGCTATATTACTGCTATAGACACACCGCATGCACATACAGAGGCCATCGATAGCCGGGGGTGGAGGGAGAGGCTCGGGAGCTCACTTCCTGGCCCTGTCTATCCACAACCCCACATAGGACAGCGCTCCATTCCCGGTATGGTAACCGGGGAACGTAATAGCCCATTTGGCTAACTTAGTACTTACACTAAGCTGTACTATCTAGTGACAGCTTCTAATTTATCTCTCTCACTCTTCTCTGATCTTACTCTCTTTTCTCCTACTGAACTCGCTCGACACCCCCCCCCCCTCACTCCCCCCTTACCCTTCCTCCCCCTACCTCAACTCCCTACCCCTTCCCCCTTTTTTACCTACCTACTGATTATTAATATACCCACCATTCACGACCATGGCCTCCTTAAACATAGTTTCTCTTAATGTGAAAGGCCTAAACACACCAGAGAAAAGACGTATGCTGACTAATGACATGAGACGCATGGGAGTAGACATTGTTTTCCTGCAGGAAACCCATTTTAGGGAAGGCTCTCTGCCGACACTTCAGAACAGATTTTTCCCAGTGGTATACCACTCCAGATACACAGAAGCCAAATCCAGAGGAGTCTCCATTCTAATTTCGTCCAAAATCCCATGGACACTTACAGAAGTAAAGTATGACAAGGAAGGCAGATTCCTCTTTTTAAAAGGGAAGATTGGGAATTCCAAAGTAACCTTAGCTAACCTGTACGCTCCCAATACACATCAAGACATATTCCTCAAACGTCATCTAGACCTACTATCGCACTTCACTGACGGAAACTTGATCATGGGAGGAGACCTTAATGTCCCTCTTGCCCCTACGGAGGATACTTCCACTGGAACATCCTCAACCTCGCGAGATTTGCGTAAACGCATCGGAACGACGCTACACAATTCACAACTGATCGATGCGTGGCGTCTCCTTCATCCGGGGGAAAGAGACTATACTTTCTTCTCTAAACCACACCAGACGTACTCCAGAATCGATTATTTCCTGATCCCCCACAGAGACTTGCATGCGATTAAAGAGACCAACATAGGTTCAATTACATGGTCGGACCATGCCCCGATTACACTACGATACGCCCTTCCAGACTTAAGGTCGACACAGAAACCACCGTGGCAACTAAACGAGGGACTTCTGAAAGACCTAGAAATTTTAGCTGAGGTAACCAAGGAAATCTGTCACTATTTCACCTCTAATACCACCCCTGACTGACACTGGGCTAGTATGGGAGGCACACAAAACCGTAATTAGGGGGATACTGATCAAACACGGCTCACGACTCAAACAGCAAAGAATTGCACAACTGAATACCTTGCTAAAGAAATTAGACATATTAGAAGAGCGACATAAACAGACGCCCACCAAACAACTAGAAGCAGAGCTTAACTTGGTCCGTACGCAGATCAATGACCTTTTACAATATAAAGCGAAAGCGACCATACAAATTTGCAAAAGGAAAAATTATGAATCTGGTAACAAATGCGGAAGACTATTAGCCCAATCACTACGATAACAAAAAATGGCTTCATATATACCCCACATTATGTCCCCTACGGGCCGGAAAGCCTCTTTGCCCCAGCACATTGTGCAGGAGTTTAGTTCATTTTATTCCTCTCTATACAATTTAAAGGAGACACAAACTCCCCCTGAAAACACGACAGAATACATATCATCCTCCCTCATGCCGACCCTCCCAGACGATGCAAAATCCATATTAGAAGAACCTATCACGTTGACCGAACTGCAAATCGCACTAAAAAATACTAAATCAGGGAAAGCACCAGGTCCGGACGGGCTTATGATCCCCTATTACAAGACCCTACTCCCCTCCCTAGGCCAACACCTGGTTAGACTGTATAATAATCTAGGCTCAGGGGGAAAGTTTCATAAATCCACGCTGCAGGCACAAATCTCTGTCATACCAAAAGAAGATAAAGATCCAGGCCAATGTGGGTCCTACCGCCCGATTTCTCTTTTGAACACAGACCTCAAACTTTTCACAAAGATCATCTCCACCAGATTACAACACCTCACCTCACTTATATATCTCGACCAAGTGGGCTTCGTCCGAACTAGGGAAGCTAGGGACAATACGATTAAAGTTCTTAACCTACTGCATATCGCTAATAGTACCAAATCCCCATGCATCCTACTTGGAACTGATGCCGAAAAAGCGTTTGACCGAGTAAGCTGGACTTTCATGTTCGCAACGCTGAAACACATAGGGTTAGGAGACAAAATGATACAATGGATTTCCGCAATATATTCAGACCCAACGGCCAGGGTAAGGGCAAACGGGGTAATCTCAGAAGCTTTCCCAATTGCTAATGGGACCCGTCAAGGTTGTCCCCTATCACCTCTGCTCTTTGCACTATCCCTGGAACCTTTCCTATGCCACATTAGACTGAACCCAGACATTACAGGGATAGAAGTAAACAACAAACAATTTAAAGTTTCTGCATACGCCGACGACTTAATGTTCTCCCTCACAAACCCAACCATTTCTCTCCCCAACCTCATGAAAGAATTTCACACATATGGTCAATTGGCTAATCTGAAAATTAACTTTAGTAAGTCTGAAGCGATGGGCCTGGGAATTCCACAACCACAACTCACACAACTTCAAAATAGTTTCCACCTGAAATGGACCACTACAGCTCTGAAATATTTGGGTACATACATACCCCCAACATTTCCCCAATTGTTCAAGCTAAACTTCCCACCCCTTTTAAAAAAAGTCCAACAAATGTTAGATAAATGGAACGGGGGACTCCATTCATGGTTTGGACGTTGCAATATCCTCAAGATGACAATCCTACCCAAATTCCTGTATCTCCTACAGACCATCCCAATACATATACCCGCAGGCTTCTTTAACCAAATACGCTCACTATTCATCAAATTCCTTTGGGCAGGGAAAAAACCGCGACTAAATAGGAAAACCCTTTCACTACCCAAATGTTACGGAGGACTGGCAATGCCTGAACTCCAGACCTACTATAGGGCAACACATCTAAGCAGGCTCATCGACTGGTGCCGGCACACAACCACCAAACTGTGGACGCAACTCGAACAAGCACAAAGCGTGACTCCTATACACAGAATCCCCTGGTGTTATGCTAACCTCTCAATAGATCTCAAACACCACCCGTTAATAGGTAACACGGCTTGTGTGTGCGCTCATCTGGTCAACTCATCTCCCCTCTTTTCTCGCGAGTCACCACTTAAGCCCATACTAGGAAACCCTTTATTTGAACCAGGAATGGGAGACGGGAGGTTTCGGGAACTAAGGGAAGAGGGAATATACCAAGCCTCACATTTCAGTAACAGGGGTAGGTGGAAGACTATTACAGAGTTGACTGACCCAGAGGGTTGTTTTCGTCTGGACTTCTTGGGAGCACTACAGCTTCATCACTTCCTCAGCAGCATGACACCACCTAGTTACCAATCAAACCCTCACATCAATGGAGGAACTGTGCTCGGGAACGGGGCCCATACTACACGCACTCTCTCTAACCTATAGTATGTTAATCACCCCAACAGAGGATTATAAAGTACAGGGCCTCACCAAATGGGAAAAAGAACTAAAATGTACATTTACCACCAGCAAAAAACAACACATTCTGCAGTTCACTCACAAATCCTCTTTATGCACCAAGATCCAAGAAACAAACTATAAAATCCTTACTCATTGGTACAGAACCCCAGCATTGCTTAACACAATATTCCCCTCGTCGTCAGATTTATGCTGGAGATGTCAAGAAAGGAAAGGCACACTCCTCCATATTTTCTGGTCCTGTTCTCGGATCCAGAACTTTTGGAGAGAAGTCCACCAGTTAACGCAAAAATTCACAGACCGGGTTGTACCAGATGACCCGGCATACTTCCTTTTACATGCTAACGACACCCCCCAAAAGATTTACAAGAAATCGTTCATACGTCATTTATTACATGCAGCAAAATCTTGCATTCCACTCTTGTGGAAGTCCACTCAAACACCAACTATAGCTCTTTGGCTCCAAAAGGTAGAGGAAATAAACCAGATGGAGGACTTAATCCTCACAAGCCAAAACAGACAAGAAACGTACACCAAAACTTGGCAATTATGGAATATGTTCAAGTACTCAGAGGAGGGGCAGGCACTCCGAGGCTGTTGAGGTTAGAATGTATCCTGTTTCTAGAAATAATCGCAGATAGACGCAAGTAAACACACATACCCGTGAATCACTATCTGAACCCCCAGCCCCCCCTCCCCTTCCCCCCCATGTGTACACCCCCCCCCCCCTCACACCCATCCCCTCCTTCTTTTCTACCTCTGTCTACATCCATTCCACCTACTATTCTGTTCTTTTTCTCAATAGATATCCTTCTTATCTCTTAAAATAATAAAATAAATAGGGAACCGTTCAAACTGGGTTTATGTTCCCCTGCAATTCTGCATTCACATACAAAGCACACTGACAGACGGAAGACTAGCGGAAAACATGATGACAATGGATTCACAGTTCTATTTTACTAACCAAGATATAGATCAGAAACTATACTGTAATAAAAAAAAAAAACAGTAGGACAGCGACACAGTAATGTCTTTCAACGCCTCACAAGCTTACAGAAAATTAGACGCCATGCTTTTCATATTATATCTGTGTGCAACACATATATTGTTACTATAACCTATGTATGTACGGTTATTGAATGCAATCACACTATTGCTGTATATCCCGGTGAACCGGTTTTCTGATATAAATAATTAAAAAAAACAAAAAAAACTTTACAGCATATTGTACTAAACGGCATCTTCATGTCATTCAACGAACTCAAGGAACATTTCACCATACCAAACTCACACTTCTTCAGATTCATGCAACTGAGACATGCTTTTTATTCTCAATTTGGCAGGGAGCCTCTGGACCTTGATCCTAGTGACCTAGAACTATTGACATGCAGTGACTTTTAGCTAAACCAGTCTCTAGTTTATACAAATACCTCTTCCAGGAAACGGTCCTATTGATGGAACCCTGCAGACAAGCTTGGGAGGCGGTGGCCCCAGGGCTAGACAGAGGTCTGGGACAACACATGGGGGACTGCGTTTCAATACTTGGTCTCTACCAAGGATCATTTAATTAATTCTAAATTCTTACATAGAATATACTTTACCCCGGCTAGATTAGCGAAAATGTGTGGGAACCAACAGTCTCTATGCTGAAGATGCTCAATACCTATGGCAAACTTCATGCACATATTTTGGGATTGTCCCCATATTAAACCATACTGGCAAGCTATAGCGCACTTTATTAGGTTGATCACCTTTATTTCAATCCCCCTGTCCACTGAAGTATGCTTGTTGCACCTAGTTGAATCTTTAGCCACTACTAGGGCTATACAAACTCATCTCACCTTATTATTGTTTTATGCTAAAAAACTAATTGTCCTATCGTGGAAGAGTTCGTCTACCCCAACTTTGGCAATATAATGTACATATCTGTTTAGGCAAAGGTATACTAGGGCTGTGTTAATACCTGTTTTGGGGGTGTGTGTTATTTTTTCTACTCGCTGTTTTTGTTGTTTTCTGTGCCTTTTGTTGTCTTACACTGGTATGTTTTTTTTATCTGTAACCAGTGGTTGTTTCCGCTATATGCGGGTTATTATTTTTAGTTTCATGACATACAAAGTAATTTACAAAAACCGCTTGTGGAGCGCAGCGTGGAAGGGATGACGTTGATGGCGGTGCGGAGGATGGTCTATGTGGATGCCTGTAAACTTTGATGTGCCTGTTTTAAAGGATAACTAAACCTTTTGTGTTTTTTTTTTTTTTAAATAACAAACATGTCATACTTGCCTTCTCTGTGCAGCTGGTTTTGCACAGAGTTCCCCCGATCCTCCTCTTCTGGGGTCCCTCAGTGGCGCTCCTGGCTCCTCCTCTTCTTGAGTGTCCCGTTGGAGAGTTGCTCTCCCTCGGGGCACTCATGCGAGCGTGCTCCCCGTGTCCTGCTGCTGCATCTATTGACACAGACCGCAGGACTCGGCCCAGCTCCCACGTCATTGGATTTGATTGACAGCAGCGGGTGCCAATGGCTGCGCTGCTATCAATCTATCCAATCAGAACCTGAGACACCGGCTGGAGCTGGTGTGCTTGTTCTCGGCGCTGGAAACACCGTGCTCAGGTGGGTAAAAGGGGTGGGGTCTGGGGGGTGCTGCGCTATAGAAGGTTTTTCACCTTAATGCATATGCATTAAGGTGAAAAACCATGAGGGTTTACAACCCCTTTAACCACTTCAGCCCCGGAAGGATTTACCCCCTTCCTGACCAGAGCACTTTTTACAATTTGGCACTGCGTCGCTTTAACTGCTAATTGCGCGGTCATGCAATGCTGTAACCAAACGAAATTTGCATCCTTTTCTTCCCACAAATAGAGCTTTCTTTTGATGGTATTTGATCACCTCTGCCGTTTTTATTTTTTGCGCTATACACGGAAAAAGACCGAAAATTTTGAAAAAAAATGATATTTTCTACTTTTTGTTCTAAAAAAAATCCAATAAACTCAATTTTAGTCATACATTTAGGCCAAAATGTATTTGGCCACATGTCTTTGGTAAAAAAAATGTCAATAAGTGTATATTTATTGGTTTGCGCAAAAGTTATAGCGCCTACAAACTAGGGTACATTTTCTGGAATTTACACAGTCTTTAATTTATGACTTATTTATTGATGTCATTTCTTGAGGTGCTAAAATGACAGGGCAGTACAAAACCCCCACAAATGACCCCATTTTGGAAAGTAGACACCCCAAGGAAATTGCTGAGAGGCATGTTGAGCCCATTGAATATTCATTTTTTTTGTCCCAAGTGATTGAATAATGAAAAAAAAAAAAAAAAAAAAACAAAATTACAAAAAGTTGTCACTAAATGATATATTGCTCACACAGGCCATGGGCCTATGTGGAATTGCACCCCAAAATACATTTAGCTGCTTCTCCTGAGTATGGGGATACCACATGTGTGGGACTTTTTGGGAGCCTAGCCGCATACGGGGCCCCGAAAACCAATCACTGCCTTCAGGATTTCTAAGGGCGTACATTTTTGATTTTACTCCTCACTACCTATCACAGTTTTGAAGGCCATAAAATGCCCAGATGGCACAAACCCCCCCCCAATGACCCCATTTTGGAAAGTAGACACCCCAAGCTATTTGCTGAGAGGCATGTTGAGTCCATGGAATATTTTATATTTTGACACAAGTTGCGGGAAAGTGACAATTTATTTTATTTTTTTTTTTTTTTTTGCACAAAGTTGTCACTAAATGATATATTGCTCACACAGGTCATGGGCATATGTGGAATTGGACCCCAAAATACATTTAGCTGCTTCTCCTGAGTATGGGGATACCACATGTGTGGGACTTTTTGGGAGCCTAGCCGCGTACGGGACCCCGAAAACCAATCACCGCCTTCAGGATTTCTAAGGGTGTACATTTTTGATTTCACTCTTCACTGCCTATCACAGTTTCGGAGGCCATGGAATGCCCAGGTGGCACAAAACCCCCCCAAATGACCCCATTTTGGAAAGTAGACACCCCAAGCTATTTGCTGAGAGGCATGGTGAGTATTTTGCAGCTCTCATTTGTTTTTGAAAATGAAGAAAGACAAAAAAAAAAATTTTTTTTTTCTTTTTTTAATTTTCAAAACTTTGTGACAAAAAGTGAGGTCTGCAAAATACTCACTATACCTCTCAGCAAATAGCTTGGGGTGTCTACTTTCCAAAATGGGGTCATTTGGGGGGGGGTTTGTGCCACCTGGGCATTCCATGGCCTCCGAGACTGTGATAGGCAGTGAAGAGTGAAATCAAAAATTTACGCCCTTAGAAAGCCTGAAGGCGGTGCTTGGTTTTCGGGGTCCCATACGTGGCTAGGCTCCCAAAAAGTCTCACACATGTGGTATCCCCGTACTCAGGAGAAGCAACAGAATGTATTTTGGGGTGTAATTTCACATATTCCCATGGCATGTTTGAGCAATATATCATTTAGTGACAACTTTGTGCAAAAAAAAAAAAAAATAATAATAATTTGTCTCTTTCCCGCAACTTGTGTCACAATATAAAATATTCCATGGACTCGACATGCCTCTCAGCAAATAGCTTGGGGTGTCTACTTTCCAAAATGGGGTCATTTGGGGGGGTTTGAACTGTCCTGGCATTTTATGCACAACATTTAGAAGCTTATGTCACACATCACCCACTCTTCTAACCACTTGAAGACAAAGCCCTTTCTGACACTTTTTGATTACATGAAAAAATTATTTTTTTTTTGCAAGAAAATTACTTTGAACCCCCACACATTATATATTTTTTTAAAGCAAATGCCCTACAGATTAAAATGGTGGGTGTTTAATTTTTTTTTTTCACACAGTATTTGCGCAGCGATTTTTCAAACGCATTTTTTGGGGAAAAAACACACTTTTTTACATTTTAATGCACTAAAACACACTATATTGCCCAAATGTTTGATGAAATAAAAAAGATGATCTTAGGCCGAGTACATGGATACCAAACATGACATGCTTTACAACTGTGCACAAACGTGCAGTGACAACAAAATAAATACATTTTTAAAAGCCTTTAAAAGCCTTTACAGGTTACCACTTTAGATTTACAGAGGAGGTCTACTGCTAAAATTACTGCCCTCGATCTGACCGTCGCGGTGATACCTCACATGCATGGTGCAATTGCTGTTTACATTTGACGCCAGACCGACGCTTGCGTTCGCCTTAGCGCGAGAGCAGGGGGGACAGGGGTGCTTTTTTTTTTTTTTTTTTTTTTTTCTTTATTATTTTTTTGCTTTTTTATCTTATTTTAAAACTGTTCCTTTCATTTTTTTTTTTTTTTAATCATTTTTATTGTTATCTCAGGGAATGTAAATATCCCCTATGATAGCAATAGGTAGTGACAGGTACTCTTTTTTGAAAAAATTGGGGTCTATTAGACCCTAGATTTCTCCTCTGCCCTCAAAGCATCTGACCACACCAAGATCGGTGTGATAAAATGCTTCCCCAATTTCCCAATGGCGCTATTTACATCCGGCGAAATCTAAGTCATAAAATGCTCGTAGCTTCCGGTTTCTTAGGCCATAGAGATGTTTGGAGCCACTCTGGTCTCTGATCAGGTCTATGGTCAGCTGGCTGAATCACCGGCTGCATTCTCAGGTTCCCTGTTGAGACAGGAGAGCCAGAGAAAAACACGGAAGACGGTGGGGGGGGGGGGGCATTCTCTCCCACTGCTTGTAAAAGCAGTCTAGAGGCTAATTAGCCGCTAGGATTGCTTCTACATGAAAGCCGACCGCTGGCTGAAAAGAATGATACCAAGATGATACCTAAACCTGCAAGCATCATTCTGGTATAACCACTCAAAGTCGTGAATGCTGTACTCAGACAAAAATATGGTTAACAATAAAGCACAGTAAACGGTAAAGTATAAAAAATTGCAGACCTGAAAAGCAAACATGATAAAACATAATAACAATAAAACATTGCAGAATAGAATACAGTAAAAAAGAGCAGAACAATAGAGAGAATAGAGAGAGAGAGAATAGAGAGAGAACAATAAAACGACAACTATTATTTTTTATTTTATATTTTTGTTTGTGTTTTTTTTTTTTTTTTTTTCACTTTTTTTGTAACTGTAACTTTTATAACTGTAACCGGTTCCAGGTTCGGGTCTCTCAAAATGCGATGGCATCTTGGGAGACCCTGTGAAAGTGTGTCCTAGTCTGTGCAATGCTGTACCCTATGCTAATACTCAGCTAGTGAATGGTAGCGTTCAAAACATTCACCAATGCAAAGACCAGGATTGTCAGGACAGGAGGGACAATAATAGCGGGTGTCATGCCTATATCCGCGCTTGCTGCAGACACAACATCTTTTTTGGGGGGGTTCGCTGGGTAGGGGTACTCGGGAGGACATAAAAATGCCTCTCATGCAGCCGACTGCATTTGGTTGGGGATGTGAATGGGGGAAGTACGGGCGCTGCAGAAGCGGTAGGTTCCCAATTAGGATTGGCGAATGCAGCAGGAAGGGCATTATGGGCACGACGGGCCTGTGTTTGTCTTTTTGGTGGCAGCCGGACACTACTTGTGCTTGCCACCTCACCAGCTTGAACTGCACTTATGGGACTCGCCACGTCACCAAGTGTTACTGCAGTGCTGGTTTGACTACGACCGGGGTGTACTAGGCCGCTGGCGCTTGCCAGTTCACCAAAACGCTACCAAAAAAACTGTTAACGATCGCAGGGATCAGGCCTGACTCTGCGAACGCTGCAGTTATGCATTTAGTGTTTTGTAAGTGACAGTGATCGATCGATACTGCACTTGGGTGGGCTGGGCTGGGCCGGGCGGAGGGGCAAAACGCAGGTGCTAGCAGGTATCTGGGCTGATCCCGCTAACACTGCGTTTTTGGGAACCCTAAACTGCTGGGGACGCCAGTATAGATCTGATCGGATCAGATATTGATCAGTTCAGATACTATACCACTAAGGGAGGTGTACAGTGCGTGCGTGGGTGTTAGCGCTACTGGCACTAACCTGACGCTGCCTGGGGCTGGTGCTTGCCAGTTCACCAAAACGCTACAAAAAAAACTGTTAGCGATCGCAGGGATCAGGCCTGACTCTGCGAACGCTGCAGTTATGCGTTTAGTGTTTTGTAAGTGACAGTGATCGATCGATACTGCACTTGGGTGGGCTGGGCTGGGCCGGGCGGAGGGGTAAAACGCAGTTGCTAGCAGGTATCTGGGCTGATCCCGCTAACACTGCGTTTGTGGGAACCCTAAACTGCTGGGGACGCTAGTATAGATCTGATCGGATCAGATATTGATGCGTTCAGATACTATACCACTAAGGGAGGTGTACGGTGCGTGGGTGTTAGCGGTACTGGCACTAACCTGACGCTGCCTGGGGCTGGTGCTTGCCATTTCACCAAAATGCTACCAAAAAAACTGTTAGCGATCGCAGGGATCAGGCCTGACTCAGCGAACGCTGCAGTTATGCGTTTAGTGTTTTGTAAGTGACAGTGATCGATCGATACTGCACTTGGGTGGGCTGGGCCGAGCTGGGCGGAGGGGCAAAACGCAGGTGCTAGCAGGTATCTGGGCTGATCCCGCTAACACTGTGTTTTTGGGAACCCTAAACTGCTGGGGACGCCAGTATAGATCTGATCGGATCAGATATTGATGCGATCAGATACTATACCACTAAGGGAGGCGTATGCTGCGTGCGTGGGTGTTAGCGGTACTGGCGCTAATCTGACCCTGCCTGGGGCGACGCATATCACCGCCGGGCGATCAGGGGGCTAAATCTTTATTCGGTAATAAACGGCGGGTTCCCTGACACTATAAAAAATAAACAAACTAACCAGCGTCAC
Source organism: Aquarana catesbeiana (assembly GCF_042186555.1). NCBI lineage: Eukaryota > Metazoa > Chordata > Amphibia > Anura > Ranidae > Aquarana > Aquarana catesbeiana. The sequence continues at coordinate 43,452,646 of NC_133331.1, forward strand.
CCGTAACGGTTATACAGTGATCAGTGGTGAAAGGGTTAACTAGGGGGCAATCAAGGGGTTAAAACATTTATTAGATAGTATATGGGGGTCCCTGTCGCTATAAAACTCTGACGGCGAACCTAAATATTTACGTCCCTAACTAGCATCACCAGCGACACTAATACAGCGATCAGAAAAATGATCGCTTAGCGACACTGGTGACAGGGGGTGATCAAGGGGTTAAAACTTTATTAGGGGGGGTTAGGGGGGTACCCTAGACCTACAGGGGGCCTAACACTCACTGCCCTGACACTGTAACTGTCACAAACTGACACCAATACAGTAATCAGAAAAAAAAAAAAAAAAAAAAAAAACTGCTGGTGTCAGTTTGTGACAGGGGGGGGGGGGGTGATTGGGGGGGATCGGGGGGGCGATCGGGGGGGGGATCGGGGTGTTTAGTATGCCTGGCATGTTCTACTGTGTGTAGTGTTGGTGCACTTACATTGCAGTCTTCTCTCCTCGGCCCGGAACGGAAAATACCGAGCCGAGGAGAGATGACATCATTTCCTCTGCCTCTGTGTACAATACAGAGGCAGGGAAATGATCCCATTGGCTGAGAGCGATCGCGAGGGGGGGGCCACGAATGGATGGCCTCCCCCTCACCTCCGATCGCCGGGGGAGATTTGCCGACCGCCGCAGGCACCGGGGGGGGGGTCCGATCGGACCCCCCACCCGCGGGCAGGCAAGGACGTACATATACGTCCTTTTGCCTGCCCGTGCCGCTCTGTCGACGTATATAGTCGTGCGGCGGTCGGCAAGTGGTTAATCATCAACCATGTGAGTTGCTAAATGTTGTACCTTCATTAAATGTAACCATATTGCTATAGTTAGAGGCGCCTCGCTTCTCTTTTATACTAAGGCCCGGGCGCCGGCAGTAAAACGGCGCTATTTTTACTGCCGGCGGCCCTACCTTGACAATTGTCCATAATTGCCTGTTTAGTGAATAAATATCAAAGAAGGCAGAGTTCAGGAGTGCACTGCATAAAGAGGACAGAGTTCAGGAGTGCGCCGCGTGCAGAGTTCAGGAGTGCGCCGCCTACAGAGGACAGGGTTCAGGAGTGCGCCACCTACAGAGGACAGGGTTCAGGACTGCGTTGCAGAGGGCAGAGTTCAGGAGTGTGCATCTCACACGTGACTTTACTGTTTAGTGAATAAACCCCGCTGCGGGCAGAGTTCAGGAGTGCGCTGCGGGCAGAGTTCAGGAGTGCGCTGCGGGCAGAGTTCAGGAGTGCGCTGCGGGCAGAGTTCAGGAGTGCGCTGCGGGCAGAGTTCAGGAGTGCGCTGCGGGCAGAGTTCAGGAGTGCGCTGCGGGCAGAGTTCAGGAGTGCGCTTCGGGCAGTGGGCAAGAGTGTGCATCTCACACGTGACTTTACTGTTTAGTGAATAGACCCCAAAGAGGGCATTGTTCAGAACTGCGCTACGTACAAAGGGCAGAGTTTAGGAGTGCGCTGCGTAGAGGGGGTGTGGTTCTGCGTACAGAGGGCATAGCATTGTAGCTTAGTCCTGCGAGAGCTCAGACTATCTCCTCTTCATGTCACTAGGCTTGGCTACATCCTATCGCGCATGTGTGAGATTGCAGCGTTGATGTTGCAGAAGGGCAGAAGTAGGGATCGGAATCGGTGGTTTCCCAAAAGGTAGTGCCGCCTTCAGCAGCATCATGATAAATTAAGCATCAGCTGTAAAAAAAAGTAACAACACCCTAACTATATCATGTCTGGTTAATTTGTAATGTGGATTGCAGAGCGAATCTGTGTTTTAAAAGGATTTGGCACACTGAGTTTACTACCTCTTTAAGAGCACAAGCATCTCTGACAGTTATCATTCATGGCATGCCTTGATTGTAACGGTTTTGGGAAAAAGTTGAATTGATGGATTTAGTTCTGCATTAAGACTGGTGCCTGGACTGAATTATAGGGTCTTGTAAATGGCCTGAGCCTGGAAGCGACCCCACAGCAACACATGGATTAATTGGATGATTACCACATTTACTATTAGTCACTGCCAGTTTCTAGAACCAGCCACTTACACTTTAATTTTTTTTCCCGTCCTCATACATAAATCATGATACCCAACAGAAATAATAATCTAAATCTACCGATGGTTCTGAACTTTCAAATGCAAAGCCTTCAAAATAAAATGTAAAAAAAAAAAAAGAATACATTGCAGTAGGAAATTGTGTTCTTCTTTGTTTACATTTTGATATGGGTAATGGCTTCATTCTACCATATGGCGATGCTTTGCTGTGCTAATGTTGAGCCTTGCTTCAATGTGTTCTTTGCATGCTGGGATTAATTTAAAAATTTTAAAAGAATATGGAATGGAATGGCAGAGTTAATTAAAACTTAGTTTTTCAAACGTCAGATAAATAGCCCACAATTTCTACATCTTTGTCTGGGCACTGTTGTGTACAATGATGCCAGGGCATATGGAGCGAGGCAAGGTAAAGAACCATGGTGTGCAGACATGAAAGACAATTGCTGATTGTTTACTGTGGCTTACTGGTACACATTGCTCTTTGATGGATTAGGTATCCAGGCAGGCCGTAATTTGTTAGCATAAAATCACAAGAAAATAGCAGAATGTTGTTTAGGGTTTTTTTTGTTTTTTTATTGCCTATAAAAATGAACATGGATGTTTTTGATTTTGATGTATTGATGCAAAATCTTCTGCATGTGAATTTTTGTTGTTTTTACATGTTTGCCACTGACATTTTTACTATATGTGGTATTGGACTATTTGACCGTACCAGAAAACTATACTATACTATAAAGAGGAACTGGAGGGGGTGAGGTGAGAGCACTGGCATGCTTGCCACAATGTGAAAGTATGCACGACACTTTATTGGTAACGTACCACTGGGTTGCCCTTTATGTGGTACAATAATTTTTATTGAGAATCAAAAGAAAATACAATGCAAAAGTCACCCACCCAGGTGGCCTTATACAGACACGCATACGTAAAAATCACTTATACCGTTAAACCGCAATTGCCATAAAAGGTGGGCTTGTGTATGACCGTTTAATGAACGGTCAGGGATTGAACTCGGCCACACGGCGCGGACCGTTGGCCTAAACAACTGTCTGAATCTAAGGACCAAGGCTAAAAGACGGAATTTAGAGCGTAGGGGTTTATGATTCTTACTCTAAATGGTCTAAGGTTATCAGTGGTGTACCCCAAGGTTCAGTGTTGGGACCCTTACCTTTTAATATCTTTATAAATGATATAGGGTTTGGGTTTAAAAGTAACATTTCTGTCTTTGCAGATGACACCAAGCCATGCAGTGAAATAACGTCCCTTCAGGATGTCTTCAATTTAAAAGTTATACACTTGGGGGCTAAGAATATGCATGCATCATACATTCTAGGGGAAGTACAACTGGGGAAATCAATGGTGGAGAAGGATCTGGGGGTTCTGGTAGATCATAGACTTAATTTTGCCCCTGTACAAATCATTAGTAAGAGCTCATCTGGAATATGCAATTTCAGACATCCCAACCTGCAAAAACTCATTTCAGGGAGTTTCCCCGCCCCAATCCAGGGCGGGGCAACAGGAGGGGCAGAGGAGAACACAGGGGCCGGAGGAGAATGGAGGGGGGCGGAGAAGGACAAGGAGGGGGCCGGGGCAGGAGCACACAGAACAGCTGGGGATGCTCAATACGGCGGGAAGGACAGCTGTGAACACAAATCTATACAAAGGAGATCGGCGTTCACAGCTGTTCCCCGTCGCACCGATCATTCCCGGGAGATCGCGAGGCGCTTGCGGGTGTGCGGGAGCCGGCACAGAAATGCGGGAGACTTGGGAAGTCTGCAATTCAGTTTTGGGCACCAGTTCTCAAAAAGGATATCGGGGAACTGGAGAAAGTGCAGAGAAGGGCAACCAAACTGATAAGAGACATGGAGGAGCTCAGCTATGAAGAAAAATTAGAGGAACTAAATTTATTCTCTCTTGAGAAGGGGATATGATCAATATGTATAAATACATAAGTGGTCCATATAGTGAACTTGGTTTTGAATGATTCACTTTAAGGTCATCACAGAGGAGGAGGGGGCAACCTTTAAATCCAGAGGAAAAGAGATTTCATCTCCAAATACGGAAAGGTTTCTTCAGAGTAAGAGCTGTGAAAATGTGGAATAGACCAGCGTTAATTTCGTCAACGAAAAAATATTTGTCAGTTGCTGTCTTACAGTGACGAAACGAAAAGTACACCACATTTTCGTCCTTAATCGAAAACTATGACGAAAATCAGTTCCGTTTTCGTTAACGAATGAAAACTGAACAAAAATATGAGGCAGGGACTTTTTCCCTCAGAACTTCCAGTTTCCACGGAGCTCCTGCTTCCTCTGGATGGATAGGATATCAACAAAATGGTAGCACACTAGATTCTTCGATTGGTTGGTGAAAACTTTATTGTCAAAAGCCAGACAAGTGACAGGGAATGCAGTTGACGCGTTTCACAAGATATATCTTGCTTGATCACAACTTCGAACTGATCTCCTCGGCAGGCTATTTAAGGTGTTACCCTAAATCAGGGCACACCCAGACACACCTGCACAAAGAGAGCAGCTCATGCATACATTAAAACATCTCCACTGATAAGTTTTTAGCGTTACACTTCTATTAACCACTTCCCGCCCACGGATGTCATATGACGTCCTGGGCTTTGGGCTGGTATATCTGAATGATGCCTGTAGTTACAGACATCATTCAGATATTGCCGGTTTCAGCCAGCGAATCTCTACACCATAGAAACGATCATAGCGGCCGTTCCGCCGCTTGATCGTTCCTATGGGAGGCGAGAGGGGACGCCCCCCCTCCCGCCGCCCTCCGGTGCTTGCTCCGACTCACCGTTACGATCGGTGAGGCGGAGAGCGGATCTGCCGGCGCCGGATGTGGATCATAGAGATTTCCGGCGGACCAGATGGTCGCCGGAGTCTCTATGATCATCGGAGGCCGGGCGCGATGTTATGACGTCACGCCCGGCCTCTCCATTCAAAAAAACGGCGCCGCTTCGGCTGGGAAGTGGTGATCGTTATATTTTTTTATTTTTATTTCAGGCTTCCCAGCCTAGTGGTGAGATATGGGGTCTTATTGACCCCATATCTCACTATTAAGAGGAGCTGTCATGTTATATTCCTATTACAAGGGATGTTAACATTCCTTGTAATAGGAATAAAAGTGATCAAAAAAGTTTTTTTTTTCAAAAAAGTGTCAAAATAAAAAATAAAAAAAATATAATTATCAATAAAAAAAAAAAATTTTTTAAAGCGCCGCTGTCCCCGTGTGCTCGCACGCAGAAGCGAACGCATACGTAAGTCCCGTCCACATATGAAAACGGTGTTCAAACCATACATGTGAGGTATCGCCGCGAACGTTGGAGCGAGAGCAATCATTTTGTCACTAGACTTCCTCTGTAACTCAAAACATGTAACCAGTAAAAAAATTTCAAGTGTCGCCTATGGGGATTTTTAAGTACCGAACATTGGCGCCATTCTACGAGCGTGTGCAATTTTGAAGCGTGACATGTTGGGTATCTATTTACTCGGCGTAACTTCATCTTTCACAATATGCAAAAACATTGGGCTAACTTTACCGTTTTTTGTTGGGAAGTGGTTAAAAAAGCAATATTCTTGTAATGAAACTTGGTTTACCTTAAAGTGGATGTAAACACTCACATATACCCAGTGAAGTGAACAGCCTCAAATGATACACAGAGATGAAACTAATTTCCCTATATAAGTTTTACATGTATATCTACTGTCTTCATCTGTATATATCCTTTAGAAATTGCTCTTCGTGTTAGAGATTTTCTCTTCCTGTTAAACACTGGGTGTGTATAATTGGCATACAGCTAAGACAGTTGATTGGAGGAAAGGCACACACCCCCACTCCTCAAAGGAAAAAGGAAGGGAGCAATGTGCGGAGCTCTCCTCTGAGACGGGAAGCTCTCTGCTAATCTATTTATAGCAACCTCCCCCGACACAAACTTCAGGTTGCCGTCTCGGAGAGCTTGTCAGAAGTTATCGGGCTGATAACAGAGATAATGAGCCAAGCTACGGGACATAGTACTTTGAAGAGAGATAAGAAAACACTACCGATATGTGTGCCCAGCTCAAATTTCATGAATCTGGTTTACATCCACTTTAAAGACCTTTATATAACGACTAAATCTGTCTCGTGTTCAAACCTTAATACCATAAATATCAACTTATTCGATTTTTCACTCCAGGAGTATAAAAGGCCTCATGCACAGGAGATGCTGTTAAACGCGCGTTCAGAGGCAGTTGGACACTTTTTTCAACTGCCCCTGAACCCATTCAATGTTATCCTATGTGTCCATGTACACAGTCTCGTTTTTTGGTGATTTTAGGCAGTTGCATTTAACCTCGTATTTCCAGAAGCAAAAAAATGGGTTCAGGCGCAAACGTTTTCCACGTTTCAGATGCCAGTACCGCGTTTAGCCGCGTTTGCATTTATAAGTGTTTTTAAAGGAACATTTTACAACCTGACTTTGGGGCCCCATATCTTGAGGCCACTTGGTGCTAGGAACCCCAAATTTGCTTTGTTAACACAGTTGGACTAACACTATAACATATCCAAATTGGTACCTAGCACCAAGTGGCCCGGAGATATGGGGCCCCAAAGTCGGGTCGGAAAATGTCATTCTCTGCTGCAGAAGTGCTTGACATTTTGCGACCCGACTTTGGGGCCCCATATCTCGGGGGCGACTTGGTGCTAGGAACCCCAAATTTGGATATGTTGTAGTGCTAGCACACCAAATTTGGGGTTCCTAGCACCAAGTGGCCCTGAGATACGGGGCCCCAAATTTGGGTCACAAAATGTCATTCTCTGCTCTGCAGACGCTTCTAAACGCAACCGCAGCTAAACGCAGCATGCAAATGCGGCAAAACGGGCGTTTCCAAACGCCGGTTTCAGCTTTTAAAAACATGTGTTCAGCAGAGTTTGTACCGGCGTCTCGTGTGCATGAGGCCAAAGGTGTTTGGAAATTGTAGAGAAATGCTTAAATAATGCATTACAATGTTTCTAAACACATTCGATTTTAGTTGACTAAAATGTACTGGAGATTTTGTCGACTAAATACGACTAAAACTTAAACACTTGCAGAAGACTAAAATGGGACTAAAACTAAAATGACATTTGCTGCCAAAATTAACCCTGGAATAGACTCCCTCCAGAGCTGGTTCTAGCCAGCTCAGTAGATTGCTTTAAGAAAGGCCTGGATTCTTTCCTAAATGTACATAATATAACAGTATACAAACATTTATAGGTAAAGTTGATCCAGGGAAAATCCGATTGCCTCTCTGGGATCAGGAAGGGATTTTTTTTTCCCTGCTGTAGCAAATTGGATCATGCTTTGCTGGGGGTTTTTCACCTTCCTCTGGATCAACTGTGGGTATAGGATTGTGTACAGTGCCTTGAAAACGTATTCCAACCCCTTGAAATTTTCCACATTTTGTCATATAACAACCAAAAACGTAAATTTATTTTATTGAGATTTTATGTGATAGACCAACACAAAGTGGCACATAATTGGGAAGTGGAAGGAAAATGATAAATGGTTTTAAATTTTTTTTTACAAACAAATATCTGAAAAGCGTGGCATGCATTTGTATTCCGCCCCTTTACTCTAGTGGGACCAATTGCCTTCAGAAGTCACATGATTAGTAAATAGTGTCCACCTCTGTGTAATTTAATCTCAGTATAAATACAGCTGTTCTGTGAAGCCCTCAGAGATTTGTTACAGAACCTTAGTGAACAAACTGCATCATGAAGGCCAAGGAACACACCAGACAGGTCAGGGATAAAGTTGTGGAGAAGTTTAAAGCAGGATTAGGTTATAAAAAAATATCCCAACCTTTGAACATCTCACAGAGCACTGTTCAATCCAACATCCAAAAATGGAAAGAGTATGGCACAACTGCAAACCTACCAAAACATGGCCGTCCACCTAAACTGACAGGCTGGGCAAGGAGGGCATTAATCAGAGAATCAGCCAAGAGTCCCATGGTAACTCTGGAGGAGCTGCAGAGATCCACAGCAGAGGTGGGAGAATCTGTCCACAGATTAGTCGTGCACTCCACAAATCTGGCCTTTATGGAAGAGTGGCAAGAAGAAAGCCATTGTTGATAGAAAGCCATAAGAAGTCCCATTTTGCAGTTTGCGAGAAGCCACATGGGGACACAGCAAACATGTGGAAGAAGGTGCTCTGGTCAGATGAGACCAAAATTGGACTTTTTGGCTTAAAAACAAACGCTATGTGTGGCGGAAAACTAACACTGTACATCACCCTGAACACACCATCTCTAACATGGTATGGGCAACATCATGTTTTGGAGATGCTTTTCTTCAGCAGAGACAGGGAAAGCTGGTTAGAGTTGATGGGAAGATGGATGGAGCCAAATACAGGGCAATCTTAGAAGAAAACTTGAGTCTGCAAAAGACTTGAGACTGGGGCAGAGGTTCACCTTCCAGCAGGACAGCCTTTGGTGAATTCCATCTCATATAGCCAATATTTACGCATCCAAAGGAACTGCTCTACTGACAGTCCCTTCAAAATTGAGGCAGATGCCCTGCAAAATAGACTTTTGGCTAGGGGATATTCTAAAACCTGTCTGAAAAAAGCTTTCAGATGTGCGGTTACTCCCACAAGATAGACTCTGCTTTATGCCCCTAAAAAATCTAAGGCAAATACCACTACTGGTATTATTACTTGGTACTGTGGCCAGCACTCACAGGTTAGGAGGATTATGGAGAAATATTGGCACCTTCTTAGTATGGACCTGAAGATTCTCTGGTCTCAGATAAATCCACAATTACTTTTAAAAGAGCGAGGTCACTAGGAGACCAGTTGGTCCATAGTGAATTCTCAGTGGGTAGTAAAAATAATTCATGCAAATATCCTGGCACCTTTCGATGTGGTGGATGCAATTTTTGCCAATTTATGCAAACCAATAGACAAGTACGCTTGCCTATTGGGACTATTTTTAAACACCGCCACTACGCCAATTTAAAAACGTTGGGTGTTGTATACCTCCTAATCTGTGACTGCGACTGTTTCTACGTAGGCAAGACCATTCAAGAGTTTTGGAAGCATGCATACAGACATTTTAAGCATGAGGTCATGTAACCCAGACCTGCTATTGGGCAGGCATGTCACGGCCATCCATAATGGCAAATTCCCCCCTATTCACTTTCTGATGTTTGAATAAACCCCCGTCTCGTGGGGGTGACTGGAATAAGAAGTTACTCCAATGCGAACTACGGTGGATTTACCATCTGAATGCTACATCTTCCCCTGGGTTGAATGAGACCACAAACTTCAAACCCTTTTTAGAGGGATTCACCTCAGGGGTGTGGAAAAAGTATTAACATATTTTTAATTCATAGTAATAGAGGGCATTCAGTTTTCATAAACATAAATAAAATTTCAAAACCATTATCTGCCATAGCTGCTGGGTCAAACAATAAGGGTGCCATAACTGGCTTGGTGTAGTGTGGGGAAAGTGTAAGATAGCCAAGGCTCCCATATTTTTAGAAAACTAGAATGGGAATCATGTAAGATACTTGACATCTTTTCATTGATCATCATAGTAGTTTCTTCCAGGCCTTGGCAATGATACGCTTGGCCGCTTTTTGAGTGATGACAACTCCATGATCTTTATCGCCTTTCCATCGCAGATTCTGGCATCTTCTGTAGCACTCTTTTTCTGCCTTCAGTATTGTTGTGCTTTATATATGGGTCATCAATTAATGATACAACTCCAACATCTGCACTGGAGTATGATCTTCAAGTGTCTATTTCGCACTTTGCATGCCAAGGGCAGTGTACACACACAATAAAGAGCTGCACAGTGGTGGTTAGCACTCCTGCCTTGCAGCACTAAAGTCCTTGGTTCAAATCCCAACCTTGACACTATCTGCATGGAGTTAGCATGTTCTCCATGTGCTGGTGTGGATTTCTACCCACACTCCAAACGCATTCTGGTAGCTTGATTGGCACCTGTCTAAATTGGTTGTAGTTTGTGTATGTATGCATGCATTGTAAGCTCCTTGAGGGCAGGGACTGATGTGAATGTACAATATGTAAGGTGCAGCATATATTTTAGGTGCTATACAAATACCTTTAATATTTCACGGGGTCAAAACATTGACCAAGTTATACAAAAAGTCAATTAATTTCTCCTCAATGAGAAAGTGTTCCTCAAACACGTAAATTAATTTGGACACCTTGAATCGCTCACTATCTCCAATCAATTTTAACAGTACGTTGTTTGGAAGTGAAATGAATAGTGGAATAGTTAACCTCAACAGTTCACAAGGACCTAACCCTGACCCTCCTCTGACCCTCCTCTGCCCCCCTCTCCCCCCCTAGTTTCTAACCTTTCTTCCAAGGACCCTCTATATCTCCCAATTATTTCCTGTTATTTTATTCAGACTTTTCAGTTTTGTCTACACTAATTCTTGACGAGGAGCGGTAGATCTCTAGACAATTGCTCCCTCCTCCTTCCATTGAACATTGGTTAACTGATGTTTGAAACCCAGTGAACAGATCCATACATGACAAAGGTCAACACCTTTTAATGCCTCGTACACGTGATGAGATTATTGGACAAATGATCGTCATTTTATTTATTTTTTTTGCATGTTAGTCCCATATCGGAAATTAGGTGGTTACTAAAGTTAAGAAAATTCTTGTACACCTGAATGAAATTTCAGAAGTGATTTAATATATTGCATTTTTGAACGACAACTGTACTGATTAAAGAAAAATAGTACAATCTGGTATCGTACAAGAAGTTTTGTGTTTGTCCCATTGGATAATTTTGCATGATTTGTTGTGATCGGGTCTCAAAAGCTGTGTAAGAACGATCAGATTATTGTACGGTCGCTTCGAAAGCGGTATTTTTCTTACGTTTTTCTGATCGTGTGTACGGGCCATAAGGCTTGGTTCACACCTACAGGTGCGACTGAGTATGGGCACGTTTGTGTACTTTAAATGCATCTGGCAGCCTATTCATTTTAACGGGCTGCCCTATACGAGAGAAATGTATAAAATAAGTCTGACTCTAGTTTAAAAACGCACTGTACAGGCTTGTACACACTATAAGAAAATCGGGCGAACATATTCATCTGAGGAATTTTCTACCATTTCCTGATCGTCTGTACACGCTTTCGACAGCCGATTCCGACCTTTCGAACAAAAATTCCCGAAAAAAAAAATTCTCGTACGGGAACAGAATGAACAATTTTCATTTTTAATGTGTACAGTTTTTTGTAAGATTATCGTATGAAAAACATCAAAAGCGAAAGACTGCTCATGATCAGAAAAAATAAACAACAAAAAAAAGCCTTTGTCGTACGAGAAACAATGTGGAAAATCGGATAATCATTCGGCCATATTTCTTATAGTGTGTACCCCAATTAAGAATAATGTAAAACTGTTTTGTACTGCCCTGTCTACTATGTACTGTGTGTTTAAAAACCTATTGAAACTAAAAAGTTTGTTTAAAGCTAATTTAATATGCTTTACAAATGCAGATAGCTTTCAGAATCACAGTTTGCCCATTTATTTACCTCCTGTAATAATATTGTACATAGAACAATGGTAGGAAGTAACCCAATTAGACGCATGCACTTAGTAGCATAGAGTGGAGAGACCAGAGAAGTTTGCAGTTTAATCGCTTTGGGTTATTGTACCGTATTGCTTTTTGCTCTATTATTAGGTGAGCTGATGAGTGTTCCATCACCTGCATATTATTTTCTGCTCTTTTCCTGCTTTTCATATGACTTGTATATACTCATGCTGAGTCTGTCATCTTATTTTCCGGTTTTGAATTATAAAACACCTGTTAGATGGGATTAGGAGTGAAGTCATCCTTATACTGGTGAGCTCTGTCAGCATCTAGTTGTGTGTTTTACCTCCCAGGAATGAGGCTTCCATGTGGTCTCCTGAGCTCATGTCTGTCTGCTCTTGGACCATGTAATTTATTCCTGGACCAGTCACTGGGTGTTCTGTTTTCCCCCAGGCTGACAGTGGCCAGGTCTTAAGATCGGAGCAACTCCTTTACGAAGACTGTGACTCAGTAATGTTGTTTTTTTTGCGTTCAAAGTCTAATCCAACTTAAATAAAACCTCTGTTAAATCTTGGCTTCTCAAGCTATCAGGCCAGGCTTGCATTTATATTAAAAGTGCCCCAAACGGCTGGGTTGGGGAACCAGAATTTCAGGTGTTGGAGAATAGACTGTCCCCTGTTTTTTACCATATTTGTATTTATTTTTTAAAGATTCATTCTTATTTTTTTTTTTGTTTAGTTCATTGACTTCTACACAACAGCTGAAGGCCCATAACTATCTTATTGCAACATTTTGCAGGCGAAGTGAGGCATGACCAGAGAAGGATCACTTTGATGCCATTGGCCAGCTTGAGCTATATTCCAAATTATGCAATCTCTGTAAAATCTTATGTGCAGAGGATTAATTGCCGCTGCTTGCTGTCATACCCTCTGCACTTCTCTCATGAACGTATAGGTCCTCTTGATACCCTCTGCATTTCTCTCATGAACGTACAGGTCCTGTTCATACCCTTTGTACACTTCTCACATATATACTGCTCGCTGTCATACCCACTGTACTTATCTCCTACAAATACCGCCTGTGGTCATACTGCCAGTACTCCTGTCTTGTATATGCTGCCCGCTGTCATACCCTCCGGCCTCCATCCTACATATATCACTGGTTCTTATACCCTCCACACTCATACAGGCCCCTGTCATACCTGCTGCACTTCTCTACATACTGCCTATTATTACACCCTTCAAACTCCTGTGACACCCTTCCCACTCCTTTCCTGCATATACTGTCTACTCTAATACCCTCAGCACTCCTCTTCTGCACATACTGTCTATTCTTATACCCTCCGCAATTCTCTCCTGCACATACCGATTCCTGTCATACCCTTCACACTCCTTTCCTGCACATACCGCTTCCTGTCATACCCTTCACACTCCTCTCCTGCACATACCGCTTCCTGTCATACCCTCCACACTCCTACTCTTGCATATACGACTTGCCACCATACCTGCCATACTTTTTTTTTTTTTTCCCTACACTTATTGCCCACTGTCCTACCCTCTACACCACTCTTCTGCACATACTGCCATTGTCATACCCTCCACACTTCTCCCCATGCATATATTGCTTGCCATACTACCTGCCACACTCTTCTCCTACACATACTGTCCACTTTCATACCCTCTGCACTGCTCTCCTGCACATACTGCCCGCTGTTATACCCTCGGCGTTCTTTAATAATATCTTCTGAAGATGCATATCCTGGATGTTGCCAATATCCCTAGTAACATAGAACTTTCCAAAATTGTGTAATGTTACTTTCAAGGCACCCAGAAATAACTACAATGTATAGATAAAACAATTATAATTGGAAAAGGCTCATCATAAGTGTAACACACGTTTTGTGGATTTTGGGACCCAAACATTTATCTATTGGGTGCCACTCCCGTGATCTTTTGTATGCTTCAATGCCCCCCACGTAGCTGCTGGCCATATTAGGCCTGGGTTGAGAGATGGAGCATGTTTTTATGTCATGGTTGACTAATTCCTTGTATAACCTGTGTATATACACATGGCTACTCCAACCCCTGAGGAAAAGAAACGTTGAAGCGCATCAGATTATCCCACCTAGGACTTTTCATGAATGGTCACAAGACTGCACTGTGTACTATATCTGAGGCAGAAATTAGAGTGGTTTAATATGCTGGGTTATGATGAGTGATGTTTGTCTAGAAATGTGTCAGCCTTTATTTTTTAATTGTATGATTTTATACTGTTTTTGTAATTTAAAATATAACTTTTTATATATACATTGTAGTTATATCTGGGTGCCTTGAAAGTCCAATTACATTTGGAGAGTTGTATACCATTGGCACTCCTCTCCTGCACATACTGCCTGCTGTCATACCTTTTGGCACTCCTCTCCTGCACATACTGCAGGCTGTCATACCTGAGGCGCACATACTGCACGCTGCCATACCCTTGGCACTCCTCTACTGCACACTGTCATACCTTAGGCACTCCTCTCCTGCACATACTGCCCGCTGTCATACCCCTCACCCTCCTCTTCTGCACATAACATTTGCTGTCATACTCTCTGTATTCCATTGCTGCCTGCTAAAGTATGTTTTCAGCATTTTTTTTTCTTATGCACACTTTTGCATATACAGTAGGTATAGAAAAGAATCACCCCACTTTAAAATAATCAAATTTTGTTGCTTTGCAACCTGAAATGAAGACAGACATGGTTTTTATTCATCCAGCTATATTTACTTAGTGCAACTTATAACATCCAAGTGAAAGATCTAACACCAACATGTCAGAAAAAAAAAAGAGACTAAAATTTAATTATTTGTCCTCAACCCCCAGCGATATGTCTGGCGAAAATCCAATACAGCTCACCATCCAAATAATACCATTCCTACAGTAAAGCATGGAGGTGGTAATGCCCTGTTATAGGGGTGTTTCTCTGCAGTAAGGACTGGAGCACTTGTCACGATAGAGGGAAAATGGATGGGGCAAAATACCCTCAAATTCTTGTGGAAAATCTGCTTCCTAGTAAGTTTGTCAATGGGAAGAAGGTTTACATTCCAACGTGACAATGACCCAAAGCACACGGCAAAAGTGACCACACAGTGGTTGAAGGAGAAAAAGGTGAATGTCCTTGCACAGCTTAGTCAGAGTCTAGACTTAAACCCAATTGAAAATCTGTGGAATAATTTAAAGACTGCAGTCCACAAACGGTCACCATCAAATTTAACTAAACTTGAGCAGCTCTGCATAGAAGAGTGGGCAAATATTGCAAAGTCTAGATATGCAAAGTAAGTAGAGACAAATCCCAACAGACTAAAGGCTGGAATTTAAAGCAAAATGTGGTCCAACAAAATACCGACATAAGGGAGTGATCCCTTTTCCAACTCAGTGATTCTGTTTTTTAATTCAATCTTATTTTATTCATATAGAGAACAAGAAAGGGGAAAAAAAAACATTACATACATTGGTAAGGTACACCAACAATAATTACCGTATATACTCCAGTATAAGCCGACCTGAATATAAGCCAAGGCACCTAATGTTACCACAAAAAACTGGGATAACTTATTGACTCAAGTATAAGCCTAGGGTGAGAAATGCGCAGCTACTGTAAGTGGAAAAGAGGGTCATCAATGCCCATTTGCAGCCTCACTGTGCCCATTTGCAGCCATAGGTCCCCCGAACTTCAAACTCGGTAGTTAAGGGTTCCTAGATGCCCCCTAGCTGCAGCCAAAATTTGGAGTCTCTGGACCCAAAGGGTCTCGAAATGACATTGCTGCAGATGGACACAGTTGACTGACTTTTGGGGCCCCGTATCTCGCCACTTGGCCATTAGGAACCCCAAATTTGGTGTGCAAACCCAGTGGAACTAGCACTACAACATATCCAGCTGGGGTTCCTAGCACCAAGTGGCTCCGAGATACGGGGCCCCAAAGTCGGTTCGGAAAATGTCAAGCACTTTTCTGCAGCTGAGAATGACATTTTCCGAACCGACTTTGCGGCCCCGTATCTTGGGGCCACTTGGTGCTAGGAACCCCAGCTTTGGATATGTTATAGTGCCACTGGGTTTGGACACCAAATCTGGGGTTCCTAGCACCAAGTGGCCCCGAGATACGGGGCCCCAAACCCGGTTCGGAAAATGTCATTCTCTGCTGCAGAAATGTGCTTGAGTATAAGCCGAGGGGGGCATTTTCAGCACAAAAAATGTGCTGAAAAACTTGAGTATATACAGTATCAATTCCATCGGGAAAAAAATGCATATCCAGGTTACAAAAAAATGAAATTAAAATATGTTAATAAGGCACATCAGGAGTCCACCTGTGAGAGCAACACCTGAAAACATTACAGGTTAAAGTAACATTCACCATCATTTCAGAGAAGGAAATCATAGGTGTTCCATACATAGTACATCAGTAAAGATCAGGGCTTTTTTTCAGGGGAACGTTCCGGCACCTCCAGCACTAAATCTATGTCATGGCAAGGGGTGCTGGGGATGTGCTGCATGGTCTATTGATGATTGCCGCTGGGGGATCTATAGTCTGTAGCAACTACGCTGGTGGGGTTCTATTTTTGCGTGGGGTCTATTTTTGCTGGTGGAGGATCTATTGTTGCTGAGAGGGGGTTTTATATTTCTGGGGGATCCGTTGTTGCTGAGAGGAATCTACTGTTAAGAGAGATGTCTATTGTTGCTGGCTGCTGGAGGGTCTATTGATGCTGGCTGCTGGGAAATCTGTTGTTGCTGCTGGAGGTCTATTGTTGCTGGGGTGGACTTTTGTTGTGGGGGGGGCATTGTTGTGTGAGGGAACTGTTGTTACCGGGGTATCTATTGCTGCTGGCTGCAGGGGATCTATTTTGCTGCTAACAAATTCTATACAAATTACTTAGCGCCACAGAATGATACTTGGTTCTGTATTCTCTACTGGGAGGTGGGTAGGGGGTGGAACCAAGGGACGGTGCTCGGAGGTGGGTAGGGGGCGGAACCAAGGGACGGTGCTCAGAGGTGGGTAGGGGGCGGAACCAAGGGACGGTGCTCGGAGGTGGGTAGGGGGCGGAGACAAGGGGTGACTTAGAAGGGGGGGAGTTCCTGCACCTATTCTCTGAGGAAAAAAAGCCCTGGTAAAGGTTATATTGAAAAACTGTCCTTCTAAAAAAATGTGTTGTAGGGGTCACACTCTGAATCGGTAACGATTGGTAAGTCAAAGTCATAGTACATTTACTCAATAGATTCCTAAGGGTGTATATAGACATAGAGGAAAATGAATAGGGGTAGAAAAGAGGGGGCAGAAAGATTAGTGACAAGAAGCACTCCAGCCTAGTCATGAGGTGATGTCGTCTAGGCTACTCTCAGCCCAGGAGATAAACTCCAAGGAATATCAGAACATGGACCACGAAGTCCAAGTGAGAGAAAACTGTTCGTCTTTACCATATTCCTCAGCCAGCAGACGTTGAAGGTCCCTAATGCGGTCCACTTCAGTAGCCCAATCAGTGATTTTGTTTTCGATTTGTTTTTTTTTTGTTATTTTTTTTTTTCTGACATGGTGTTATATCTTTCATTTGGATGTTTTAAGTTGCACTATTAAATGCAGCTGGATAAAACAAAAACTGTGTCTGTTTTCATTTCAGGCTCCAAAGCAACAAAATGTGATTATTTTAAAGTAGGGTGATTCTTTTCTATACCCATTGTATACTGAATGGAAGATGTTCTATTTCCTTTTAACTGTTACATCTGGATTGTATTATGGTACCCACTTACCTCTCTCCCTTTGTCTCTATAGATCCCACAGTGGTGTGCAGAATACTGCCTATCTGTTCACAATCAACATGGAACTGTCATATGTACCCAGGTTCAAAAACAGACCGCTGTCTGGCTCGCGATGAGGGTGGCAGATGAAATGGATGTCAACATTGGACATGAAGTTGGCTACGTGGTGCCTTTTGACAATTGTTGTACTAACGAGACTATCTTAAGGTTAGTGCTGATCCTTTATTTCATCTCTGTGCCTTGTCCAGCTGTCAGTTCACACCGCAGAAGAAGGATGACAAGATAACAGCTCTGTGGCCAGCAAGTCACTGTCATGGAAAAGCAGCAGCCCGTTCACTAGGAAATGTGTGTCTTGTACATCAGTTATACAGCAAAAGCAGTTACTCTGCACAGCCTGATTATGTTTTAATGTGTGCATTGGCAGCTAAAGCTAATTAATGTCATTTTAAGAAGTATAATTGTAAATCATTATTTGTTGGCATTCTTCACAATGAAACAGCTTTGTTGAAGGCCAGCATATTCACCTAATCGCATTTTCCCTATGCTTTTACTGTACGCTTTTTATATCAGGGGTGTTCAACCCCTGAGGGCCACTTAAATGATTTGGTAGCTGGTCGTGGGCCACAATGAAATTAAATGGTTCAGAATTTCTAATTTTTATATTTTAAATAGCATAATGAAGATTGTGTACAACAATCAGGATCATCATTTTCTGTGGGACCAATCCCCGTTGGATGTTTACCCACTGTTTAATCACAGTCATAAAAAAAAGGAAAATGGACCTGATGGGACCAATCCTATGAAAGGGGCTTATGGCTGCTTTCACACTGATGCGCTGCAGTTTACCCGCACCGTGGGTGCAGTGCACCTGTGACTTTCCTGCAGGTTAGCTGTGCTTTGCCATAGACTTTTGTTATATCATGCAGGTGCTGCGCACTTTTTGAAAGCGCACCAAACCCACAGGATATAATAGAAGTCTGTGGCTCAGTGCAGCTAACTTGCAGGAAAGCTGCAGGAGCTCTGTACTGCACCCGCGGATCAGTGTGAAAGCAGCCTAATAACCCTTTAAAGAAAAAAAAAAGTGCTCATATATGCCCATTGCTAAACTGTGATGTTCAAAGCGGCAGTAAACTTAGTTTATTGAAAAGTTGCTGACAGGCAGGGTATTTTACGACAGAACAGACTCCATCGGTCTCTTCTGTCATAAATGCTTCCTCCTGCCTGTCAGCCGTCATGTTCACTGAGCTGTACATGCGCAGCTCAGCTCAGTAAACATTTCAGCCCTGATCTGTGCCTCTGTGATCTGACTCCTGTGCGTATTCACGGGAGGGATGTCATCGCGACCTGGCCATTCAAGTGGCCAAAAGCACAGAACCCGCAAGGAAGACCAGGCGAGGATGGAAGTGCTCGGGACGCGCTGGATCGATCGCATCGCTGGAGGGCTTGGTTTGACAGGTAGATATGCCATAATATGCTGTGCATACTAGCACATTATGGCATAACACACCTGGGGGCACCTAAAATAAGGAAATCACAGCAGACTCAACTACCACTTCAAAAAAGTGAACTTTTATCTTTCAGTTTCTGCTGGCTGTTAGGTTCCTGTCCCAGGCGGAGTGATACCAAATACAATTCGACTGGGGCAGGAGACAGCACTATAGAGGAAGCATTGGCACGTGCGGCTCCTGCTCCCTCTGCAGCTGCTTGCTTCTCTGGTGCCGGCTCCATCCACTCTGATGCTCTGGGGTGGCAGGTTGGCAGCACAAACAAATGGCCACTGACCCCACCTTTAACTGACG
This sequence comes from Aquarana catesbeiana, assembly GCF_042186555.1. Taxonomy (NCBI): domain Eukaryota; kingdom Metazoa; phylum Chordata; class Amphibia; order Anura; family Ranidae; genus Aquarana; species Aquarana catesbeiana. Next base: position 43,471,866 of record NC_133331.1, read on the forward strand.
ATTGCAGCAAGGAAGGGTGAAGCATGTCAAACAAAACCAAAGATAATTCCCAGCTCAACTCACCAACCAGCCTACAAGTAACCAAATTATCCTGTCTAACAGTTTGCATTAAAAACAGGGGTTTAGTTTGCATACATTTGCGAATATGTGCGTAAGCTGTAGTGCCACTTCACAGCACCCCATTCTCTGCAGTCCTAACTCACCAGTATTTCAACAGTACAAACAAGCAGCAAGGCCAGTTGTAGATGGGGCAGTGGCCATTTGTTTGTACTGTCGGAATACTGGGGAGGGAACACACTGGACACCTTTGCTGCCATTGTGCTACATGCTGGGCGTCCAGTGCGCCCCTGTGCCTTTAAGGAGGGATGGGCCTCCAGGCTTAACTGCCCTATATCTATCCATTATTCTGCATGTGCTTTCACTGTGAAGGCTCTCTAAAATTTATAGAGTTAGGACTGCAGAGAATGGGGTGCTGTGAAGTGGCTCTACAGCTTACGCATGTATTTGCAAATGTGTGCAAACTCCAGGCTTACCTGCCCTCAAACTATCCATTAGTATGCATGTGCTTCCACTGTGGATGCTCTCAAAAATTTATAGAGTTAGGACTGCTGATAATACTGAAGTGGCAGGAAGTGGCTCTGCGGTTTACAAATGTGTGCAAACTAAACCTCAGTTTTTAAAGCAAACTGTTGGACTGGATAATTTGGTTGTTTGTAGGCTGGTAGGTGAGTTGAGCTGAGAATTTTCTTTGCTTTTGTTTGACATGGCGGGCCGGCAACCCGCAATCTGGGTTTGCCGGCCCACCATCCCAGAGCAGGAGGTCGCGGGCCACATCAGAGTGCTCCGTGGGCCACCGGTTGAGCACCCCTGCTTTAGGGTAAAAAGGTTGATAAAGGCTACAGTAGACTGCCCCTAGCTATCAAGCAGAATTGGACAGGCTGTCTGATTTTCAAAGTTTAACCCTGAAAGAAATGCATCTGCTATGGCCATGTTATTGTGAATAGCTCTAACCCTAATCCATGAAAGTAGACAATTACATATTCTTGTAGCAGTGTATGTGTAACATTCTGACATGTTCATATTGTGTGCTGTGTTGCAGGTATTGCACAGATGACATGTTACTAAAGGAGATGATGTCCAACCCTCTCCTATCCTGTTATGGAGTCATAATTATTGATGATATTTACGAGCGATCAGTATCATCGGACGTTCTCCTCGCATTCCTTAAAAACATACTCTTGGCGAGGCCTGAGCTGAAAATTGTTCTCATCAGCCCTCCTGAGCTGTCTAACAAGCTAGTGACTTACTATGGTGGTGTCCCCCTCATTGAGGTGGAGTGCTCACATTCTATGGAGGTAGTCTACGCCCCTGGCATTCAGAGGGACCCTTTCCTCGCAGCCATCCGGCTTCTGTTCGAGATACATCACTCTCAGGAGAAAGGAGACATTGTTGTCTTCCTGGCTTGCGAACAAGTAAGTAGGTGTGAGTTTTGGGCTTTTTCTGCACATTCAATGCTTTCCAGAACAAATTACTGTGAGCTAAATAAATAGAAATTAGTGGATGTCAAAACACCGTCTGTCAGGGCTGCTTTTTCTGCCATCAGAGGTTTCTCAAACCTTCTGACTACTTGCAGTGTGGTTTATTATTTTTTTTTTATTTTAGAAGGAAACTTTTTAATGATTTTCATTTACTTTTTTTGATTCTATTGATTTTTTTTTTTTTTTTCTAGAACAGATGTTTTTATCGAAATATATAATTTTTTTTCCACTATGGGTGTCACCTAGGTTTAAGATGCTGATTCTGGCATCAATGAATTGTCGAAAATTTAAGGCCCCTGTAGACTGTTTAAATTCCGGACCACTCAGCAGGAATTTGAGCTGTGGGAAGGCCCTGCAAGCACCACCCAACTCAAAAAAAGTCGATTTAAAAAATTGACTGGGCCAGGTGGAAAATTATTGGCTTAACGGTGACCGCATCCCCTCAGATGCAATCACTGTTCAGCAGCCCCATTGTATTCAGGGTACCGTGGCTGCCTGAATTCATTTGCTGGTAGTGGAGATTCTTTTATCCACGCTATTGGCATAGATGGGGGAATTAACTGGTTTTCATTTGTTTAGCCCCATGTTGTAATGGAGTGAATTTTTTTTTATCTCAACACATCTGTAGTATTTGCTGGTTATCATTATTAAATTACTTCTCGCTTTAGCTTGTTGACTGGAACTGCTTGTGAAGGGTAGGCAGTTACTTAGGAAGGACACTGGTTGTTTCAATGGTTAAGGAAGGCCCAGAGCTTTGGGGAACGAATGAAGCGTAGGGCTGGCATGACAGGGTGGAAGGGGAACCATACAGCATAGAGTTAACGTGTTCAAGAGATGTGTGAGGTTTACTTAAGTGATTGGTTGAGGTGATGTTGATGGGGAGGAGTGTAGAAGAGTAGACTGCAGGAAGGGGTGGGACAGTAACAGTCAAGTCTGGTAGCCATCAGATGAACATCCCTCCCTCATATGGGGTATATAGGCAGGAGGTATGTAGGTATTATGGTGGTGGTTGGGAACCCTTGGATGGGGTTAAAAATCTGTTGGTGGGATACAAGTAGGGAACCATCGGTTGGCATGGTGTCCTCTGGTTGGGTGTGATCCAATATAGGACCAGGTATTGGTAGACCTGTAAGGTCTCTGGCAAGTGTTAATGTCCCCGGGGCAGTGTTTTGCGGCTGAGGGCATGTATATTTTGTTTTAATGCTCTTGTTATTTATTGGTTGGTTATTGTTATGTTGTTTAATAAAAGGCCTGGCAACCATTTAACTCCACCTTGTGTTAAGTGTTTTATTGTGGTTAAGGGGGGTGGAGTTTTAGAGGGTCGTGTAGGATTTATAGGGGTGACCCAAGTCATGTATTTTGTTGCACAATTTGTACTTCTTTTCAGGAAATACGAAAGGCCTTTGAAATGATCCATCAGGAAAGCTTACACATGAATCCAGCACTGGGTGAACTGCATGCCCTTCCAATCTATCCTCATCACAGTCTGCCTTTTTACACGCCGTACGATGGGCTGGCCCATGGCGGCACTGACCGTGGGAGGAATGTGGTGTTAACAAGCAGCCGTGGCGAGTCTCTGGTCTGGATAAGCAATGTGCACTTTGTCATTGATATTGGACTTGAGAGAAGGAAGGTAAATTGTTTGTTTCATTCTATCTTACTACTTCTCCCAAAATATTTCTCTGTATTAAAGTATATGTCAAGCCAAAACTTTTTTTGTTTTTGGATAGAATGGAGAAAGGATAGAACAACTGTCAGATTTTTAATGTTATCCGGAGAGGTTTTTACTTCTTTATTAAAACTGCAACAATGGTTTCAGCAGACGGTATGAGGGAAGTGGGAGAAATCTACAGACATCAATAAAAAGCTGACAGGGGTCATTTTTATTTTTTTGTTGCTGTTTGTGAATTTTTTCCTTCACTTCCTGTCTTGTAAATCTGTTGATCTCTCTAAATGAGCCCCTTATAACAGTAAAAGCCTAACAGGGGTTCTAACCCCTTCACCTCTCTAGCCATAACTTAAAGTGGAATTTCAGTCAAAATCTAACTAAGGCTAAACCTACTCCCACCTCTATTATAAGCCTATTTTATCTAACCCTGCAAGAAAAAGGTTTGTATACTTGCCTATTCTGAAGCTGCTCTGGTCCGGTCACATGATCTCTCCAGCGGCTGCTTCTGTTTAGAGGAGAAATCGCTGGCAACGGCCGCAAATGCCTGGCAGATGCCATAGACTTATTATAGGGCATCCGTTGCCTGCTGTCCCTCCTCTCAAAGGTTTCACAGCACATTTACCAGCTAGCCTGCAAAACAACCCAATTTGACCCTGTCTAACAATTCATGATAAAAGCAGAGGGTTTAGTTGCACACGTTTGCAAATATATGCGTAAGCTACAGTGCCCATGTCAAGGCTGCTCTGTGCACTGTAGTCCTAACTCTCCTAATTTTCAGAGTCTTCCAAGTTGGACCATATATAGCAGTTGATAGATTAAGGGCAGGTTTGCCTGGAGGGAGCCAACCCTTCCTTAAAGGCACAGGAACGCCCAGCAAAAGCACAAATGGCAGCTGAAGGCATCCAGTGCATCCCTGTATCCAATTCAAGCAACCATTTTCCCTAATCTATGCCTTCCCACTTCTGCAGCTTCTTCCTCACCTGTTGTGCAGGATAAAAGTGTGGAGGACATCCCATAATTCACACAGATTTGTTCTGCCTATGCAATCCCCAATGGGACTTCAATTTAGTGTCTTCTGTGTTTTGCAGGGTTCTGTTGAGCCTCTCCAAACGATGCTCTTGCCACTCCTCATGTGCAAGGTTATTTTTCTTCTAGTTGCTGTTACATTGGATTACAGGGTCCCAGAGTTGGATGTGCTTTCATGCAAGGAGCTATTCCTGGTCCTTCACCAGGATAAAGTGGTATGGAGGGCTTGGTCCTCCTCCTTACCTAAGGTGGTTTCTTCATTCCGCATGAATCAGAACATTGTTTTGCCGCCTTAGGGGTTAATTTACTAAAGGCAAATAGACTGTGCACTTTGCAAGTGCAGTTGCTTCAAAGCTTAGCTCACTTAGTTCACTTTGCAAAGATTACCCAATCACGTGCAAGGAAAACAAACAAAAAAGTATTTTGCTTGCGCATGATTGGATGATGGAAGCAGAGATTCCCCTTATTTACTAAGCGCTGGAGCAGCTGCACTTGTAGAGTGCATGGTCTATTTGTCTTTAGTAAATCAACCCCTAATTGTCCTAACCCTAAACATCCTAAGGACAAAGTGGATGATGCTCAAATTTTATCTGAGGTTTACAGCTTTGTTTCTACAGTCGGATTACCTGTCTGTTTTGCTTGAGGGTCCTCGCAATGGTCGGGCTTCTTCTTCATCCACTATTTCTAAGTGGATTCATCTGCTCATGTCTCAAGCCTTTAGGGTCAAGGGCATGGTGCTTCCTTTTTCCGATGAAGGCCCATTTCACCAGGAGTGTTAGTGCCTCTGTTGTTCAACTTAGTAAGGCTGCTACCCGGTCTTCTGTTTATATGTTTACAAAGTTCTACCAGGTAGATATTCATGCCTCTGTCTCTGTGGATGCGAGTTTTATTGGAAAAATTTTGCAGGTGGCTTGTTGAGGGGTTCCCCACTGTTCTGTTCTGTTTCTGGGTTTTGCCCACCCCTTATGTTCAGTGCTTTGGGGCATCCAAAGTAGTCATGAATATGAAGCCCTCATATGAAGCTTTTCTTCAAGTACATCTTGTCTGTTCTTAATTTCTTACTATCAAACGTAGGCTAGTTGAGCTGAGAGGCATTATGCCATGGGAGGACCTGATATTCCGGATTTTTTTTGCCCAGTGTCCACCCACCTGAAGGGGGCAGCATAACCCAAGTAGTCTTCAGTATGAAGTCTTCTGTGTCTTATGATGTACTCCAAGTAAAGGATTTTACAGATAAGCAAAAAATCCTATGCTTTATCCTTTAAAATGTAAGTGCAGAAAAATACCCATTGACCACTGGGCTCTTAACTTGCTGCAGTGGGCTAACAATGCTTCTTCTACTGTTCTCTTATGCTTGACTACATCATTGATGCTATGAAGATGAATGTAGAGTCTGTAGTCCACCAGGAGAGACAGCACAATTTGTGATTATAGTGCAGTAGAGTAAGGTGAAAGCCATTACAGGCACTCTTTAACAGAGGGAAATTTGGAGTGCAAGTATTGGGGGGCTCATCACTCATTATTTGCATGGTGTACTTCTGTTTACATGTCAGACTGTAAATTGCAGGTTTTATAATATTCACACCAGGACATTTGTTGGTTTCAGCACTATATATAGATTAGCACTTTACTGAGGTGTATGATTATTTGGAGAGTGCTGCTCCTCTTTTCTAAAGTTATGGAGGAGCAATGTTGTCGTCGTTGGACAGGACTACAGAATACCTCCCCTTCTCCTCTCCTCATAACATTATTGGAGGTGTTTCATGGTTTTACAAAAATAGCTGGGGGCAGTATAACTAATAGGAGTCAGCGAAAGCACAGGAAGTTATCGTAAGACAACATTTTTGGCAGGGTCAGCAGGCAATATTTTTGCACTTATCTAGCAGATCTAACAAAAGGCTATAAATGTTCTAGTTAACGGATCAAAGGGAGAAAATGAAAGACATTTATTTGTACGATGCATCTACACTTTATTTGTGGCCAATAGCTTTTTGGTAAGATGATATCCTGTGTACGCCAGGTGTGTAAACTGTGTAATTGTGTGAGATGGTATTTGTTATATCGGACATTAGCATGTTGCTATGTTCTTCTGACTCATTGTAAAATAAATAAAACCACTTTGAAAAGGAATTATTCTCAAGTTTAAAGTGTTCCCTGTTTTGACAAAGGGAACCTGTTGCTTAGGCCTCATGCACTCTTTTATGGGCGTTTGGCGATTTTTTTTTTTTTTTTTTTTTCCCAGCCTGTAAAAGCACTTCTATGGTAAATTATATGTCCATGCACATGCAGGCATTCACAGGGGTTTTAGAAGAGGAGTATTTACAGGCTGGAAAAAATCAGAAGTTGAGTTCAGGAGAGAAAGAGCAGAAAAAAAACAGAAATCGGCTAAACGCTTGTAAACGCGCCCAAATCCATGTAAATGCACCTAAATGCTAGACACATTTAGGCATGTTTGAGCCTTAACGAATTTCAAAACTGCTTAAAAAAAGCATCCAAAACTGCGTATTGCGCGTTAATTTCACTGGACAGAATATTTATTCAGTGAAATCCATTAACACTCAAATGCTTGACACATCCATTTGCATGTGCAATACGCAGTTTTAAACACTTTTTTTAAGCAGTTTCTCTTCTGTCAGGAGTTCCGGCATTTCGAGGGGCTAAACAGATATCCTGTGTGCACCAGGCCTTAAAAGTAAGGAAAGAAAACTTCAGGTACTCCCAAACCTCAAAGGCATTGTAGTTGATGTAATCGCTCCCCAGAGTCAGTCCTTCCTCCCTTGGCTGTTCGACAGACGGAGTAGCTTAAATTATCATCCATACAGTATTTTAGTGCTAGTAATTACTTCATATTAATGGACAGAGATAATTCAACAGATCTCTGTGAAACCGATCATTGATTTCTATGGTTTAAATTAATGTCCATTTTCACCAACTCATATGAGGAGGCGAGTTGCCATCTAGATAAAGGAAGGCCCTTAGACGTGGTGTATCAGGATTTTGCAAAAGCATTTGACACGGTTCCCCATAAACGTTTACTGTACAAAATAAGGTGCGTTGGCATGGACCAAAGGGTGAGTACATGGATTGAAAACTTGCTACAAGGGCGTGTTCAGAGGGTGGTGATAAATGGGGAGTACTCAGAATGGTCAGGGGTGGGTAGTGGGGTTCCCCAGGGTTCTGTGCTGGGACCAATCCTATTTAATTTGTTTATAAACGACCTGGAGGATGGGATAAACAGTTCAATCTCTGTATTTGCAGACAATACTAAGCTAAGCAGGGCAATAACTTCTCCGCAGGATGTGGAAATCTTGCAAAAAGACCTGAACAAATTAATGGGGTGGGCGACTACATGGCAAATGAGGTTCAATGTAGAAAAATGCAAAATAATGCATTTGGGTGGCAAAAATATGAATGCAATCTATACACTGGGGGGAGAACCTCTGGGGGAATCTAGGATGGAAAAGGACCTGGGGGTCCTAGTAGATGATAGGCTCAGCAATGGCATGCAATGCCAAGCTGCTGCTAATAAAGCAAACAGAATATTGGCATTAAAAAGGGGGATCAACTCCAGAGATAAAACGATAATTCTCCCGCTCTACAAGACTCTGGTCCGGCCGCACCTGGAGTATGCTGTCCAGTTCTGGGCACCAGTCCTCAGGAGGGACGTACTGGAAATGGAGCGAGTACAAAGAAGGGCAACAAAGCTAATAAAGGGTCTGGAGGATCTTAGTTATGAGGAAAGGTTGCGAGCACTGAACTTATTCTCTCTGGAGAAGAGACGCTTGAGAGGGGATATGATTTCAATTTACAAATACCAGACTGGTGACCCCACAATAGGGATAAAACTTTTTCGCAGAAGAGAGTTTAATAAGACTCGTGGCCGCTCATTACAATTAGAAGAAAAGAGGTTTAACCTTAAACTACGTAGAGGGTTCTTTACTGTAAGAGCGGCAAGGATGTGGAATTCCCTTCCACAGGTGGTGGTCTCAGCGGGAAGCATTGATAGCTTCAAGAAACTATTAGATAATCACCTAATCACCTGAATGACCGCAACATACAGGGATATGTAATGTAATACTGACACATAATCACACACATAGGTTGGACTTGATGGACTTGTGTCTTTTTTCAACCTCACCTACTATGTAACTATGTAACTATATGCTAAAATTTACCATGCTAAGCAGTTGGCCTTCTGTGTAGAATAGAGATGAGCTTAGACATCCTCCTAACTCATTTCTAACCTGAATTCTGTATTCCCACTTTTTTGTACTTTGAGTCATTCCCCGAAGCTTCCATGAGCTGCAGGGTGGGGAATGACCCAAACCCACAGCTCACTGGATTGCAAAATGTTGGGAGTCTGGGTTAGAGATGAGTTCAGAGGATGAACAAGCTCATCTCTAGTGGGGAGGGCTGTATTAAGAAGAGGAGTTGGTAATACTGAGAGAAATGGGGATCACTAGTACTAAATTATAATTCCATTATGAGAGCTAATGGAATCTGTGCATATAGGATTTGTGTGTGTATACATAGGTCTCTGCTGATCTTCAAAATTGGCTTGGTTGTTTTTGGCAAGTTTTAGTGCAAGAAATGTTAGCATAGGAAATTTTGGCCCAAATAGGTTTTCTTGCAATGCTAATACTCTTATTTAACGTGTCAAAGTTTTTGATCATTTAGTGAATGTTAATTCCTAAACTGTAATCTTAAAGAAGTAGTCCCACAAAAAATGTTTAACTTTTATTTAATCCCCCACTTGGTCGCGTTTAATTCCGTCTTGCCATTCAGTTTAGTCAGAAAGTTTGCAACCCCCCCCCCCCACCACCACCACTGTCCGACCACACTGCTAACAAGGAAACAGATTAGTGAGTGTCAGCTTTAGTCCCTGACAGTAGGGTCTGCTCTGGAGACCAGCGTGCCGAACACCACGGATCACGGTTGTGTGATTTACTTATGGCTGCTTATAAACATACACAGCCCTGGCAGATGGATTACACAGCCTCGGAGTCCTGAATCATCTTTTTTATTACGAATGAACAAGTAGTGTCTTTGGGCTGTGTGATAGACCTGCTAGTGTCCTATACGTTTACTAGCAACCTGCAGCTCTATCAAACGACCCTACAGCACTGATTGGATATTCATATTAGTATAAAAAAAGCCAGATTAGTGAGGGGACAGGGGATTAGTGCTGGGTGTACCTGCCTTTTTAGGAATGCCAATAAATTGGGCTTCAGACTGGGGTGAAGCTGCAGCCAGCATTCTCATAAATAAAGAGGTGCTTTAATCTGAAACGGGGGTGCATCTGTAATAGTGTGCACTTAGCAAGAACTCTTGTTTTTTTCAAATGAGTTCTTGGACTAGGAGGGAGAAGGACCACCTTCGATACTGCACGTACTAAGTCACAGCAGTTAACATTCACTGTACACAATAGCTGCTTTAGTCTGGGCACAATGCCTTTGTAGGTGGCTTGCATTTTTTTTATTCCAGCAAAGGATTCAGACAAAATTTGAAAGGTCAATTTAAAAATTGTCATAGCCAGGTGGAGAATTATCAGATGAACAGTGACTGCCTCCTATCAGAAGCAGCTGCTGTTAGGAGGCATCACTGTATACATAATACAATAGGCAGCAGTGAAGATTCCACCATGTACCCTGTTTAGCTCAGATGGGCCTAAAGCCCTGTACACAACGGCCGGTTAAAAATAAAAAGGCCGACATTCGGCCTGTGTGTATGTCGGTCTGTCCAACAGAAGCCGGCTGTTCCGACTTCTATCGGGTGTGCATGCTGAAAAACCAGCAGCTGACCAACTCCCGATGAGTGCTCTCAGCCAATGGCAGAGAGCGCTGATCGGAGTGTTCTGGAGGGGGGCGACCGCCCCCCTGTCAGAACACAACAGCTTAGCGGGGGAGATCGCTGAACTAACCTTGCATGGTTAGTGCAGCGGCTCCAACCAGAGCTGACCGTTTTTTTTTATTACACGAAAAAAGCTGTAGTGTGTACCCGGCTTAACTGACAAAAACAAACAATCCACCTTCATTGCTACTGTGAAGCAATGAAGGTGGATTGTTTGTTTTTGTCAGTTAAGCCGGGTACACACTACAGCTTGTGTACTAGGCTTTATGAGCACACTACAGTAGGAGAAAGCTGCAAAAACTTCATGGCTGCCTATGTATCCTTTACCATAATGCTCTGCTTCTGTGAAAAGGAAACCGCTTTGGCTGTACTATGGCATGCTGAGCTTGAAATGCCAGCCAAGCAAGAAGCGGTCAGCTTTTTATTATATTGCTGCAAAGAGAGAAAATAAATCTTATTATGAGATTTGGCATTCATAAGTATTTTTGCATTGGCAGCCATGATCATATAGTAAAACCTGAACATGGCAGACACACAATCCATTTGCAAGCAACACAGAGCTCATGGGTGGGGCAGTTAATAGTCAATGGATAATAAAAAGATTCCTCAGAGTGCCAGCATAGAGAAGCAAACTATAAACTGCTTCTAAGGATTAGGAACAAAGGGCCATAGAGCTCCTGAGGAAGTCTAAGTCTTGGCATCTGTAGTTTCCTCAGAGCAGTAGGGGCTGTCGAAGCCTGTTGTGGAAGAAAGAATATTATTCCTTGGATTACCCAGCCAAGTATCGGCATACACTCTGATTGCCAAGCCGAAGGAAGAAAGGGTACAATTAGTTCAATTAGTAAATTGCTGTGTAATTTATAGCCATGGAGATCATTAGTGCCAGCTACTTTTCATTACACAAAGTCACAGCTAATTGGCTTTGTCACTTTCCTTGTTAACACATAAAAGACCACTAAACCTAAAGTACAACCCTGAAGCATTCCTTAAATGAGGTGCTAATCACACACACAAATGTGTAGCTTCACGGAGTGTGACGATTTACACTGGAGTCATTTTTGTTAGACGGCCATATGGAGTTTTCATTCTCTTTAATCGACTTTGACTGGCCAATCGGAAATAAAAGGTAACAATGAAGATGATAAAGACAGTGTTGGTCAGCGTCGGAGTTTGAAATGACCATATGACTCTCCTATGTAGGAATCTACTTTAGTAACTTTTATCATAACATCTGCGCTGCAAACAACCATCCTCTTTTCCAAACTTCATGGTGAACGTCTGTGATAAGCAAGACAAAACCAGAGAAAATCCCCAGGTCAACTCGCCAACCAGTCTGCTTACCAACCGATTTAACCTGTCTAACAGTATGCGTTAAAAACAGGGGTTTAGTTAGTGCACATTTGCAAACACATGCATAAGCTGCAGTTCCCCTTCATGGCACCCTGTATTACCTGCAGTCCTAACCCTTGTAAATTTTATGAGAGTCTCCAACAGTGGGAGCACATGCATTCTATTGGATAGAGGATAAGTGGGCCTGGAGGTAGCCCAGTCCAACCTAAAGAACTTCTGTGATAAGCAAATATTATCAAAAAACGAGCCACGTGTATTCTTCCTTTTCAAAAGCAATATCAAATATGGCCCCAGAATGGGATATACGGTACTTGAAACCCAGTGCAAAAGGAGCAAGACCAGTATACAACCATCAGAGGCAAAAGGACAAGGGGTGATTAGTAGTAAATCTCAAGGCAATGTTCATAAAAATAAAGTCCATATAATATAAAGAATCCAATAGAGGGAATAAACGGTTACAGTGTCAGCAGTCTCTCCTTCAAACTAGTTCTCCTGCCAATAATCATTTAAAAACCGAAAACCGTGAGGGGTAGAGAGAGCACCACTGTCTAAGCACTGTAGTATTAGCAAAATCAATAAAAAACAGAATAAGTATTGCACTCACGTACACATGGATAAAAGTCAGAGTATCAATATGTACAGTGGAGACATCAATGGATGGTAGCTACTTAGGAATACTCTGGATATAAAACAATAGGAAAAAGGAGAGAGGGGAAGCACACGACTCTCGGTATAGTAATAATAAAGACAATGTACAGAAAGAGATGCACTCACATGAAGGTACTGTAACACAGGCATTACTCAATGTTTCCAGCAGGTGGCATCCCTCTGATGGTCCCCAAAGGAGATGTATAGAGGGTGGATAGGGAGCTGCTCCTGGTGGATGGTCTCATCAGTGGATGTAAAAATACAGTGGCAAAAAACAAATAAAAACCAAAGGGAGAGTGCGCTGCTCTAAGTGTAGTAGTATTTTATGAAATAAAAAGATAAATGATCAAAATGCACTCACATATAGTAAGAAAATCGGCAATATACCAAAAACTTACAGCCGGAGCTCTAATGGGTTTTTCCTGGTTCCCATTCTTTGAGAAACTATAGTGCTTCTTGGCATACTTAACCAGCTATGATTATGCAGGACAGACTATCCATTGGGACCCATGACATAATGCCCCCGGCTGGAAGTTTTTGGTATATTGCCTCTTGCTTTACTTACAAAGTGGGTTTTAAATCCTTTGTGGCTGTTGAGATATATTTTAATGAAAGTTTTGTGCCCAGTGTTCAGTTTTAGGGATCCTTTCACGTGCCTGGAATAATTGCCACCCTTCATGGTTAGGCAAACTAGCCACAATAAAAATTACCTACCTACTAAGATACTTTACCAGTTTCAGGCCTTGCCCCCACCTTGACTCCTTCCCACACTAAAAAAATCCTACAAGTTATGCAATTTATATTGAAAGGGGGCAGACCACTACTACCTAGGCATACCCTCGATCAGTCCAAACTTAGAATACTAGGACACCTAATATAATATCAGACTGCCCAACTACTGTCGCTATTCTCGCTAAATATCAGGCCCACACAGAGATTCCTTTATGGGTGGCCCTGAATTCAATAGATTGTGACCCCTTCTGTGTGGACAGCCTACTCTGGCTATCTCCTAGATATAGGGTGGCTTTGCAAACCCAAAAACTCTCCATTCTCTCAAAGTGTTGGACGCAATAATATACCTTGCGGGGCCTTTTATTTCACCACTTTACATTGCCCTAATTTCCCAAAAAAAACAACTATCTTTTTTCACTAAATATGGAATCCCTGGGTCACTACAGATATCACTCACCTCCCATCGACTCCTTATGATGAAAGGAAATCTTTCTCTGTGGGAGGCACACAACTCACTAAAGTCATAACTCTTTAGGTATTTACAAGTCAAACAATTTGTTCCCATCACTGTTCAGAACCTGACCACAGGATTAACATTCACACTTTTCAAACAAAAATGCATTTAGAAATGCATAGACAGGCATTGGGTATCAGGTAGCGTCTTCATTCTTGTATATAAATTAAGTGATGGGCATAGACTGCTCAATTGCTCTGTGCAGAAGAATGGTTTGTGGCACCTTCCATTATGTAGCAATATGCAAACCTGATTGCCAGGATGACACTAGATCAATATATTATTGGTTTGCTAGGGACTCTTATTCTCTTCCTAAGGAGATGCACCCTATCTGTGCTTCTTGCTACTAACTGTGCCCATGGTAGGCCTTGTAATTGTTCCCCTTGCCTCCCTTCGTTTCTCATGTTGTCAACAGTATCTGTGGTTCTTCTCTTGTGTCTTCTGTCATGCTGTATATATCAGATTCCCCTACATAGCTACAGGCTCTTTTTTTCTGCCTGATATCTTGGGAATTCATGACTTTGTGGTGTCCTACCGATGGGTTTTGTACGGCTGAACAGGTTGTATCCTGACCCTTGGCAAGAGACCATAGTAGGCCTTTGTGTGGTGAGGCTTCTAAAGCTCTTAATCGTCAACAGAATTCACCACTTAACTTTTTTTTTTTCTAATGATTTCTTTATTGAGTCACACCACAAGTAGCACAACAAAAAAATGTAATTGAAAGAAGAAAATTTTTCAAACAATGCAAAAACAAAACAGTCGTTTGGGTATGGTATAAAGATTAGTGTGGCAGATATTACATGAGTAACGAAACATAATAATGTCAATAAGTCAATAATGCTGTTGTCAGAGACACAGTGATAGTGATGATCAGTGGTCTACTTTATGCTAGTACCTATTAACTGGGTGTACTCCAGTGGCCAGGGAAGGTACAAGGCAGGGGCGGAAGGGGCAGATGCCCTGAGCGGTACAGTTTACTACAGGAAGGGGGGGGGGAGGGTGCAGGTGAAGTGGGCTTCTAAAAACTGGCTGGAAATTGTGTGTGCGATTGTACACACCAGCTGTTAATAGCTGCAGTTGCAACGATGTGCAGAGTGAGCTCCTGCACCCAGCACAAGCCAACATGCCAGCCTTTCACTTGCTTTCCCTGTCAGTGGAGATACTCGGACTCCCCCCCCCCCCCCCCCCCGAAAGGGCCTTTGTAGTTCCGGCCGGCCCCGGGTGACATCACTCACTGAGGCCGGCGATGATGGGAAGAGGGAAGTGAGGACTCAGAGGAGCATCATAGAGTGCTGCTTGTGCTGTGACCAAGAGGAGCCAAGGAGGAGGAACTAAACACTGCATGACTGCAGTGTGTATCGCACAAGTAAGCAGATGATTGCAGCTTAATTTTTTTTTTTGTTTCATAAAGGTTTTTATTGATTGAACATGAAATTACATGAAAGCATCAGCTTAATTAAAACTGTAAATTGGGGGGGGGGGGGGTTGAAGGTGGCTTAGGGAAGGTTAATTACTAATGGTATTACATTTCAGTAAAATGCAGCATAAGGGGTTTAATGTATTGCCATTGGTCACTGATGCATTAGTGACCAGTGTCAGTTAATTAACCCCTTTGTGCTGCAATGGTGGCACCAGTGTTAGTGTTAATTAACACTGACATTGGTACCACTAATGCAGCACAAAGGGGTTAATTAACTGCTACTGGTCACTAATGCATCAGTGACCAATGGCAGTACATTAACCCCCCTCCATGCTGTATATTACAAATTGGGTCAAACACCAGTGATAAGAGCAAAGTCCTAATTACTAGATTGCATGGACCTCCTATCACATGTAATCGCATTAGCATCAAAACAAGCTGGCTGGCTAATCACAGCTGCCCGTCCTTCCGGGATTCGAGAAGCACAGTGACATCAGGTGATGGAGCGAATCCCGGAAGGACAGGTAGCTGCGATTAACCAGCCTACTTGTTTTGCTCTATATGCGATTACATGTTTTTGCTGTAAAAGCAAAATTTTATACTTTAAATAAAGTTTTTAAAGGTTTTTTACAGTATGCCTAGCAAGCCTTTTTGTATTTTGGGGACCATCTGTGATATTGTTTCCTGGATGGTGGGTCCACTTGCCATAAGGGGTTCCTTGGATGGTTAAAGGACCTGGCTGGGCTTAGAGCTACCAGTGTCACTGACCTTCCCTGTTAGGGCGTCTGTGCAATCTGGTAAGCAAGCACTTTATCTATGGTGGAGGTTACTGTCACAGGATCATTAAATTGAAGGTGGAGGATGTGGATGTTACCAAATAACTTTTTTTTATCACATTGGGACTTTGTTTTTATCACTGGTGCTTGACTCAATATTAATTAGCGCAGCTCTGTTTATGGATTTATGATTTAGAACTGTGTTATATCTCACAATAGAGTTAGCGGCTGCTTTAGATGTTCGTGTTTATTTTAGAATAATTAGCACCGTTTTTTTCTTTATTTGATGCAAAATACAAATACCATTGGTAATTAACCACTTGCCAACTCATCACAGCACATATACTGCTATGGGGTGGCAGCTACGGGCACATGATGCCGCCTCTTTCAGTGTTTTGAGGCGCATGCTCCTACTCACCTGTGATTTGACACATCAGGAGAATCAGCAAATCACAGCCCAGAACTATGTGTTGACAATCAGTACAGGGCTCTTTACAGAGGTAATGATCACTTTTTTTTCTTCTCCCTGCAAAGCACTGACTCTTTGCTTACACGGGGGGAGGGGGGGCACAACAGGAGGGGTATTTGAAAGGTCCAACGAACGTAAAGAAAAAAAAAAACAAAGAGTAGAAGAGGGGGTCAAAGGAAAAGAGCACAGCTATCTAGAAGAAGTATAGTGAGAGAACACATTGTGCTAAAAAAAGAGAGTATTTAAGAAACTATCGCCAATGAAGCCTTCCCAGTAAGGGGTATATCGGGCAGCATGTTGGGTGTAACCTGAAGAAAAGAAAAAAAAAAGGGGGGGTGGGGAAAGGAAAAAATGGTATGGGTTAGGTGGGGGAGCCTCAACAGGAGGCCACTCCAGCGGGGGTCCTTCCTAACCCTCCTCAGAGGGTTGTAAACTGCCATTCAAAAGTCATTCTAGAAAGCATAACACGATTTCTACTACTGCCGTGGAACCCAGTATATGCAGAGAGACAGCAAACTATGGCACATTACATCGTAACACACAAAATTGTGAAATTAGTGTCTGGTTGGCTGGTAGTATAACATGTATAAGAAAGCGTGCCAAATCTGTGTCTTGTGGGACAGAATTAGTCTTCATAACTAATAAGACATAGAAAAGGGGTAGTCTAGAGCTGAGCTCTTCTGCCTTCCATTTGCCCCAGGAAGTGAAATGATATACCCAGCACGAGTAAAGCACAAGTTTACTTTAAGACCTAAAACTTGATACTTGGTTTATTAATGCTAAGAGTGTCCACTGCTAAATCCTTGAAGTCCCTGCTTTGAGATCTTGCAGCAGTAATGCCTCAGTGGCTGTTCCAGAGAAGAAAAAAGAATTAACAAAATACTTTGATTTATGACTGTCACCATTTTAAAAATAATACATTTTTCATTTCGGTTAATGGTAACTGAGCTCTGCCTTAATATTGAATTTCTAGACACCAGCAGAATTTTTACATCAAGTTTTCAGCCTGAGGGCCTGTTTTTGAAAGACCAACTTCAGGTATGAGGCAAAAACAACCCTTGCTGTGGTTCCACCAACACTAGGTGGAGTTGATCAGACTGTGATATTTTACCTTCAACCACCTTCCCCCCAAGCATCCTCACGTGCAACGCAGGGCTATTAACCCTGCATTGTACGTGGTGGAGACAAGCATGCAATCACAGCCCAAAGCCCCTTAGAGAGGAGGCTACGGGGGACCGGTTGCATGGATGGTGGGAGCCTGCCAGTGATGCGAGTAAGGTAAGTATTTCTCCATATTTGTGCACCCCTAGACTAAATGAGCTTTTAACTCTTGCGTGTGGGCGGGTGAGTTTTAGCAGTGCTGGGCCCGAGCCTTCTGCTTGGGTTGGTTTTGTCACAATCCTGCAGTTCAATATTAATAGTAGGCAAAAACAATTAGGTGGGGTTACATCTCAAGGTGTTCATCACTAGTGTTCAGTAGTCCAAAGAGCAGCTGGGAGGCATCCACAGATTTGCACACTGTTAAAATGTTGTCACTCTTTTTATGTTGTGAAGCCAATAACATATTTGACAAACTTTTTGGCAGGAAAATATTCCAGTATGATTTTTTTTTTTTTTTGCTATTAGGATGGGGTAGTCCCTTATGCACTTAAAAAAGAATAATATAATATTTTTTTTATCCATCTTGCCATTGATGTCTGCTATGCTGACAGTAAACAATCGTTTGTGGTGTGTATTTCCATGTAACATCTTGTGGATCATGAAATGAAGTGCACAAGGCTCTGCAAATAGCTGTGAGACTAATGAGTGCTGGAGAGCATTGAACTCCAGGACACTAATGACTGAGAGTGGCACTGTTCCCGAAGCTCAGCGGGTTACATCCTGATGAGAGAGCGAGCCATTGGCGTCCTCCCTATCGAAAGACCTCACAGGAGAGCCTGCGATGTAGCTCTCTCTGCTCATTTACATTAGTGCATATCGATCTCTGGCTGGCCTGTGTGTGATCAATCACGGAGAAGGTAATTGTACGCGCACACTGTTCGACGATACAGGCCTACTCAGTGTTCTTTTACTTATTCTGTACAGGGAAGATTGAATTGGGATTTCCCCTAGCTGCGGTTGGTCTGCCCACACAGTCGTTTACATTTCAGGTTTGCAGCATTCCTCCCGCTGCTTGTTGGCATTATGTGGAAAATGAGCCCATCACCAGCTGGATTTTGTGACTAATATTTACTTGTATAAAATTACAGACCATCCAATGTAATAAAAACTTCCATGGACAGATTGTGACATGCATTTGGAGCCTAGTAGCCCTTTGGGGCTTACAATAACACTGAAGAAGTTGCTAGGGTAGCCGTTGTTACCATCCAGTTGTTGCTATTTGCCATATTTATTGTACATAGAAAGCCGAACTGTTCACATCAGCCCCTGTTTCAGAAAGGAGTATGATTTATGGCATGCCCTTGCTCGGGCCAATATAGGCAGAATTTAGATTACTTCTGCCTACAGTATATAATCAGATTATGGGCTTGATTTGTCTAGAATCCCCAGAAATAGCGAACAAGGGCATATCACTATTTCTCCTTTCTGCAGGTAGGGCACAGATCCCTAGGCACTAGACGTTGAGGAGTGGACCAAGAAACAAAATATTATAATGAAAATGGAAAAACCAACTGTTCACTTGCAGGACCGATATCTGAATTTTGTTGAAACGTGTACATGCATGACATTCTCTCATTCTTCTCGTCTACAACCTTATCTTTGATCCAGCGTATTTGACTCATTGTTCCCCTCATACTCCTGCTCACTGGCCTTTTCTCTCTGTCTGATTTCCACTTCACTGTCTTGGTACAGTGCTGAGATTGGCAGCCCCCTAATCACCTGTAGAATCTTGATTGCCTATTTGTACAGTCACATTAGCCATTTTAAAAGTACACTGTTCAGGGCCGTCTTAATAGCACTGAGTAATGCACTGAGGCCCCTACCAGCCTGCCCCAATTTACACACATACTCTCAAAAATTAAAGTATAAATAGCTGATAGAATTTAACATATACAGTATTGATTGGTACTTTCAATAAAATCTATTTTAAACACTAAGAAAAGATGGGGGTGAGTGAGAGGGATCAGAAGGGCACAATACTGGCATTAGAAGGGCAAAGTGCAGGTTCCGGGATGCTACCTGGGACATGGCCATGCCGGGACCGCTTAGTAAAAACCGTGACTGTCCCAGCAAATCCGGGACAGTTGGCAAATATGATGTAAAGCAAGATTATCATGGGGCCCCCATGCACTTGTGGCCCCTGGGCAGTGCCCAGGGGTGCCCATGCATTAAGATGGCCCTGACACTGTTCTCTATTTACCTTACTTGTAATGTTGTTTTGCTCCCGATATCTTGGTGAAACACATCATGGGGGAGCCTGTTCTCCACCCATGCGTTTTTTCGTGTGTTGTGTTGAAAATGCAATATAACCTATTGTTACAAAAAAATTTGCAGCATGTATGTGGGTGGAATCCTGGACCCAGAGTAACCCATGAAAATATGGGAAGAACACAGCAGTATTACTATTTACTTGCTAGTGGTTGGTCACATTAAACTGGACCTGTTTAGTAATAATGAAGATGTTTTACCACTCATGGCAATTGGAATGGGTCATAACCCAGCATTTATACCCAAATGGGTAACTCAGTCACTTTAATCCAAGCACTATAGTGTCATGAAATATATCAAAAGCAAATGGCAATTTTCCTAAAAGACGACAAGAGATGTGAAAATTTCAAAAGTGCTTGACAATAGAAGTGACTAGAGTCTTTAACACTGAGGGGTGCATTTAAAAAGCAGCAGTATGGATACACCGCACATCTATAAAGTACACAATGTGCTTTTGAGCTCTGCAGGCTTTGGGGCCTGAAGACCGCCAAGCACAATTAAAATGAATAGATGAAGAAAGAAAGTGTCGGGGTCCAGATCTGAACCTGGGACCTCTGCGGTATCTGGCTGTAGCTCTTCTTGCTGTGCCACATAATATGCTGGATTGTTCCCTACCCGATCCCTTGGACATCCTTGTCTTGGATCTTTTTTTTCTGGTAAACCTGGAACTCTTTGCTCCTCCCATGAACTTCCTGATTTAAGCCATGTCTCTGCACTTCCTGTTTGCCATATTATTGTGCTCTTTCCAGCCGATATTTTTCTTCCTTGCATACCTACAGCTGTCCTTATCTTCACTACTACTCTCATCGACCCTTGGATTGTTCCTTGACCACTCTTGTGCTTGATCCCAACCCACAACCATTTGTTACCAACTTTTGACCTGTTCCTCAAATATGCTTTGCTTGATGCCAACCTGCAACCACTTGTTACCAACCTTTGGCTTGTTTACTGACTACACTTCTGCTCATCCTTATCTGCTACATCTGTCACAGGACCCCGGCTTGCTTACCTCCTGGTGGGGTGATCCTGAGGACCGTGACCTGGCACTAGCATGCAACAAATCCCATCTCCCCCATCAGGAGCTCTGGTAAAGACTGGTTAGTGCTTAGACAACATGCCTTGAGTGATTCCACCTCATCTGTAAGGGTGACCTGCTTGTGTATTTATCTTGCTGGTTAGTGTGAACCCCTCTACAGCTAGAGCAACTGGTCTCCGAGCCTGGCTGACAAAGAAAGAGGGAAAAAAAGCGGAAAGCCCAGCAATCGACCTGTGAAAGTTACATGACTAGCTACCAGAGAGCTTTCTCTGCTCTCTATTCTAAAGAGAATTTTGTGGTGCATTGTGTAGCTACACAACCGGCCCGATGGATAGGTTGCAGTGTGCATAGCACAGCAGTACATGACAGAGTGAATAGCAACATCCACACTCCATTGTAAATGAGCCACTGTCACCCATGTATACTGTTGTTTTAACATCTTTACACAGCGATTTGACAATTATTCACACCTTCAGCCATGTAACGCAGACCACAAGACCGCAACTTTTTGGCACCAAGGTGATTTAATTATGTTAATTAGTACATGATAGTTTTGCAGGATGTCTGTGAATGTTCCCATTTATCCAGATCATGGTATAGCTACTAGTAGTTGGCCACATTCAGCTGGACTTGTTCCCTAATGTTGAAGATGTTTCACCTTTTTGGAAGAAGTTTCCAAGTGGCTTATTCCAATCATATGAGTGTCAGGAAAATCCCCCAGCATTTCAACAAATTTGAGTGTTTACATGTCTTCAACATTACTAAACCAGTCCAGTTGCATGTGACTGACTCGTACTACCTATGCCAGGACCTGGATAAATGAGAACCTTCAAACAGGTTACCACTGGGAATTTAAGCATCCTTCTGTCTTGTAGTGACTTTTATAATCCTGCTATATTCTTTAGGAATACTAATATAGGCAAAAAGTACACACGAGAGGTGCTTAGATGCCCTAAGTGAGCCGGGTCACTGTGTGTATTCCAGTTGGAATGAGAGCCCAATATCTATTACACAAGTGTCCGCTTTGCTGCAAGGTTGTGTAATGCTGACACTTGTGTAATCGAAATCTCCCTCACAGATTGATGTACCAGGTTGTCATTGTTTTAGGCCAATTTCACACAGGTGGACTGATCGGGTTCACCTGTCAGTTTTATAGGCGGACACTCCAGTCTCCTCTATGGAGCGGCGGGTGTCAACGGACAGGTGTCCGGTGACACCCGCCAACATCTGATCCTATTTGTTAAAAACGTTCTGCAATTGTCTGGTGGATCAGATTGTATGGCAGTCAGATATAAATGGACAGGTGGTCCATTTACATCTGACAGCCCATAGAGAAGAGTGGGCTACTTCTGTGTCTGCACTGCATAAACAGAGCGGACACAGAGCAGCCATCCGCCGGCTCAGCCGGGATCAGTGGACAGATTCCCCACTGAGCACTGAGGCTTGTGGAAGGGGCCTTAGTTCAGTAGATGGATGTTAAAGCCCTGATGAAGAGGTATTGTTTGTCCTCTGAAACTTGTTGCTTTTTTGTTGTTATTTCTTTTCCATTTGTGAATAAATTAAAATACATACTTGGACTTTCATCACAAGTGTTTGGCTTTCTTTCCAGTTCAAATACACATTACTCAAGCCTGGTGACCCCCCCCCCCCCCCCCTTGGTTGGAAAGATCCTTGCTTTGGGGAGAACTGCTCCACCATGTCCATTATAAGCCCAACTAAAGACTTTGCACTTTCCACAAAATGACTTGTGTCTAGCACTTTACTCCACCCCTTGTTTGAGGTCAGTGCTCATTCATAAGACATCCAGCAGGCAAGCTGTTCTCTTATTTATTCATATTTACAAAAATTTGTCTTCTTGATTAGAGTAGGACCTTGCATGTGTCACTCAGTAATTTAGAATACAGTTAGATACAAATGTGTCTGTGTGTATAGAAACCATGTCTCCCAACCTAGTGTAAAAAGCTGTGATCCTACCCCAGAGCGGAAATATAGGCGTTACCATTGGTGATCTTTAAGATATTCCATGTGGGTCTTTCATTCTTGTCCTTGCTTCGCCACTCTGCGACCCACAACAACAAATGTACCTGGTAATGTCACAACCCAAAAGCTTGTAGCTTCAAAAACAGTCAGCAATGGCAGTGTTAAAGTGTAATTAAAGGCAAACTTGTTTGTTTTTAGTTTTGGATGGAGTGGAGAAGGATTAGAACACCAGTTTTCACTGCTGTCTGTGCCCCCATTGGGGAGATTCACCCTCTATTCGTCCTGTTTACCATTCTCATCAAAAGTAGAAGAAAATTCCAAATTTTGGGTTGACACTGAAACATGTAATAGAGGGGAAATCTTCCAATGGGGACGCCAGTTCTGGTGATCTAGGTGCTACCCCAGGATTGCTTCTGAAGGGATTTCTCTTACTTCCTGTATTGACTATGGGGCACAAAGTCGAGGGAAATCTGCCCTATGGGACACAGATGCCAACTTATAAATAATACCTGACAAGGTTTATAACTCTCTCTTACTCTATCAAAAATGAAAAAAAAAAAAAAATGCCTTTTTAGTTACGATTTGTTTTATTCTGATAGTTTCCCTTTAAGGGATCTACTGACAGCTACATTCCTGGGAACCAGGTTTTTATGTTCTTCCATCGTTGTATCTTATTAATTTAAGGTTTACAACACCAGGATTCGTGCCGAGTCTGTCATCACTCAGCCGATCAGCAAGGTTCAAGCGGAGATGAGGAAGCAAATTCTGGTTTCTGGTCCTGCAGGTAAAACATTTGCAAAGGAATTGTCTATAAGTTTGCAGCAGTGAAACGTGTATTTGATGTGTTTTTTTTAGTAATAAGTTCTCCCCTATGCACTGTAATCCTGTATTCGTAATAGATACTAGCTGCATCGCATGTGCATTCTTGGCTGCTGTAAACTTCTGATGTGTTCCAGTATAATTTTATTACAGGTCCTTCACCCTCCAGATTTTATAAGCCTTTTGTATCAGTCGCTGATCATTATTAGGTGTAAGCTGTAACAAGCAAGGCCCCAACAGAGCATGCATTCTGTTATGTTTTGTTTGGTCAAGTGCTTATACTATTACTATAGTGGGCTTTGGAATATGATGACACTGTATTAAAGCGGAACTCCATGCACAAAAAAATCCAGGATACCTGGCACAAAAATAGTTTTCGCTGCATCAATAATTGCTCCTGCCCGTCATAGCTCCAATTAAAAATGCAACCTTTTGGGTTAGCAATGTCCCTATCTTGATGGTAGTGCCCAGGTCACTGCTGCTTGCTTCCTTTGAGCAGGGTGACTGGTGTCCTCACCGCCACCTCTGACATCATTGGGCAGAGACCAGAGGTGAAAGCTGGTGCAGCGCATGCAAGCTATGCCTGCCTTAAATAACTCTTCCTATTCTGCTGCATATCTCTCTGCCCACATTTGTACCTATGCATCCCTCATCCAGGCTCCAGGAGCTGAAGAATCATAACTAGGGTAATAAAGATTGCTTGTCCTCCTTCTGCTCAACCCATAACCCCCCCCCCCCCCCCCTTAACCACACCTAAGTAACCACACAACAACGTTAAATAGCCACTAAGTCGGACTTAGGCGTCCGTCATGGTAGCTCCCTGGGTCACTGTAAGGCTGCAGGAGTTGGCTTTGGCTCTTCTGGGGATATGTGCAGTGCAACTCCTGGGAATTCACTTCGTATCTAATCCCTTATTTAAAATTATGCAATGGATATTTTGTCCCTATGATCTGGCTACTGTTTGTGCAGCGAACCTGTTGACACACTACTTTATGCAGCTTTCAAGAAACGTTTTCCTTAGAATAGCAACTCTCTAATTTGATAAGATGACTTGGGATACATACTGCTCGGTTACTTTTTGCTCGGTGCCCACCCAGAGAGACTTTCTATGCAGGTGCTCACACGCCTAGGCCAGTGAGACATGTTTATATAATCCCCCCCCCCATATGTGTGTCCTGAGGAAGTGGACCAGCGAAACAAGTAGACGCACAGGGGCTCACGCATTTGTGATGATGCAGTATTAAGCAAAATTTGGGTATTTCTGTCCCTTTTTGTGGTCGATTTGTATATGTGTTATTCATTTTCTATGTACAATAAAATGTGATTTTTCTTTTAAGAATTCGTTAGTCCAATCTGTCTTTAAAGTCCGACTTAGTGGTTCTCCCTCTTTTTAGTTCAAACGTTAGTATACGGATGTGGCTTAGGAGTGACAATAATATTTACGCTTAACATTAAATAGCCATAGCAGCCTTTATTAACAAACTGTAACATGTTAATAACCGTGTAAAACATGGAGTCGCAAGGTCCTAGTGGGCATCAAAAAAGAGAGTACCTGCATCCAACATAAATAGGCTTCTAGCTGCGACAACCACTGACTCAGAGACAACAAATGCAGTTACAACCATACCAACTACTGAGAGCCATACCTCAGATGGGTCCCTACACTGTTCATTTGTGTCCTATACTAACACTAATCTAAAGACTCCACGAGCCACCATGACTCACACACCAACCCAAAATGACCTATCGAAAGAAGAACAAGCCAAAGTAGAGGTAACAAAAGGAAGGGAGGGTGCCAAGGTTTCCATAACTCGGCTCCCTTCTGACTTAGGCTGTCCTGGGACCCCCTGACTAACCACCCCTCACAGCTCTGGGCATTCCTGCTTAGCCCACCAATCACATAAGTTTTCGCAACAATATTTTCTTTTTACTCAGAAAAAAACCTCCTAGACCCAAGTCCCTTTTAACCCCTGCCATGCTGGCCCTCCGGCCATGTTTGCAGCTGAAGGATCTTTTCATCCCCTGTGATGATATCACAGACCATATAAAACGGACAAAACAAAAGGTTTGTGTGGGGGGGGGCTTCAGCACAGAGAGAGAGAGAGAGAGAGGTGTACCGTTTATTGTAGCTGCTCTTTGGAGATGGGATTTAAAGCTGAACACAGTTTTTAAACTTTAAATGTATTTCTCAATAGCCACAAAGGATATAAATCCACTTTGTATGCACCAAATGCCTTTGCAAACCCACATATTGCCTTATTAAAAAAAAAAATCAATAACGACTTTACTGCTCTGCATATAGCTTGTCTAGGGAGCAGAGTTGTGGGAGGGACCTAGAAAACCACACACATAATACATGCTGCGTGTAGAAAAAAAAGGTGGGCGGATACAAGACCAGTCACTCTGCACAAAGAAAGAGAGAGCAGCAGTGACTGGTCTTTATTAAAAGAAGCTCCTGCTTAAAGGCAAAGTTTCACTGTGGATTACTTTGCAGATCTAGAAGAAATACAGTATATAAAGTATACACTAAGATTCAAGTAAGAATACAGATGCCTCTTGTACTTGGGCAATGTTTGCTTATCCCGGAGTTCAGCTTTAATACAAGAAAATAAGTCATAGACATATTAAGCCAACCCATCTGATGGCTATGTGGCCAGTGCAATTCTATTAGTCTGTTACCAGCAAGACCACTATCCTCTGTCCTGTAAGTGCTCAATTTTTGTGGCTATCTGGAATGAGGCTCCCTGGGACCCACCAATAACAGGATTAATTAAGAACCCCCCTGAAAAAAACAACAACAACATAATTATATACAGTAGTACATTCATTGACTTCCAATGGTCCTGTGTATATGGCCTGTAGCAGTTCGGAGATCAAATGCTTGTTCAGATTTGTAGCTCATTAAATTCACCGGGTACACCATGGTACATTTTCTGGTTGATTTGTCTTGCAGGCTCTCTTGTATCTCCCATGTGCTAAATTTCTTTATGTATATTTTACTACTATCATTTTATTTGCACCAAATGTATTCCTCCTGGCCGTTGTGTGTCTCCTTCTGATAGTGTCCACAGTGTGACCACATAATGATTTTCTCTACAGGGAAAATGTTCTGTCTCTACCCCGAGGAGGTCACCCAAACCGAAATGAAAACCCTCCTGACTCCGAAGGTCCAGGAGTCTAACTTGACATCCATGGTCCTGTTTCTGAAGAGGATGGACATTGCCGGTCTGGGCCACTGTGAATTTATTAACAGGCCAGGTATATTTTATTTAAAGCAATTACAATACTGTAATATCTTTTCGAATGTTTTAGCTGTTACTTAACCACTTGTCCACTGGGCACTTATACCCCCTTCCTAGCCAGGCCAATTTTCAGCTTTCACATTTTGAATGACAATTACTCAGTTATGCAACACTGTACCCATATAACATTTTTGAACTTTTTTTCCCACAAATAAAGCTTTCTTTTGATGGTGTTAATTCACCGCTGGGTTTATTTTTTTATTTTATTTTTTTTGCACTATAAATGAAAAAAGATAATTTTGTAAAAAGAAAATTTTGTAAAATAAATGAATTTTTCTTCATACAAATTTTGCAAATTTAGTAATTTTCCCTTATCGTCTTTCAGGACAGCACTTGAGAGAGTGACTCCTCCCCTTGCCAACAGGAAACACCTCTTCCACCAAACTTTAAAAGGAGGCTCCTTTCCACACATTGTCAGTTTTTGTGTTTCCTCCGGAGGGAACACTTCGTGGGGAAGTCAGGGCTCTCAGGTGCTGTCCTGGGAGCTCAGGTTTCCTGGGTTTTTCCCTTCGGCCTGTCGTCAGCTCCTCGTATTTTTACGAAGATAATGGCGGAAGCTCTCGCCCCTCTTCGACTCCAGGGGATTGCGGTAATTCCATATCTGGACGACCTCCTCTTTTTTGCCCCATCCAGGGAAAAGTTGCAGGAGGATTTGAACAAATCCCGCAGTCATTTGGAGTCACTAGGGTGGATAGTGAATGTTCAAAAATCAAATTTCATCCCAGCTCAGCAAGTACTGTTTCTGGGTTATTTGATAGATTCAGTGGAGCAAAAGATTTTTCTCCCAGAAGAGAAAAAGATCAAGGTCCAAAGGGTAATAACGGCACTACAAACAAATCCAACTGATTTCAGTCCGAAAGGTTATGTCGGCTCTGGGGACATTAACCTCTTCAATGCCAGCCATCCAATGGGCAAGGCTGCATTTCAGGACTCTCCAGAGGTTCCTTCTAAGGACATGGAACCACAGGACGGAGAGTTTGGATACAAAAGTAAAGATTCCCACCAGAGTCAAACGTTCACTTTGGTGGTGGAAAAGTCAGGTGGTACTGCAAAGAGGTCTTCTTTGGTCTTTTCCGACCGGGAAAGTGGTCACAACAGACGCCAGTTTGCAGGGATGGGGGGCCCACATGGGTCAAGCCTTAGCGCAGGGAACATGGTCCCAGTTCGAGGCCCAAAGATCCTCAAATTGGAGAGAGCTGAAGGCAGTTGCCCTAGCATTAGCTTTCTTCTCTCAAAACCTCATAGGTTGCCATGTCCAGATTTTGTCGGACAATGCCACGGCCATAGCCTACCTGAACAAACAGGGAGGCACAAGAAGCAGGGCCCTTCACTTACTGTCAGTAGAGATTCTGGAGTGGGCGGAGAACCACTTACTATCTCTATCCGCAGTCCATCTAAAAGGCACATTGAACGAAGTAGCGGATTATCTGAGCCGACAAAAAGTTCAGGAATCAGAGTGGAGTCTGAACAGGAAGGTGTTTGCATTAATCACCAGTGTTTGGGGCCTTCCGCAGGTAGATCTGTTTGCTTCAAAACAAAACACGCAGCTCCCGAATTTTTTCTCCCTTCAGAGAGACATTTGCTCTCAGGGGATAGATGCTCTGGCACATCCGTGGGATTTTCACCTGGGGTATGCTTTTCCTCCATTTCGATTAATCCCTCTAGTGTTGAGGAAAATACTGAAAGAGAGAGTATCAATCATTTTGATTACTCCATATTGGCCAAAGAGAGCTTGGTTTTCCACGATTCTGCAGTTGGCAATCAAACCATGTTGGCATCTCCCGCTCAGTCAGGATCTGTTGATTCAGGGGCCAGTGCTTCATCCAGGGGTAGACAGGTTAAAGCTCACTGCCTGGTATCTGAGGAGCAATTAATGAGAAGCAAAGGCTTTTCAGAACGTTTAACTGCTACGTTGCTTTCCAGTAGGAAAAAGGTAACCAGGGATATTTACGCCAAAGTATGGAAAGTCTATGTTTCTTTCTGTCATTCCGAACATAGGGGGGTTAAAGACCTAGTTTCAGTGCTGGAATTTTTGCAAAAGGGTGCAGACAAGAATCTGGCGGTCAGCACTCTTAAGGTGCAGGTGGCTGCCTTGGGAGTTTATCTGGAGAGATCCTTATCTTCAGAAACTCTGATCATGAGATTTTTCAAAGCACTTTCCAGGTCGAGACCAGTACCGGTGAAGCATTTCCCAAATTGGGATCTCTCGGTGGTTCTGCAGGCTCTGGCAAAAGAACCATTTGAGCCTTTACAGGCCATATCCCTAAAGAATTTAACTTTGAAGACTATTTTTCTGGTCGCAATTACTTCAGCAAGAAGGATTAGTGAACTGCACGCCCTATCAGTAAAAGAGCCTTTTTTGTCAGTTTTTCCTGATAGAGTTGTCCTTAAAGTAGATCCGGGGTTTTTGCCAAAAGTGGCAAGCTTTAGTAACAGGTCTCAAGAGATTACTCTACCAACCTTTTCTGCTAACCCTTTGGGTGCAAAGGAAGAGCAGTTTCACAATTTAGACGTAAGACGTATCCTATTACAGTATTTGGAAGTAACAGGAGGGTTTAGAGTTTCAGATTCATTATTTGTTCTTTTCTCTGGAAACAAGAAAGGCCAACAAGCATCAAAAGCATCATTGGCTAGATGGCTTAAGACAGCTATTTCTGTAGCCTATTCTCAAATGGGTTTATCTTCCCCGCTGGGAATTAGGGCTCATTCAACAAGAGCCCAGGCCACTACATGGGCAGAAAGAGCTGGTGCCACCCCAGATCAGATTTGTAAGGCGGCTACGTGGTCAAGCTACTTAACGTTTGTCCGTCATTACAGACTGGATCTCCTATCAGCAGGTGATCAGGCTTTTGGCAGAAAGGTTCTGCAGGCTGTGGTCCCTCCCTAGGGGGGTAAGTCTCTATTATCCTCTCAAGTGCTGTCCTGAAAGACGATAAGGGAAAATTCAAGTTAGACTTACCGGTAACTTGTTTTCCCTGAGTCTTTCAGGACAGCAGCATCCCGCCCTATTGTTTTTTCATATATATACTGTGACTAATCATATCTCGATTATGTGTTCCAGTTTGGGGCCGGAGGTTCTCTACTACTACTGACAATGTGTGGAAAGGAGCCTCCTTTTAAAGTTTGGTGGAAGAGGTGTTTCCTGTTGGCAAGGGGAGGAGTCACTCTCTCAAGTGCTGTCCTGAAAGACTCAAGGAAAACAAGTTACCGGTAAGTCTAACTTGAATTTTTCTTCATACATTTTGGCCAAAATTTATACTGCTACATATCTTTGGTAAAAATAACCAAAATAAGTATATTATTTGGTTTTTGGGAAAGTTATAATGTCTACAAGCTATGGTGCCAATCACTGAAAATTGATCACACCTGATGTACTGACGGCCTATCTCATTTCTTGAGACACAAGCCAGGAAAGTACAGATATCCCCCAAATTACCCCTTTTTGGAAAGTAGACATACTAGGGTATTTATTAAGAGGCATGGTGAGTTTTTAATTAACTTGTTAAAGAAAAATCTTAATTTTCCCCCCCCCCAATTCTTTGAAAAATGAAGTTTTTTTGGGGTTTTTTTTTCACAAAATGGTCATATTAACAGGTTATTTGTCACGTACCTTCAGGTAGTGACTGACAAGCAGAGGAAGGCCTCTCGTACAGCCCCGGTTCACAGAACACTGAGGTTACAACAGTGGCCACGAGAGCACAGTGAGGTAGAAGTGCCTGCGATGTTCTCTGTAGCAGGTGAAGAAGCAGTAGTGGAGTTGGGGGGTATGGCTGTGGATGCAGGCATGTTGTGGTTGCAGGGGTGCTGTAGATGCCGGTAGGTTGCAGGTGCCGGGGTACTGCGGATGCAAGTATGTAGAGGTTGTAGCAAGTGGAGGAGACTGGTGCAGAGTCAGACAAACCAGGTTATACACTGAAGATCAGGTACATCAGAGACATCAGGCAAAGAATGGTCAAAGCTCAGGCAGAGGTTTGACAACAGAGAATCAAGCAGAGAAAAGAGAATCAAGGTCAGGAGTGGAGAGAATCAGAGTAGTCAGGAAGCCGGGTCACAATCAGATCAGAGGCAGGTACAAGAACAGGATACAGGGGAAGCTGCAGATCAGACAGCAAGGCCCTAGTGCATCTGCCATCCTTAATTATGGCATTTGGGCGCCAATCCTAATGGGCGCGTACTCGCATACGCACGTTCGCGCATTGTGCCCACACATGCGCAATGGCCAGCATGTCCCTGACATTATTTCTCTCACATGGCATATGCATACTTGCAAATACACCCCAAAATACACTCTGATACTCCTCCTGAGTATGGTAATACCACATCTGTGAGACTTTTTCACAGCCAGGCCACATATAGAGGCCCAACATGCAGGGAGCACCATCAGGCGTTCTAGGAGCATAAATTACACATTTCATTTCTTGACTATTTATTACATTTTTGAAGGCCATGAAGCACCAGGACAATGGAAAAGCCAACAAAATGACCCCATTTTGGAAAGCAAACACCCCAACACATAATCTAGTTGGAGGCATAATGAGTCTTTTGAGCATGTCATTTTTTTCCACAAGTTTTTGGAAAAAACTTACACAGTGGTCATTTTATAAGATAATTAACACAATTAACACATAGCATGTACATAGCAAAAATTACACCCCAAAATACATTCTGCTGCTACTCCTGAGTATGGCGATACCACATGTGTAAGACTTTTACACAGCCTGGCCACATACAGGGGCCCAACATCCAGGGAGCACTGTCAGGATGAGGACTAATGTGGCATGGATGAGGCACGGATGAGCACTGATGTGACACGGATGTGGCATGGATGAGTACTATGTGGCATGGATGGAGCACAGCTGAAGCATGGGTGGGCACAGATGGGTTATGGATGTGCACAGATGAGGCATTGATGGGCATGGATGAGCATGTATGAGGCGCGGATGAAGCACAGATGGCCATGTATGAGGCACCGGTGGGCATGTATGAGGCACCGGTGGGCATGTTTGAGGCACTGATGAGGCATAAATTGGCACCAATCAGCGCTGTGGGCACTCTAGAGACAGCCCACTCAGGCTGTTGCACCGCCTCCCTCCTCTCCTCACACGCTGTACCGCTCACTTGTCAGAAGAGGAGAGAGCTGAACTGGACATGCGCCAGTTTGTTGACAAGTGATCGCTCCATCATTGGACGGAGTGATCACATGGTAAAGGGCCGTTGTCATTGGCCCTTTACCCTGATCTGTGATGTGCTGGGTCCGGAGAACCTTGCGATCACGGATGCTTCTGGGTGGGCGCCCCAGGGGACATGCGGAAAACCGTGCTGTCACAGTTGGGAGGGTTTTTATCTTCCCCCCTGTCTTCCTTTCGGGTTCGTGGCCTCCTGCTACACGAGTGGCCAGGGGCGCAATGACGTCACTTCCGCGCATGCGTGCGGGAGCTGCTGTTTAGGGCATGGGCTCTGAAGGTCCGGCACTGTATTGCCAGACCTTTAGAGCGCATGCACTGGTGATGTCACCAGCTGCATGCAGTGTCAATATCTCCTAAACAGTGCAAGTTTAGGAGATATTCACAGTGCCTACAGGTAAGCCTTAATATATATAGGCCTACCTGTAGGTATAAGTGGTGTAACAGAGTTTACTACCACTTTAAAAACAAAATTCACATTTATACATGCTTGTAATGTAATTCCATGACTGTGCTTTATACACAGAGTGGTATATACTCCCTCTAGTGGTTGTCTTTATGTCAGACAGTATAGCCAGTTTCCTTGTTGAGCAACAGCTATGAGAAAATGACGGCTTCTGAAGGCTTGCTTTTGGCATTGGAAATTTGGTATGAGAAATGAAGTACAAATTATTTGTGGAATGTTTCTCACATGTGTTACACAATTTTCATACCTGAAGAATTAACTTATCACTCTCCAGAAATCGTATTTGTCACTGTGAAAGCATATATATTTGAAGATTTGACCAAAGCTGGGTACACGCAAATCTGTTTTTTTTTTCGTTCAGCTGGTAGGCTGAACGTAAATTAAAAAAAAAAAAAAATTTCTGCATCCACACAAGCGAGGTGAATGCAAAATCCCCGCCGTTGAGACGAGACGTGCACTGACAAAAAATGTGTTCATTTTCGTTTCATTCCGTTTTTTGCTTTCTTTGGAAATTCGGAAAAATGAAAATTCAGTTTTTCACATCTTCGGATTTCCAGATATTCAAATTCCAAATTTCTGGATTTTCGGAAATTCAAAAATTCGCAAATCCAAAAGTTCGAAAATCTGAAAAAAAGAAAGGAAAATCAGTATAATTCTAAATAATAACTAACTATTAAATTATAGGTATTGGAATTTCCTTTCAAATTTGGCTGTTAGTGAACGTAACAAGTACGAACTTATCTGAAGTTACGAATTATCCAAAATAATGAATGCTGCAGCTAAAAAAATGGAATGGAACAAATTAATAATAAATAATAATAAAAAGGTATTATTATTATTGTTATTATTATTAGAGTGTTATGTTCCATTCGTTTTGATGCGGCATTCGTTATTTCAGATCATTCGTAACTTCGGATAAATTTGTACTCGTTACGTTCACTAACAGCCAAATTTGAAAGGAAATTACAATACCTATAATTTAATAATTATTATTAGTCATTATTTCAGATTTTCCGGTTTTCGAATTTTCAGATTTTCATTCTTTTGAATTTTCAGATTTTCGTTCTTATTATTGGATTTTCAAATTTCCAGATTTTAGAATTTTTAAATTTATGAAATTTCAAATATTTGAATTTCCGAAATTTCAGAATTAACGAATTTGTCAAAATTTGTTAAAAAAACTAATTCGGAACAAAACAAATTGCACATGTCTAATTGGGACATTGTAATCTGAAAGCAAGGACTCCCCGCTGTCAGAGTACACTGATCAGCACTGCAGCCAATTGGCTGCAAGCCGTTGATAGGAGGTTTTCCAGCAAAACTGGGAGGGTGTTACACAGTTTAGAAAGCGATCGGTTCCTGCGTCACCAGACGATTTTTGATCTGTGTGTACCCAGCTTAAGGGTTGGGTTTAGGTGTCAGTAAGTGACCAGGCCTTTATTGGGTGTCAAAAAATAGTTTATTATCATGGCAATAGTAACTGCAAAAATAGTAACACAATGAAACTGTCAGGCAATAAAACTTTGCTGCTTGTTTACAATACAGCAAACTATCAACCTTGAAAATGAATGCATAATGAGCTACTGGGATATAACATATGCATGTATGTTTTCATACTTAAAAATTCTTTCTGCATAATTATAGCCCATCCTATTCTATTCCTTTTTATCTCTGTCTTCTGACTCTCTGAGTTCTCCTCAGTCCCTTTCCACATCACTGTTTTATTTTTTCCTTTGTGTTCTCTTCATTCTTCTTCTGGATTTCTTTGAGATTCTTTCCCTGTTCTTATAACAAGGACAAGCCATCTAAGATGCTGATTAGTTGCCACTATATGTGGATGTTCATAGTTGTTGCTTAATTCTTTATTCTCATTTTCCATTGTACAGTTCTGTTTTGTATGGCGTCTTTAGAGTTATTGTTTATCTGTTGTATTGCATTTGAGTTTGAGGAGAAAAGTAGAAATGATTATTTCCTTGTTTTTGTCTTCTATTGATGGCAAATGTTTCCATCGTGCCCTGTATAACTACTTTCCTGTCTTTAAGGTGTTACTAAACCCAGGACCTGCATTCACTATATCTGGTCTCCCACAGTACACAGAACATGGAAATGCAATTGTTCTAGTAAATATAAACTGCTAAATACCTTTTCTCATCAACAGTATATACCCTGTTTCCTCGAAAATAAGACCTAGCGTGATCGTCGCTGATGGCTGCAATATAAGCCCTACCCCCCAAATAAGCCCTACCCTGTTTCCCCAAAAATAAGCCCTACCCTGAAAATAAGACCTACAAGGACTTTAACTAGGGCTTATTTGGGGGGTAGGGCTTATATTGCAGCCCTCACCGACAATCACGTTAGGTCTTATTTTCGGGGAAACAGGGTAGCAGTCTTGTGACTTCTATCAGTGTCTGGTTAAAGCTTGTAGGAGGAGTTTTCATTCTCCTCTGACTGTCCTATGAGGCTGCAGGACCCCTGACCTTCTGTCTGGGCAGTGCTTATTGGCCCTATGTTGATTACACGCACCTTCTCAAGAATAAAAAAAAACTCTCTAACAATACACACCAAATTGAGCATGTGCAGAGTGCCTCCAAGGCTGTGTTCTATCAGCAGATGGGTTGGGGACTATGGAAATAGACAGGATCGAACAGCCTTTTTACACAATGTGCAGGATTAACCCCTTAGGTTCTATAGTGAGTATAACAAGCATGCTTTACTGCATATATAGACTGATTTTAACTGTTGTGGTTTTAGTAACACTTTAACCACTTAAAGACCAGGCTTTTTTTCTGGCACTTCCCACATACATGTAAAAAATTTTTGCTAGAAAACAAACATTATATATTTTTTAAAGTAAAGGCCCTAGAGCAGGGATATGCAATTAGCGGACCTCCAGCTGTTGCAGAACTACAACTCCCATGAGGCATAGCAAGACTCTGACAGCTACAAGCTTGACACCCAGAGGCAGAGGCATGATGGGACTTGCAGTTTTGCAACAGCTGGAGGTCCACTAATTGAATATCCCTGCCCTAGAGAATAAAATGGGCGTCGCAATTTTTTATGTTTCATGGTATTTGCGCAGAAGTTTTTCAAATGCAATTGTTTTGGAAAAGAATACACTTTAATGAATTTCAATGCACAAAACACATTAGAATACCCAATTGTTTGCTAAAATATAAAATATGTTACGCCTGTGAAATGGCAACAACTTGAATTATATTATCCATAGAGGTGACTCTTTAAAAGCCCTAACAGGTTACCACTTTAGATTTACACAGGAGGTCTGTGCTAGAATTATTGCTCCCGATCTGACATTCATGGTGATAACCTCACATGTGTGGTGCGATCGCTGTTTATGTACCAACAAGAGACCGACGCATGCATTCACCTATGTGCGCGTGCATGGGGGGGGGACAGGGGAGACCACCTACCGGGCTTGTTTGCCTGCAGGTACGTCGCCCGGCAGCAAGTGCTTAAAGGAGAACTGTGACCATGGTCATTCAAGTATTTACGTACTCCTAACAAGGAGTGAATTAACTTTAAACAAGCCCTTAGTGACCTCTGTAGCTGTAGCACTGTACTCTTTAGTGTATGTGTCGGCTGTATATTTCTTCCCAGCCTTTAATTGCATTTAATCTAATATTATTATTTTTATATTTATGGGAGCTTTGCTATTTGTCTCTTCCAGTTTTTCATAAAACACATCCTTAATCTCTATGCACACTAATTATGTAGGCATTAAAACGTCCTTTCATTCTGAACGTACACATTTTCTTGTTGACAGGGCTAAAGTCAATATCGTGTACTATAAAACCTGTACTTGAACCTCCGTCATTCTACACTAATGGGAATTCTGGTGATTTGATTATTTTTTCTCCTTTCCATCAAACTTTCTGTAGAGCTAAAATGCAATTCCTATGTTTACTCATCAGTTCTTTGTTTTCTTAGAGCTCCCAGCCTTTTCACTATAAATTCATTCCATATTCCTTACTACTTAACCATGATCGTGATTATGTGGTTGTTTTTCCACCTGTCTTTTAATACAAGCTGGTTTCTGGATAGGTATTTTTCTGTCCCTCTTAGGCCTATGTAAACTCTAGCCTGGAAGTTCAGCCTTTGATGTGAGGGTACGCACCCATAGGTTGGTTCCATGGCACCCATAGGTTGGTTCCATGCTTCAAAGGGTACCTCCACCCTTGGTGTCCACCCCTTAGCCTTTGAAGCCCAAGTTCACACTCATCTGCATGGTGGCCACTCACCAAGCCATCTATAGGCATGTTTGGGTTTTAAGAAGGGTAACAATACAAATGCTTCCACTGTGTCCTTGATGTTGAAGTTTAGTGGCTTCAGTCTCTGTAGAAATTAATAATTTTGTGCTTTTGGTAACTTGTGCTTTGTCTAGTCAGGGCAGATTACCTAGTTTTCTTTTTTCACCCCATCCTCAGCGGTTTGTAATCACCTTTCCTTCACTCCCCTACTGCTCCTTTTTGGGTTTTCCAGAAACAAAGAAAATACCCGATACTTCCAGGTGTCAAGGAGCATGTGAATCACTCTGTGAGGGTGCTGGGTCAATCAAAAAGCACCAGTGATGTCATATGAGACCATAGCCCTGCATAAGCTATGACTTACACTGATTAAAGTGAACCTTTTATATCACTGCCACTAAACCCAGCCTTTCGCAACCTTTTTAACTTGAAGAAACCTTTGCAATAACTTTCCTTAGGCAACACCTTCCAATAATTACGTTTACAGCACTCAGTACATTAGTGTAATGGCCACTTGAAAGGTTGACCCTTACATAATTGGTCATTGGGAGGATTACAGACAGCCATAAAGATCATTGCTGTCAGTGGTTACTTAAAACGGTTGTAAACCGCAGGTGATTAAAAAAAAGAAGAAATTGCAAGGCAATGTCATAATGCATTGCATACTAGCACGTTATGATAAACTTACCTGAGAATGAAGCCCTCCAGCACCGCAATGTCACCACTGAGATGGCTGACATCTTCCCCCAGTCTTCCCTCCAGGTTCGTGGCCTTCGTGCTTCATAAGTGGCCAGGGGAGTGATGACGTCACTCCCGCGCATGCGCACGTGAGCCACCGTTTTCCCGACACGGGCTCTGAAGGTTCAGCACTGTAAGCCAGATCTTCAGAGTGCATGCGCCAGTGAGGTCATCGGCTGCATGCATTCTGAATATCTCCTAAACTGTGCAAGTTTAGGAGATATTCACAGTACCTACAGGTAAGCCTTGCCTGTAGGTACAAGTGGTAGTACAGAGTTTACTACCACTTTAACCGAAGCAGAAATTGCTGAAGGAATTCCTAGCAACCTCTGGAGGAACCTTAGAGTGCCATAGAACCCTGGTTGAGAAAGACTGAACTAGACTATATATCTAAAGACGATTCTGCTATCCACTACTGGTGGACCTACTCACCAGCTAAGGTTTTTCTTGTTTTATCCAGTACTGAGGATTTTTGTCATTTTGCTGCGCCAAGGTGATCAGCTAATGAAAAAATTGTCCCAACAATATACAAGAGCTCTGCAAAAAACAGCTGGTTATTTAACATTGATTCATTTCCCAGCTTCTCCTATAAAAAATGTGCATTTATAATCATAATTATATTTTCCTGTCACCTACTAGCGATGAATAATTTATGAGTTTCAGCAATAGCTTGGCTTAACACTAGAAAGTCCTAGCATGCCATCCAACATATATTGGGAAGAAATACTTCTGAACTCTTTAATGTCACCACTTTGATGTTGGTTATCCATCTTGGCAGAGGGGGGGTGTTATACAGATTGCTTGCTGTACTGCCTAGTGTCCTCGGAAAATCATGTGCTGAAATATCGATAATCTATTCTCACTCCAA
Organism: Aquarana catesbeiana; assembly: GCF_042186555.1. Classification (NCBI taxonomy): domain Eukaryota; kingdom Metazoa; phylum Chordata; class Amphibia; order Anura; family Ranidae; genus Aquarana; species Aquarana catesbeiana. Next base: position 43,509,941 of record NC_133331.1, read on the forward strand.
AAGAGACTTGACAACGCAAGTGTTCTGTAGTATAGGACTTGCTAATGTATTTCTGTGCAGGCACAGCAGCATGCTGATGGGTCAGGCTGTATGTGTTAGGCTAGGTCAGGGCTTGACAAATTTACTTTAAAGTTAGGAGCCAGTTTTTTTGTGTTTTTTGTTTTTTTTTCATTTAACAAATCTTACGGGTGGAACATGCAACATGTTCTCGAAGGTGAACTTTTTTTTTGCGTTCAAAAAAAAATTTTAGGCCTGAAGATTACATAAAATCCCCAAACATTCTATATTTTCTGAAAGCAGACACCCTAGAGAATAAAATAGTGGTAGTTCCAATTTTTTATGTTACAGGATATTACCGCAAAGGTCTAGGAAACCCCAAATTTTTTGTAAAATAAAACACATTAAAAGTTAGTTTTAGGGGGCACAAAAATGCAATAAATTACCTAATGTTTTGGTAAAATATAAAAGCAGAGGTTGCACCAAGTAAATAGATACCCAACATGTCAAACCTTAAACATGTTAGTACCCTATATTTACCATAGGCAATGCTTTAAAAGGCCCCTATAGGTCATCAGTTTAGCGTTATGAAGGAGGCCTGGTGCTATAATTATTGGTCTTATCCCGGCGTGCACGGCAATATGTAGCATGTGTATCGTAATCAACGTTTTCAGGTGTAGGCGCCCTGCCACATGCCTTTACATTTGTACATGTGTAAAAGTGGGGGCTTGTTTTGGGGGGGGGTACTTGGGTGTAACTGTAATTTTTTATTTTTTACAATTTAAAAACATTTTTTTTTTTTTACTTGCATAGGTTAGTGGTTCTCAACCTCAGTCCTCAAGTACCCCCAATGGGCCATGTTTTGGGAGCTTCCCTTAGATAAAATAGCTCTTATCAATGCCATCTAGGGGAAGCTCCCAAAACATGGCCCGTTGTGGGTACTTGAGGACTGAGGTTGAGGACCACTGACATAGGGAACAAAAAGTCCCCTATGTGATGATTTGTTTTGATGACAGGTTCTCTTTAATGAGACATCCAGGGTCTAAAAGACCCTACATGTCTCTCCTGTGCTCCACTGAATGTAATGCAATGAACATCGCACTACATTACATTCTTTCCTGGCCTTGATGGCCGGGGAAACTGTGAACGGGGACCCAGACATGATGTTGCAAGTCGCTTCCAGGTCAACAACTAGAAGGGATGTGTGTCCACTCTCCTCCCTCCCTTCTATCTGGCGGCACCCGCTGTGCTGGTCCGCTGATGGCCAAGCGGACCCCGGGATACATAGTGGGGGGGGGAGGTCTCAAGCGGGGTGTGGGGAGCATTCGGACGGTAGCCCAGGCGCCAGGACAAAACTTCTTGTGCTGGTCCGCCGCTGATGGCCAAGCGGACCCCAGGATACATAGTGGGGGGGGGAGTCTCATGCGGGGTGTGGGGAGCATTCGGACGGTAGCCCAGGCACCAGGACAAAACTTCTTGTCGTCATGGTGACCTGGAGCCTGGAGTTTGTCAAGCCCTGGGTTAGGTGCAGATAGGCTTTCAACTGATTTTTCAGTGTTTGGTGGTGATGTAGCCAACATGGGGGCTAACCTTGGACAAGGGAATGAGAGTAGGTGTAGGTTGGCCATGAAGTCAGGGAAAGACTCGCTCTTGTAACTTTGTGAAACTAACTTTTTGGGTGAATCACTCCTCCCAGCAGGACACAGGAAACAAAAATAAAAACCTGTGTGACAGTGCCATGCCATGCCCTGCCACCGTGTGAAAACTGAAAATTGTATCATACTTACCATAATTTTCCTTTCCTGGTGACTGTCCATGGCAGCATACAGATAATAGAGCTCCGCCTCGACACCTCCGTCAGTACTAGTGAACAGCATAAATTAAAGACCTAGTCCCTCCCCCAACATTCTCCATAATATAGAACACAGAGGGTGGGAGTATATGCTGCCATGGATAGGCACCAGGAAAGGAAAACTACGATAAGTACGATACAATTTTCTGTTCTCCTGGTGCCTCCATAGCAGCATACAGATGATAAATAACTAGCCGACACGGGTGGGATAATGCCAATAATAAGTATTTTCATTAGAAAAGGACATTGCAGCCTGAACCGTCCTCCTTCCGAACTCTACATTCGTGAGAGCCCCTAGATCAATATAGTAGTGTCTGAGAAACATGTGTCTTTTGGGCCAATACATTAGAACTGCCAACACTTGGACTGACTTTCTGAGGAGTCTCAGGAGAAACTTCAATATTGGTGGACGAGGAGGGAAAGCATATGCTGTGATGAACCTCCAGGGGCATGACAGAGCATCTACTGCCTCCGCTTGTGGATTCGGTAGACGAGAGAAGAACCTGATTAGTTTGGCATTCTCTAGTGTGGCGAAAAGATCCATCTGAGAGGGATCCCAAAGGCTGACAATCTGGTGAAAAATGGGCCCACTCCAGTGTTGTCCATGAAATTTCTCGACAACGTGTCTGCCTCCGTGTTCAATCTGCCTGGAAGATATACTGCCTTGAGGTCCAGGAGGTTCTTTTCCGCCCAGAGCATAATTGACTCTACCACCCTGAGGAATGTTCTGCTGTGAGTGCCTCCTTGTTTCTGCAGATATGCGACTGCTGCCCTGTTGTCTAGGCGTATTAGTAGTACTCTCTGCCCTCTGATCTGGGCTGCCAATGATGTCAGTGCTAGGAATGCCACTCTCATTTCCAGGATATTGGATACCACTCCCTGGGTGGAACAAGACCATCTCACCTGTATTCTGGTTTCCCCGCAATGGGCTCCCCAGCCTTGCCCACTTACGTCAGACGTAATTATGGTCCAAGAGAGGCAGCCCAGGTGACGAGGTTTGGAGAGATTTTCTGGAACTGTCCACCAGTGTAGACGCCTGCGCATCACTCCTGTTAATAGGCTTGTCTGAGAGCGTCGCTGTCTCCTCCACTGCCAGACATAATATATATATATAAATATATATATATATATATATATATATATATATTTATATATATATATATATTAATTATAATTTTTATTTTTTTTTTTGTGTGTGTGTGTATGTATATGTGTGTGTGTGTGTGTATATATATATATATATATATATATGCTAAAGGAGGTGGGTGGGTTAATTTTGTGTCCACCCACTTAATTAGGAACCATAGTAAGGGCAAAAAAAGGGTCCTTTCCAGTAAGTAAAATGGCCGCCAGACTGACAAGCCATAGCATGTGCACCCGCGAATGCGCAGTGGCTACAGCTGTCAGCGGTTCTTGATCAGGAATCTCCTGCTGGTTAGCGCGACAAGCATGCCGACCAATACTGCCAGACAGCACTATGTCGGTTTGGACACATTGCGGGAACGCGGAGGTGCTGGCAGCTGGGCAATGCAAGCTCCAGAGAGGGGCACACAAGAAACAGAAGGGAAGAACGAAAAATAAAAGAAAAGAGGAAAAAACACAACAGGCCTGGGGCATGAGAGCTGATCCTTCCGCAAATCCTCCTGAATTCATCCTGATATGTAATGGCAGACTGCGTTCCTGTGAGGAAACTCTGCGAGCTAACCCCAAAAGATCCACAGAAGCAACGCTGTGAGTGGCCCAAGTACAGGGACTGCGCACGGGAGAGACTGAACCCGGCAGGAGCTGCCAAAGGCAGAGGTATGGACATAGTGCTACTCTTCACCAGCTCAAGAGGTATGAGGAAATAAAGGAGAAGAATGTTGCGGGATGACTTTAATTTATGCTATTCACTAGTCCCGAGGGAGGAGTCGAGGCGGAGCTCTATTATCTGTATGCTGCCATGGAGGCACTCAGGATTCTGATCCATGCAGTTTGAGGAGCTCCAGGGTGCTTGTGTCCTTCAGAGGAAACTGGTTTATTAGTATCCTTAATTGTAAGACCTGGTTTGGGGTCTGTTGATTTCATAGAGACTTGTGTGGGATGAAATCTCCAATCCTGGTTTTGGGAAGCACCAGCACACTAATTGGGCAGGTGTGTGCTGGTCCTTTAAAAGAGACCTGACTATGGTTCTGGGCTCCACCCCAACAGACAGAGGGGGTGTCTGCCCAGGAGTCATGGGTACTCCACCTAGGAGACAAGTGAAAGCCAAGAGCAGCAATGGGCTGCTGGCTGTATGGACCAAGCTTTCGTGAAAGGACTGTCTGTATGAGAGACAAGAGCCTGAAGTGTGGAGTCAGATTTCCGTTTTCCAGGTGTAAGCCAGGATGCTTAATGTCGTTTTTTTGGATGGAAGAGCAATGCTGAAAACTACTGCCAGGGACACTCTTTGATTTAGATTTTTGGAACTTTTGTTTTTAACTTTTTTTTTTTCTTCATAAAATCAGGCAAGAAAAGTAAGCTAGTGGCTGGAGTCTTTAAAGAGGAAGAAAACCCTGTGGGGTTTTCCTTCCTTTCTTCTTCCCTGAAAAGTAAAGGCATATTGTGCTAGTATGCACAGCTGCAGGCCGCATCCACCTTCGCCTGTCTTTCTTCTGGGGTCGCGGACTCCAGCTCTGTGACTGGCCGGAGCCATGTGACGAGCGTGCCGCTGGTCACGGCACACTTGCCTGACGAAACGGCATGGGAGGCCGTTCCTTCAGAGCACATGTGCCAATGACATCATTGGTGCAGTAAACATCTCCTAAATGGCGCACGTTTAGGAGGTATTTACAGTACCTATAGGTAAGCCTTATTATAGGCTTATCTATAGGTACTACTTGCAAAGGGAGATTTTACAACCTCTTTAATGCTCTATTGTTTGACACCTGATAGGTGTTTTAGTGCTTCCCTACTGTATTTAAAGGATAACTATCAAAACAGCAAAAATGTATTATATTGAAGATTACAGCCCTTAAACGTGGTGGCTGCGTTAGTGTATTCTTCTTTTTTTTTTTTTTTTTTTTTAAGCTAAGAACATTTTCATTAAATTACAGAAAATACCTGTTGATTTTGCCAGAAATGCAGTGTCCCTGTTAATTTCTGTGAGCTGCACTGAAGAATGTCTTTGGTCCAGCTATCTTCTGTAAACTACCTATTTTCCTACTATATATATATATATATATATATATATATATATATATATATATATATATATATATATATATATATATATATATATATATATATATATATATATATATATATATAAAAATAATAAATATCTTCAAAACGTTTCCGCACTTTTTTTTACATCTAATAGAGTTTAAAAAAAAAAAAAGGTGCGGAAACCTTTTGAAGAACCCTCATATATGAATATTAAGCAAAAGAAGCTTGAAAAAAAAAAAAAAAGAAAACAAATGCGGTCACCACACCGAGGACTTGTAAACTGTAGTATAATAGATTTTTGAATTTGGGTTTAAATACACTTTACAACAAAAAAAAAAAAAAAACTTTTCTAAAAATAATGGTTTTATATTTTAAGGTGGGTTTTTTTTGTTTTATATTTTAAGGTGCTATGTTGTTTTTTGGTTTATAAAAAAACAACTTTACGTTGACTTTATGGCAATTGTGGGTGTCTTATATCCTTTTTTTTAGGCAGAACTTTCACTTTTAAAAGTTAAAAAAAACTCCACCACTCCAAGGACTAGTAAGCTGCAGTATAATACATTTTTAAATTTTGGGTTTAGATATACTTTAAACCTAAAAAAGAAAAATTGCTTTGACATTGACTTTAAGATAACAATGGGTGTTTTATATAATATATATATATATAGGCAGACCTTTCAATTTTTTAAAGTTTAAAAAGGAACACAGGCTCAATTTGAAGGGGTTAAATATCTTTCTGGACAAACATTGCTCCAGCATTGCATGGATAAACAACGGCTGGGCTCTCTAGGCAAAAAAGTTCATTAGTGGAATATTGATCTGGTTAGTGCTGGAATTTCCACCCACAAAGCTTTAAGCAAAATGCATTATTGTTAACGTGTGCTCCTCGCACCTGTCACTTCCAATGCAGCCCAGACTTTGAGTCCACACCAATGGATTTCTCTCTAAGCTTATAGGTATTAATGTGTTTGGGGATTTCCACTTTTCTTCAACTCCAATCATTATTTTACAAAGGAAAAAAAAGAATAAAAATTAGAAAAGCAGAGTGATGGTGATAGGAGTGTAATACATTTCCATCATTAACCTAAATCTTTGAATAGAGGGCAGCTCCTTGCTAAACCGGTATTTCAGTATTGGTAGGCACTGGTGGTTTTAAGGCCGAACGCTGGGATAAGCAAATATTGACCAAAGACGAGAGTAATGTGTACTCGTACTTAAATCTTGGTGTAGTTTTGTGTATTTTTTCCAGTAAGAAACAACCCCTGCACTTTACAACTTTTCAGTTTGTAATAAAGACCCGCTCCCTGCTGCTCTCTCCCTGTGCTGGTCTTGTCTCCGCCCCTCCTGTAGTTTTCTGCAGGCACCCTGCGGTGGGTGGGGCTGCTGGGTCCCTCCCACACTTCTGCTCTCTGCACAGGCCATGCATAGCACAGTGGTGAGGTCAGCACTACATTTACTACATTTAAGGTAATAACTGGGTTTTCAAAAGCATTTAGTGTACACAAATAGGATTTATATCTTTTGTGGCTATGAAAGCTTTTGTCCATGAAGTTTAGCCTTAACTTAGATGTAAACCCTAAATTATTAGCAATTTATTTCTGTGAAATTCCTGGATTTTTTTTTCAACCTTTGTTACATTTCAGTGCTGTTAATCTCCTGCAGACTCTTTTATCCACTTCTTGTCTACATGCACTCCAACAACGACTGCATTCAATTTCTCAGGGTGGGTTTCCTGATGAGAGAAAATATAGGAACTGAAAGATTCCAAATTAAAAATCAATGAATAAATCACCAAAAACAAATAAACTACAATAAAGAGCTGCGTGTTGTAAAGTGTAAAAACACCTAAAACGTGAAAAGAAACAAAGAAACCGCGCTCATATATCATAAATTACACATCAGCATAGTAAAACAAATAAACAAGTAAATACATCTTCATTTAAAATTATTAGAAAGAAAATAAAAATTGTGAAGTCCATATATAAATCCCAAACATGAATAACGTTCTTAGTGAGTATAGGAAAGATTCCTCTCCACCAGCATGCAGACACACTATGAACTCACTAGACTTAGTTGACCCCTATTACAGGGAGTCAAATTGTACATATAGGAAAATCCAAGATGTCATACATGAGTTCACAGGAATTAATTCAAACCGCTGCTATTATCCCTTATTTATATATATATATATATATATATATAATATTAGGGCTGTTGCTGATTAAAATGTTCGCGTTCGATTAATCGATTTTTTTTTTTAATCGATTAATCAACTAATTACGATTAATTATAACGCACATACAGATCCATCTACTTTTAGCTGATTTAGCACCGTTATGGCAATGGCCGAAGCCGGACATAGTGGGGCATGGCTAGGACGTCACACGTCATAAACTCAGCCTTACCGTGCCCATAATCGCAGCCTTACCGTGCCCATAATACAGTCTCACTGTGCCCATTATCGCAGCCTCGCCATTCCCATAATGCTGTCTCACCGTGCCCATAATGCTGTCTCACCGTGCCCATAATCGCAGCCTCACCGTGCCCATAATGCAGTCTCACTGTGCCTTCACCGTGCCCATAATCGCAGCCTCACTGTAGTCAGTGCCTGGATTACACAGTCTGCGGGCATCTCCCGCTGTGTGTCTCGGAGCTGAGTGTGAAAACTTTGGCCGTGTTGTGAGAAAAGTCCCGTGCTCCTCCTAGATCAGCTCGTGTGATAGACCGAACACTGCGTCTATCACACGAGCTGATCTAGGAGGAGGGCGGGACTTTTTTTCACAGCGCGGCCAAAGTTTTCACACTCAGCTCGGAGACATACAGCGGGAGATACCCGCAGACTGTTTATGACATATAGTGAAGGAGGAGGGAGCGGAGCGCTGCAGCCACAGCTTGGCCCAAAGCGGCCCCAGGGCAGGCAGCCTACCGATCAATAACATTTTGATCGATCAAAAAAATTAATCGAGGAATTGATCGTTAATTTCTGCAGCCCTAAAATATAGCGTATTCAAAGCTCCAGTATTGTCATATAGAGAGGGAGAGGAAAGAACACTCTCATGGTGCAGTATTTCAAATCATTTACATATGACATATCTCAAACACCACCCAACGCCTGTTCGTCAGCGTATGTCTGACGTCAGGTTTGGACCCCTGATTTTGCCATATGCTTGTGTATTGTGTGTTGAAATGGCCACTTGTAGTCTCAGAAGCCTGTGTGACAGGGTGACAACGCAGGAGGGGAGAGGGAAAGAAAGTTGTCACCTTACTGGAAGTGCCTGAACAAGGACCTTCATGGCAGGACCGCAAGGTATTATTGTAATGAAAGCTGCAGAAATATTAAAATTAACTTTTAAAAATAAATTCATCTGTTTAAGCTTACTGTAATATGACATTGTAGTAATTTGGGTTTACATCTACTTTTAATGTACCCCAGGCTTATGCTCTACTAGAAAAAAAAATCCCTCACTATGATGAAAAAATTTTGATGCTATAGCTTTAGGTCTATTCAGACAAAATAAATAATATGATGAAATTGATGCATTGCTTTTTTTACGTTCCTCAGTGCATAAAATATATGAATTATACAAAAAGAATGATATACATAAATAAATACCAATATATATATATAATTGATGGTGCTCAAATAGGCCCTAACAATCATGCACATTTTATTAAATTTAAATTTCTCTATGGTTGGGACTTTTTGGACACTAATATTTATTCAAAATCCATTTTTGTATATGAATATTTATATATTTCTTCTAATTTCCATACATTTAGAATAGCTAGGCAGTATCCCGCATTGGGTATGATCGCTGGAACAGCATTAAATATCACTGTCATTATAAGAGGTATACTAATTACACCCGAATCTTTCAGAATTTTAATTATGCTGAGTTGTTAAAATTGCAGAGATTTCATCATTGGTTGGAGCAGGATCTAACGCAGGGATATGCAATTAGCGAACCTCCAGCTGTTGCAGAACTGCAAGTCCCATGAGGCATAGCAAGACTCTGACAGCCACAAGCCTGACACCCAGTGGCAGAGCATGATGGAACTTATAGTTTTGCAACAGCTGGAGGTCCGCTAATTGCATAGCATAGGTCTAATGTATATCCCGCAATAATATTGCGATCAACTTTTGAAAGACTTTCATACTCTGCAGGTGGAATTTGGCTTGCCCACCAAAAGCTTTTTTCAGTATTTGCAGCTACTTCATGTTATTCAAATACAGTCCAGATTGACTCTTTAGGTCTATATTACACCCACAATTCTTAATGGAAGCTTAGTAGCAACTTCTAAGCGGGGGGGGCAAATAGCAAAGGGATTGTTGGCAAGATCTCCCAGTCTGTTTTAGTGGAATCCTTATGATCTGTTTTTGGGTTCTGATGGGGTGGTACTTGTTGGCATTGGGTGTGGCATGTCCAAATATGGTCATTTTGAGGCTGGTTTTAACATTTTGTAGGAAGGTGATCTGAAAAGAAATGTTTTGGGCTGGTAGCCTTTCAGACTCGGGAGTCCAAGGACAGTTCCATCCTACGTTTTTTTTATGGCCAGTAATGTAGAATAGATGTAGGGATCTGTTACTGAACATGTGTCTGCTAAAATCTCTCCTTGAACTGTAGGGAAAGAGGTTGGCCCTCCAGGCAGTAAATACATTAATAAAGATTAGGCCAGGATAGTGAAAGTGTAAAATCATAATAAGTTAACAGAGGTCATTGCTTTCTGTTCTCTCCCTATTGATGAGTCTTTTCACAAATAGTGCTGTGGGTTATTTCTGCTTTTTAGTTGAAAGGAACAGTAATCGGGGTTATGGTTAAGTCATGAAAACCTCTAGATGCTTCATGCTTACAAATTGTAACACATTTAATTTGAAGTCGTAATTGAAATGAACAAAGGCAGCTCACTTGTTACCCTTTTCAGGCTCCGTGAACTGCAGAAAAATGAATTGGACGTGACGGAGCTGAAGGCCCATCATTGAACACGCACGGTTTTTGCTAGATGCGTCTTTACATTAACACCTTCCATACCCACCAGGCTAGAAAATGGTGGAACATAGATATTGGGATCACCCAGCAACCAGTGTTGGGTTATGGATCAGTCTATTCTTGGGTGGTGCAAAAAAAAATGTAGCGCTAACATACTATATGCTCTGTGGTGCAGTGCAAAAAAATGTTAAACCCAAAAGCCAAATGTGACTGCCAATCACAAAGTAAAAAGTCCAAAATGGAATAAATAAAGTCAGCAAAATCCAAAGGAAAAACATGACCATGAAGTGTCAATCTTCTATTCGTGAAAACGACCTTATGGAACTTCAACAGTGGTAAATCCAATAGATGAAATAGGTGAGGTACTCTTACCGGATAAGGTGGACCCAGGTGTCAACGACATTGGGTCAAATAGGCTTAGATGATCGAATCAGTGGCTCCTTAGGATGGAAATGGAAGTCTGTGATCTCCTAAGATGTCCCCAAAAGGACCTCATGGAACTCGGCAAGACTGGAGGCACAATGTGTCCAAGGAAACACACCACAGCCACTCTCCTCAAAGTATAGATACATAAAAGAAGAGAGGGGGGGCGCCAATAGTGTAGGTCAAAAAATATAGGTCTATTTAAAACCAACAGTACATAAAAAGTGATCACAATAATAAAAAGCAAAGTGGGGAGCAGATGGTGCATATTCTTGGGTATTTTCCAATAACCAGCAGATCATTTTGTTGCTGTGTAGTCAGACAAGTTGGGGTTTAGACTAAAGCCTTGTACACACGGTCAGATTATTGGATGAATTTTCGTCAGTTTTTTGTTTTGATGCTAGTCTCAAATTAAAAGTGAAGAGGGTACTCGCCAGTCACCATCAGAAAATTTTCTGACGACAGAATTCAACGTCAGAAGTGACGTAATGTGTTGAATTGTTTTGTATGTGTTCTTTTATTTCTGAGCATGCCTAATCTTGCTCTTCAAATTTTTTTTTTTTATCAGAAAACCGTACTAATGAAAAGAAAATCGGATGTTGTGGTCACATCAGACAAAAATTTTCAAGCCTGCATGTCCAGTTTTTTGTCTGCCGAAAATTCGTCATCTGCTGTCAAAAGCAGCATACGAACGATCAGAAAATCGGCAGATCGTTCATCGGACGAAGTTTTATCTTCAGATATTCTGTCCTTAAGTTCACCTTTTTGGGCAGAATTTCACTTTTCATAATAAATAGAAGCATTTTCTAATGTAATTTCTAACCAAGCCATCCCAATGTTCTTATCTCTCACTTATCTCATCTATAGCAGCTTTAAAGTGATTCTAAAGGTATTAATTTTTTTAAAACAAAAACGGTTATACTTACCCGCTATGTGCAATGGCTTTGCAAAGAGCAGCCCAGACCCCCCCCCCCCCCTGCTGGCAGTCCTGGCTCCTTTCCCTGCTGAGTGCCACCAATAACAAGCCTCTTGCTATGGGGGCACTCGAGCAGGCTCGCTCCTGTGACTGGTCATTGTCCACTCACACACAGAGAATGATGTTCTCTCCTCATTGGCTCACTGACTGAGATTGACAGCAGCAGGAGCCAATGACTCCCACTGCTGTGTGAGCCAATAAGGAAAGACGCTCTCATGCACATCGCTCAATTGAGATGGGGCTCAATTAAGTATAAGGGGGGCAGTCTAGGGGTGGAACTGTACCCAAAAGATTTTTTTACCTTAATGCTGAGTGCCCCCCAATAACAAACCTCTTGCTATGGGGGCACTCGAGCAGGCTCGCTCCTGAGCCGCGCTCCTGTGACTGGTCATTGTCCACTCACACACAGCATGATGCTCTCTCCTCAATGGTTCACTGGCTGAGATTGACAGCAGCAGGAGCCAATGGCTCCCACTGCTGTGTGAGCCAATAAGTAAAGACGCTCTCATGCACATCGCTGAATTGAGATGGGGCTCTAAGTATAAGGGGGGGGGCGGCGGCCTAGGGAGGAACTGCATCCAGAAGGTGTTTTACCTTAATGCATAGAATGCATTAAGGTAAAGAAAGCCTTCTGCCTATAGAAGCACCTTAAAGTTTCACTTAAAAAAAAAAAAAAATGTTTTCTGCTTGCATCACTTTCCGTAGATTATATCCCAGCATGCACTGGTTTGCTGCATCAAAGAAGATGGTGATAGGGTGTGGTGACCACTCTGGACCATACCTCTTCAAAACTATACCAACTCTTTTATTTTATTTCCACCCACTTTCTGTACAATCTCCTTTAGATCTACCATCCGCTATGTAGTGCAAGAGCCTGCCTGATGGCATTAGATTGTTCAGGTGTATCCTCCAATGCCATAGTTCTGGTAAATCTAAAGGAAAACGTACAGGGATTGTACAATCAGATTGCATAGTGTGTGGCCATCTTAATACACGTACATAGGCAGGAGTGGACGGAGAAACTCAGCTGTTAAGCCCTATTCACATCTCCACACAGTTACAATTAATGTTCCCACACGTTTTTTTGGGGGCGTTTTGGAGTGTTTCTGATCGCCGCGCATAGGGCAGCCCATTCACTTGAATGGGCTGCCCTACACACGGCATATGCCCCAAAGAAGCTCCAGGACTTTTGGAGCGGAGCGTGGTGCATTTTTACTTTTTTTTTTTTTTTTTTTCTTTTTTTGCATTATGGTGGTGATTTTGCCACATGGCACATGCATGCCTGCTACCCGCTCCTGGGGCACATTTAATGAGAAATCGAGCATAAAGGGCATTTGCGCATGGCAAAGCGTGCATATTCTGTCTGGTTTGCCATGCGTTCTAAAATGCACAGATGTGACTGGAGCCTCGTTGTTCTTGTGTAAACACACTCATTTCAATTTCAGGCCCCATTCACATCTAACATGGCGGGAGTGCACATTTTTTGGCTTTTCCCATGACACACATAGAGCAGCCCATTGATTTCAATGGGCTGCCCTACATGTAACAAAGTAGCTCATGGGACATTTTGGCATGTTGCTGTTTTCACATTTTTTTACTGCACATTTTGCTGCGTTTGCCACTTGTTTCTTCACGCAGCAAAATGTGTTTTTGCTTCTGCATTTGGGGTGTCATTAACAATTAACGGCACCTAAAGTGCAACTACTTCATTTTAGGTGTATAAAGGTGGCCATACTCTATACAATCTGGGAATCTTAATCACTGATTGCATTGGAAATCCATGAACCTGCAGAAGTGGGTGAGCGCGATCTCCTGGAGGAAAGGGGGCAGGTGCAGGGTGTGTGGTAATGAGGTCAGTTGGTCAGCTAATTCCCTCTACCGATTCTTCCATCCTAAATACTAGATTCAAGGCGGCTAATGGAGAATTTTCACCAGGACACCAAGCAGTGGCTTTTCTGCACAAGAGGTACAGTAATGGTATAGTTGTACATAGGGAAGCTGGAATTCAGAAAAAAAGTGAACTTTGTCATAAAGCAAAACTATACTATGTTGACAAACCCCAGACTTTTCTATGCAAATACTCACCCCTAAGGTTGCTTATTTTGTAGGCCAGTCATTCTCAACCTTTGTAACATGGAGGAACCCTTGATATATTTTCAGGGTCTCATGGTTCTGCTAATAAATTCTATATCTATAAACCAATCGACACTATTCTGTACTCCTACTCCTGGACCTCTCGGCTGCCTTTGATACGGTTGACCACCCCCTCCTCCTCAAAAAACTCCACGCCTTTGGTCTACATGACTGTACTCTTCGCTGGTTCTTGTCCTACTTATCCAACCGCACCTTTAGCGTTTCCTACAACTCTACTCCTCTTCCTTTCTCAGTTGGGGTCCTCCAAGGTTCTGTTCTTGGACCACTCCTATCTTCGATCTACACCTCCTCCCTGGGTCAGCTGATAGCCTCCAATGGCTTCCAATACTACCTCTACGCTGACGACACCCAAAACTATTTCTCTACCCCTCAGCTCACTCCCTGTTTCCTCACGTATCACTAATTTACTATCAGATATATCAGTCTGGATGTCACACCACTTCCTCAAACTCAGTCTATCCAAAACCAAACTTATAATTTTTCCTCCCCCATATGCCCCTTCACCTGATCTCTCTGTCAAAATCGATGGCACAACTATAAGCCCATCCCCACATGCCAAGGTCCTAGGTGTAGTCCTGGACTCCAAACTCTCCTTTAAGCACCACGTCCTATCACTGTTCAAATCTTGCCGCCTCAACCACCGCAACATCTCCAAAATACGCCCCTTTCTAACCAATGACACAACAAAGCTCTTAATTCACTCGCTGGTCATCTCTCTCCTCGGCTACTGCAACTCCCTCCTCATTGGCTTACCTCTACATAGTCTATCACCTCTTCAATCCATCATAAATGCTGCTGCCAGACTCATCCACCTTACCAATCGCTCTGTCTCTGTCAATCCACCCACTGGCTTCCGGTCGGCCAAAGAGTTAAATTCAAAATACTAACAGCTACGTACAAAGCCATCCACAATTTGGCCCCCAGCTACATCACTACCCTAGTCTCTAAATACCAACCTACTCGTTCTCTTCGTTCCTCTCAAGATCTTCTGCTCTCTAGCTCCCTCATCACCTCCTCCCATGCTCGCCTCCAGTACTTTTTCAAAGCCTCTCCAATCCTATGGAATGCCCTACCCCAATCTGTCTCCCTTATCGCCTACTCTATTCGCTTGTAGACGATCCCTGAAAACCCTTCTATTCAGAGAAGCCTACCCAACCCACACATAACAACAACTGTTTTTTTCTATTTTCTCCATCAGCTCACCCCACACAATGATTACCTTTTGTTTCCACTTGACCCTCTCTTCTAGATCCCTCCTGTATTGATTTGTATTGTAAGTGTACTATCTGCCCTCATGCTGCGTAAACTGTTGGCGCTATATAAATCCTGTATAATAATAATAATAATATCTACAGCTCATGGTTCATTAGCATGATGGTCAGTGGTATGATTGCTCCATACGTTTGTGGTCAGTAGGAAGAATACCCCTTACAGATAGCTAAAATGAAAACTGGTTTCTGTGGTTACATATCTGACAGGGAGAAATTGCTCAAAGCTAAAGGAACCCATAGCAAAATCTAGAAGAACCCTAAAGTTTCATGGAACTGTCATTGAGAAGGGCTGTTGTAGGCTTAGGCATGTGAACGCCCACCACCATCTCTTCTGGGACCTGGTGATGGGCCAGTTGTTGTGTGGAATGGGTGATGTGAGTGATGGTAGCTCCCAAATTTTAGTCCCCGCAGGGCCACTTTAAATATACCATGTTCATGTTTGAGTGGAGTGGGCCTCTAATTTACTAATTTTCATTGTTGATCTCGCCTTCTTGCTGGTTTCCCTCCTTGTCCGTCCTTTTGTAGAAGCTGTAGGTTTTCATTTCATGGCTGACTGCCGTGACACTTCCATGGCCCGCGTTGTTTCCGCCTGACTGCTTTAACTTTACAAGGTCTCACTTCTCCCGGCATTAAACCTTCCACACTGCCTAATAAATATTTCCACTTACGGTGAAGCCTAAGTGTTACATAGTCATGTAGTGTACAGTATCTACACATGAATCACCATTAACGCTATACAATAAAATGCTGATCGGGTAGAAGCAGTGCTCCCAGGTTACTGTGATGGATGAGCTTTTCTGCACCTTGTCTGTAGATTACTAGAAAGAAGTAAATCCCTCTCATCTAACAGCTAAGAGTATTCGATTTGATTCTATATATATATTGCATAAGCTGTTTACCATTCTTATTTGCATATCAATAGATTGGGCTGTTGATTTATTTTCTTTCCTTATTTATTCATGAGCCATAAATATTGCAGTTCTTTTTTTTTTATTTCCTGGCACAAAGTGGCAAGGTTAAAGTTCTGTCATTGACTAGAAGGGCTGTTGGATTTGAAAGTACAGGGGGTCCCCTAGTTACAAACATCCGACTTACAAACGACTCCTACTTACAAACGGAGGCAGACAACAGGAAGTGAGAGGAAATCTACCCCTAGGAAGGAAAATTCTCTCCTGTAAGAGCTATTTTGGGGAAAAGGTACCTCCACTGATGCTTTATCACCAAGGCTTGTTTCCACAACAACCCAAAATTTTCAAAATCCAATTGTCATTGGGACAGAAAGTGAAGTGAAATCTTCTGAACAGGGGCACACACAGCAAAACAAACCTTACAGCGGTGTTAACCCTTCCCTATGCTATCCAAAAAGCTTAAAAATAGTTTTTTTGGCTGGAGCTACACTTAAAAAATGTACCTGTTCTGACTTACAAACAGATTTGACTTAAGAACAAACCTATAGTCCCTAACTGGTTTGTAACCCGGGGACCCCCTGTACCTGTGGACTAGTGAGAGCCCCTGAGGGCTGCTCAGGCCTAAAAAAAGCAATATGTTAACACTATGGCAAAATTCATATGACAGATAATACATATTTAGTTTACAATGCATTTTCTGCTTGTCCAAATATTGCTTGTTTGGGGTAAGCAAAGTTTACAAATGGTCACAAATACGGCCCGACGTAGAGTTAGGTTCTCAGTCTAGTTAGCTTGACGGTTATTGGTTCCTGGATCTGCCATGTGAAAGGAAATTCAGAAAAGATCCCACAATAAGATGTCTTTTCACTCTAGCCAACGTTTTTTGTTCTTTTTTTTGGTTTTGGATACGGCGAGAAAGATTTACCATTTCTGTTGGGCTTTAAATTGTCTGTGAACCAAATGTGGAGATTTTTCCCTTGCTTCTTGCCCCTATGGCGCCTCTGGATGTGGTTGTTACTGGGACAGTAATTTACAGACATTTGCAATTTAAAGAGACTATAGCAGCATTTAATAACCAGGGATAATTGACTCTGTAGGCCTTCAAGTGGCATTAAAGCTTCAGCTTTAAAAAATAAGAAAATAAGTCATACTTGCCTGCTCTGTGCAGTGGTTTTGCACAGAACAGCCCCAATCCTCTTCTTCTCCAGGTCCCCCTCCTTCCCCTTGACCAATGCCCCCGATAGCAAGCCACTTGCTCCATAAGACGTATAGAGCCGTGGCTCTGTCCAGCCCCCTGTTCTTCCCCCATTGGCTCACTGGTTGTGATTGACAGCAGTGGGAGCCAATTGCTCCGTCTGCTGTTTGAGCCAATAAGGAGAGACCCGGACAGCCGAGGCTCCCTTGCACATTGCTGGATTGAGAGGGGGCTCAAGTGAGTATTCGGGGGAGCAACACAAAGAAGGTTTTTTACCTTCATCATAACGGTGGCTCAAGCTCAGGCCATCATGGGCAATGTCCCCTGGGAGTTTCATATTACCAGCCTGGGCTCACAGGACTCCTGGAAGAGCAGTACATAACACCACTCTGTGCAGGAGTATGAACCGCTGGAGGAATAGGAGAAGGCTGTGTGAGGTCTCCAGACTGGCCAACACAGTAAAATTCAAGATATGTATAAAGGGGTTTTTTAAAGTGATTGTAAAGGTTCGGGTTTTTTTTTTTTTTTTTTTTTTTTTTAAATAATGTTATACTTACTTGCTTTTTGCAAGGGTTTTGCACAGAGCGGCCCCAATTCCCCTTTACTGGGGTCCCCCGGCGGCACTCCTGGCTCCTCCTCTTCGTCGGGTGCCCCCACAGAGAGCCACTTTCCATGGGGGCACCCGTGTGGGCGAGTCCTGCTGCGTCCATTGACACAGACAGCAAGATTTGCCCCCGTCCCTGACTCCTGTGTCACTGGATTTGATTGACTGTAGCGGGAGCCAATGGCTCCTGCTGCTATCAATCTATACAGTGGGGACCCGAGACAGCAGCTGGACCTCCTGGGCTCGTCCACGTCACTGGAACGATCGGGTTCAGGTAAGAAAAATGGGGGCTGTGGGGGGGAGGGGGGGCAGCTGCAGAACAGAAGATTTTTTGCCTTTAATGCATTAAGGTGAAAAACCTCGAGACTTTTCAATTAATGTTTTTAATAAAATAATGAGTGTGAGGGAGTAGTGTCAAAAATCCTAGACTTCTATGTTCTGTAATGATGTGTGGATCCGGTGGGAAACACTAGAGGCTCCGTGCTGGGGACATACTAAATGATACTCAGACATGTCCGATAACTGTATAAAACCTTCTTCCCCAAAGCAATGTTAATTTAATTGACGAAAATATTTTCATCATAGTTTTTGTCAATGGCATGTTTTCAGTGATGAAAACGAAACAAAAATGAATTAAAATTTTCCTCAATTGGCGATGACTACGATGAAAAGCAGTTCCAATTTTCAACAACAAACGAAAGCGGAATTTACCCACTTGAACTTCCGCTTTCCTCTGAAATCCGCCTGTCTGTTAAAGCCCAGCCCCCTGATGAAGCTGTATTGGCTGGTGAGACGTGGCTCTCTTTGTCTGCCTGGGAGTTCTGGAACAATGTCCTGCAAACCACATAATGAGTGTTCCCCTCCCAGCAAGGTACCAGTGCTTAGCATTGTGTAAAATAACAGCCTCCCCAGATCGGTTCTCTGCCCTGTGCACTCACTCCCATTTACTTCATCCCCACTACATGTTCTAAGATTTTTACTTCAGGAGTATATATTGAGTTTGGAAATTCTAGCCATTTGCTGACCATGCACTGTACATATACTGTGACAGCCAGTGGCGGCTGGTGCTAGAGGATTTCACCCTACGGCGGAGCTCCCCTTGACTGTCCGACGCCGCAGCTTCTGTCTTCACCCGGTCTTCTTTCTGGGTTCTGAATAGCCAGAAGCCAATGCCAATTCACTGGCATTGCTGAGCGAGAGGGCTCAGGGGGCGCAGTGCTCTGCGCCCCGAGGACAATATAAATCTGGCCAATTGGGGCCTTGGAATATGGTCACTTGCCTGTGAAGGGGTGATGGACCTTGTAGAAACCTATTGGTCTGGTGCCCCGCACAGTGCACGACCACACAGATGGTGCAAGCTGGGGGGCGGCCCTGCAGGCTGGGGGGGGTGCCCCTTGTGGACTGGCCGCCACTGGTGACAGCGCATATACATAATTTGGGATTTCCGGGTAGGTGGCGCACACGCTCATCCGACTGTGCTGTGACACAGCACATGCCAATCACCCAGTCCTGGCCAGTGATTGACCGCCGGCGATCGGCTCTGAGTCTCACAGAACACACAACACAGAGCTGTATTCAGTGACAGGGGATATAGTTGTTTTTTCATTCCCTGCTAAGCAGCACACAGTACACACAAACACTTGTTAGGCACATATTTAACCCCTTGATCCCCCTAGACGTTAACTCCTTGCTGCCCAGTGTCAGTACAGTGACCGTGCATATTATTAGCACTGTAATAATGTCAATGGTGATGTCAGTGGCAGCTAGTTCCCACAAAGTGTCAGTTATCTCGCTGTCCTGCTATAAGTCACTGATTGCCGTCATCACTAGTATAAAAAAATAAGATTAAATAAATATTCCAGTATATATCCCGTAATTTGTAAATGCTATAACTTTCACACAAACCAATCAATATACACTTATTGGGATTGTAACAGAATACAATTTGGCCAAAATGTATGAAGAAATATGATTTTTTTTTTTTTTTTTTTTTGGGGATATTTTTTATAGCGGAAAGTAAAAAATGCTTTTTTTTTCAAAATTGTCAGTCTTTTTTTCGTTTCTATAATAAAAAAACCCCAGAGGTGATCAAATACCATCAAAAGAAAGCTCTATTTGTGTGGGGAAAAAAATATATACATTTTGTTTCGGTACAGCGTTGCATGACTGCGCAATTGTCAGTTAAAGTAGCGCAGTGCCGCATAGCAAAAAATGGCCTGGTCATGAAAGGGGGGTAAAACTTTCTGAAGTGCTGAAGTGGCTAGAGAAATGCATAAACCATGCATTACAATTTAACTAAACCCATTTGTTTTTAGTCAACTAAAATGTAATAGAGATTTTAGTCCACTAAAATACCACTAAAACTATTCAGATGACCAAAATACCACTAAAATTAAAATAGCATTTTCAAACTTCCAAACATTTGAACTTCAGAATGAGGGACGTTGGAGGAGGGACAAGAACTGCCGCGCGCCTAGCGCGCGGCGATGAAATGTGACCATGGCCAAGCGCTTAGCAGTGGGAGGGGCTTAAGGGACGTGTTAAAACAAAACCCATTCCCCTGATCCCATCCCAGCTCCATCTATTCCCCCAATCCCATCCCGGCTCCATCCATTCCCTCAATCCCATCCAGTCTCCATCTACAGTATTCCCCCCCATCCCATTCCGGCTCCATCGTCCACCCGATCCCATTCCAGCTCCATCCACCACCCCAATCCAATCCTGGCTCCATCCATCCCCTGATCCCATCCCAGCTCTATCCATTCCCCTGATCCCATCCCATCTCTATCCATTCCCCTGATCCCATCCCATCTCTATCCATTCCCCCCGAACCCATCCCGTCTCTATCCATTCCCCCCAATCCCATCCCGTCTCTATCCATTCCCCCCAATCCCATCCCGTCTCTATCCATTCCCCCGATCCCATCCCGTCTCCATCCATTCCCCCGATCCCATCCCGTCTCCATCTCCATCCATCCCATCCCGTCTCCATCCATTCCCCCGATCCCGTCCCGTCTCCATCTCCATCCATCCCGTCCCGTCTCCATCTCCATCCATCCCGTCCCGTCTCCATCCATTCCCCCTGATCCTGTCCCGTCTCCACCCATTCCCCCTGATCCCGTCCCGTCTCCATCCATTCCCCCCGATCCCGTCCCGTCTCCATCCATTCCCCCCGATCCCGTCCCGTCTCCATCCATTCCCCCCGATCCCGTCCCGTCTCCATCCATTCCCCCCGATCCCGTCCCGTCTCCATCCATTCCCCCCGATCCCGTCCCGTCTCCATCCATTCCCCCCGATCCCGTCCCGTCTCCATCCATTCCCCCCGATCCCGTCCCGTCTCCATCCATTCCCCCCGATCCCGTCCCGTCTCCATCCATTCCCCCCGATCCCGTCCCGTCTCCATCCATTCCCCCGATCCCGTCCCGTCTCCATCCATTCCCCCCGATCCCGTCCCGTCTCCATCCATTCCCCCCCCGATCCCGTCCCGTCTCCATCCATTCCCCCCCCGATCCCGTCCCCATCCATTCCCCCCGATCCCGTCCCGTCTCCATCCATTCCCCCGATCCCGTCCCGTCTCCATCCATTCCCCCCGATCCCGTCCCTTCTCCATCCATTCCCCCCGATCCCGTCTCTATCCATTCACCCCGATCTTGTCCCGTCTCCATCCATTCTCCCTGATCCCATTCCGGCTCCATCCACCACCCCGATCCAATCCTGGCTACATCCATCCCCAGATCCCATCCCAACTCTATCCATTTCCCTGATCCCATCCCGTCTCCATCCATTCCCCTGATCCCATCCTGTCATCATCCACCCCCCCCCGATCCCATCCTGTCTCCATCCATTCCCATCTGGGCTCCATCCATCCCCCGATCCCATCATAACTCTATCCATCCCTAGATTCCATCCCTACTCTATCCATTTCCCTGATCCCATCCCGGCTCCATCCATTCCCCAATACCATTACAACTCTATCCATCCCCCCAATCCCATCCCAACTCTATTCATTGCCCTGATACCATTCCAGCTCCATCATCCCCACCCCTCTCCCCCCCCACCCTCTCCCCGCCCCACTCTTTCCCCCCCACCCTCTTTCCCATTCCTCCCTCCTCTGCAAGTCTCATGTACACAGAAATCATCAGACCTCAGGTCAGCTGCGTTCTGGCACAGTGGTGTGCTGCTCCCGCCTCCTCCTTTGTGTACAGGACAACACAGGAGGAGGAGGGGCGGGTTCAGTGCACTCTGTTCTGCACTGTGTGTCAAAGGCTGCCAGGGAGAGATGCCGGCTGCCATACCAGTGTAGCTTGCAGCGTGCGGGAACCAAGACGACCCACACATGCCACGGGCATTCCGGGACTCAGCCCTGTTTCGCCGGGACCTTGGGACATGGCTCAAATTCCGGGACGGTCCCGGTGAATCAGGGACAGTTGGGAGGTCTGCATTTTTGTCAAGACTATAATTAAATTGAAATTTGACGTCAAAATGAACACTGCCCCAAAGCTCTCCAAGGGTGAGAGATTTCAATGGAACACCCACTAAAAGGTAAGTATTTAAAGTGGAACTTCACTCCACAAGTGGACTTTAAGCCCTTGTCTCTGCCTGTACCCCCCACCTGCAGCAATACATTTTTTTTTTTTGGAGGGGAGGACTTAGGCAAGAATAGCTTGTCCTGCTTGTGCAGCCTCCTGGGTTAGTCTCATCACATATTCCAGGAGACAATACACAGCGCAGCCAAATGGAGGAGCTTGATCATTTCATTGAGGGGCAGGCTGCCTGAACCTGGATGAAGATAAAAAGTGAAAGTGACGGCACTCCAAGATAAAAAAAAAAAAAAAAAAAAAAAAAGACGGCGCCTTTATTGGGTAATTTCATTAAAATGCAAAAAGCAAAAGACATACCGTACATACAATCCACGGACAGCCAGTAAACGCGAACCTTGAAAAAAAAGTCCAGCTGAGGACACCAAGATGGCGGTGTGGACACAGGCTACGACACTTGAACAGCAAATCATTGCAGGATTTCACTGGGCAGGTGAGAATTCTTTTTTATTTTTTTGAAGAGAACTCAGCATAACAGATAAGAAGGGATGAGGAAAAAGGAAAAGCAGGAGAGGAGTGACGTTGCACCTTAATGTTAATTTACAGGGTGGCTCATCTATGTGAATTACAGAAATGACCGGGTCGCCAGGCCACGAACCCGTGCCGGTCCACGGCCTGTTGATGACCAGGCCACACAGCAGGAGATGAACAGCTGCGGTTGCTGCTCACCTGCTGCTGTGCAGCTGTTTGTCCTCTTACGGCTTCTCCACCCACGCGGCCGACAATGTCATCCAATCAGCAGGGCAGGGGGCGGGAGGAGCTGCAGATCGGAGTGGAGCGCTCCCCCCACCCCCTGCCCTGCTAATAGGATGACATTATCGGGCTGGAAGGGGAGCCGGGAGATGACACCCGTACTGATCATAGCCTCTGCTCTGTCCAAGGCAGGAGTCCTGTGCAGGGGAGGCAGACATTAGAATAAGAAAGTGTCATGTTAGAGAGGAACGTAGTGGTGGTGGTGGGGGCAGACTGCAGGGGGCACTGTAATGGGGGAGGCTGTGATTCCTATGAACACTGTAATATGAAGGGGACTGCACTGTAAACCCCCCCCCTTAACAGAGCCCCCTTTACAGAGAAGTCCCCATTACATTAATGTAAAGGGGCACTGTAATGTAAAGGGGGGAGGCTGCTCTGTAAAGGGTGCACTGTAAAGGGGGGGCTATGATGTGAAGGGGAACGGAGGACACTGATATAAAAGGGGGACTGTGCTGTAAAAGGGGGCCAAGGACAGACAGACTGTGAATTGGCACCCCCTCCCTCTCTGGTTCCTAGAAAAATTGGCTGATTTTGTGCACTGGGTCTAGGGCGGGCACTAGATTGAACACAGCGGGAGCCATTCAGCGGGTCTGGCGGACCCAACATTCGCCAGCACCCTTCGATCCTTCTCAGGAAAGGCAGAACGGCGGTTTGCCTATATAAAAAAGGCAGAGTGCTGTTCTGTGAGAGGGGAAGATGGAGATCTTGTGTTTCTGCTAAGCAGGAACACGGATCTCAGTCTTCCCCCAGTCAAAGCACATCCCCCGCACAGAAAGAAAGCACTCCCTAGCAGCACATTTAGGCCTCATGTACACTGCTGCTGGTAAACGGATGTTCAGGGGCAGTTGGCTGCTTTTTTCAGCTGCCCCTGAACTCATCCGATGTTATCTTATGTGTACACAGGTTCGTTTTATTGTCGTTTTTAGGCAATGGAGTTTAGAGGCCTTTTCTGGAAAGCAAAAAAATTAGTTCAGACGTTGAATTTAGAGGCATTTCAAGCACCAAACGCTTCTAAACGCGGTAACTCTTTAACAGACCTTTTTCATTTTTGGCTATTTAAAAAAAAAAATGTTTTTCATTTTTTTTTATTCAAACGCTTCTAAACGCAAGCATGGCATGTAAACGCGGCAAAACTGACGTTTTAAACGTGGGTTACTATCTGTCAAGTTAAATTGTTCAGGAGAGGTTGTAAAAACGTCCCGTGTACATTAAGCCTTAACCCTTTGATCGCCCCTGATGTTAACCCCTTCCCTGCCAGTGTCATTAGTATAATGACAGTGCATATATTTTTAACACTGAGCACTGTATTGGTGTCACTGAGTCCCAAAAAAGTGTCAGGATTTGTACGCCGCAATGGCGCAGTTCCGCTAAAAAATTGCTGATCGAGACCATAAAGCTTAATGTACACGGGATGTTTTTACAACCTCTCCTGAACTATTTAACTTGACAGATGGTAACCCACGTTTAAAATGTCCGTTTTGCCGCGTTTACATGCCGTGTTTAGCTGCGTTTGTGTTTAGAAGCGTTTGAAAAAAAACCTTTTTTTTTTAAATGGCCAAAAATGAAAAACGCCTGTGAACGAAATGCGTTTAGAAGTGTTTGGAGCTTGAAATGCCTCTAAACTCAGCGTCTGAGCTCATTTTTTTGCTTTCCAAAAAACTCAACTCAACTGGAATTTTCTCCACTTTTGTGACTCCTCGTAAGACACGCATTCGCTTTGACTCCCTCTGTTGGTGTACCGGCTGGCCAGGGAGACCTTGGAGAATTTTAGGCTCAGGAGAAATTGCTTAACACGATGTGATTGGTAACTATACTGATAAATGTATACCTATTATATTTTATTTTTTTATGGTAATATCCATGAATCTCAATAAATGCAAATTTCTCTACAGCGCCTGAATCCTCTGAAGAAGACCCGTGGGGTTGAAACGCGTCAGCTTTAACACCCTTTTTTAGCGCTTGAACATTGTATTTTATTGTGCCTAGTTTCACTTGTGTTATCCTGTACCACAGCTCCTATTTATACTACCATTGTCACTCTTTGAGATTATGCTATTAATAAAGTCCATCAATTTTTAAACCACATGTTATCTTTTTACCCTTCTGCTGCCTAGAAGGCCCCACATGGGGGACATTTCCCTTTTTTTCGATATTACTCGGGGTGTGCAGCATCCAAATCTTCTCTCATTATGTGTCTTCCCCGTTCTAACGACTATAAACGCCCCTGTGTACATTTACTGATAAGATAACATAGAGGAGAGTACAGTTGAAAAAAATGCCCAACTGCTCCTAAACGTCCGTTTACCAGCAGCAGTGTACATGAGGCCTTACTAGTAAAAATTCCATAAAACTATCCCCTATTTTGTAGACGCTATAACATTTGTGCAAACCAATCAATATACACTTATAGGGATTTTTTTTAACTAAAAACATGTAGCAGAATTCATATTGGTCTACACTGTTGAATACATTTTGATTTTTGATTTTTATTGGGTATGTTTTATAGCAGAAATTGAAAAAAAATTATTTATTTTTTTTCAAAATTGGCTATTGTTTATAGCGCAAAAAATAAAAACCGCAGAGATGATCAAATACCAACAAAAGAAAGCTCTATTTGTGGGAAAATAAGGACATTTTTTTATTGGGTTCAGCGTCGCACGACCGCACAATTGTCCGTTAAAGTAACGCAGTGCCTTATCGCAAAAAATGGCCTGGTCAGGAAGGGGGGGTAAATCTTTTCCGGGGCTGAAGAGTTTAATGTTGTACCTGGTCTTGGCCCCAGTGGACATATAAAATAGCTTGTGCATTTATAATCTACGAGTTGAACTATTGTTACTAATTAGTGATGCTGAATCTCCCGGTATTCCCTCGTGGGACGCACCTCCTATAGATTGGAGTAGAACAGGGATATGCAATTAGCGGACCTCCAGCTGTTGCAAAACTACAAATCCCATCATGCCTCTGTCTCTGGGTGTCATGCTTCTGGCTGTCAGAGTCTTGCTATGCCTCATGGGACTTGTAGTTCTGCAACAGCTGGAGGTCCGCTACTTGCATATCTCTGGAGTAGAATGATCACACATGAATGGAACCAATAAGAGGAGATCTGACCGTTCTTGGAATGACCAGCAGGAAAATTGGGCAGGTTGCATACAAACAACTTCTAATATTCTCGCATTCAGGACTTCTCCAGAACCTCTCCCATCCTCTGGAACTCCATGACCCAGTATGTCAGATCAGCCCCTACCCTGTCCACCTTTAGGAGATCCCTGAAAACTCATTTATTCAGGGAAGCCTATCCCACACCGACCTAACAACTGTCCCCGAGCCCCCCCCCCCCCCATCAAATCATTCCCCGCATTTATTACCTTTTGTACCACCACCCCCTCCCTTTAGAATGTAAGCTCTACGAGCCGGGCCCTCCTGTACCCTTTGTATTGAACTTACTGTAATTGTGTTGTCCCCCCCTATACATTGTAAAGCGCTACGTAAACTGTTGGCGCTATATAAATCGCGTATGATAATAATAATAATATTGGATCCATATAAGAAGAATGGGGCACTGTGGCCTCCTATAGAAGCCGTCTACAATTGCAGTAAATGACAAGCTAACAATACTTGTACATTCTTCTCTCTCCTAGACCCTGAAAGTTTAATGCAGGCATTGGAGGATCTG
Organism: Aquarana catesbeiana; assembly: GCF_042186555.1. Taxonomy (NCBI): domain Eukaryota; kingdom Metazoa; phylum Chordata; class Amphibia; order Anura; family Ranidae; genus Aquarana; species Aquarana catesbeiana. The sequence continues at coordinate 43,536,518 of NC_133331.1, forward strand.
GATTACCTGGCAGCCCTCGACAATGATGGAAATCTCTCTGAATTTGGAATAATTATGTCCGAATTTCCACTGGATCCACAGCTGTCAAAATCTATTTTAGCAGCTTGCGAGTTTGACTGCGTGGATGAAATGCTCACGCTGGCTGCCATGGTTACAGGTATTGTACAAGAAAAACAATAGAGACTTCCACTGTGCCTGCTAAACAGCGGACTTTTCCGCCCCGAGCGCGGGGGAGAGCCGGAGGGGGGGGGGGGGGTGCCGATCATTCCCCAGGCCAGCGTCTGCCTCCGGAATGGGACCGCGCAAAACACGGCCTCTAAAATCATATTTGTATGCAAATTAAAAGGTACGGCAAGACCATTGCGGTTTCCATAGAACAGATGACACCGATATAGCAATTTTAGCACGCTGTAAAATAAGAATCACTTTGTGCAGGAAATGTGGCGGCGCAGATTGTCGGCGAGATTGCTTTGTCCTGCTGCTATGTGGAGGTGTAAATATTGCAGAGAATGGGGAGGGGGGGGGTGAACAAGACCGATGACAGGACTTGATGAAGGATTACAGCAGAATGTGGTGAAAAGTAGTGCAATAAGTGCCGCCGGGTTCATAACGGGGACCGAGGAAGGTCTTGTTCACATAGAGAATAAAAGAATGTGCTCAGTGTGTGTCCCGACACCTGCCAAGTACCCCCTCCCTCCCATCCCCCGCAAACCTTGGGGCAAAAAGCGATATTGAGTCAAAGCTGCACGTCATCGAAGCTTTGATCGTCGCCCGGTACACTTGGTCCAAATCCGACAATGCAAGTCTATTGATTTTCATTGCAGCCCCAATAAAGTGGACGCAAAATTCAACAGTACAGTAAAACCTTGGTTTGAGAGCGTTTGCAAGACGGGCAAAATTTTATAATAAATTTTGACTGATTTACAAGCGATGTCTTGATATAAGAGTAGTGTCATGTCACAACTGAGTATAAAAGAGAAGAGAGGCGCCCCTAAGTGTAGCAATATAGTTACATTTAATGAAGGTACAACATTTAGCAACATATTACTACACTTAGAGGCGCCTCTCTTCTCTTTTATACTCTGTAGCTCCTGCTGGATTTTGCTTCTAATCCCCTTGTGGAGGCTTCCATTCGTGGATGGACATTTTATGGTTACATAATCTTTTTATATGGACTATAAACTGAAGGATTTATGAATAAATGGTTGTGGAACTAATCATCTGAGCTTCCATTATTTCTTATGGGGAAATTGATTTGATATACGAGTGCTTTGGATTACAAGCATGTTTCTGGAATGAATTATGCTTGCAATCCAAGGTTTTACTGTACTCGGCTGTGACCCCCGGCGAGGAGGGCCCAGTAGTTCTAGTTTATAAAGAAAACAAAGGGTTATTATAGAACTATAGGCAAAACTTTTTTTTTTTCTTGTTGGATAGAGTCAGGGAGGGTTATAACCAGTGGCGGCTAGTGTGTTGTTTTTTTTGGGGGGGGGGGCGGCAAACACCCAAACCCCCCCTCCCCCCAGGCGCCGGCAGCGGCACACTCACAATCTGCTTCCTGATTGGTGGGGAGGAGATTTAGTGTGAAAATAGTGAAAACTGGGTGGGATCACTGCGCCCCGAGCTCACCCGTTTTTTTTTAAGTCTATTAGAGCCCCTCTATGTATATCAGTGGGCCGGATGCATGGATGGGGGGGGCCGCCGCTGGTTATAACCCCTATCAGATTTTTTTTTTTGGCCACCTGTGTCCCATTGCGGAGATTTCCCTTCACTTCCTGTCTCTTAGCCAAACTAAATCAAGGGAATTTCTAGGGACCCCCCCCCCAGGTCACCAGAACTAGTGTCCTCATTGGAAGACTTCCCCTCTATTACTTTTCTGGGGACAACCCAGAATTTGGGTCATTTCTTTTACGTTCAATGAATGGTAAACAGGACAAATAGAATAGAGAGGGTGAATCTCCTTAACGGGGACCCAGACAGCAATAAAAACTGACAGGTGTTCTAATCCCTCTCCACTCTATCCAAAACAAAAACAAAAAAAGTTTTGCCTTTAATTATACTTTAGGGCTGGATCCCACCACAAAAACACATTCAAGATCTGTTACGGATGCGTTTTTGGTGCATTTCGGTGTGTTTTTGATGCATTTGTGGATGCACTACAGATGCTTTTTTTTTTTCCTTTTTTTTTTAAATTTTAATTAAAAATTTTATCAAATTAAATTAATTGTTTTTAATGCGTTCCATAGCATTCTCATGCATTTTTTATGTGTTTTACTGCGTTCCAGTATATGCGTGTTCTTCTTTTTTTTTTTTTTTTTTTTTCATATGATAACAATGAGAAATCGGGCTGAATTTCCAGTGGTGTCGGCTCTTCCATGTATATTTGTGACTTGCATTTTTGATGTGTTTTACTGTGTTCCAGTATAGTCCGGTGCAGGAAAAAAGCATCATGTTCTACTTTTTTTTTTTTTTTTTTTTTCCTTCTGCCACTGGAAAGCCCTGGAACTAAGCACACTGGTGTGAACTGTGCCATTGAAAACCATAGAACCTACTTTCCATGCGTTTTTGATGCAGGAAAAAAAAAAAACCACACTGGACTGCATATGGTGTGAACTGGCCCTCACTTTACTTTGAGGGCCAGTTCACACCACATGCACTCCAGTGCGTTTTTTTTTTTCGACATCAAAAACACATGGAAAGTAGGTTATATGGTTTTCAATGGCACAGTTCACACCAGTGCATTCCAGTTCCAGGAAAAAAAAAGTAGAACATGCTGCGCTTTTCCTGCACTGGAACACACATGTCTTTATTTAAGGTTAAATAAAAAGAGGGGGGGGGGGGATGCACTGAACTGCATCAAAAATGCATCAAAAACGTGCATGCAGAAAAGCATGTGGAACGCATCCGGACTGCGCTTCTATTGTGTGAACTGGCCCTCAAGGAGGGTAAGGGCTCGTTCACACAGGCAGAAAAAAAACTGTGTTTAGATGTGTAGAGCAGATAGTTTTGTGTGCATCTAAAGCAGCACTACAGTTAGCAATGATTCCATGTACACAGCTGTGTCTATGTACAATGTACAAACATGTGCGCTACGTTTCATTGCACACAAAAAAGTAGGAGGCTGCTGCAGATTTTACACAAGTAGATATGCAAACTTTATGTGAGTTCTTTTGGTGCGTATTTTGCGCAGGATCTTTCGTGAAAATATGCGTCTAAATACAGCGTTTTTGTATTTTTTTTCTGCCTGTATGTTTGAGCCCTAAGGCTGGCCATATATGGATCGAAAGTTGCCCAGTACAGCAGGGACCGGCCCGGCCGTTTTCAATCCACAGTTGCTTGTGCTCTCAACAGAACTGTCACGCCATCAAAAAGCTCCTGTCTGGTTTTTCCTCATGTGCTGCCTGGGGAGAGTTCATTGCACTTCCTGTTCTAGAGACACAACAGGAAGTGAGAAATAAAATTTCTTAAAGCGGTTGTTTACCGCTGGACATTTTTTTTGTTTTTGTTTTTTTGTTTCCTTGGAAGGTAAAGTCATAATGTGCTAGTATGCATCGCACACTAGCACATTATGTGAAACTTCCTTTAAAACAAAGCTGTTCTATCACCGCGATGTCGGTGCTGCAGCCACTTCCATCTTCACCCGTCTTGCTTCCAGATTCGCGGGCTCCGGCACTGTGACTGGCCAGAGCCGCGATGACGCCATGGTACAGAGCTCTGAAGGATTGGCACGGGTGGCCGTTCTTTCAGAGCGCATGCGCCAGTGATGTTCCCAGCTGCATGTAATGTAAATATCTCCTAAGCGGTGTACATTTAGGGGATAATTACACTACCTATAGGTAAGCCTCATTATAGACTTAGCTGTAGGTAAAAGGCAGTAAAGGAAGTTTATTTCTTCTTTAAAAGTGTCCATGGTGAAGGGAAATCCCCGCTAAAGCTGACCATACATGATTAGATTCCTCCATCCACACAGTACACCAGGAATTACACTGAATGGGCTCAGCTGGTTTGTGTGCCAGAGCCCTAAAAACAAAGAGCAACCTATTCTCATGTTAAAGTATAACGAAGGGCAATTTTTTAAGTTTTGGATGAGAACCCCTGTCAGGTTTTTGTGCCCTCCTTATGCCTACTGCACACAGGCCGAAGGATCCCCTGGTGCTGCACATCCACGGAGTCCTATAGTGGTATAAGAGAGACAACCTCAGCCTGGGCTCCACCAGGTCACACAACCAACGCGTTGAGAGAGAGCGAGAGAGAGAGAGAGAGAGAGGGGGAGAGAGAGAGAGAGAGAGAGAGAGAGAGAGAGAGAAAGGGATGGGGATGAGTCATAAGAGGACCAATGAGAGCTGGAGGTGTGTGTCTGTGTAAATCCAGGAAGTGAACAGGCAGCAGCTTCAGCTGCCCACAGTTAAAATGGTTGCAGCCAGACTCAGTGGAGGGAGATTTCTGCAGCATATTTGGCAAGGACAGAATCACAGTAGATATAAAATAATAGTGTGAGAGGGGTGAGATTACTGTGCTAACCTGAAACATAAATCTAAGCAGCTAACACAAAATTCGACAAATTAAAACAGATAACACATGGTGTAGCGCTAGAACAAGATATTGTCCTATAAATCATGTGCAAAATATATCATACAATGCAATAATTAAACCACATTGCTTAAAGTGCCAAGTGCAAAAGGTCGCTGAATGGAAAATGGAATGCAAATAATTAGACGGTGAATAAAGTTCATATGATGGTGTATTAATGCCACAATATGCTAGAACAGTCCACTCGGGGAGGAGGGATCCAAGATGTGGTCCAGTACAGGGGAAAAGGTGCATGAAGAACCCCAAAAAGCCACAATTGGATCACCCGGGATAGTGCGCCCTCTGCCCAATTTAGGGGGTCAATACTCTTACCGGATGGTGTGGACACACATGCCAGTGGCAGTGGGTGAATCAGGCAGAAAATACCAACTAGGTAGACTCCGAGATGGAACACTGGACCTCTTACACCGGAAGTTGAAGTTGAAGCTGAAGCTCTGGTGGAAATCGTCCAACGTATGGATCAGCAAACGCCTCCAATGAGCAGTATAAGGATCCTGAACGCTGCCCACTAGCGCTACACCTAGGGTTGCCACCTATCCAGAATTCACCCGGGTTTTGAATCACGTGTCCGGGTTTCAGTTTGTCTGAAATCCAGACACATTATTTAGACTGTGCTGTGGCTCCCCAAGTAACTGAGATAGTTACACAAAACTTTGTTCCTGTCTGGGAGCTGAAGGCCGCTCTCTGGGGGCAGGTCCACCATCTCGGGGGGGGGATGTCAGCAAGAGCAGTTTGGCCACACCCACTGTTCCAGGTCTTTTATAAGTCTATAGTGTATATTACGGGGAAAAAAAAAAGTGCCCTGTGCCGCTAAAGTGTTCGGGTTTGGCTTAAAGAAAAGGTGGCAACCCCAGCTACACCATGTGTTATCATCTATATAAAATAATATGTAAAGTGGTTGGAGGGAAGCTTCAGAATGGCAAAGATGTTTTTATTACAAATGATGTGAGCAGACTGCAGTTCCTCTTTAAGGATGGAGGGTATATTCCTAATGGCTGCTTCACCTCTATACTGTATATTCACACTTGTATACCAACATATATAATGGAAGCAGCGGGTTGCTTGGCTTTCATTGCTTAACAATATGAAAGGTGGTGGCTGGATATAATGCGATTCCATGAAAGGAGGGGAAAGGTCAGGATCTTAGATGTACTCAGAGACGTATAGGTCTGTATAGTTCTGGAACTCTCTATTAATAATTCTGCAGTTGTCTACCTGTGTGGGGGGTCATTAGAGCAAGTGGGGGCAGACAGGACATCTATATGTGATGTATGGTGGTGTCTGGCCATGGACTAGTGCCACCTAGTGATAGCAAACAACAATTGCACCTGCAGCTTGTGATCACAGCTAGAGCAGAACTGTCCAGGGAATTGATGAAGGAGAAGGGCGCTCACAGCACTTCACTAATTGGATCAAGAGACATCCTCCCAGCTCTGCCAATATTTGGATCAATGATGCAATGTCACACTAAATACATTCTAGTTGTCGCTGTGTTTTTTGTCCTATGCGATCTCCATTCTATTCAACGTCTGTTGGAGTGCTGGATGATAGAAGGTGCACCAATTTTACTACAGCCGATTACTCTGCAAGGACAGAACGCATTTACAACATGTGTTTTTTTAATTATAACCTGTGTCAATATGATTTTTTTTTTTTCATTTTACAAGAGATATTTTTGCTTTAGGGCCCATTCCTACCGATGCGTCTGCCATTCAGCTGCATTGTCCTTGTCAAGACTCTATTAGCACTGATAAGCCAGCCTTAGTCAGCAAGCTTGGCTATGACATGTGAAAAAAACATATAAATGATTAGAGCGCTCACAATAATGTAAATTGTAATGTAATTGATAGTTTCAAGAAACTATTAGATAAGCACCACAACATACAGGCAGGGGGCGGACTGACCATTCGGGCACACGGGCACTGCCCGAGGGCCCCATGCCACTAGGGGGCCCCATCAGGGTTGCCAGCCTCAATAAAACCAGGGACAGTATGTAAAAATGTGTGAGTATACTGTGTGTGTATATTGTGTGTCTGTGTGTGTATACTGTATGTGTGTGTGTATACTGTGTGGCCCCATAATCTAATGCCTGGGGGCCCCATAATCTTCTCCTATTCCCCAGGGGGGCCTATGAGTTGTCAGTCCGCCCCTGCATACAGGGATATACAATGTAATACTGACATATAATCACACATAGGTTGGACTTGATGGACTTTGTGTCTTTTTTCAACCTCACCTACTATGTAACTATGTAAACATCACAACAAATCAAAAAATCTGTAAAAAAAAAAAAAAAATCCATATATGTTGTGCAAATGTGCTCCAATCACTGATGTTTGTTTTTTTTGATTTTCTGATTATTTGCACAACATATATGGGTGTTTTTTTTTTTTCACAGATTTTTTGATTTGTTGTGATGTTTACATTATTGTGAATGTTGTAATCATTTATATATTTTTTTAATTTTGTCAAGTGTATATAGCACTTTGTGTACAGCAGTAGTTCAATATTTTCACTTCTAGCGCGAGTTCAATATATATTTAAATTTTTTTCATCGCTATGACACGTGTTCCCAGGCCAGACAATATCCGACAAGGTTCGTTTTTATGTTTCTTTAACCACTTTAGCCCCGGAAGGTTTTACCCCCTTCATGACATAAAATCACACACATAGACTTGATGGACTTGTGTCTTTTTTTTCACCCCCCGCCTACCATGTAAGTATGACCAGGCCATTTTTTGCGATGCGGCACTGCGTCGCTTTAACTGACAATTGCGCGGTCATGCGGCGCTGTACACAATTAAAATGGACGTCCTTTTTTTTCCACAAATAGAGCTTTCTTTTGGTGGTATTAGATCACCTCTGCGGTTTTTATTTTTTGCGCTATAAACAAAAAAAGAGCGATCATTTTGAAAAAAAAAACATTTTTTACTTTCTACTATAAAACATATTCAATAAAAAAAAAAGTAAAAATTGAATTTCTTCATCAATTTAGGCCAATATGTATTCTGCTACCTACTTTTTGGTAAAAAAAAAAAGTCCCAATAAGTGTATATTGAGTGCTTTGCGCAAAAGTTATAGCGTCTACAAACTATGGGATATTTCTATGCAATTTTTATATATTTTTTTACTAGTAATGGCGGCGATCAGCGATTTATAGCAGGACTGCGAAATTGCGGCGGACAAATCGGACACTTTTTTGGGAACCAGTGACATTATTACAGCGATCGGTTCTTAAAAAAAAAAATATGCACTGTTACTGTACTAATGACACTGGCAGGGAAGGGGTTAACACCAGGGGTGATGAAAGGGTTAAGTGTGTCCCTAGGGCAGGGATGGCGAACCTTGGCACCCCAGATGTTTTGGAACTACATTGCCCATGATGCTCGAACTACACTGCAGAGTACATGAGTATCATGGAAAATGTAGTTCCAAAACATCTGGGGTGCCAAGGTTCGCCATCACTGCTCTAGGGTGTGCTTGCTAACTGTGTGGGGGTTGAACTGACTGGGGGAACACACAGATCTATGTCCCTGCTTAGCAGGAACAGAAGATCTCTATGTCTTCCTGTGTGAGAACGGCGATCTGCCTTGTTTACATAAGCAGATCACCTTTCTGCCTTTCTGGGGGACGATTGCGGGTGGCCGGTGGACATCCAGTCTGCCGGACCAGCTGATTGGCTCCCCCTCTGTCCAATGCACGTGCGCACTCACTGTATCTACTGCACGAAGTGACGTACAGGTGCGTGATTTCGCACAATGGAGCCGCCCTGCTGCAGTATATATGCGATAGGTGTTCTTTAAGGGGTTAGATATACAAATGACAAGTATGTGTTGCTGAAGAACATTAAAGAGAACCTGTTACTTTGTCCCGCAGAGGGCCGCACACTTTGGGCTTATTCATACATGCGGCAGCCTTTGTCACCCCTCTTAAAACTGACCCACAGTGGATCACTTTTCAGAGGTGTTTGACAGGTGGTCAGGAAGCGTCTCCTCATTGCCTGGTTTAACAATGAGAAGGCCAACCCACTGCTCCAGATCTGTGTTTGCAGTGCGGCCCTATTCATCTAATTGGGTCGCATTCAGCAGTGGTACCACCGCCGAACGAGACACGTTTAGTTTGTGCTGTGGAATGTGTGCAACCCTACTACTTTGTTCAGGTGGGTGATTAGAAGGGCAGAAAAACTATGGCTAAGCCAACTGCTTTTACCAACCCCCCTCCCCAATTTCAGCCACATGTCTGAATGAACCCATATGGAATATTAGAATATAATATTTTATACTTACAAAATAAAAACAGTGGACATGTGTACAACGTGCGTGGTCATTGCGGAATCAATCATAAGCACGTGTCTGCCATAGACCATCATACATACCTCCCAACATTTTGAGATGGGAATGAGGGACACCTACTAACAAACCTATGTAGGCATAGGACACGCCCCCTGCCACACCTCCTTAAAGGAGAATTAACAAAAAAAAAGTTCATTAAATCCACAAGGACTTTTTTCTTTACCACTACTATTCCTTTATATTTGCTTTTAAAATGTACAAATGTAGGAATTTAGAATTTGGATGAAAGGTTTAGCTCTGGGAAACACATTTAGAAAGATAAAAAGTGCATTTTATATACAACTATATAGATCAGACCAAAATGAGGGACAAATGAGGGGGACAGAGGGACATTTCTCCAAATCGGGGACAATCTCTCGAAATCAGGGACAGTTGGGAGCTATGTATCATGGTAGCTCTGTAGGTCTTCACCACAACTACACTGACCATGCAGGATTAGACTCCAAACAGTCCACATGTAATCTGAGCTATAAATTATAAGGTGGCCGAAAGCTGGTTTTCCGATTACATTTCCCAGCATGCCTTTTTTTTATGATTCAGAATTTTCCGGCTACTGTAAATGATTATTAATTGTGGTCTGTGTTCTTTACATTGACAGCACCAAGCTGTTTCCTGGATTCTCCCATCAATGAAGATGCAGCCAAGCTAAGCAGCAGAATGAAGTTCCTACACCCTGCTGGGGATCACTTCACTCTGATCAACATCTACAGAGAATATAACCAGATGAGGAGGAGCAATGTCAGACCATGTAAGTGTCAGAAATATTCATTGTATTGTTACTGTGGTCCTGGTGCTGAACACTGACACCTCATATGTATGCTGGTGATCACTTAAAGGATATCTAAAGGTTTGTTTTTAAAAACAAACATGTTATACTTACCTCCTCTGTGCAGTTGGTTTTGCACAGATTGGCCCTGATCCTCCTCTTCTGGGGTCCCTCTTCTCGAGTGCCCCTTTGGAGAGCCGCTCCCCCTCGGGGCACTCCTACAAATGCGCTCCCGTGCCCTGCTGCTTCCTTTGTTGACACAGACAGTAGGACTTGGCCCCGCCCCCGGCTCTAGCATCATTGGATTTGATTGACAGCAGCGGGAGCCAATGGCTGCACTGTAAACGATCTATCCATATAGGACCCGAGACACCGGCTGGAGCTGGGGTGCTCGTCTCGTCGCTGGAAAGACTGGGCTCGGGTAAATAAAAGGGGGGCTCTGGGGGGCTGTTGCATGACAGGAGGATTTTCACCTTTAATGCAGTACATTAAGGTGAAAAACCTTGAGGGTTTACAACCCCTTTAAAGTGTTACTAAACCCACAACAGTAAAATCTGTCTGTATAAGCAGTAAAGTATGCTTGTTATACTCACTGTGGAACTTAAGGGGTTAATCCTGCACATTGTGTAAAAATGCTGCTTGATCCCGTTTTCTCTGACCCTCCCCTTCTTCCAGAGTCCCCACACCATCTCCTGATGGTCATGGAGTCACTCTGCACATGCTCAGTTTGGTGTGTATTGCTAGAGTTTTTTTTTTTCTTGGGAGGGTGCATGTGATCAGCACAGGACCAATCGGCACTGCCCAGACAGAGGGTCAGGGGTCATGCAGCCTCATAGGACAGTCAGAGGAGAACGAAAACTCCTCCTAAAAGCTTTAACCAGTGCTCGGCCGGACACTGATAGAAGTCACAAGACTGCTGTATACTGCTGATGAGAAAAGGTATTTATCAGTTTATATTTTCCATGTTCTGTGTACTGGGGGAGACCAGATATAGTGAATGCAGCATTTAGTAACACTTTAATACTGGCCATACACTGTTAGGCTGGCCATAGATGGATTGAAAAATTCAGTTGGTTCAGCTGGAACTGGATGAATTTCGATCCATGCGGGGGCATTCCTTTTTTACAAAAGGCAATCATTAGATCAACATTTGTTGAATAGGAATGTTGGAAAATCTTTGTCGATTAGCATCTGAGCTCTGTGTACTGTAGGAGACCAGATATAATGAACGCAGAGTCCTGGGTTTAGTAACACTTTAAAGCTGACCTCCAGGCAGAAAGCTAAATACACGGAGTAGATACATAAAAGTGAGCTGTATGACCAGTCAGAGGATTTGTACTAATGTTCATCCAGTCCTGAGATTTACACAGCTTTGCCAACAGTCCTACCTGGCTGGGATGGGGACCTGATTTTTCTCCGCTGCAGTTCAGTAAAAGTTACAGGTCTCCTCCTCACCCCACCCTGTGACTGGACAGTGAAAGGAGAAGCAGAAAGCTGATCACCTTACCTCTCCTTGACTCTGCTCTCTTCTCCTATCAATCTCTATGTATAACCACACTGGATCAATGTGTGATCTAGTCTCTATAGGGGTGATCTGGGCTGAGTCTTCCTTGAGTGATGGGAGGGTTGTGACTGATGGAGGTGTAGTATCAATGAGACTTGTTTAGGTCTCCGGCTTTTGCCTCTCTGAAAGTGATGGAAAGACACTCTGCAGGGTGAGTGTGAAGGTGCCCTCAGTATAAACGTTTTGTTATATTGAAGTCGTTTATTTTAAAAATTGGTTTACAGGTGATAGAAAAGGCCAACAAGTTTCGGGGAAACTACCTCGCCTTCATCAGGGCTGAGTGGGTGGGTGTGGTCGGAGACCGACCTGGAACGGGTAAACTGCTGACCTTTCTATACTATCAGATTGTCAAGAACCGGCATTGAAAAACGTTTTTGCTTTATAGGAGATTGCAAGATACCCCGGTGAAATTCAGGTACTTGCGCTGCTTAAAGCTGAACTCTGGGATTAAAAAACAAAATACCCCTTGCAGTGGGGGCCACTGAACTGCTAGGGTTAAATGCTCTTTATAGCCAGCCATGCTCTGCGTTGGTGTCTTCTCCCTGGCGCTCCGTGTGAAGGATGGTCCCTTGGTGTCATCTTAGGCCCCTTTCACACTTGTGTGACCTGGCCGTGATTTTCAATAGAAGAAGCTGGCAGTCTAAATCCTTAGTAAATGGTTTATTAGGTACACATAAAGGGGTACAAGGGGCTAACATTTCGGGAAAACCGCCTTGGTTGTGCCAAAATGTTAGCCCCTTGTGCCCTTTTATGTGTACCTAATAAAACATTTACTAAGGATTTGAAGTGCCGGCTTCTTCAATTGGAATTTGAATACTTGCTGACGTGAGGACATTGTAGCCTGAGCACCCTCCTGTGGACTGCAACTGATACCTAGGATATTTCCTTGTAGAGCGCTTCCATTTTTTGACTGTCTGCTGGCCGTGATTTTGCTGCGACTTGAAGCAATGCCTGTGTAATCTTGAGGTCTATGACCTCAAGTCACATCAAAGTCAGATCAAAGTAGTGCAGGGACTACTTTGAAGCCGCTGCGACTTGAAATCGCACATATATTAATGGTACAAATTGGAAGTCATGGGATACGACTTGTCATGCGTCTTTGCAGCCTCAAGTCGCACAATTGTGAAAGGTGTCTTAATGCTGTTAGTCCTGCATTGTACATGGAGAATTGCAATCATGCAGCTGGACCAGTCACATTGATGGTGGAAGCCTGCTGGAGCCAGGGATAAGATATTTCTCCTTATTACTCCCTATGTATTCCTTATTAATAATAATTCCTGTACCCCCCAGACGTAATAAACATTTAACCCTTGCAGTGGGGGCCATTGCTAGGGTTTAATTTATTTTTCCAGGGTGAACTTCTTCAGTTTTTTAAAAATAAAATAATTTATTGAATTATTAAATCCAAAGTGCTGAAGCTGGTTCATATTCAGAACTTTATTAATCCCAACTGAAATGATTATTTTATTATAATAAAGCACTCTGGGATTTCGGGGGCCCCTGGCGTATGTGCAGGTTCATCTGGGTGTCTGCATTAAACTGGACCTTCAGTCATTTTTTTCATCTTTTCATCTATTAAATCTTCTGCCCCTTGTTGTTTTAACTTTTGGATAGTAAAACATTTTTTTTCTGCCAGTAAATACCTTATACATCCCACTTCCTGTTTCTTGTCTGGTCATTAGCCTAGGCCAGTGATGGCGAACCTCGGGCACCCCAGATGTTTTGGAAATACATTTCCCATGATGCTCTGGCACTCTGAAGTGTAGATGAGCATCATGGGACATGTAGTTCCAAAACATCTGGGGTGCCAAGGTTTGCCATCACTGGCCTAGGCTTATGAACCATGCACAGCTCTCTCTTGAGAGAGAGTTTGCCAGGAAGGAGAATGAGTCATAAGAGGGCCAATGAGAGCTGCAGAGCTGAAGGTGTGCCTCTGTGTAAATCCAGGAAGTGAACAGGCAGCAGCTACAGCTGCCCGCAGTTAAAATGGATGCAGCCAGACTCAGTGGAGGGAGATTTCTGCAGCATATTTGGCAAGTACAGAATCACAGTATATATAAAATAATATGCAAAGTGGTTGGAGGGAAGCTTCAGAATGGCAAAGATGTTTTTATTACAGATTATGTAAGTGGATTGCAGTTCCTCTTTAACATTCCTATTGCAGTTTGGAGTATTAGAATTCAAAAAAGAGGCACGGTTGTCAGAGACGTGAGGACAAATCTCTGCTGTAAGGGAGTCCATCCAAATCTGAATCTAGCTATAAGCTGTTCGGTTTTTGATAAACCGGACAAAATTAGCCCTGTCATGGCCCGACATCCTTTAATTGAGACATTGAAGGAGCTAGGCGGAAAATGATTGGCTGAACGGTTCCTGCATCCATTCAGATGCTGTTGGTATTCTGACAGGCGGTGGAGCCGATTGTCAATATAGAAAAGCCGCAACGGGAGATTCGCCCATTCATGCTGCAAAGCTCGGATAGAGGAATCTGTTAGAAATCTACTGTATATGTGTATGGCCGGCATTCCTTCCACCACAGCAGGATCCCCAGCCTTGCCCTGCCTGGGTACAGACTAAACATGTCCACATGATCCTATGCTGGACCAAAGGTTTATTGTGAAAATAGAAGGCACAGGGCATACAATTATCACGATAAATAGCCTTAGACAAGGAGAGGTGGGGGGGGGGGAAATGACCCTCCTCTGAATCACTCTGTAGTGTTTGTAATCTGACCTTCCAGCTATTCAGGTCTGTTTCACAAATGCACAATCTGATCCTCTGTATTACAGGTGCTTTTGCTTAGAACTTGCTGCCATCTGCTGGCTGTAAGTGGTAAATATGACCTATTTATGTGCAATATTTCCTATTTACCCCATGTAAGAAAAAAATTTTATAAACATGGCAGCTTTATGACATAACCTTTCTCTCTTACAGACGTCGTTGAGAGGTGGTGTCAGGATCACCTGTTGGACTATTCTGCACTAGAGATGGCGTGTGTCATACGAGGGGAACTGTTGGACATAATGAAGAGACTGGAACTACCAGTTTCAGAACCGGCTGTCGGCACTGATGAGAATATCTTGAACATAAAAAAATCCCTTCTCTCTGGATATTTTATGCAGGTAAGAAGCCCCCTGTGGTCAGTAATACCACAAAAACCTTTTTCAAGGCATTATACACTATACAGCCGATGGTTTGTGTCTGAAGTATTATGTGTGGAACTGCATATAGATGTGCGTAGTTCAAAGTTAATCATTGGCGTTTGTTATAGACCATCCAATGTTAATGAGGAGGTGGAGACTCAGCTCCTTGCACAGATGGAAAGGCCTGGGACGGTAATAATAAATGGGATTTTATCTCCCGGAAATTGACTGGAGTAATGGCACTGCTGGAACAGTTAAAGGGAAAAAATTTACAAACCTAGTACAGGACAATTTTATGGTCCAGTTTTTTGAGGCCCCGACTAGGAATGAGGCTCTGCTGGATCTGCTAATCTCAAACCATGCAGAGCTTATTACCAATGTTCATATAAAGGAACATCTGGGTAGCGGTGACCATAACATGATTTCATTTGATGTTAGCTGTAAGCAAAAAAAAAAACATATGGGTAAGATAAAAACATTTTCAGAGAGCACATTTTCCAAGGATGAGGGCTGCTCTCCAAGACTTAAGCCTCGTACACACGATCAGATTTTCAGTAGGGAATTGTGTGATCAGACAGTTTGCCTAAAATCCGACTGTTAGTACGCTCCTTCGGACAATTGTTGTCCAACTGTTGGATGGCAGGCTAGTAAATTTTCGTCGGACAACGGTCTGTTGTCAGATTTTCGTATCGTTTGTACAACCAAACTGATCAGAGGCATGAAGGAACTCGGCTATGCAGAAAGATTAAAGGAACTGAATTTATAAGGGGTCCATATAGTGAACTTGGTGTTGAGTTATTCACTTTACAGTCAACACTGAGGACAAGGGGGGCACTCTTTACCCTTAGAGGAAAAGAGATTTCGGCTCCAAATACGGAAAGGTTTATTCACAGTAAGAGCTGTAAAAGTGTGGAATAGACTCCCTCCAGAGGTGGTTCTGGCCAACTCAGTAGATTTCTTTACGAAAGTCCTGGATTCTTTCCTAAATGTACATAATATAACTGGGTACTAACATTTATAGGTAAAGTTGATCCAGGGAAAATCCAATTGCCTCTCGGGGATCAGGAAGGAATTTTTTCCCCTGCTGTAGCAAATTGGATCATGCTTTGCTGGGGGTTTTTTTTGCGCCTTCCTCTGGATCAACTGTGGGTATGGGATTGTAGGATATTATTTATTTATTTTTATGGTTGAACTAGATGGACTTGGGTCTTTTTTCAACCTAATTATGTAACCCAACCAACACACCTATATGAGCTTAATAGAAATCTCATTCCACAACCATGGGGGGGCATTCATTTGAGGTTCCCCCCCCCCTTTGCATTTGTAATGCTCTCCACTCTCCTGGGAAGGCTGTCCCTGGGAATTTGTATCCATTTATTTTTTAGGTCATCTTCTGATGTGTGAGGAGACCTGACTTGCAGTCAGAACGCCAATTCTTCCCAGAGGTGTCCCATAGGGTTGAGTTCTAGGCCTTGTACAGGCCACACAAGCTTCTATCACTGTGTAACAATCACATAATGAATGAAGCAGAAATAGGCATATTCTTGCACTTTTGGTCCTCACCTACAGCTTCCACTCCAGCAAAGAAAAAGGTGATCAGCACAGTGGTGACATCTCCACTACAAATCTCATGAGACTAACATTCACAGGCAAAGTGCCTTATATGATCTACCACTGCAGATATACAACCATGAGCCTACAAAACAGGTGCCTAGGCACATGAGCTGCACTGATATTTTTCAGGAGGAATTCAAGGGAAAAGGTAATTTTTTCAGGATAATGCGTGGGCACAGCTAACTTTTCCAGATGTACTCCATAAAGCAGAAATTATTAACTTTTTTGGGTTCAAGTCCACATTAGGCCTTGTCCTCATGGACACATAAGCGTACACCCATGCGAGGGCTGGGATTGCCCATGTGGAGATACACAGGTGTTCTGTGCATCCTTGTGCAGACAGTCCCATTGATGTCTATTGGGACGCAGTGGTTGCACAGACATAGCTGCTGCTCCAAATTTGACATCCATGTGGGTGGGTGTCCCCTAATGTACATTGTCTGTGTTCAGGGACACACCTGGGTGTCAAATTGGGAGCAGGGGCTGTGTCCCAATAGACATCCATGCGACTGCCTGCACGGGGATGCATGGAATACCTGTGTATCCCCATGTGGGCAAACAAGGCCACAATGAAGTAAATGGGGATGAATACAGTATGCATGGTGCAATAACTCACACCAACCTGACTTTAGCTTTCAGCACTGCAAAAATCTTAGGGACAGTCCAATCGTATCTGCATAATTGACTGCCATCTAATGCCTTTGATTTTGGTAAAATGTTCTAATATTGCACAAACTGTCAGATGTATTCTTGGTATGATGCAAACTTATCTTGCAGATCGCTCGGGATGTTGATGGTTTGGGGAATTACATCATGCTGATACACAAACAAGTAGGCCAGCTACATCCCAATTCGGGATATTGCCTCAATCACATTTTCCCAGAATGGGTCCTCTTCCATGAATTCAGTGTGGCAGATAGGAGCTGTATCAGGATTGCCACAGAAATTTCCCCAGAACTGTAAGTATTGAAAACGCCCCCCTCTGA
Organism: Aquarana catesbeiana; assembly: GCF_042186555.1. Classification (NCBI taxonomy): domain Eukaryota; kingdom Metazoa; phylum Chordata; class Amphibia; order Anura; family Ranidae; genus Aquarana; species Aquarana catesbeiana. Next base: position 43,553,530 of record NC_133331.1, read on the forward strand.
TGTTTCCCAAGACCTGCTTTTTCAAGCCCTATTCTAGCCAAAACTCTTTTAGGTTTGAATACAGTGGGGAGAACTTAAACCCTACCATGGTGGTGTTGCCTGTGTGTCTGTTGAGGAGACATCCCTTCACTTCCTGTTCTGGTGTTCCTAGGGACAGGAAGTGAAGGGAAATCTTTACTTGCAATCCTTTCCATTCTACAAATATAATGTTTATCTCTTACTGTCTTGATGGGACGTGAGGAGAAATACACACAGATGGCACCAAATTCTAGTAATTCCAAGCACTTCCCTACTCTATCCAAAGCACAGTTATAGGTTTTGGTGGAAGTGTCCTTTAAATAACCTAGAAAATAACCTTTTGCTTAATCCTGTAATAAGACGTGTGTGGGCAGCCACTGTTGCCCTTCTAAAAATGCTAGTGGCCTGGCTTCATTGCTTCCAAGTCCCAGACTAGGTGCAAGTGTTCATTATTGAAGCTCACAACTCCAGATCTCTGCACTTGTTTTGGGTTAGAAATGCAAGTATTGAAGCCGAAGCATCAGCATGACAGCCAGGCAGCTGGCCTTTTCAGAATGAGAGGTTGGTATTCATTAGAGGTGCATTTATCTGAAGATGTTTTTTGTATTCCTCAAATCGATACTCATCCTTTCACCTTCAACGTGCAGTAAATTAAAGATATATCGGTATTGCTGGAGCGTGATCATTTTTTTTTTTTTTTTCAGTCAATCAGAAACTGGGGTGTATGAACATGCATCGGTTACCCCTGGGATTAGCAGAGCTGTATTCTACATTCGTAAAACTCTGCTCTACTGATTCCCTCCATACGCAGAACTGTGATTAGAGAAAAAAAAAAATAAAAATTGTGTGGGCGGCGAGAGAGAACAAAAATCGGCGAGGTTCCCATCTGCCCCCACTGTGGAGGAAGATGTCACTTGCTGCAGTGGCTGGCTGGATAATCTGTGTTTTATTGAGATCACAAAAAGCAGAGACCGTTTCCTTCCCATGTACCTCTGCCTGTAAATCCCAGTATAAACAGGGGAAGCATGTTATTACTCTAAAGGAAGGGAGACTGGATTAACTGCTCTGCTATAAGACCCCCCCCCCCTTTTTTTTTAGGGGTTCCCTGATAAATGGCCTTTATTCTGGGTCTAAGATCAGTACTCATTTCTATTGCATGCATCAAAATACATTTAGGAAAAGTAATATTACCAAAATTAATTCCGGTTCCAAAATTCGATAGACTGTATCTCCCAACAGGTCATTGTACTGCCCTGTAATTAAAATCTCAACAGTTTTCTTTTTTTTTTTATTTTTGGGGGGGGAATGTGGTGCCAGGGTGCTGCATTTCATCAGAAAAGCCTATGTTACAATAGCAATTCAAAGGCAAGGTGCAGCTCCCACTTTACCTAACGGAAGTCCCTCATTTGCTGGCAAAAAAGCTGGGGGGGGGGGAACAAATATCTCAGTGGATGCACAGAGAAGTGCAGGATCTGGCTGAGGAGTTCTGTTCTCTGTGCTACCAACTGCTGGGACAATGCAGGGGGGGCAGAGATGAAGGGGAGGTGTGAGGGCCACATGAAATGGGCTGGTGGGCCTTGTGTTTGACACATGTGCCCTAGGAAAGGTGAAGGAGTCCAAATTGCTTTAACTGTTCACATTAAACAACCAAATTGTTCCTCTGACTAAATGAGGTGGGGCGGTGATGTCATGTTAAATGGTAAATACATAGTTATATTGGACCAATGTAACTATGTAGAGACTTCATACCTAGAATTCCTCTATAACTCTTTTCCATTCTATGACCATGTTAGCCAGAGCTCAATTTCTGACTGAGAACCATTTATGTAATAGATATTGTAGATTTAAGCCACCACTGTGCACTGGCTTTAACTCTATCTGAAGGAAACCTACCAATCGGTGTATTTGTTTTTCAGGGAATGTGTTCCTGAGCCCTAAAAAGGTAGACTGAACAGATCCCAGTGTTTAAAGCCATACATGTTTCAGACTGACTGTAAAATCTCCATCAGATTTACCAAAACCATGTAAATGAGAACAGACATAAACAATCCAATTAATTTGTATCTCCAGCAGACAGGCCCTAGCACAGTGGTTCTCATCCTGGGGGTTGGCTGACGATTTGCCAGGGGACACCAAATCCTGGGCTGTTCCTGAAGCCCGCACCGCTTTCCCAGCCTTTTCACGGCCACCCAGCAGGGCTGTCCCTGGTGCCTGTGGAAGCCCAGATGAGCTGTTCCTGGAGCCCGTGGCCGCCCATTCAGTTCACGGCATAGGTGGGGGGCAGAGACTAGAGGTCAGCTGACTGGCGAGGAATGTGACGTGGGAGGAGACCCATCTCCTGATTTCGGCATAGGTGTCACTGCTGTGAGACACCACGGAGCTGGAGACACAGTGAGTAACACTATCTGTGATTAGAGTTGCCATTAAAAGTCCCCTCTACATTTCTCAGATCAGCAGATAACCTTGATCAAGAGCACCTAAGTTGGCTGATCAGAACTCCCCCCAGCACTGCCACTGATCCCATTCCCCCCACCCCCTAAGGCGTAACAGAAGGAATAAAAATAGAGAATACATGGAAGGTAGAGGAAAAGAGGGGGAGGAATAAAGAAAAGGGGAGAGAAAGAATAAGAAAAAGACGGCTTGAGAGAGGGATGGGGGAAAACAAACAAGAAATTAGGATAGAGAGAGATAAAAGGGAAAGAAAGGAGAACAAAGAGAGAGTGGTACATTCTAAAATGTACCATAAGGGGTTTTAATACTGTACAAGTGGAAGGGACTCAGGGAGCGCTAAACGTCCGTGGGTTAGGGGCACAAATGACTTGTCTTGCCTTGGGTGCTGACAATCCACGCTACGAAAATAATTTTACTGTTAGGACGCGGAGTCCCCACAACTTGGGAAATTTTATCAAGGGGTCATTGCACTAGAGGGTTGAGAACCTCTGCCCTAGCACTACATAATTGTTGGTAGATATAGGAGGTGGTATAATCAGATTGCATAGTACGCTTACAGCAATGGACTTTTTTTCCAACCACTGTAATAAAATAAATAAATTGCTTTAGTACTAATAAAGGACCACTGTAATCTATCTTTATGCTATAATTTTTGTTTTATTTCCCTAGCTAGCTGTGGGAACGTCTGTGATTGCATATATTGTTTCTGTAAAACGCCATAATGATGAAAGGGGGAATGCACGGGGTGTTTTATATAAGCGCCACAAACAAATAAGCTGCTGTGTGCCTAAAGCCACAACTATGCAGATATTTGCCTGCACACCATGGATCAACAGAATAGCATCCAAATGGCTTTTTTTATTGCATGATCACATCAGAGTGGTGCAATGTTTCAGAGCCACTCAGGGCCCCTTCGAAGGGACCCTGCGCGGCTCTAAAAGGTTGCACCACTCTCCGATATGATCATGCAATAAAAAAAACTATTTGGATGCTTCTCTGTTGATCCATGGTGTGCAGGCAAATATCTGCAGTGACTTTTGAACCAGTCTCCAGCTGGCCATTGCTACAGCACCCAAATCTTTTCAACGTTTCATTCAAGAACATGTGCGATGGGCATATGGAGTATTAAATACATGACTACTCCATCTTGAATATACAGCCAAATGCAGTGTTGGTTGTACACAGCTACTGTATACTAAAGGCCTGTGGTGATAGGCTTTGTTCATATCAGACAAATTTTGTATTCCCATACGACAAGTATTTGGGAATCCAAAACCTGCTTAAAGCACACCAGGAGAACAATTACAAATGCACCCGTCAGTGAATTCTGAAATATCTCTGTCATGTTGTCTACAGCAGCGGTTCTCAACCTTAGTGAGACCAGGACCTGGTACAAAGCCTTACCTCCAATTAGGGCAAGCAGTTACTGAACTCTAACTACCAAGAGTGATCAACAGCACCCTGGTATAGCTCATTGAGAACTACAAGCCGACCACCACAAAGGTTAGATTGTAACAGCGAGCAGGGAAGAAGATCCTGCGCTCGCTGTGGAAACTTGGACTTTGGGGGTGGGTGTATTTGTAACATGTTACACCCTGCATATGGGTGTAAGATACCGTGAACATCTACTTTAATATCAGTAGGATTGTAGCTCCCTCCATTAATGTTTGTGAGATGTCAGCTGCAGAAGCCAGTATTTGGTGGAAATTCCCAAGGGGTTACACAACACAATGCACAGGTGCAAGAGGCACCCTAATGTGGCCAGACATGGGGAGGGGGAGCATTAGACCTAAGACAGGTGATGTCAGTGCATTTTATAAGTCTTGGCAGGACCCTTGCATATAACCCATATTGCTACAAGAGAGGTGCACATCACACAGCCACTAACGAGGGGCCTCTGAATCGGCACTAATCTCACCAAGCTTACCTATCACCATTACCAGTCCCCTATGGGCTGCCACAAAGCATGTAACATCACTGCCAGTCATTGGTAAGGGCACACTGCTGACCAATGAGGGAGCACAGAGTAATGATGGGCTGCTGGGGTGTACTGCTGTCTGATATGCAGGGAGGCACCCCATCCTCTCTTCTCTTGTTCTCAGGGCTTATCTGTACACCACATTCTGATCCTCCTCCTCGGCGTCTTTCTGTCCTTTTTTTTTCCTTTTCCAATACCAGGGGTGAGCAGCATTCTTTCTCCTTCTTGTGTGTCATCTCTCTTTTTTGCAGTGAAGAATTGAAAGCTAACTTGACCATGTCTGCTCAGTGCCCTGTGAACAGGTACAAATGTAGCTACCAACCACCAAATAACCTTACTGAGCTCCCTGTGACAAACTGGCCATTTTTACCAACTGTTCAGGAAAGCGCTTGAGGTATAAGGTTTGATTCACACCTATGCATTTTTAGTGCATTTTGCACTACAGTCCATTCAACATGGTTTCCTATGGAACACGTTCTGTAGTGCAAAATGCACTAAAAATGCATAGGTGTGAATCGAACCTTATTTTTAGTGCATTTTGCACTACAGAACGTGTTCCATAGGAAACCATGTTGAATGGACTGTAGTGCAAAATGCACTAAAAATGCATAGGTGTGAATAAGACCTAAATGCATGTAATCAGACTGAAAATTCATTCAACTTGTGTTTATCTCTCTTTTTTTTTTTTAAGGTTCATGCAGATGGTGCCCCAATATTACTTTAGCAATCTGCCCCCCAGTGAAAGCAAAGAAATTCTGGAAAAGGCTCTGGTGTGTACAACCAATATCGCTCCCCCGGAAGACCCGCCAGAAAATCAGGGAAAAGCCGCGGAAGAAGAAACATCTAGTGCATCTGAGCAGAGATGTCTCATACAATAAACTTGCCTGGTAAAAAAAAAAAAAAAGGCAATAGAAGTGCAATATGTGTTCCAAACACAAACTAGTTTTAATGAACTGTGAACTTGACAACAGACAGATGTTACACATTCAGGATTTCATAGACTTTTGTATATTTTTCTTGCAGAATTTTGTCTTGATAAAAAAAAAAAATAAAAATCCTGTTTATAGCACTCTGTTGCCGCAACGTGTTCCCTTGTGAAATGTTTTCCCCTTCTGAAGCAGCTGGAAGGAAAGCCAATAAATTGTTAGAACATGGCAGTGCATAAAAAAAAAGAGTCACTGGTTCATCCTGGAAGTTCAGCCATTCTTTACACGGATAGATATTCTTTAAACTTCTCAATGATGGCCTTCATTCTGTCAGCTGGGACCAACATGACTGTCCTGAGAGGCTTCATGGGAACATCATCAAAAGACCACTTTCCTCCTAGCTGTGTGTCGGTCTCTTTCTGTACTGAATAGTTGAATTTCAGGGTTGCTTGCTGCAAAGACACACGCAAAAAAAAAAAAAAAAAAAAAAAAACTTTGTCAACTTCTACTTGCTTACAATTATATAGAAAACAGATCCCTGAATGTATGACGACAACCAACCAGATGGGGTCAGAAAAACAGATTTAGTTATACAATTGTATTTCCATAATTGAAGGTTATGGGTCAAGTCACACCTATGCATGCATTTCCACACAAGACACGCCTGGAATGGGCCCCTTAAAGTGATTGTAAACGCTTGTTTAAAAAAACAAAAACAAACATGTTATACTTAACTCCTCTGTGCAGTGGTTTTGCACAGATCAGCCCAGATCCTCCTCTTCTAGGGTCCCTCTTTGCTGCGCATACCCCCTTCCTCCTTTGAGTGCCCCTCAGCAGGGAGCTTGCTACAGGGGGCACCCAAGCCGAGTCAGAGCTCAGTGTATCCATTCAGACACTGAGCCCTACCTGGCCCTGCCCCCCTCTCCCCTGATTGGCTGACTGACAGCCGTGGGAGCCAAAGGCACTGCTGCTCTGTCTCAGCCAATCAGGAGGAGTGTCTTGGGATGACTGAGGGGATCGTGGACATCGCTGGAGAGAGAAGGGGCTCAGATAGGTAATTAGGGGAGGCTGCTACACACAGAAGTTTTTTTTTTTATCTTAATGCATTAAGATAAAAAAAAAAAAAACCTACCTTTACAACTCCTTTTTAAAAGCAAGAAAAAGGCATCTGCACTACTTTTGGGCAACACAAAGCTCCACACTACACAGGTTTACATGCTTGCCTTTTAGGGTACCAATGTAAAGAAATGGCCATGCCCATATATAAATGCATGTTAACATGGTTTGGTAGCACCTGTGAGAATGCAGGTTTTATTGGACATTACTGTGCACACAGATGTTAATCAAGTATTATAAGGGTGTGTAAAGTATTTTTTTTTAAATACGGTAATAAAAATCATACTTGCCTACTCTGTGCTATGGTTTTGCACAGAGCATCCCTGATCCTCCCCTTAGCTCCCAAGCTGGCTCTGTGTGTCCATAGGACACAGAGAATGTGATCTGTGATTGCCAATGGCTCCTGCATCTCAGCCAATGAGGGAGAGACCTGGGAGAGCCGCTGCTCTCGTTTACATCGCTGGATCAGGTCTGTAGGAGGGGGAGCTTCACACTGAAGTTTTTTTACCTTCATGTATACAATACATAAAAGTAAAAAACCTGCACCCTTTAGAAATATTACTGAAGAACTTTTTTTTTTTTAGACTAATCGCTTCTAGAACCCAACATTGTGACAGATCCTCCTCTTTATTCCACAATATGTCTCCAAAATTACAATCCAATCTATTTCGGGGGGCCAGACTGTATCCCCTTTTATCAGTGCCTAAAATGCTGTATAAGATAGTCCATTCCTTCTATTTAAAATGATAAGTTCACCTTTCGTAACATGTTACACCCATATTCAGGGTGTAACATGTTACAAACGGACCAGCTCCCCGATCTGACAGTTAACACACACACACTGTAGTAATAATTTTAATTGTCCTGTGAATGGAAAAACTGCACTACAAGGTCCTGGGAGCCTTTTTGGCTGTCAGCTTGTAGTTCTCAATGAACTACCATGGCGCTGTGGAGCCCCGGCGTAGTTCATTCTCTCTTCCTGTGAGATTGTATCTGCTTGCCCATACAGGGCTGTACAGGCACACAGATACACCAACAGATCTGCATGGTACCAGCGATCTGCTGATCACTGGTTCAATGCTTCAGGGGCTCAAAAAAAAAAAAAAAAAAAAAATAAATAAATAAATAATGCACATTTTTTTTTACCTGAAAAAAAAAATGAGCTTTTATTCTCTTTCTAAAAAGTGATCTTATCCTTTAAATATCAAATGTTGAAAAAAAAAAAATATGTTAATCGCCATTCATAAAATTGACGCAGCACCTAATGACTTGGATACTTATGATAAAAAAAAGAAAAAAAAAAAAAAAAACACAACTTTCAGACTCTAGTTGCTTTGGTGTGGTGCTCTTATTTATCTATCTGGATTTGGGAAATTAGGTCCATTTAATTCAGGCCCGGGCAACGCTCTGGTTGCTCCCAAACAAGATGGAAACCCAGTTACTTCTTGTGACAGCTGGAAAGTGCTAGCTCTCTGTTTTTTCCTATCATTTGTTGATAGACGAGACCTGCAGAGTTTAGGCCTGGACCTGTCCCTGGCTGGATTTTTCACTCCCCAGCAGCAAAATGGCTGCACAATGGCCCACATCGGATTTTGCTAAATCTCCTACTGTTTAAACGTTATCTCCTACTAGTAACCTCATTATTGAGACATGCAGCTATCCCCGAGCTCCACATGTATCTGCTCCCTCGCCTCCACATCCAGGCAAAGCACAGACCATTCAAATACATATTTTAATTAAATGTAATTGAGCGTGGATTGGAGATGAGGCTCATTTTACACCTAGAATCTGCTGTAAAACATATTTTATGACCACATTAAAATGTAGTTTAACAGCAAGAAATTTATCTGTGGCTGACTATTAAAAATGGGTTTACTATAGGCAAATGATCACTGTTTTACATTGGCGAGCAAAAGAAAAAAGTGACAGGCCAGCAATCTACACAAAATAAACATGTCTCCGTATTGGTTGGAAATATCCTCTTATTTCCTGAAACTATTTTATATTCACATTTGTGGTAACAGCAGGTTTCCCATAGGCCAATATATCAATTTTGTAATCTGAGGTTTGCGGCCCTTTAAAATTGTTTAACCACTTGCTTACAGGGCACTTAAACCCCCCTCCTATCCAGACCGATTTTCAGCTTTCAGCGCTGACGCACTTTGAATGACAATTGCGCGGTCATACAACACTGTACCCAAATGAAATTTTTATCATTTTTTCACCACAAATAGAGCTTTCTTTTGGTGGTATTTGATCACCTCTGCAGTTTTTTTTTTTTAACAAAAAGTAAAGTAAAAAACTGAATTAAAAAAAAAAATTTTAAATTTTTAAAAATATTTTGTTATAAAAAATTTAAAATGGGTCATTTTTCTCCTTCATTGATGTACGCTGATGAGGCGGCAGTGATGGGCACTGATGGGTGGCAGTTATGGGCACTGATTGGCACTGCAGGTGGGCATTGATAGGTGGCACTTGTGGGCACTGATGAGGCAGATGTGCCTCTTCCACTTGGGGACCGATGTCCCTCACATCCGAGCCGGTGATCAGCGTGAGTAGAAAAAACAAACGATTACCGATTTTTTGTTTACATCATGTGATCAGCTGTCACCGGCCCCTTACTCGGATCGGTGATCAGCCGAGTCTCAGTGACTCGGTGATCACAGCGAGCTTGGCGCACACCCTGCAGGGAGCGTGCACAGGGGAGGCCGTCATATGATGGCCTCCCGGGAATTCAGGTCCGCGCTGTGGCAGTCATTCGGCCATAGCGCGGATGTGTAGTGGTTAAAGGTTAATTAAATCCACAAACAAAAATTTAATATATTGCAGCTTACCAGACCTTAGATGTGGTGGCTGCACTGGTTTTCTTTTCTCTTTACCTGGTAATCCTCTGAATAAAACACTTCCCCCGTCTCTGGGTGACTACGCTCACTCCTCCACTGTACCCATTCAGGGAGCCATGGTTGTCACCCAGTCTAGACAACAAACATGGCTTCCTTTCCTCTTCAGGTCCAATACGTGGGAGCGGGGCCGGGGAATTCATAGTTTACAGAGGATAGCTTGAAGGAAGATAACTGTTTGATATCAGTTGAAACTCAGTGATAAGGACATGGCATTTCTGGCCAGAGTAACAGGTTATTTCCTATTCTTGCTAAAAAAAAAAAAAAAAATGTTCTTAGGCTGGAAAAAGAAAATTAGGTACCTCACCATGTCCAATGACTGGAATGCTGCACTGTACAGTGCCTTGAAAAAGTATTCATACCCCTTGAAATTCTCCACATTTTGTCATGTTACAACCAAAAACGTAAATGTATTTTATTGGGATTATATGTGATAGAACAACACAAAGTGGCACATAATTGTGATGTGAAAATGAAGAATGGTTTTCCAAATTTTTTACAAATAAAAAATGTGAATAGTGCGGCGTGCATTTGTATTCCGCCCCCTTTACTCTGATACCCCTAACTAAAAAATCTAGTTGGACCAATTAACCTCAGAAGTCACCCAATTAGTAAATAGAGTCCACCTTTGTGTAATTTAATCTCAGTATAAATACAGCTGTTCTGTGAAGCCCTCAGAGGTTTGTTAGAGAACCTTAGTGAAAAAAACAGCATCATGAAGGCCAAGGAACACACCAGACAGGTCGGGGATAAAGATGTGGAGAAGTTTAAAACAGAGTTAGGTTAATAAAACATATCCCAAGTTTTGAACATCTCACGGAGCACTGTTCAATCCATCATCCGAAAATGGAAAGAGTATGACACAACTGCAAACCTACCAAGACATGGCCGTCCACCTAAACTGACAGGCCGGGCAAGGAGAGCATTAATCAGAGAAGCAGCCAAGAGGCCCATGGTAACTCTGGGGGAGCTGCAGAGATCCACAGCTCAGGTGGGAGAATCTGTCCACAGGACAACTATTAGTCATGCTCTCTGGCCTTTATGGAAAAGTGGCAAGAAGAAGCCATTGTTGAAAGAAAGCCCTATGAATTCCCATTTGAAGTTTGCAAGAAACCATGTGGGGGGCACAGCAGACATGTGGAAGGTGCTCTGGTCACATAAGACCAAAATTTAGCTTTTTGGCCTAAAAGCAAAATGCTATGTGCGGCGGAAAACTAAAACATTGCACATAACCCTGAACACACCATCCCCACCGTGAAACATGGTAGTGGCAGCATCATGTTGTGGGGATGCTTTTCTTCAGCAGGGACAGGGAAGCTGGTCAGAGTTGATGGGAAGATGGATGGAGCCAAATACAGGGCAATCTTAGAAGAAAACCTGTTAAGAGTCTGCAAAAGACTTGAGAATGGGTTGGAGGTTCACCTTCCAGCAGGACAACGACCCTAAACATACAGCCAGAGCTACAATGAAATGGTTTAGATCAAAGCAGATTCATTAGTTTGACTGGGCCATTCTAATTGAGAATCTGTGGCAAGACTTAAATTGCTGTTCACAGATGCTCCCCATCCATTTTGCAAAGAAGAATGGCCAAAAGTTTCGCTCTCTAGATGTTCAGAGCTGGTAGAGACACAAAAAGACCTGCAGCAAAAGGTGGTTCTACAAAGTATTGACTCAGGGAGGCTGAATACAAATGCACATCACACTTTTCAGATATTTAGTTGAAAAAAAAATTTAGAAAACCATTTATCATTTTCCTTCCACCTCACAATTATATGCCACTTTTGTGTTGGTCTATCACATAATATCCATTTAAGTTTTTGGTTGCAACATGACAAAATTGGGAAAATTTCAAGGGGTATGAATACTTTTTCAAGGCACTGTATTACTTATGCCGCGTACACACGGTCGGACTTTCCGGCATACTTGGTCCGGCGGACCAGAGTGTGCCGGACAATCCGCCCGTGTGTAGGCACCGGCGGACTTTTCCGGCGGACTTTTTCCCAAAAGCCCGCCGGACCTAGATTTGAAGAAAGTTCTAAATCTTTCCGCCGGACTCAGTTTCGGGCGGAAAGTCCGCTCGTGTGTGTGCTGGTCCGACGGAAAGCCCGCTCGTGTGTAGGCTGGTCCGACGGACCAGATACAACACGAGGGCAGGGTATTGCATCTCACGCTCGCTGCAATAGGAAAAACAAATTTTCCTATTGCGGCGAGCGCGGGGCAAACCAGGCCCTTAGGTCTGGTATGGATTATAAAGGGAAGCCCCTACGCCGAAAAAAAACGGCGTGGGGTCCCCCCTAAAATCCATACCAGACCCCGATCCGAGCACGCAGCCTGGCCGGTCAGGAAAGGGGGTGGGGACGAGCGAGCGCCCCCCCCCCCCCCCTCCTGAACCGTACCAGGCCGCATGCCCTCAACATGGGGGTGGGTGCTTTGGGGGAGGGGGGCGCCCTGCGCCCCCCCCCCCAAAGCACCTTGTCCCCATGTTGATGAGGACAAGGGCCTCTTCCCGACAACCCTGGCCGTTGGTTGTCGGGGTCTGCGGGCGGGGGCTTATCGGAATCTGGGAGCCCCCTTTAATAAGGGGGCCCCCAGATCCCGGCCCCCCACCCTATGTAAATGAGTATGGGGTACATGGTACCCCTACCCATTTACCTAGGAAAAAAGTGTAAGTAATAAAACACACTACACAGGTTTTTAAAATATTTTATTAAACAGCTCCGGGGGGGAATCTTCCTCCGGCTTCGGGGGTCTTCTTCCGGCTTCGGGGGTCCCTCCGCTTCATCTTCTCCCGGCGTCCGGTTGGTTCTTCTCCGCTCTCTTCTCCCGGTGTTCCTGTTCTTCGGCCGGCTCCTCCGCTGTCTTCAGGTAGCTCTCTTGCCAGCAGAGGTCCGGACTTCTGGGCTTCTGGGCTTCTTCTCTTCTCTTCTCCAGATGTTGACACGACGCTCTCTCCGGCTGGACTGCTCTCCGAGGGCTGCGTTGTGACTTATATAGGCGGAGACCCCGCCCCCTTTTGATGTCACAGTCCCTGGGCATGCTGGGACTGTGACGTTTTAGGGGGCGTGGTCAACATCACCCAGTGACCACGCCCCCTAAAACGTCACAGTCCCAGCATGCCCAGGGACTGTGACATCAAAAGGGGGCGGGGTCTCCGCCTATATAAGTCACAACGCAGCCCTCGGAGAGCAGTCCAGCCGGAGAGAGCGTCGTGTCAACATCTGGAGAAGAGAAGAGAAGAAGCCCAGAAGCCCAGAAGCCCAGAAGTCCGGACCTCTGCTGGCAAGAGAGCTACCTGAAGACAGCAGAGGAGCCGGCCGAAGAACTGGAACACCGGGAGAAGAACCAACCGGACGCCGGGAGAAGATGAAGCGGAGGGACCCCCGAAGCCGGAAGAAGACCCCCGAAGCCGGAGGAAGATCCCCCCCCCCGGAGCTGTTTAATAAAATATTTTAAAAACCTGTGTAGTGTGTTTTATTACTTACACTTTTTTCCTAGGTAAATGGGTAGGGGTACCATGTACCCCATACTCATTTACATAGGGTGGGGGGCCGGGATCTGGGGGCCCCCTTATTAAAGGGGGCTCCCAGATTCCGATAAGCCCCCGCCCGCAGACCCCGACAACCAACGGCCAGGGTTGTCGGGAAGAGGCCCTTGTCCTCATCAACATGGGGACAAGGTGCTTTGGGGGGGGGGGGGGGGCGCAGGGCGCCCCCCTCCCCCAAAGCACCCACCCCCATGTTGAGGGCATGCGGCCTGGTACGGTTCAGGAGGGGGGGGGGGCGCTCGCTCGTCCCCACCCCCTTTCCTGACCGGCCAGGCTGCGTGCTCGGATCGGGGTCTGGTATGGATTTTAGGGGGACCCCACGCCGTCTTTTCGGCGTAGCGGGGTTCCCCTTTATAATCCATACCAGACCTAAGGGCCTGGTATGCCCCGCGACGGGGCTAGTAAGGTGTCAATCTCGCCGATAAAAGCGGCAAGATTGACATCCTTTTCTAGTCCCGTCGCACCTGAGTCACGTTCAAAATGAACGGACTTGTCCGTGTGTGGGCAAGTCCGTTCATTCTGAAAGTCCGCCGGAACTCCGGCGAAAGTCCGTCGGAAAGACGGGCGGACTTAGCCCGCCGGAAAGTCCCGGCGTGTGTGGGCAAGTCCGTCCGTTTTAAAGTCCGGCGCACCTGGCGGACAAAGTCCGTCGGAAAGTGTGCCGGACCAAGTAGGATAGAAAGTCCGCTCGTGTGTACGCGGCATAACTCACTAACGGTTTACTAACTTAATAAAACCAATGGCCACTACTGCATACTCCTACTGCTTGACCTCTCTGCGGCCTTTAATACTGTTGACCACCCGCTCAATAAACACCAATACTATGACCCCCAAGATTCTGCTCTATCCTGGTTCTCCTCCTACCCATCACAGAGCTCCTTCAGTGTTACCTATTGCCCCTTTCTGTGGGGGTCCCCCAAGGCTCTGTTCTTTGGACCCCTTCTCTTCTCTATCTACACCTTCTCCCTTGGTCACTTGATAACCGCCCACGGCTTCCAATACCATCTATACGCCGACGACACCCAAATCTATCTGTCTACTCCTCACCTCACTCCTTCAGTCTCCTCTTGCATTACTAACATACATATCAGCATGGATGTCGGACCACTACCATAAACTAAATCTCTCTAAAACAGAGTTGATAATATACCCCCCCCCCCCCCTTCATGACTTTTCTATCAATAATGCAACCATCAATCCCTCCCCTCATGCCAGGGTACTAGGTGTAATCCTAGACTCGGACTTGTCCTTTCAAGCCCCATATCCAATCGTCAAAGGCTGGAAGAATTCACCTCCATAACATCTCTAAAATATGCGCCTTTTTAAACTAATGAGACCACCAAGCTCCTCATTCACTCCCTTGTTATCTCTCGCCTTGACTATTGCAACTCCCTTCTCAGTGGCCTACCTCTCCATAGGCTCCTCCCCTCTTCAGTCTATCATGAATGCTGCTGCCTTTTACCTTCCCAACCACTCAGTGTCTGCCACCCCTCTCTGCCAATCCCTCCACTGGCTCGGGATCACCCAGCTAATTAAATTCAAAGTACTAACCACAACATACAAAGCCATTCACAACTCTGCCCCGAGCTACATCACCAATCTCATCTCCAAATATCACCCAAGCTGTCCTCTACGCTCCTCTCAAGACCTCCTACTCTCAGGCTCGCTCGTCTCCTCCTCCCATACTCGTCTCCAGAGCCTCTCCCATCCTCTGGAACTCTCTACCTCAACCTGTCTGGTTATCTCCTACTAGCTGCCTTCAGGCAATCCCTGAAAACTCATCTCTGCAACAAAGCTTCACACTCCAACTAATCTTTAACTACTTCCATCAGTTCATTCCCCACAGTTACAACCTTTTGTACCACCTGCCCCACCCTATTAGATTGTAAGCTCTTCTGAGCTCTTAATCCTCTTGTATTTTATTGTATTGTCTCCCTCTTATAATTGTAATGTGCTGCATAAACTGTTGGCGCTATATATATCCTGTATAATAATAATATTACATTTTTGTTCTTGAGTTTCAAAACCCATTAAATAGGCAGCTTACCCAAGAGCTATATTTCAGTAATGCAGCCTGGTGGCCTAAAGCTGACCACTTACCGGACAATGAAGTTGCCCTTTACTTTCATAACCAATAGGGCACTGTAGAAAGTCAAAGAGCAACCGATGTTCTTGGAAAAAGTCCATAAGGTGGATGGAACCAAACCAGAACTTACCTCATAAAAAAACTCATCTTCAGCGTTTGCAAACATCATCTCCTCCTTGCCCTGAGGTCCTCCACTGACAATGGATTTCTCCGGTTCCATTAAAGTTTTGCTGATAATGAGATAGTAATAGCATTTGCCGCATGGCTTGTTGGTTCGCTGGGCTTCTGCAAGCTCTTTCCTGTTTGGAAGTACAAGGGGGAACAGTTAAAATGACACTAAATGATATTCTTCATTCTTCAAAAAATAATCCATACACATCCACTGCTTAAGGCTACATTCATTCACACAAGATCATGGGCGGAATCGCCGCATTCACGAATGGCTGCAAAACAAGGGAAGCGCTTGCAAATTGTGACACTGTCACCCAAAAGCAGCTCATGTTCCTTTTTGAGCAAAACAAGTGCTGCGATTGCGATGCCATTAGAAGTAAGGACATCGAAAACACGTCCCACGTTTTGCAGCCATTTGAAATCGTTGGGCGGAATCGATTCTACCTGCGATCATGTGTGAATGCAGCCCAATAGTCCCGTAATCTGCTTTTCATTGAATTATTCCTTACTGTGTTTTTCTGCCTTATTGTAACTTTCCCAGTGAGCTACCAAACTTCTCCTTTTCCCCACTCACATGGAAAACTATATATATATATATATATATATATATATATATATATATATATATATATATATATATATATATATATATATATATATATATAATGAGATTTAATGATGGCTTTGAGCAAGGTACTTTTTGAGGTAAGAATACAGACTTGAATAGAATTTTTTTTTTTTTTAACCAGAGATTAGTATCAAAATTAACCACTTCATCCCCGGAAGATTTTCCCCCTTTAATGCTATACGGCACTGCGTCGCTTTAACTGAAAATTGTGCGGTCGTGCGACGCTTTACCCAAACAAAATTGATGTCTTTTTTTACCCACAAATAGAGCTTTCTTTTTGTGGCATTTGATCAACTCTGCGGTTTTTATTTTTTGCGCTATAAACAAAAAAAACAAAAAAAACATAATTTTGGGGAAAAAAAAAAAATTTTATTTTTTGCTATAATAAATAAATATCCCCAATTTTTTTTTAATTTCTTCATCAGTTTAGGCCAATATGTATTCTTCTACATATTTCTGGTAAAATAAATAAAATAAAAAAAAAAAAAAAAAAAAAAAAAAAAAATCGCAGTAAGCGTATAATAATTGGTTTGCGCAAAAGTTATAGCGTCTACAAAATAGGGGAAAGATTTATGGCATTTTTATTATTATTTTTTTGACTGTACGGGGGGTGGGGGGGTCCAGTGCGATTTTGATGCATTCCACCACGTTCCAGTGCAGGAAAAATGCAGCATTTCTACTATTTTTTTTTTCTGGAACTGACCTCACTGGTGCAAACTATGCCATTGTAAACCATATAACCTACTTACTAAAAAATGTATTCTGCCCACTGAAATAAGTGAACGCTCAAGCTCTTCAGACACCTAGCGTTAATGCGCGTTTAGCTGCGTTTCTACACATCAAGTGTGTCTCCTGCCAAAATGCTGCTGCCCCTGAGACACACTGGCAATTTGTTTTTTTACCAGCCTCTAAACCCCTATGTGTACACGGACACATAGGATAACATGCAGGAGCGTTTTAAAAGGCACACTAAAAAAAAAAAAAAAAAAAAAAAACCAACGCCAGACGCCCATAACAGCAGCATTTAAAAAAAAAATGCCCTGTGTGCATCAGACCTCAGACCTTATTGAGAAGCAGTCACAACTAGACTTATGCCAAAAAAAAAAAAAAAATCAGTCTTAAAATATCACTACACCCACATCATAAAAAAAACTCAAATGATGTATTACATACTGTTCATACTTAGTCACGATGGGATTCGTTTTCTGCAAAAAAAACTGGTTGATCATGATGCTTTCTATCTGCACCTTCTGTTCATGTCCCCAATTCAGCAGATGTGGTGGCAACTCTGCACATGCTCAGTTTTCAGTGAGTTTCTATGCTAAGCAGTTCTACCCCATCACATCTGAGCAGCCCATGTGACTATAAAGCCACACATGTGGGCATATACACAGTGGTAAATGACTGTCCACTCCCTTCCTCCCCCACCATGCCCACTAACCAGCTAAACACAATGGGGGAGGGATATTACATGTAGATTAATGGAGGCTTCACCTCCCTCTTACTTTAAGACACAGGCTGGAGGGGCGTGACACAGCCTGTGACTGACAGAAATCCGCCCACACCATTTTCTTGCCAAAAAAATAATAAAGATTTGATTTCAAATATATATTTGTATGATAATTTAAATTGGATACTTATTTATTTTTACTCTGTATTCCAAAGGCAGATTTTTTTGAACATGTGACCAGCAGCAGAGGCCTAGAAGCTACTCCTGCTGTTTCCCTACAGACAGGCTGGGAAAGATCTGGGTCATGTGACAGCTGTATGTAGATTAGAAAAAAGGTACTTAGATTTTTTTTTTTTCATTATTAAAATAATTAGTGCCATCATCCCTACACAGAAAGTGAAGGGACAGTGTAAGCTAAACAGCGTGTATTTAGTATCACTTTAAACCTGAATTTCAGGCAAAAATCTAAATACAGATGGAATACTTATATACTTACCTGTCAAAACGATTTGCGTTTCTGTCTATCCAGTCCTGGGATTCACACAACTCTGCCACTCAACACAGCCCTGTCTAGCAGGGCAGAAGACCTGATTTTCTCTGCTGCAGTTAAAGTGGTTGTAAAGGCAGAAGTTTTTTTTCATCTTAATGCATCATTCTGTGTGCAGAAGCCCCCCTAATACTTACTGGAGATCATCCAGCAATGTTGCACGAAAGACTCGGCTGTCTGGGACTCTCCCTCCTCATTGGCTGAGACAGCAGCGAAGTGCCATTGGCTCCTGCCGTTGTCAATCAGTGAGCCGAGAGGGAGAGAGAGGCAGGGCCGAGGCTCCGTGTCTGAATGGACACAGGGAGCTGCAACTCGGCTCGGGTGCCCCCATTGCAAGCTGCTTGCTGTGGGGACACTCAACAGGAGGGAGGGGCCAGGAGCACCAAAGAGCGACCCGAGAAGAGGAGGATCCGGGGCTGCCCTGTGGAAAACCACTGCACAGACGAGGCAAGTATAACTTTTTTTTTGTTAAAAATAATAAAACAAGAAAAAAAAAAAAAACATGAGACTTTATTATCACTTTATGCAACACTTGCAGGTCTTGTTACTACCCCAGCTTGTGACTGGACAGTGAAAAGAGAAGCAGAAGCCTGTTGAGCACACTTTGCTCTCTATCTCCTCTTATCAGCATGTTCCGTGAACTCTGCTGTATAGGGGCATGCAAAAGAGTTATACATATCAAGTCAAACTAGGCACTTATACCTTGTGTATTTAAAAAAAAATATATATATATATATATTAAAACAGAGCTAAACGCTAACAAAATGATTTTTTAATTGAACCCTTCTGCATAAAAAAAAAAAAAAAAAAAAAAAAAAAATCGCAAATTTTTTATTATATTTTTTTACAGTATTATATGTATTTATTTTTGTGCCATAAAGTGGCACTTTTGGGTTTCCAGCCACGGCCGGGACCCACTGCCTCCTGGAATAGCTACATCACAGCTATCCCAGGAGGCAGTGTGTTACTAAGTGGCCACTGTGCGGCGCATGCGTGGCAGATTTGTGCAACTGCTGCCAGGTAGTATAGTGGCAACCTGCAAGACGCAACGTACAGAAATCCTCCCCTTACACGTGGGCATATGCACCACTGGCCTCTGCCTGGTCTTGGATACCTGGAAGACACCAGTAGCACATATACGCACATGCCTTAGTTTTAAAAGATGGCGGCGCAGTAAAGGGGAGAGGAAGAAAAAGCTCATTCGGCAGTTTCGTTCCGCTTTAAGAAACAGTATTCTTGCATGAATGTGTGCATTTTAGATCTGTCCGGAGTTCAGCTTTAAATACTGGACCGATCTCATAGCTGCCATGGTCTCCAGCAGCTCTTTGCAGATGACCAAGCTCTAATTAGGTCATAAATTCCACCTCAATCCTGAGATGTAATATAAAAGAGAGTCCAATGAGTGATTTATAACTTCTCAATGTGGAGGAATAAATTCTTCCTAAAATTTGGCAATAACAATAAACGTTATGCAAATGAGCGTTGGTTAAATGAGAAGTGTGCTGTGTAAACAGAAACACAACATATCGCTGACAATTTACTATTAAATTACAGGCCCGGAGCCAGCTCATTTATACCGGGATCTGCTTATAGCGCGCAGCGCCATTTACAGCCATTACTGCTAGTCTGACCCGGAGGCTCGCTACTTCATTTGTGCTGCAATCTTAACTAGATTTACTGCAGTCGTGTCAGTGCGAAAACCAGTAATTTCTCCATATCTAGGGGTGACCCTTCTCCTGCGCGACACCCACTTCTCCGCAATTAACAATTTACAGCCGCCAGACCCAAACGCCACTCTGTGCCGGAATTAATAATGGAATTCATAGTTCATGGCAGGTTAACAAGGAAAGCCCGAGCACCATGTATCATCTTATGGAAAATGCATTTACACAGTTTTTTTTTTGTAATTTTATACTGTTATTGCTTTGGTATTATTGTATAGTTGAAGAGGGCAGGTGAAGAATATAATTTTCCGACTTTTTATGATGCATTCAATTTTTAAAGGTTTTTGTTTAAAAGCTTAAAGCTGAACTCCAGGCAAACAGCAAAATTCAATTTGGTTCGCTCCAAAACTTGCGAACAGGCAAAAAATACGGAAGAACACCGTAAAAGTCTATGGGACACGAACATGAAAAATCAAAAGTGCTCATTTTAAAGGCTTATATGCAAATTATTGCCATAAAAAGTGTTTGGGGACCCGGGTCCTGCCCATCAATGCAAAAAAAGTTTTAAAAATGGCCGTTTTTTCGGGAGCAGTGATTTTAATAATGCTTAAAGTGAAACAATAAAAATGAAATATTCCTTTAAATATCGTACCTGGGGGGTGTCTATAGTATGCCTGTAAAGTGGCGCATTTTTCCCATGTTTAGAACAATCCCTGCACAAAATGACACTTCTAAAAAGAAAAATTGTCATTTAAAACTGATCGCGGCTGTAATGAATTGTCGGGTCTCGGCAATATAGATAAAAGTAATTGAAATAAAGATGGCATGGGTGTCCGCGCCCCCCCCCCCCCCATTACCAGGCCCTTTGGGTCTGGTATAAATATTAAGGGGAACCCCGAACCAAAAGAAAAAAAAAAAAATTTTGCGTAGGCCCCCCCTCCAATAACAGGCCTTTATCCGAGCACGCAACCTGGCAGGCTGCAGGAAAAAAGGAAGGGGGACGAGAGAGCGACCCCCCTCCTGAACCATACCAGGCCACATGCCCTCAACATTGGCAGGATGCTTTGGAGTAGCCCCTCAGTGTCACACAAATGCTGTGACACTGAGCTGAAGTGAGAGACAACGAACAAAGGTATGTGCATTTACTCCCTCTAGTGGAGATTTAAGGCATGACAACATTTTACCCAAGGAAGAAAAACCACAGGTGGACTTTTTACAGTTCCCAGGCTTCTTCCCTTACCTTATTCCTCGCCACAGACAGATCCAAACTTCACCCATCACAGCGGGCTGCGTTTAGCAAACCTTCAAGGACCGGGTCCCTTTTTATCGGGGTTCCACTCCCTTGGACCTGTATAGCACCCCGCCAGGAAAAACATTAGTTAATGTGAGCATGACCAAAGCACTGGGTCCCGGGGTCCAGCCCTGCAAGGAGAGGCGTTACAGGCAAAACCTCGTTCTTCCTATACGAGGCCCGGGTACCATCCACTTTGGCCTCAGTGACACTTTGGATGGATCCGGTCTGTGGAGGCTATTTAAATCCAGTAAAGAATCCCTCCAGCAGAGCTCTTCAGAGCACATCTTCACTCATGACCAACACCTTAGACACTGGCGAAAAAACTGAGGTACGTCTGGTAAGAGGAGGGGTTATATAGGGAGTGAACTTCCTGTTTTGGGTGTGCCAGTGTCCATTACCTGAAGGTGCCTATATACCCATATAGTTAATACTATGGCTCTGTGTCCCATGATGTAATATATATATATATATATATATATATATATATATATATATATATATATATATATACACACACACACACACACACACACACACACACACACACACACACACACACACACACACACACACACACATATATATATATATATACACATACACATATATATATATATATACACATACACATATATATATATATATACACATACACATATATATATATATATATATATATACATACATACACACACACACACACACACATACATACATACATACATACACACACACACACATATATACATACATACACACATATATACATACACACATATATATACTTTGAAGTGAACAGCCGCAGATCATACACATAGATTAAACAAATCCTCCTACATAAGTTTTACTTGTATATCTGCTGTCTTCAGCTTTCTATATTCTTTAGAAAGTGCATATCCTGTTAGAAATCTGTCTTCCTGTTTCAGTAGTGGGAGGGGAGTTTTGACATAAACTGTGCGAGAGTTGATTAGAGGAAAGGCACACACCCCCTCCACATAAGCAGAGGAACGAAGAAACTTGCAGAGCTGTGCTGTGAATAGACAAGCTCTCTGCTTACCTGTCTCTAAGCTCCCTCCCTAACACAAATTTCCAGCTGCTTTCATCTCCTGTGTTGGAGAACATAAGAGAAGTTATCATGCTGATAACAGAAGAACTGAGCAGCAGTGGGACTTAGGGCTTTGGAGAGAGATAAGAGATAAGAGAGAGATACACTGCAGATATATGTGTCAGGTCAGATTTCATGAATCGGGTTTACAACCACTTTAAGGGTTCACATTTACATGCATCACAAGGGGTCTACACTATGACAGCATTCTCAGTGATGCTTCTTGGATATCACGTCCAAGTATAGGGGATAAGCTACAGCCTTGAACTGTGGTTTCTTACTCTAGCTCTTTTGCTTCCTAGGTCTTTGCGTTAGACGCTGCAGGCCTGGTTCAAAGTATGCCCTGGGATCCCTGATTTTGTGACACATCACAATTAATCTCCATCTATAGCTGGACCCATGCACTGGGGATGGCCGATACCTTCCATGAGCAAGTCTAAGCCATTGGGTGTGCTAGCCAAGAGAGAGGAGGACACTGCAACATGGAGGAAGAGTTTGTAGAGCTCGGGGGACAAAACACACACAGGGGGTAGGAACATGGAGGGATGGGGGTACTTTAGATTTTGTCCAGAGATGGGCTTTAAACTTTACCATCCTATCCATTTGAGGACAAGCAAATACTGAATGGGAAGGGTGTTCCCCCCCATAGACATCAGTAAATGAGATCTAAGATTACCTAGCCTGTCTGATGATCAGCGTACAGGCAGTTCTCCTCAGCACAGAGGCTCTCTGAATTGTACACAATCATTTTTTACTTGTGACAGCGAAGCAGAAACAGTTTCAGTACAAAATTCATTAAAACAGCATTTTCCCAATTTGAAAGCTGTACAGATTATAAATGAATCTTAACAAGAAGCACTGTGGTTTTTGTGCTCCAAACATATGAGAAACAATTACAGTTCTACTTTTCATAGGAAAACAAAGACAGAACATATCCTGCCTCTACTAATCATATCAAATTCATTGTCACATTGTTACAGTTTTTAGTCTTTGCACTTCAACACATTTACATTTAAATAACATCTTTGATGGTGACTGAAGGAAAATGAGAAAAAAAAAAAGCTGGAAATTAGACTTACTGGAGCTGCTGGTGCATGGGCAGAGCAATCTGTGCAGGAACATTAATGAATCTCTCGCTGAGGAGAAGGCCTACAGGTTTGCTGTTGTCATTAAAAACTTTATCCAACTGTTCGACTATGCTCTGATCGCAGGTGTTCTCACATTGGCTCAGAACCAGTTCTTTAACTTGCTCAGCACATGGGGTATCCTAAGAAAACAAAATAGTGTCCTCATTAAGGAAGTTATTACAGCATGTTTTCAGAAAGTACTAATTTTAAGCCATAGTCTAAAAATTAGCATTTTTGGATTATCTAAAATTCCTTTTCTTTTTGGAAAATTCTGTTTGTTTTCAAACCACCAAACCAAAAAAGGATAGTACAATAAAACATACATACACTAGTCTCCTGGACCAGAATCCTAACTATACATAATCATCTAAATACGAGGTAGAAAACCCACCATTCCCCCTATCCTCTATCGTTGCAAAATGCCTGCAGTGGACTAAGCAAAGATATGGCGAGTCCACTGTACAGTAGAAAGGATTTTTACTATAGGGTCGCAACACTAAAGGCCTCAAGGTACCCTTGGCTGGAAACGTACAATTAGGTTCATATATAATTGGACACAGGCACAAAATTTCAGATTTTTTTCAGGTATTTACCAAAACACATTCAAGCTATAGTTATATAATGGATATGGGCTGAAAGTTCACACTCTCGGGTTTAATTTGAGGGTATGTACATCCAAATCAGAGGAAGGGTTTAGGAATTACAGCTATAAGAATAGCCATCCCCCTTTTTTAAGGGACCAAAAGTAATGGGACAATTGAATCAAAAAATGTTCATCGGCACGTGTGGGCTACTCCTTCGTTATTTCGTTATTAAGCAGGTAAAAAGTCTGGAGATGATTCTAAGTGTGGTTTTGGCCTTTGGATTCTATTGCTGTGAACCTACATCATGCGATCAAAGGAGCTGTCCATGCAAGTGAAACAGGCCATTGTAAGGCTTCAAAAAAATGAAACAAATCCATCGGAGAGATAGCAGCAACATTAGGAGTGGCCAAATCAACAGTTTGGTACATTCTGATTAAAGAATGACGCACTGGTGAGCTCAGCAACATAAAAAAGGCCTGGATGTCCACTGAAGACAACAATAGTGGTGGATGATCGCAGGATCCTCTCTATGGTAAAGAAAAACCCATTCACAACATCCAGACAAGCTAAGGACACTCTCCAGGAGGTGGGTGTATCATTGTCAAAGTCTACAATCAAGAGAAGACTACACAAGAGCAAATAGAGAGGGTTCACCACAAGGTGCAAACCATTCATAAGCCTGAAGAATACAAAAGCCAGATTAGGATTTGCCAAAAAACATCTAAAAAAGCCAGGCCAGTTCTGGAAAAGCATTCTTTGGACAGATGAAACTAAAATTAATCTGTACCAGAATGACAGAAAGAAAAAAGTGTGAGGAAGGCTTGGAACGGCTCATGATCCAAAGCACACAACGTCATCTGTAAAACATGGTGGAGGCAGTGTGATGGCATGGGCATGCATGGCTTCCAGTGGGACAGGGTCATTGGTGTTTATTGATGATGTGACAGAAGACAGAAGCAGCCGAATAAATTCTGCAGTGTTTAGAGATATACTGTCAGCCCAGTTGATTGGACGGTGCTTCACAGTACAGATGGACAATGATCCAAAACACTGCAAAAACAACCCAGAAGCTTTTGAAGGAAAAGAAGTGGAATATTCTGCAATGGCAGAGTCAATCACCTGATCTCAACCTAATTGAGCATGCATTTCACTTGTTGAAGGCAAAACTAAAGGCAGAAAGACCCACAAAGAACTGAAGACAGCTGCAGTTAGAGCCAGAAAGGAGGAAACAGTGGCATCACTAGGGTTGGTGTCACCCGGTGCGGTAAAACATGGTGTCACCCCCGCTCCCCCAACTATAGTCACCCCTCAATACAGACCCCACCTCCTTCAGTACAGACCTCCTTCCAAGTATAGTCCCCCCCTCAGTACAGACCCTCCCTCCACAAAGTATAGTCCCCCCCCTCAGTACAGACCCTCCTCCCTCAGTATAGATCCCCTACTAAGTATAAACCTCCTCCATCAGTACAGACCCCCCTCAGTACAAACCACCCCCTCCTCCATTAGTACAGACCCCTCCCCCAGGACAAAGCACCCCCCTCCATTAGTACAGACCCCTCCCCTATGACAAACTACCCCCCTCCATCTGTACAGCCCCCCCAGGACAAACTACACCCTTTATCAGTAGTAGAGCCCCCCCACCTGTCACAACATCACGGAGGACATCCCCCCTCATCGCAAGCTGACACCCCCTCCCCCCCGCCCGTTAATGCACTAGCTCGGGTGGCTCAGATACATGGAATACCTGGGCGGCAGCTGGAGAGGAAAGCACAGCGTGCAGCCCCGCTGCCCGGGTGGAGAATGGACAGCAGCTCTGTAGTGAGAGACAGAGGAGAAGGAGAACACCCGTGGTTGCGGCGCTGGAGGTGGGTGTCCAGCTGAAAGCAAAAAAAAAAACTTCCAAATCAGCCAGGGCTTTCCTCACCCTCAGGATGGTGTCACCCCTGTAGCGGGTGGCACACCAGGTGCGGATCGCACCCCCCTAGCAACGCCACTGGGAGGAAACCCAGTCTTTGGTAATGTCCATGGGTTCCAGACTTCAGGTAGTCATTGCCAGTAAAGGATTCTCACAAAAAGAAAATTAAAAATGAACATTAATGATTATATTCATTTGTCCATTTACTTTTAGTAGCGACTAAGGCTATTGCCGAAACATGTCAGCATTATTTTAGAAAGAAAGAATTGTTGGGACTTTATATGAGGCCATGACTATCCAGTACACAGGTCTCCATCCCTAATAATATGAAAAGAAGGGGAAATTGGGGGTAGAAAGGGCAATGGGACTTTATACAAAACACAACACTGAGGTAGGATGAATCATTCAATAAAGGTAAACATAGTGTCAGCATTATTGTTACTCTGATATACCACTGAAAGGACACTTCAAGAATTACAGTCTTGCCGGCGCTTCTTACCATTGTTGCATTGGAGTGTGTTGGGATACGTCGAGCCTCGGCACCTGTGAGGTGACCTGGTGTATGGATTGGGTTGTCGCTGCAGAGAGCGCTGTTACCCTTTTTTTTCTCTCATCCAATAGTGGACGTGGTCAGTCAACCAGCACTGCCATACCTTTTAAAATTTTCTCAGGCACCCCCATCTCAAGTACGCTGCCTTATACAATGACAGCACTTTATTAATTAGGCCTTTCCAAAAATGATTGGGAAGGAGCCTCTGGCTTTTTCCAGTATAAAAGTATGGATTTAGGAGCATACAATAGGGTAATAGACAGGAGCGTTCTCTGCACCCTAGTTGGTGCCAGATCTTCAACCAGCCCCAAAAGGCAGGCCAGTATTGTCAACAGAACCATCATTAAGGCAAGCTCATGTAAAGTATGGGTTACCCCCAGCCTGAATTCCTGTATTACTGGGCAGTAAAATTACCTTTCTTTGAGTATATGACACAAGGCATCTTCATATTTCTGATTACTTATGGGGCTACCTTTGGGGGGGGGGGGTGCACACTGGCAAAAAATAAGGCATAACCCCTCCTATAGCTCAGCTAAGCCTTAGTTTTGTAACAAGTAATGTAAGGACAAACACAAAGAGTTGGATCCCTGTGATGTACTCCAAGAAAAGGATTTTACAGGTAAACCCAACATCCTAATTTGTTCATTTTTATATCAGAGGCCACAGAGCATCTTCATATTCATTACCAAAGCACTGAACATGAATAGTGGGCAAGGTGGCTACAAAGCCAATAACCCAAAAACAGACCAAAGCCAATAACCAAAAACATAACAGGTTCAAATGGAGAAGTCTGTACCACAATCACCACTAAATGAAAGTTCCACAGAGACAGAGGGACTGCACCGGCAGAACGATTCACCTGAGACAAGATAGGTCTCTGAAACCAAATAGCTAAAGCAGAAATCTGCACCTAATGGTACTTTAAGGGTAACTTCATTTTCGTGGGGCAAAAAATTTGCAAATAAAAGAAAAAAATAATATAGCGTATACAAATTGCACAAGTCACATTGTAATTGAATGTTATTAAAAATTACTTTTCTGTTTAAATCTGCAGTCGCTTTAATTTTCTGAAAATCCAATGCAAATTGGCTACCTGGAGGTGTTCTGTAAACAGAATGTGTACTGAACACACCCCAGAAACATAATTTCCTGCTTGTGTGATTGGCTCACCGATTTTCCTAGAAGTCTGCACTAAGATACAAGTCAGATTTCATGCATCCCCTGCAACAAAAATGTATTTTTGGTAAGACACTCCCATTATATTAATTTTCCCACATGGACACAGAGAAACAGAGGGATTTCTTCAGAATAACAAAAAGGTAGGAATCTGCAACAAAGGTTGTTATAATCCTTGTAATGTACACAGATCACCCAGAGGGGAATCTTTTTTTCCTAAAAGTGGAAGTACTCTTTAAGACTGGAGACATCTGCACAGCAGACTGGAGAAAAGCCCACAATATACTGTTGGAACTTGTGAGCCTTACAACAAGCAAAAGAAGTCTTCAATGTACGATGGTACACCTTTCTGGAACTCTACTTCTTGCCCTGAGAAGGCCCATTGCTTGTATGACAAGAGATTTATGATGTCTGCATACTACAGTCTTCTTGGCCAAGCAGGTGTGATCAGAATCACAAGAACGCCTTGCAGAAGGATCCCGGTCCAGGAAATACACAGTCCAACTTGTTGTTGAACCTAGACACCAACAGATCAACATACCGCATCTCGCACCACAAATACATTTCTGAAAACACCTCTGGGTGAAGGGCCCACTCGCCTAGATTCAACTGATTGCTGAGAAACTTCACCTACCAATTTTATCCCCACGGGAATGTGCATAACGGAGAGGGCTGGAATGTCAAATTCTGGCCAGGACAAGATCAGATACATTTTTTCCTCAGCAGTGTTACTTCTTATCCCTACATGATGGCTGATGTGTGCCATCACTGTGGCGTTGTCTGAGTGCACCCTGATGAGAAGGCCCCCTAAGGTCGACAGACCAATGTAGAAGAGCCAGCCGAACCCGCTAAAGTTCCAGGATGTTGATGGGCAACCTCCACTCCTCTGACAACCAGAAAGTGCAAACTAATAAATTATACTTTTTTACTATAGGATACACTTTAAAAAACAGGGACTTCATCCACCGGGACCATCAGGGTCTATTCATGTAGGAAATGGCCAGGTCACAAGCCAGAGAACCCAATTTTTTTGTAGAATTCCTTCTCCATGGGGTACTGCTGAGCTAATCGCATTGCTTAGGTGGACAGAACACTTTCTTCGGGTGAACCCAATCAGCATATATTAATTCCTGAAAATGAAGATGCACAGGAAAACATTGTGATTCCTAGGTAGTCGCCAGGACCCAAATCCAGTAGTGGTAGTCGCCAAGACCCAAATCCAGCAGTGGCAGCCGCTCCATACGGGGCGCAGCTCCCCCTAATCCCCTATGGGTTTTTGTTTTTTTTTTTCTTTTTGAAGCATGTGAATAAAGTCCGACGCTTTAATTGGCTTCAAAAAAAGGGTGGGCTCCCAGTTGTGTGACAATAGCGAATTAATATTTGCTATCGTCTTCCTGCTTCTCCAACCAGCCAAACTAGGAAGCAGGAGGAGCGCGATTGGCCAAGAGGAGAAGCAATCATATTGGGCGGTACCGGGGAGGATGTACGGGGCGATCCAGAAGGGAAGATGGCCGGCATCATGGGGGCATCAGAGTGATCTCTCTGCATTGCCGCATGACCGTGAATGTACCACCCACCAAGGGTGGGGTTGGGTGGTGTGATTGATGCCACCGGGGGGGGGGGGTTTATTTGGGTGGTTGGCTTGCTGCTCCCCCCCCCCGGCTAAAGCACCAGCCGCCACTGCAATCCAGTGACTTCAGGAAAAGACGACTCTGGAAAATTCAAATATCGTTTGCACCATTTGGTCTGAGACAGCAGTGGACCCCCGAGTCTCCTCCTGAGAAAACTCCCTGCCTCATATACAGGGCCTTCCTCCCCCCTCAACCTCTCTGCCCAAGTAATGCATGGCTTACTGAAGGTCAATAGGCTTATAACCACAGGAATGGGAGCAGCTATCCTGCCGAGAAGAGTGTCTGCTAAGTCCAAATACATATGTGGCAAGCCACCCCAATCCCGAAAAGAATCCCAATACTTAAAAAGGGACTGGTGCTGAGTAGTGTAGGTGCCGATTGCCGCTGAAAAACTGCTGCGCAGGACCAATGACCCAGGCCAGGAAAGTCCTCCACAGGTGTCCAACTGCCCAGGAGAACCCAAAATAGCACCAGCACATGTGTAGACACACTCAATGATATCACGCACATGAGATACAGCCCAGTCTGCTCTTTTTGAGCAGAGCAATTGCAGTGTGTCGCCCCGCAGTACACACAATACACCAGTTGCCCCAAAAGCACAGTAGGAAATGGGAGATGACCACACATGGTTCCATGCTTATAGCTCCAGAGACCCAATCTTCACACATCACAGTGGGTGCTCTCAACAGAGCCTATAGGGAACCGACCTCCCCAAAAGATCACTGACCTGGATCTGTACTATATAGCACCACACAGCAATATACCAGATTCCATGTACCCCAGAGATCGCTGCCTGCAGGATCCAGATCTGAACAGCAACCCTGCAGGTCATGCCCACTCTTCTAAAAGGGGTCTTGGTCCCATCCCTCTGGGCCCCAGGACCATAGGTGTCAGATCGAAACTAACCTTTCACTTCCCCATTAGGGTTGTGCAGCAAGCCATGAAAACAGGGGACTAATGCCCACAGAAAAGAATCTTTATAGAGAATTCACAGGCACATCCTTAAACTAGGGACACTAGCAAAAAAATGAGGTTTAGCTCAACTGTGAGGGGCTATGCCTGGATGGGGAAATCTGCCTTTTTTTTGGCCAGTGTCCATTCATCTAAAGGTGGCAACATAACTCGAAGTAGTCATGAATATGAAGACACCTTGGGGTTGATCTACTAAAAGTGGAGAGTTCGGGGGCGTGGCCTGGACCGGCATGGTGTAAGGAGTGAGGAACGGGAGCTCCGCTTGCCTAACATCCGAATCCCCCCTATCCTGGGGTTGAAATTGTTAAATATACACCCACCCTTGGGTCCCTCGTTACCCCCTGCCCACGGAGGACATGTCACCGTCGAAAAAAGCAGCAGATTCGGCCGCAAAGCTGGCGAAGTATCGGCACACAGACAAGGAGGCTGGGGAGGAAAATGGCGCCGGCTCCTCTTCTCATACAGACCCGGCTGCAGACGACACCGTGCGTGTACTGGAAGCTATTTCAGACACATTGACAAAAGTGGAGAGTGCAAAATCTGGTGAAGCTCTGCATAGAAACCAGTTTCCATTTTTTCGGTCAAATCTTAACCTGAACAAGCTGAAGGTAAAAATAAAACCATCTAAATGCCCCTTTTACTCATCTAACGCTTTAGTCATGCAATGCATCAGGTCCTGAGCGTTTTCTCTTCCTCGCTGCAGAGAGGGAGGTTCCCCCATTCCCCCATCAATGGCCAGCTTATGGGAAGTGTCCCTACTACCAGGCAGCGGGGTCCTCTTACTTTCTGAAAACTCTAGCTGCAGCGTGGTTTATTTATTTATTTATTTCAGGTACTTATATAGCGCCGTCAATTTACGCAGCGCTTTACATATACATTGTACATTCACATCAGTCCCAAGGAGCTTACAATCTAAGGTCCATAACTCACATTCATACATACTAGGGACAATTTAGACAGGATCCAATTAACCTACCAGCATGTCTTTGGAGTGTGGGAGGAAACCGGAGTACCCGGAGGAAACCCACACAGGCACAGGGAGAACACGCAAACTCCAGGCAGGTAGTGTCGTGGTTGGGATTCGAACCAGTGACCCTTCTTACTGCTAGGCGAGAGTGCTACCACTGTGCCACCCCGTTAAGGGCTTCAACAAGTTGGTCAGCAGCAGCACTGAATCACCAGTTTTCATAACCAGAAGGGGTGCTGGTGAGGGACAGGTAAGTAAAAAGGGGCTTTTTTTATTTTTAAAAGCAAAAACTGTTGAATGAGTAGGATTACTGAAAGGGGCTTTAACCACTTGAGTACCAGCCTGTATATACCTCTTCATCACCAGGGCATTTTTTTTCAGTTTTCAGGCCTGCAATAGTTTGATAACTACTTCCATCATGAAACACTGTACCCAAATTAATTTCTTTTTTTTTTTTTTTTGAGGTAGAGCAAAACTACTGAACTTTTTATTTTGCGCTATATAAATGAGGAGGAAAAAAAAAAAAAAAGACATTTTTTGAAAATAAATAAAATGACATAAAGCATAATCAAATAGAATGGTGATTTAATTACAGTACATCATTTATGTACACGTCATACACAGAGGGGGAGGATGAGGTTAAGGGGTTAACATAGGAGGATGGAGATGAAAAGGTTAAAATGTGCAGGATAAGGGAGGCAAAGGGGGTATAATATATATATATATATATACACACACACATACACACACACATACACACACAGTGGCTTGCGAAAGTATTCGGCCCCCTTGAACTTTTCAACCTTTTGCCACATTTCAGGCTTCAAACATAAAGATATAAAATTTTTATTTTTTGTGAAGAATCACCAACAAGTGGGACACAATTGTGAAGTGGAACGAAATCTTTTGGATTTTTGAAACTTTTTTAACTAATAAAAAAATGAAAAGTGGGGCGTGCAAAATTATTTGGCCCCCTTGCGTTAATACTTTGTAGAGCCACCTTTTGCTGCGATTACAGCTGCAAGTCGCTTGGGGTATGTCTCTATCAGTTTTGCACATCGAGAGACTGAAATTCTTGCCCATTCTTCCTTGCAAAACAGCTCGAGCTCAGTGAGGTTGGATGGAGAGCATTTGTGAACAGCAGTTTTCAGCTCTTTCCACAGATTCTCGATTGGATTCAGGTCTGGACTTTGACTTGGCCATTCTAACACCTGGATACGTTTATTTGTGAACCATTCCTTTGTAGATTTTGCTGTATGTTTGGGATCATTGTCTTGTTGGAAGATAAATCTCCGTCCCAGTTTCAGGTCTTTTGCAGACTCCAACAGGTTTTCATCCAGAATGGTCCTGTATTTGGCTGCATCCATCTTCCCCTCAATTTTAACCATCTTCACTGTCCCTGCTGAAGAAAAGCAGGCCCAAACCATGATGATAACTTAAACCTGCTTTAAACTTCTTCACAACTTTATCCCTGACCTGTCTGGTGTGTTCCTTGGCCTTCATGATACTGTTTGTTCACCAAGGTTCTCCAACAAACCTCTGAGAGCTTCACAGAACAGCTGTATTTATACAGCTTTATACTAGGGTTGCACTGATACCACTTTAAGACCGAGTACACGTACTGATATTTTTTTTCCAAGTACTCACCGATAACCAGTACTTTTTTTTTTTTTTTTAATGTCATGTGACAGCGGCACTAATAGGCAGCACTGAGGACGCGTGGACTATGTCAGTTATTTTTTTAATTTTCATTCTTTTTTACAATTTTAATTTTTGTATTTTTTTTTCACAATGTTTTCTTTTTGTGGGGGAGTGGACGGTGTCATTTTTTTTTTCCTTAACTTTTAAAAATAGTTATTACAATTTATTATAGAAAAAATTTATTATCAACCCTGTTGGGGGGTAGGGGGGGCTTTGGTGAGATATCAGGGGTCTAAATAGACCCATGACATCTGCCCTTTGAGACAGGGAAAGGGACTGAGGATAGAGATTCCCCAGTCCCTTTCTCTGCAACCTCAGCTGCACTGAAAATTAATGGAGAGAAGACATTGTTTACAATGCTCAGTTATGAATGGACAGTCAGTGATCACTGATAACTTTTGAATTTACACTTGTGGGTTTTCCTCTACGGATACTATTCACATGTACTCCTAATGAGGATGTTTAAAGCATTCGAAACACATTGATTTGAAACAAGATTTGTAAACTTTACTTTGTGAACACTGGATACGTTGCTATATACAATTTTAAGATTTGTATAACTTTATGGTTTTATGAATTTACTCTGTGGTACCATTTCTATATGCCCAGAAAAAAATCCATTGCTACAAGAATATTTCTGTTCAAATCCAAACTTGTATGGCTTGCAGGTTTCCTTCAACATAATTCTTTTTACCGAGAGATCATGAAGGCTGCCACTGCATACATTTCCTTTTGAGAGGCTAGTTATCTGGACGTTCTATTGATCCAGAAGTTTCAATAATTTTAGAGACACTGACCTAGAAAAATATGCAGCTTTAGAGCTCTGCTTAAGGCCCCTTTCACACTTGTGCGACTTCAAAGTCGCGCGATTTTGCGGCCGCGATTTGGGAGCAGTACTACTTTGTACGACTTTGCCACAAATTTGGCATTAACCATTCTCAGCTTGTGATTACAAAGTCGTACTGAAATCGTGTCTATATTATTCAGGTACAATTTGCAAGCTACTTGAGGGTTTAACATTGAGGTCTATGGAGTACAACTCGCATGGAAGTTGGACCAAAGTAGTGCAGAGACTACTTTGAAGTCGACACGACTTAAAGTCGTGCCAATATGAATGGTAGTCATTGAAAATCATGGAGAATGACTTGTCATGCGATTTTGCAGTACAAATTCGTGGGACAAGTCGTATAAGTGTGAAAGGGGCCTTACTCTGACTTTCCAATCTGCATGCTTGTCCTGGGTCAGTGTCTCAAGGAAATATAACCAGAGACATCCAGGGAACCAGCATTTTCAGAAGTAGGTCAACAATGGCCACCAACATTCCTCTCTGTATGCACATCTCTGGTTTCATCTAGGAGGTAGTTTGAGAATGAGCCATTTCTCGCGTGATCTCTGCCAGGACAAGCCAATCAGCAGCTTTGCCTGAACAATTATAATTCCCACTGAACGTCAGCTCTACATTTGTCTAGGCTCTGGCCAACAGAGAAAGAAAAAAAAAAACTTGGAAGTTTTCCAGGAGCGAACCTCATTTTTTTTGTAATGCAACAGCATTGTTGTTGTAGCCCAAATTTATCTTGTAAGTATAGGTCTGCTTTAGCCAAGTCCAGCAATTTGTCATTTTAACAGATCAGACCACAATGCCCAATATCATTGGATGTCTTCCTGGATCCATTAAGGTATTGGCTACACCGGGGAATGGTGTTTGTCGTGTCCCAAATGAATACTTACACCAACCTGCAGCCGTACAATCCCCAGACAAACAACAAGTGTGTTTACTATGACAACATTCTACCATCAGAGGAATAAAACAGACACACACACTAATCTGAGGAACTCCACCGATACTGACCTTCCTCTCTGTTAAGTTCAAAAGACTTATGAAACCAAAAACATGGTGTTCATCATCTTCCTCATCATCGTCATCATCATCCGTACCTTCAGCTTGCTGTGATGTGGGACAAACACAGATAGAAAATCAGATGTCATTATAACATGGAGAAATGAAAAAATAGACATCACTAAATGAGGAAACAAAGTTCTGAGGTTCCCCTACTATGAACATTCTTATTTAATAACGATTAAAACTGCTAAATTTATCACATACTAGATAAGTCCATAAGTGATACACAATCACACCAAATATGGAAAATGAAAAACTTGTTGGGTGAGAGGGGAGAAGAGAGAACTGGTTTACTTGGGTGCTTTATTACATAGTTGGTGAGGTTGAATAAAGACACCAGCCCATCCAGTTCAATCTGTGGTGTGTGTGTGTCAATCGTAAATTCCCATATCCCTGTATGTTGCGATTATTAAGCTGCCCATCCAATAGTTTCTGAAACTATCAATGCTCCCTGCTGATACCGCTGCTTGTGGAAGAGAATTCCACATCCTTACCGCTCTGACAGTAAAGAACCCTCTACGCGGTTTAAGGTTAAACCGCTTCTCTTCCAGTTTCAATGAATGGCCGCAAATCTTTTTAAACTCCCTCCCACTGAAAAGTTTTTTTCCTTATGCTAGGGTCACCAGTACAGTATTTGTACATTGATATTATATCCCCTCTCAAGCGCCTCCACTCGAGAGAATAAGTTCAATGCTTGTTGTCTTCCCCCATAGCTGAGGTCCTCCAGTCCCTTTATTAGCTTTGTTGCCCTTCTCTGGGCTCTCTCCAGCTCCAGCACATCCTTCCTGAGGACTGGTGCCCAGGACTGGACAGCATACTCAAGATACAGCTGGACCAGAGTCTTGTAGAGCGGGAGAATTATCGTTTTATCTCTGGAGTAAATCCCCCTTTTGATGCATGCCAATATTCTGTTGGCTTTGCTTGCAGCAGCTTGGCATTGCATGCCATTGCTGAGCCTATCATCTACTAGGACCCCCAGATCTTTTTCCATCCTGGATTCCCCCAGAGGTTCTCCCCCTAGCGAGTAACTTGCGTTCATATTTTAGCACCCAAAATGTGTATTGTGTATATTCAACACATAATATTCCATAAACTCTAAGGCCACTTTCCCGCCCTGTGAAAAGCACTTCATATGGGAAATCTACAGTGGATTGTTTTTTAGAGGGTGGCAGAACAGTGGCTTTCAGATGTTCAGGAAGCGATACTAAACTTGTTTTTTTACCAGCTGAGCAGGAATTTAGTATTGAAAACATCATTCTGCAACAACGAGCAAAGCTTTTGACTCGCAGTTGCAGTGTGGCCCTATTGAATTCAATGGGGAGTTTGGTAGGCAGTTCCACCTGTCAAACTAGGCATGCCGAGTTAAATTTGCCGTGGAATATGTGGCTATCTGGCTGCCATGTCATTTTGTGGGTGGGCAGTAAAAACGCAGAGTGGCCACCCGTTTACATTGCCCCCTGGCCACCCGTGTGAAAGAGAACACATACCCCCTCCCCTGGTTTACAAACTGCCAATAAAATGTTAAAAAGTATAGCGGCTTTGAAAGAAATGACCGTTTAAAAAAAAAAAAAAAAAAAAAAAAAAAAAAAAGGTAGGTGTGTGGAGCACTGGATCTCCAATTCTGGTGAGGTTACCAAAAGGGGTGTCATCTGGTGAAAGAAGTTTACTTTGGGCAGCTTATTTTCTTAATGCAGGGGCCATAATTCGGCTCTTGCCTCGAGAGCTAGGGGCGTATGGAAGAAAGCATTGTAGACAACAGACTAGAAAGGTGCATGGACAAATTGCAACCAATGAGCATTAGAATGTATCCCCCAGAAACACCATGACACCACCACTATAATGTATCCAGCATCATAATATATACCCCAAACTGTATTACATTAACCTGCATGAAGTCATAAAAATCTGGCTCATTTCTGCCCCCATGCAGCTGTAAATTACAAAAACCTCCCCCATTGGCAACCCATGCTGTAAGCTTCAATTATATTACTCTTCCCCAAAGGAAGTAAAATTATAATTTGCTATAAGCATCAATTACTATAATCTCTCCAAAGACAGCAATAACTCTTGCTCCAGGTAGCAACACATTAGAATACCCCCCCAGCAGCATTAAAGTTATAATAAATAGACATGTGCATTCGTTTTCGTCCGAATGCATTTTCGTTATCGTTTTAACAAACAATAATGAACATGCAGAATCCGAAAACCGAAAGATCCAATATAAACAAATGCTTTATTTTCGTTTTCGTTGCGACAACAGTTCGATATAGATAGGAGATTCGACATGACGCTGACAATAGCGATCTGTGTGCATCAAACCTGTGGTCGAATGTGCCTAACCTTAACTCTATTAGTCCAAGATTATTCTACATAGAGAGAAAGGATTCGACATTATAGAGACAATAGCAAAAAAAGGTCGAATGTGCCTAACCTAACTCTGTTAGTCCAAGATTATTCGACATGAAGATTCAACGAAGCAGTCGCCGCGAGCGGACATTTATGGTGAAATGCTCCGCTCATAGGCTATAGAAGAATTCTAATGTTGGTTGACTAGTAATAATAATTAATAAATATAATTATTACTAGTGTCATAAAACATTAGAATTCTACTATAGCTTGTAGGCAGAACATTCGACCAGAAATGTACGATTGCGGCGTCGTACAGTTTAGCTGCTCCGTCGAATCTTCTTAGCACATTCGACAGACACCATAAGCCTTCAATGACAGATTTGACCTTAATTATTTCGGATTGTCG
This sequence comes from Aquarana catesbeiana, assembly GCF_042186555.1. NCBI lineage: Eukaryota > Metazoa > Chordata > Amphibia > Anura > Ranidae > Aquarana > Aquarana catesbeiana. The sequence continues at coordinate 43,590,686 of NC_133331.1, forward strand.
AACTAATGCATTATTTAACGAAACAAAATAAATAAAAATGAATTTCGGGAGTGACTAAATACATTTATTTTTCGGACGAAAACGAAATTCCGAAACGAAATATTTCAGTGTGCACATGTCTAATAATAAATGCCCCTATAAACTAAGCCACTAGTCCGGAACATTGATTTTATCCCTAGGTTTGGATATGCAGCTAATATCTCTTTCTGATCACTGCGCATTAGCATAAAGAGGTCACATCATCCTCCACACAGCAAGGATGAGCAAGCCCTTTAAAGGCAATTTATACCAGCAATGGCTTGGTCTAGTGGAAGTGGGGGGGGGGGGAGGTAGGTGAAGAGGCTGGAGGGCCCAGTAGGATTAAAAAAAAAAAAAAAAAAAATGCAAGATTGGTAGAGTACATTGTATCCAAACATAGAAATGGCAAGTCTAATGGCCCGTACACACGATCAAAATATCGGACGGAAAATACCGCTTTCAACGCGATCGTACGATAATCGGATCGTTCGTACAGAGCCGATATTATTCGACCAATACATTTATTGAACACAGAGCTGCATTTGTGTCCTTTAGAGTTGCCTGGAGTTCAGCATTAACAAATTCAGCAGACATTAATACAAATTTGCAATTCTTAAATTACCTTAATGACGCTTCCGATGTGATTCTGCTGAATGAGAAGATTGGCCAGTTCTGCAATGTTTACTTTGGCTTTGAGGAACAGCTGAACAATTAAAAAGAGAAAAAATGAAAAAGTAAATTAAAATGGACTACGAAGTCCAAACTAATATGTGTCTTTTCTGAACATCCCCTTCTTCCACTGTCCCCAATCCATCTCCTGATAGTACAGAGCCTTGGAGGCACTCTGCACATGCTCAGTTTGGTGTGTATTGCTAGAGTTTTTTTTCCTTGGGAGGGTGCATATGATGGCACAGGACCAACCAGCACTGTCCAGACAGAGGGTCAGGGGTCCTGTCAGAGGAGAATGAAAACACATCCTACAAGCTTTAACCAGACACTGATAGAAGTCACAAAACTGCTATATACTGCTGATGAGAAAAGGTATTTAGCAGTCTATATTTACTAAAATAATTGCATTTCCGTGTACTGTGGGAGACCAGATATAGTAAAATGCAGGGTCCTGGGTTTCAAGGCTCATGAGAACGGGAAGATCAAGAGTCAAACCCATCCCCCTCTGTAAAGCAAACATTGATTTATAAGGAATTCTATATAATTTCCTTACCTGCTTCAGCAGTTTTTTTATCCCGTCATGATCGCCATCAGACATTGTATGAGCTTCGAAGTCAACCTTTACTTCCTTTAGACAAAACAAAAGCAAAGAAAATGAAAAAAAAAACAAAACAAAAAAACAAAACAAAACACCACATATCTTTTTACAATGAACAAAGTACATTAAACTTTAAAAACCAAGAGAGAATGACTATAAGCAAATCACTTCACCGTACAGAGGGTCAAACTGCTAAAGTAACATTACATAGCATCTGCAAGAGTATCACTACACTTCATACAACTGAACATAAAAGCAATATAATATATGGCCAAACAAGAGGCTTTACTTTTCATTCACCAACTAAAAGCAGGAACATATTTTTACATTTCCTTTATACTAGTCCGGGGGTTTACACTGATGGGGACCCTGATGTAAGGAGGGACTCCGATGGGGACCCAGATATAAGGAAGAGGGCTGTGATGGAAACCCCAATGTATAGGGGAACTCGGATGGGAACCATGATGTAAGGGGAATCTTTTTTATTAGGACCCTGATGTGAGGGGGAACAATGATGTAAGGGGCACCCTTATGGAAGAGGGGGGGGGGGGGGGCTTTTCTTTGTTTTAGTTAAATGATCAGTTCACCTTTCGTAACATGTTACACCCATATTCAGGATGTAACATGTTACGAATACACCGCCCCCCCCCCGATCCCCGCTGTGAAAGCAGACCGGGGATCTACTCCCTGTGTCTGCTGCCAGAATTGAAAAAAAAGATGTGTCACTCATTCACAGTCCTCAATACGGCGCTGAGAGCGCTGTGGTTGTTCGAGTCTTCCTGTCAGAATGTATCGGATTCCTCGTATGAGGGACGAGCAAAGCGATACATGGACAGATCTGCAGATCGCTGGTGCAATGCTTTACAGGCTCCTGAAAAAGAAAAAAAAAAAAAGTACCTTACAAAAAAAAAAATGTGCATTTATTAATTTTTTTTTAAAAAGTGAACTTATCCTTTAAGTTCTCTCTCTTTTGTTCAGAATCATATCATGGGGATTCCTATGAGGACTCTGATGTGAGGGAAGACTCCTAAGGCAGACTCTGATGTAAGAGGGGCTTTGTTGGGGACTCTGATGTTAGGGGAAACTGAGATGAGGACTAATATAAAGGGGGGACTTCTAAGGTGGACTCTGATATAGTGGGGGAATCCTTATGAGGACTCTAATGTAAGGTGGGCTCTTATTAGAGGACAGTAAGTTAAGAAAAAGAAAAAAAAAACAAAAAAAACACACACATCATGCTGCTCCATGCGCTTTACTGTGTAGGCCAGTGTGAGCCTAGCCTAATATATCAATAAGAACTGTGAATGTACTTTTCTATACAGTACATCATCCAATATTCTACATTATATACCTAACACCTTTCTGCCCACCCTGGCATCCCTTGAAATAGTTCAGAAAGCCCAGCAGCAGGCAGGATTGAAAATCATGTGATCACTCTCAAAATGGTCACATGATCAGAACCTTGTCCCACCAGCTGCCCACCTCTACCCTGGACTGAAAGCCGCCTTCGTCAGCTGGGTCTTTGTGCCGAGGGCGTGCTCTCACTGCATAAACATCAGCCGTCAAGGGACACATTTGCACGGTGTGCGGGCGTTAAAGCCCACCCTTTTGCCTCTGCACATATGTGTGGGGTGGTCATAAAGGGGTTAAAGTAGAATTCTAGGTTTAATTTCACTTCCATTACTAGAGATTTCATGAACCCAAATTTCAGCAGACAAAACATAAAATCGCCCAAATATGGCGTTTCTGGCATTTTGTTGATAAAGAAAAAAGGTGCCGATAATGGCCCCCGAAAATGCACTTTGCTGTGCGCCTATGGTGTGTTTTTCATAGTAGGGGAGGTTGAAAAAAGATACGAGTCCAACCTATGGTTGTGATATGTCAGTATTACATTGTATATCCCTGTATGTTGTGGTCATTCAGTTGCTTATCTAATAGTTTCTTGAAGCTATCAATGCTCCCCGCTGAGACCACCGCCTGTGGAAGGGAATTCCACATCCTTGCTGCTTTTACAGTAAAGAACCCTCTATGTAGTTTAACCACTTCAATAGCGGGCATTTTCACCCCCTTCCTGCCCAGACCAATTTTCAGCGCTGTAACATTTTGAATTGTGCGGTCATGCAACACTGTACCCATATGAAATTTTGATAATTGTTTTCCCCACAAATAGAGCTTTCTTTTGGTAGTATTTGATCACCTCTGTGGTCTTTATTTTTTGCGCTATGAAAAAAAAAAAAAAAAAGAAGAAGAAGAAGAAGAAGAAGGAGCGACAATTTTAAAAAAAACAATGTTTTTTACTTTTTGCTCTAATAAATATCCCAATTAAAAAAAAAAAAAAAATTCTTCCTCTGTTTAGGGGAAACCAATAGAATCGCGCTAATTTAAATATTGATTGTGAATTGAAAAAAGCCAAATTAATAAAGAACAAACATATGATGGTTACAGTGATGAATCTAAACGACTCACCCACTCATATGTAATAGTGCTATACCACAAAAATGTGACATGTGAACAAACAGATATAAATCTATCGTAATAAAAAGAAAAACCAAGGAGTTAGATCCTCATAAATAAAAGTCCCATTAAATAAAGTGACTTGTGCCAAATAGGTCTTGAAAGGAAGAAATCCACCACCGATATAGAAGGGAGCCCCATGATCCCCCACTACAGAGGATCAGGGGAAGCTGGTATATATAAAATCCTGCAGAGTATGACCAACGGGGCAGCTGCTGGGCTTATACAAAGATCAAATCCTCCCCCTTGCTGTGAGTGACAGGTGATTTACATATCTAGTGCACTAGCCTAAGACATGCATTATTTTTTAATTCCCTCCCCCACTCCTTTCTTCTGCTGCTCTGCAAGGATTGGCTGTTCCACACCTCAGCATGATTTGACATGCTGAAGTCATGTGGTTACTTTCCTGTCTTTTCACTGGATGTTAGAGATCATAGCAGAAGTTCAGTGTAAGAAATACACAGGAGAAAATGCATATTGACAAGGGGAGTGTAGAGGTGGGCGGGGAGTCTACTGACATCACGACTCCACCCACCGAGCTCCAGACAACAGACCCACCCACAGAATCTTCAGTTTTTCGGCTCTAATAACAGAGAGAGGGGAGACATTTGACAGGTAAAGATACATGCAGGAGGCATGTATATCCTTATAGATAACCCCTATGGCAGTAGTTTAGAAAGGATGACATTGGGTTTACATCCACTTTAATTAAAGTACAAAGCATCTCCTGAATGGTGGAGAATTTCTCATCCCGACTCTTTGTAACTCTGTCAGCAGATGAGAAGACACTCGTAGTGCTGCTGGATCCCTACTCCACTTATGGTTCATCACTAAGCCCCCCGTTCATATTTATTGCGGCTGTGAAATTGTGCGACTTCATCTGAAATCACACAATTTCAAAGCCGGATGTCAGTGTAACTTCGGGTGCGACTTGGAGGACATCTGTGTTCCGCTTCATGCACTGAGGTCTATCCAACTTGCACCCAAAATTGGCAAAAACAGTGCAGGAACTAATATTTCAAATCGGTGGGACATCGCAAAGTTGGTGTCGCCCCAATTTGAACAGAGCGATTGCCGGCAATAGGCAGCGCTTGCATTGCGATTTGACCTGTCAAATCACATGACAAGTTGCTCCAATGTGAACGGGGGCTTAGGGTGCTTTCATACCTGCGGACACTCCCTGCCTCCAAGTACATGCAAGAACTCCAGCAGGGGGGTCTGCGATTAGCTGCCAGACGCAGTCCCACCGACAGCAATGGAAGGCTGCCAGTTCCTGCATCCAGACGCTCCCACTCACATGTAATCATTCATACAGGAATAATCACACATGGGCGATCAGCTCCGGATGCAGACTCCCTGTGTTCATGGCTGATCGCGCACATGTGATTATTCCAGTATGATGGATTACATGCAGGAACTGGCAGCGTCCCATTGCTGTCGGTGGGATTGTCTCTCGCAGCGAATCGCAGGAACCCCCACTGGAGTTCTGCCATGTAAATCGGGGGCAGGGCGTGATTGCACCCGAATAGCACACACAGCAGCCAGACCGTTCTGTGATGGCAATGAAAGGGTGTGATCTCCGCCCGGTGCGCTGCATCCGATACCATCAATACTAAGCTTGTGAAATATGAACTGTCTGTTCTACAGAATACAGCCACACACTGCCCCATCCCCCCACTATAATGATCACAGACTTCTAGTAATATACAGATATCAGCAGTCACATCCATACACAGGCCGCCATTGTACAATCTCATCTACACCAATATCAACACACAGACCAGGAACACTATGAAGGACTACAAGTCCCATCACACCATTCCAGGACATGCTGAGCCTTGTAGTCCACACCGGCTCACCTCATCCATATCTTCATCGTCCTCATCAGACTCCTCATCCTCACTCAGATCAGAGTCATCCTCCTCTCCTCCATCTCCCCCCATTTCATCCTCCATCTCCTCATCTTCCAGCACAGCTCTCCTCTTCGCACTGGATGCCATGCTGTCCTCTTCTTCCAGGCCCAGCGTGCAGAGGCGGAAGTAAACAGGAAGTTCCGCGGACTGTACCATCTCACTACCGGTGGGGGGTGTTCATGGAGCCCGGGTGGGGTTATTGGCTTGTCGGCGTTTCGTCCTCCGCACTGCCGGTGTGATGGAGGATTAACGAGGACAGAGAACATTACCGGGTACAGAACCGACCTAATCTAACCGGACAGGACACGGACTGTACTACTAATAGAGGTCACCCCTCCCCCCTCCTTCCCCATAGACATACAGAGGCCGGGTCATGTGTGGTGAGTGTGACTGGATGGATACATTGTATAACCTGATCTACATTTATATATACATTATATACTTCCTATAGAACTCCATATAAAATGTGTCCTTCCCAGAGAACTCCATATACATTATATACTTCCTAGAGAACTCATATACATTGTATACTTCCTATAGAACTCCATATACATTGTATACTTCCTATAGAACTCCATATACATTGTATACTTCCTAGAGAACTCATATACATTGTATACTTCCTATAGAACTCCATATACATTGTATACTTCCTATAGAACTCCATATACATTGTATACTTCCCAGAGAACTCCATATACATTGTATACTTCCCAGAGAACTCCATATACATTGTATACTTCCCAGAGAACTCCATATACATTGTATACTTCCTATAGAACTCCATATAAAATGTGTCCTTCCCAGAGAACTCCATATACATTGTATACTTCCTAGAGAACTCATATACATTGTATACTTCCTATAGAACTCCATATACATTGTATACTTCCTAGAGAACTCATATACATTGTATACTTCCTATAGAACTCCATATACATTGTATACTTCCTAGAGAACTCATATACATTGTATACTTCCTATAGAACTCCATATACATTGTATACTTCCTAGAGAACTCCATATACATTGTATACTTCCTATAGAACTCCATATACATTGTATACTTCCCAGAGAACTCCATATACATTGTATACTTCCCAGAGAACTCCATACACATTGTATACTTCCTATAGAACCCTATATAGATTTATATACATTGGAAGAGATTTTCCTAAAACTGGAGCACGCAGAATCTAGTGCAGCTCTGTATAGTAACCAATCAGCTTCTAGTTTTTAGCCCACATTCACATTGATGCGATTTGGCATACCAAATCGCATGCCAAATCGGTGGCTCTTGCACTGTCCGAATCGGTGCGTTTCCGCACCGATTCCCCCCCAAAAATTCCTGTACTACTTTTGGCAACTTCAGGGGCAATTTGAATAGACATCTCTGTATGAACCCGCACAGAAGTCTGTCAAATCGCCCCCAAAGTCGGACTGCATTGCTGGTTCAGCTGAACTCGCACGATTTCTAACCCACATCAGTGTGAACCAGAGCTAAGGTTCCATTCACATATATGCAAATTTTGAACTGCATCCGATTCGCATGACATGTGAACCAGCAGCCTTTTCTATGGAGCCGGTTCACATATGTGCAAAATTTGCTGCAAATTTAAAAGGAATTCTGTGCGTTTTCTGAGCACTGCGGTGTGGTTCAGATGTGAATTCTAGGCTCATTGCCTTCTATGGGAACGCATCTAAATCACAAATCTGATCAGTTTTAAACACGAATTCAATCTGAAAAAAAAAAACAGTTTGGCGCCCCCCCCCCCCCCCAATCCATACCAGGTCCTTTTGGGTCTGGTACGGATTATAAGGGGAACCCCACACAAATCCATACCAGACCCTTAATCGAGCATGCAGCCTGGCAGGCCAGTAAGGGGGGGGCAGATCAGTGAGCATACCACCCCCCTGAACCATACTCATGCCCTCAACATAGGGGGTGGGGGCTCTCGATGGGTGCATGCAGGGTGGGTGCCGTCACAAGGGATGGTGAAACCAGGTGACATCACTGGTGTGGCCCCGCCCCTTAGGTATTTAAGAGATGTTAAATGGCGGAGCAAGCAGACAGCGGGAGCAGAGAATATTTTTCCCTTTTTGGGGTCAGCGGGGGCGGCGAGCGTTGTGATTGACGATGGATCTACACTGGGGGACATTGCTTTTGATTTTTTAATAAAGGAATTGTTAAAAACTGTCTCTGTGTTTTTTTTTGTTTTGTTTTTTTTTTTGACACTTTTTTTGGTAAATAAGTAGGGGTACAATGTACTCCATACTCATTCACATGGGGGGAGGCGATATCTGGGGGCCCCTTTGTTAAAGGTGGCTTCCAGATTCTGATAAGCCCCCTGCCCGTAGTCCCCACAACCACCAGCCAGGGTTGCGGGGAAGAGGCCCTTGTCCCCATCTACATGAGGACAAGGTGCTTTGGGGTGGCTGTCGGCTCCAAACGTTTGCATCTGCACTGAATTCGCAGTGAAAACTAAGCGGAAATTCACACCAGACATGTGTGAACCTAGTCTTATTGTCAAGGTTTAACTGAACAAGTTGAACTTGATCCCCGTACACACGATCAGTAAATCGTATGAAAAATGCAGATTTCAGAGCGATCGTACAATAATCTGATCGTTAGTACAGAGCTTTCGAGAGCCGATCAGGATAGTTCATCCAATATCATTTGATCGGAATGCACAAAAAAAAATTTGTACGATGCCAGATCGTACGATTTTCATTGAATCAGTACAGCTATCGTTCGAAAATGCAATACAAATGCATTACAACACATGACATCACTTCCGAATTCTTATTCTGTTGTTCGAGAATTTTCGTGACTGTAGTAAACTCATCAGATGCGATCTGAGATTAGCATGCAAAAACAAAACGGACGATTATTCGTCCCATGATCTCATTGTGTGTGCATTAGAAGCTGATCGTTTACTATGTACAGCTGCATCAGTTTTAGTAACCCCCCCCCCCCCCAAGTCATATAGATTTATCTCCATACATTGTATGTCCTGATAGAACCTCATATAGATTTGTCTCCATACATTGTATCCTCTGATAGAACTTCATATAGATTTATCTCCATACATTGTATCCTCTGATAGAACTTCATATAGATTTATCTCCATACATTGTATCTCCTGATAGAACCTCATATAGATTTATCTCCATACATTGTATCTCCTGATAGAAACTCATATAGATTTATCTCCATACATTGTATCCTCTGATAGAACCTCATATAGATTTATCTCCATACATTGTATCCTCTGATAGAACTTCATATAGATTTACAGTGCCTTGAAAAAGTATTCATACCCCTCAAAATTTTCCACATTTTGTCATGTTACAACCAAAAACCTAAATGTATTTTGTGTGATAGACCACCACAAAGTAGCACATAATTGTGAAGTTGAAGGAAAATTATAAGTGTTTTTCAAAATGCTTTACAAATAAATATGTGAAAAGTGTGGGGTACATTTTGTATTCAGCCCCCCGGAGTCAATACTTTGTAGAACCTCCTTTCTCTGTAATTACAGCTGCAAGTCTTTTTGGGGATGTCTCTACCAGCTTTGGACATCTATAGACTGACATTTTTGCCCATTCTTCTTTGAAAAATAGCTCAAGCTCTGTCAGATTGGATGGAGAGCGTCTGTAAACAGCAATTTTCAAGTCTTGCCACAGATTCTCAATTGGATTTAGGTCTGGACTTTGACTGGGCCATTCTAACACATGGATATGTTTTGATCTAAACCATTCCATTGTAGCTCTGGCTGTATGTTTAGGGTTGTGGTCCTGTTGGAAGGTGAACCTCCGCCCCAGTCTCAAGACTTTTGCAGACTCGAACAGGTTTTCTTCTAAGATTGCCCTGTGTTTGGTGCCATCCATCTTCCCATCATTTCTGACCAGCTTCCCTGTCCCTGCTGAAGAAAAGCATCCCCACAACAGGATGCTGCCACCACCATGTTTCACGGTGGGGGTGGTGTGTTCAGGGTAATGTGCAGTGTTCGTTTTCCGTCACACATAGCATTTTGCTTTTAGGCCAAATAGTTACATTTTGGTCTTATCTGACCAGAGCACCTTCTTCCACATGTTTGCTGTGTCCCCCACATGGCTTCTCACAGACTGCAAATGGGGCTGCTTATGACTTTCTTTCAACAATGGCTTTCTTCTTGCCACTCTTCCATAAAGGCCAGATTTGTTGGTGCACGACTAATAGTTGTCCTGTGGACAGATTCTCCCACCTGAGCTGTGGATCTCTGCAGCTCCTCCACAGTTACCATGGGCCTCTTGTCTGCTTCTCTGATTAATGCTCTCCTTGCCCGGCCTGTCAGTTTAGGTGGACGGCCATGTCTTGGTAGATTTGCAGTTGTGCCATACTCTTTCCATTTTCCGATGATGGATTGAACAGTGCTCCGTGAGATGTTTAAAGCTTGGGATATTTTTTTTATTACCTAACCCTGCTTTAAACTTCTTCACAACTTAATCCCTGACTTGTCTGGTGTTTTGCTTGGCCTTCATGATGCTGTTTGTTCACTAAGGTTCTCTACAAACCTCTGAGGGCTTCACAGAACAGCTGTATTTATACTGAGATTAAATTACACAAAGGTGAACTCTATTTACTAATTAGGCGATGTCTGAAGGCAATTGGTTCCACTAGTTTTTAGTTACCGATATCAGAGTAAAGGGGGCTGAATAAAAATGCACGCCACACTTTTTAGATATTTATTTGTAAAACATTTCTCAAACCATTTATAATTTTCCTTCCACTTCACAATTATGTGCCACTTTGTGTTGGTCTATCACATAAAATCCCAAAAAATAAATTTAGGTTTTTGGTTCTAACATGACAAAATGTGGAAAATTTCAAGGGGTATGAATACTTTTTCAAGGCAATGTATTTCCATACATTGTATCCTCGGATAGAACTTCATATAGATTTATTTCCATAGATTGTATCCTTTGATAGAAATTTATATAGACATTATCCCTCTCATTGACCACCTATGCCAGTCATTCATCAGACTCATCTCTATGATCATCAACGACGGGCAACTCCAGCCATTTTTTCTTCCTGTTGACCACAGATGTTGGCCTTCTTTTTCTCCTGCTGACCAGCAATATAAGCGGCACTATGACACACGCTGCTGACATTGCGTTGTACATAACAAAGTGCTTAGTGCTGTACATTACATATCATATCATGTCATGTCTCAACAGTTGCGGGTTGCACCTACTTTAATGAAGGTCTTCTTTAGGGTAGACCCATACAAAAAGTTACCTCTATGTCCACATTCTGTTTTATTTTTTAAAGACAATCTCTTAGATTTCTGTGTCTGTTAAGCTCTGACTTGGTGGATGGATGTCATTTTGGAGGTCTAGGAGAGTGATGGCTAATCTGACATTTTAAATTTGCCCCAGAAATGTAAGTTGGGGGTAAATCTACGTATTCTCATGGCAACGTTCTAAGCGGGGATTTCCACTCGCTTTGGAGACCTTTCCTCTCACTTCCTGTTGTATCTCTATTATCTTAAGGCTCCATTCACACTTGTACGACTCTAAAGCTGCATGACTTTGGAGTTATGCCCCGTACACACGGTCGGATTTTCCGACGGAAAATGTGTGATAGGACCTTGTTGTCGGAAATTCCTACCGTGTGTAGGCTCCATCACACATTTTCCATCGGATTTTCCGACACACAAAGTTTGAGAGCAGGATATAAAATTTTCCGACAACAAAATCCGTTGTCGGAAATTCCGATCGTGTGTACACAAATCCGACGGACAAAGTGCCACGCATGCTCAGAATAAATAAAGAGATGAAAGCTATTGGCCACTGCCCCGTTTATAGTCCCGACGTACGTGTTTTACGTCACCGCGTTTAGAACGATCGGATTTTCCGACAACTTTGTGTGACCGTGTGTATGCAAGACAAGTTTGAGCCAACATCCGTCAGAAAAAATCCATGGATTTTGTTGTCGGAATGTCCAAACAAAGTCCGACCGTGTGTACAGGGCATTAGAGTTGCCACCTCATCCCTTTAAACCCGAACACCTTTGAATTACACAGGTTCTGAAGGCTAATTAAATGCAGATAAGGCACCAAGTGAGTTTAATTACCACCTTAATCAGCCACAGAACCTGTGTAATTAATATGTGTTCGGGTTTAAAGGGATGAGGTGGCAACCATATTTGGAGTGCAACTTTAGTACAACTTTGATGCAACTTTGGATGGGTGCGACTTGGATGTAACTTGTTGTCCCTCTGCAAAGTTGGCCCCACTGTTGCATTTAAAACCTTCATGTATGACTTTCATGCAGCTTTTGAGGGTTAACATTGAAGTCTATGGCCCTCAAGCTGCATGAAAGTTGGACCAAAGTAGTGCATGAAGTACTTTGAAATCGCTGTGACTTTAAGTCGCACATGTATGAATGGTTATCATTGGAAAACATGGGGTATCACTTGTCATTCAACTTTGATGTCAAAAGTTGCACGACAAGTCGCACAAGTGTGAACGGGGGGGTAAAACTGAATGTCACTGCTTGCAAGTGAGGAATTCTGCATCAGCCATGGAAAATCTTGTTATTAGTGATAAATGTCTTTTTTTTATTTTGGTCTTGGGGACAGATGATGTAAAGTGGACTGCATTTTTGTTATCCAGGTAAACTTTATAGTAAATGAAACCCTCTGGGTTTCACAGAGCTATTTGTCCTGAAAAACTGCATGCACATTTGTTCTCTGCAAAAGCAAGTACAATCAAATGTTACTAGGCTATTTTTCTCTAGGTCAGATGTTCTTCATTCATAAGAACAAGATGAATCAGGAAAATACTACATTATGGCCACTACATGGAGCCGATGATCATGGGTAATAAATACTTAATTACTATGATTGTCGGCGCCATCTAGTGTCGGCCAATATTTACACACAAGAAAAGACCTATTTCCCATTGTTAAACACCAAAATCTCCTGGGGGTCCCATCTTTCCTATGCAATATCACTTCTGCTTTAATAATACCGATAGATATTTAACAATAGAGAAGTTTTCCTTTAAAAGACTGAATAAAAAAAAATGCCATGCTTTTCAAAAATGTGAAGGAAAATCATCCTTTGGTGAAAGTTTATAGAGGTTTTAAGGACTAGTCAGCTAATAATTTGTCTGGCTTTGTAGTGTCCCATTTGTCAGTAATTTAGTTGTATGCCTGTGTGTGACCCCCACTGAGAACTTTGTGTTTAATCTGAAGAACGCAGCACTGTGTCTTATCACTGGTGGTCAGACAGTTCTCCTTACTCATCAGGACATCAGCAACTGCCTGTGTGTGTGTTTAAAGTTATACATTGTTTGATGTCCTCACGTGGTTCAGGCTGTTATAACTCTCCTCCGTTGATTTCAGGACTCCTCCGGTGCAATGAAGGTTTTGTTACTGAAAGAGCCGAAATCTGGTGACCAAGGTTTGGACCTCTACGTCGAGGTGAGCAGAAAACACAAGATGTTTCTTCACTTTCCTACACTTAAGCTGCTATTCACTAGTACAGTGTTCTCCAGACTGCGGGCCTTTGCTAGCCTTTATCTGGCCTTTTGGACACTATTTCCCCCCACTGACACCAACAGTGGGGCATAATTCATGCCACTGCCACCAATGATAGGCACTAATCCTCCCACTAATATCAATGATGTGGCCCTATTCCTCCCACTGATACCAATAATAGAGCCCTATTCCTCCCATTAGTACCGACGATGGAGCCCTTTTCCTCTCGTTAGTACCGATGATGGAGCCCTATTCCACCCATTAGTACCGAAGGGTGGGACCGATGACCGGGTGGGACTTTAACTGTGGGAAGATCTGGTCATAACATCAGATTGCTCCTTTTAGTGTAATTTTGGACTGTGCCTGTTCCAATTGTGTCCACAGTTTGTTTTTATAATGACGGTTCCAGTCTATTATTCGACCCAAGTGGACCGCTGTGTAGTACTTTTTCAGGTCTGGGAGGGCAATTCCTCCCAGATTTTTGGGTAGTGTTAAGTAGCTTCTACGTAACCTAGGTTTAGAGTGTGCCCAAATAAATCGGGTAAATAATTAGTGTATTTGTTCAAAATATTTAGGTGGGATTTTAATTGGGAGGGCCTGGAACAGGTACAGGAATTTCGGGAGTATCGACATTTTAAGCAAGTTACACCTGCCGAACCATGAGTGAAGTCCCTTTCGCCAGTCTTGCAGTAGTAAACGGGTCTCAGTCAGTAAGGGTGGAAAGTTGAGGTCAAAGGTACGTTTTAAGTCATTTGGGATCTGAGTGCCGAGATATTTAAGAGAGTCCGTTGACCATTTGAATTTAAATTGCGACTTCAATGAGTCCACTTTGCCCGGCGGGATATTTATTCCCATCGCGGCCGATTTATCAAAGTTTATTTTTGAATTAGTCAGGGCTCCGTATCTGTTGAACTCTTTGAGAAGGTTTGGTATTGAGATCATTGGATTGGATAGGGAGAACATGAGGTCGTCTGCATACGCAGAGATTTTGTATTGAGTGCCCTTCACCGTTACCCCCGTTATGTCTGGGTTCGAGCGAACTGTGCTGAGAAATGGTTTAAGTGTTAGGGCGAATAGCAGCGGCGATTAATGGGCAGCCCTGTCTAGTAACATTAGCTATTATAAAGGGGTCTGACAGAATCCCATTTGCCTTGACCTGAGCCATAGGTATAAGCCAGCAACTGTTTTGTTTACACTTCAGCTGTCAGCAATGGTACAAAGCATTGAAAAGTTATTTACAAATTAAATAAATGTATTTTTTGTAATTTTGCGCTTTTTTCAATGCGAAACGTGTAAATATATGTTGAAGGTGTACAAATATTACAAAGCAAACAAAAACAACAACAAAATTTAATTATTAATAGTTTAGTTTATAAAATAGTAGTGAACAAAAAAAATTAGCAGGAAAATAATAATTAAATGGAGGAGAATAAGGAGTTGTAAACCCTCGAGGGTTTTTACCTCAATGCATTCTATGCATTAAGGTGAAAAACCTTTTGTGCTGCTGCACCCCCCTTTTACTTACCTGAACCTGATCGTTCCAGCGACAGGGACGAGCAATGCAGTTCCAGCCACTATCTCAGGTCCTCATTGGATAGACTGATAGCAGCAGGAGCCGCTGCTGTCAATCAAAGCCAGTGACACGGGAGGCGGGGCTGAGTCCTGCTGTCTGTGTCAATGGACGCAGCAGCAGCAGGACTCGGGAGCACTCCCCAGGGAAAGCGGGTCTCCAAGGGGGCACTAGAGAAGAGGAGGAGCCAGGAGTACCACTAGGGGAGCCCCAGAAGAGGAAGATCAAGGGTTTTGCACAGAGGAGGTAAGTATGACATGTTTGTTATTTAAAAAAAACACAAACCTTTACAACCTTTATTTAAGGTTAATTAATTAAGGCTGATTATAGTAAATCAAAGGAGTTGTAAAGTCTCAGTGTTTTTCACCTTAATGCATTGAATGCATTAAGGTGAAAAACCTTCGGTGCTGCAGTTGCCCTCCAGAACCCCCCTTTTTCTTGAATGAACTTGATGGTTTCAGCGACAAGCATAAGCTTAGCAGCTCCAGCCGCTGTCTCGGGTTCTCATTGGATAGATTGATAGCAGCAGAAGGCAGCTTCCACTGCTGTCAATCAAATCCATTGACACGGGAGCCGTGGCCGAGGCCTGCTGTCTGTGTCAATGGATGCAGCAGCAGGACACGGGAGCGCGCCCGCGCAGGTGCCCCCATTGAAAGCGTCTCTCCGTGGCGAAGAGAAGGAGCCAGGAGTTCCGCCGGGGGGACCCCAGAAAAGGAGGATCGGGGATGCTCGTGCAAAACCGTTGCACAAAGCAGGTAAGTATGACATTTGTTATTTAAAAAAGAAAAACAAACCTTTACAGTCACTTAAAGGGTTAAACAGAGGAACATTTAAAAAAATAAAAAACTTTTGCTTTAACCACTTCAGCCCCGGAAGTTTTTACCCCCTTCCTGACCTGAAGACTTTTTGCGATTCGGCACTGCGTCGCTTCAACTGACAATTGCGCCGTTGTGCGACGTTGTACCCAAACAAAATTAACATCCTTTTTTTTCCCACAAATAGAGCTTTCTTTTGGTGGTATTTGATCACCTCTGCAGTTTTTATTTTTTGCGCTATAAACAAACAAAAAGCAACAATTCTGAAAAAAAAGCAATATTTTTTACTTTTTGCTATAACAAATATCCCCCAAAAAATATATAAAAAAATGAATTTTTCCTCACTTTAGGTCAATATGTATTCTTCTACATATTTTTGGTAAAAAAAAAAAAAAAAATCAATAAGCTTATATTGGTTGGTTTGCGCAAAAGTTATAGTGTCTACAAAACAGGGGATAGTTTTATGGCATTTTTTAATATAATTTTTTTTTTATTAGTAATGGCGGCGATCTGCGATTTTTATCATGACTGTGACATTATGGCGGACACATCGGACACTTTTGACACTATTTTGGGACCATTGTCATTTATACAGCGATCAGTGCTATAAAAATGCACTGATTACGGTGTAAATGACACTGGCATGGAAGGGGTTAACCACTAGGGGGCGATGAAGGGGTTAGGTGTGTCCTAGGGAGTGATTTCTAACTGTAGGGGGGGGCTACCTAGGACATGACAGCGATCACTTCTCCCGATGACAGGGAGCAGTGGATCTCTGTCATGACACTAGGCAGAACAGGAAAATGCCTTGTTTACATAGGCACCTCCCCAATCTACCTCTCCACACTGCAATTGCGGGCCGCCGGAGAACATTGAGCGCCCGGGACCCGCGGGCACGCTCCCCCCCAGCGCGCGCGTGCCCGAAAGGCGACAAATTTAAAGAGACGCACCTGGACGCCCATTTGCCTGCCTGTGCCATTCTGCCAACGTACATCTGTGTGCTGCGGTCGGCAAGCGGTTAAACTGACTTCATCTGCAGAATTCCTTTGATCTGTAGATGCATAAACAGAAAGATACAAAACTAAACAATGTTTCTTTTTATTTTTCTGTTTTAGCAGCTGAGCAATGTTGATATGCATTGTCAAGCTGCTTTTTTTTTTCTTGACGAGTCCAATTGCCTGGACTTTGTTTATGCGTCAGCTTTCAAAGGGGAACCCCTCTGTCCGCTAAATGAGTCATCAGTTGTTAAGGACACGACCGCTCTTAATTGCCAGATTTTTTTGTTTTGTTTACATTTCAGCTGTCAGTGGGGCATTCCCACTGACAGCTGAAAAAATGGAGCCTGAAAGTATCGGTTTCAGGTATTGGAGCATTTGCACCGATATGCGTGCAAATGCTTAGTATTGGCACCGGTATCGGTGCAACCCTATAAGCCACAATTTGAATTGGATGTGGAATAGTCACCATGCAAACCAGGCTGGTGGGACAGTGTCCCACCCTGTCACCTCTGCTTCTCTGTCATATTAGACAAATCCCAGCCACCTGGTATACAGGAAGCCTAAAAGACTTTTTTTTTTTTTTTTTTTAAACCTTTTAGGGAAGCACGTGTTCCCTTCCTGCTGCCATATAGATTGGGCTGACTGGCTCCTGAAGTCTGTGTGTTAATTTATGTGCAAATAATTACTGGTCTGGTTGCAGCAAGACCAAGTGGAAGAGAGATATTTAATAACAGTGACTATCCAGATTTTCCTGTTATAAACCTTGTTCTTATTAGGTACCGCGGGAAACACTTGACTGCAGATATCTGCGAGGACATTTTTCCTATTTATATATCTTCGGAAGTGTCAAATCTATATTTGATCTGATGACTGATGATCACCCATATTTGCTATCGCTCCCCATGGGATCACTTATCCCCCAGCTTAAAGCAGTATTAAACCCAAAAGCAAACATTTATTATATTGCATCTTACTAATTCCTTATGACTGCATTACTTGCCTTTTTTGGGCTTTCTTTCAGCCGGCAAGTTTGTTGTTTTTCAAATCTCCTGCAGAATGTATCAGTTTAGGATCAGGATGAGACAGACCATTTAACACTGACAAGGGTGATTAAAATGATCAGCTTTTATTAGTTCATGCAAAACCTTTATGCCAAGTGGAAAAAAAAAACTTTGCAGTAACTGATTATAAAGTGTGAGCTGGAGTTTTGCTTCTTTACCCCAAACTCGCCCATCCATGTCTTTATGGACCTTGCTTTGTGCACTGGTGAGCAGTCATGTTGAAACAGGAAGGGGCCATCCCCAAACTGTTCCCACAAAGTTGGGAGCATAAAATGTCTTGGTATGCTGACGCCTTAAAAGTTCCCTTCACTGGAACTAAGAAGCCAAGTCCAACCCCTGAAAAACAACCCCACACCATAATCCCCCCTCCACCAAATGATTTGGACCAGTGCACAAAGCAAGGTCCATAAAGACATGGATAAACGAGTTTTGGGTGTACAAACTTGACTGGCCTGCACAGAGTCCTGACCTCAACCCGATAGAACACCTTTGGGATGAATTAGAGTGGAGACTGTGAGCCAGACCTTCTTGTCCAACTTCAGCGCCTGACCTCACAAATGCGCTTCTGAAAGAATGGTCAAACATTCCCATGGACACACTCCTAAACCTTGTGGACAGCCTTCCCAGAAGAGTTGAAGCTGTTATAGCCGCAAAGGGTGGGCCAACTCAATATTGAACCCTACGGACTAAGACTCGGACTGGGTTCACACTGATGTGAATTGAATCCCGGTTTTCCCCGCATCCAATTCGCATGACAGGAGAGTGTGACTGACGCTCACTGGAGTCGGTTCACACATCTCTGGGGCGGCTGCAGAGCGCACAACAGAAGGGTCCTGTGTGTCTTCGGCTCCATTTCAGGTCCGAATTCAGGCATAAATCCGGACCTAATACGGACCTGAAACCTTGAACAGGAACGCATCAGACCCTCTGCTGTGCACCGCCTAAGATGCCATTAAAGTTCATGTGTGTGTAAAGGCAGGCGTCCCAATACTTTTGACAATAGAGTGTATGTGGGCCCTGTGCAAGACTTATATTTACCTTCCCTTCATCGCCCACTCGCCACTCAATTCAGGTGCTTGGAGCAAAGGAAATGGAATGGGAAGCACTTCCTCCCTTTCCTTTTATGATTTTGCACTGGGTTCCTGACTACCAGTCACCAGCACTGTAACATGGGGGCAGGGAATGATTCCTGAACCCCATACAAGGTCTGAGCAGATACTCCGGGCCTTTTCTCTTTCGCAGATGAACAGAGTGGCTGGAAAGTGAATTATTAAATCGCTGTTCTAGTCAGTACAGCCCTGCTAATAGTTCTTCTATTGTCATCAGTGCACCGGGGTCAGCACTGCATACACTGTACACCCTAATAATTACACACTCGGGTCATAGATTGCCATAAAGCAAATTAAGTTTGATTCTTTCCTTATAATCTTTATATGCATACATTACTGTGGCTTATCTTCCTCCTTAGGAGTTGTCATCCCATGGACTGCAAGCAACACTAATCCCTGTGTTATCCTTTAAATTTGTGTCACTGGAGCAGCTCTTCGACAAGGTATAATCTTACTTTATTCTATTACCAACCTTAATCTAGTTTATTACTGACACTCTATCCCTCCTGATGGATTAAGCCTGCTACGGTGTACTAGTAGGGGGATGTACAACCGAAGGAACAGCAGATGCATTGACAAAGGTCTCCATATAAAGTGGAATAAAAGGCCATAGTGTCACCATGTGTGAAAGATCAGAAAAGTAAATAGTCACTCTGGTCCAGTTTTGCTGTACAGCATGTTCTCCACTTGGGATACATATTGTTTTGGTTTCTGTTTTATAAAATCCAATCCTAGATGGCTTTGATGAGTCTCAGCAAATAATAAAATCTGCTCCCACTTTTCCTGACATTCATGGCCAACACACAATCCAAAAATGATGGAATTACTCCTGATCGTTAGCGGGGTGTTTAGTAAGGTTGGTAAAATTAGCAAAAAAAAAAAAATAAATTTGATAAAGAATTCCATTTGGCTCTAACTTTATATGAAACTTCCATATCATTGTTATGATGGGTAAGGATGAGCTCGGGCGTGTCCGCACAGCCCACGTGCAGAGCCCACCAGGAAGTTGGCACTGCGCTGCGCTAATCACAGGCAGTGAGACATTTCCCGATCTCTGCATCCGCGCATTGGGACAATGTCTCACTACCTGTGATTAGCGCAGCACCGACTTCCTGGCGAGCTCTGCATGTGGGCTGTGCGAACACGCTGGAGCTCATCCTTAATGATGGGTGCACCCACTACATTTTCATTGAACAAAAAATGACTTCTTATTGTGTCCTCGCTTATCCAACTGCCATGTCCATGTTCATTTATTAGATTTTTTTGTTTGGCCAGGTCTCCTCCTGAGCATGTCTAGTAGACATCCTGCATTGAGCTAATTTGAAGACTGATTGTTTTTCCTGTTGAAAGAAAAATTATTATTATTATTATTATTATACACAATTTATATCATGCCAACAGGTTACGCAGCGCTTTACAATGTAGAGGGGGGGACAGCACAATTACAGTACAGTTTAATACAGAAGGGACAGGAGGGCCCGGCTGGTAGAGCTTACATTCTAAAGGGAGGGGGTGGTGGTACAAAAGGTAAAATGATCTACTTTATAATGAGAACTTATTTATGTTATCATTAAGGTATAGTAACTAAAAACTACATTAAGTTGAATTTGAAAGAGGGGCATCCCCAGGGTGGTACCGTGGATGCAAAGAAAAACAGACACCACATCCTAAATTGAAGGTAAATTGGGAAGGTGAACTCTAGATGGACTTTTTAGGCACCACATTATACACAGTCATCTCAAAGTAATAGTTTATTGATAAAAAATATATACCGTATTTATCGGCGTATAACACGCACTTTTTTCCCCTTAAAATCGGGGGGAAAATTGCGGGTGCATGTTATACGCCGATCCCCGCCGATCCCCCGCTGACTGTGAGTGGAGGAGCGAGTGCCGCCGACATTCATACATAGCCGAGTGTACTCGGCTAGGTTCGGCTAGCTCCGCTCACAGTCACGCCCAGTCCCACCCTAAGATGGACATAACACAGGGACTGGGCGTGACTGTGAGCGGAGCTAGCCGAACCTAGCCGAGTACACTCGGCTATGTATGAATGTCGGCGTCCCTCGGCTCTGCCCACAGGGCTAGGAGAGGAGCCGAAAGCAGCCGAGAGACACAGGACCGGCTCTGTGTCTCTCGGCGGCGCCATTTTTAAAAAACTGCAGTGACACTTACAAGGCTGCAGTGTCACTGGGCAAGGCTGCAGATGACGGAAGGCTGCAGATGGCACAAGGCTGCAATTGACACTGATAAGGCTGCATTGATGGGCATTTAAATGTAAGTTTTTTTCCTTAAAAAGTTTTTTTCCTTAAAATTCCCTCCTAAACTTGGGGTGCGTGTTATACGCCTCGCGTGTCATACGCCGATAAATACGGTATATAAAATTGACAAAGTGCAGATTACAATTCCTAGCATCATATGCTAGAGAAGCTACCACATAAGCATCCCCACAACCATCCTAAAGCCACACTATAATTCAGCATAAAACTTTTGTAGATTCGATCATCGATATCAGAAATGGGCCTGGTGTAGGTTGATGTCAAGGGTAGAAGAGCTCAATGCTCTACACCAGTCCTAGTGTAGTGGACAGGTTGTTGTTGTACACTCTTCTGGGCTGCCTGGGAGAGCGGACAACAGGAACCTGTCCACTACACTAGGACTGGCTCTCATTGTGTGCCAGAGTGGGCGGCAGGTTATAGTGAGATTGATTGGCGTTGAGGTTACTTCATAAGTACCCAGGGCTCCTGATGGACTCCATATGATATCTATATACTCTCTTCCAGTACATACCTCTTTTTTTCCCTCCCCCTTCTCCCATCCCCCTTACCCCCAACCATTCCCTATTTTACTACATTGTTGACCATTGCTGTGGTTGCCATATCCCCTGGACTACGTCTTCTCACTACTGCAGGACTATCCGGGGCATGCAAATATTTTCTATAGTACCTACCTGAATGTCCTGAAGAAGCGCGTAAGCGCGAAACATGTAGAGCATGGAGCTCTTCTACCCTTGACATCAACCTACACCAGTCCCATTTCTGATATCGATGATCATATCTACACAAGTCTTATGCTGGCCTTAGGGTGGTTGTGGTGATGCTTATGTGGTAGCTTCTCTAGCATATGATGATAGGAATTTTAATCTGCACTTTGTCAATTTTATATTTTTGTATCAATAAACTATTGCTTTTAGATGACTGTGTGTATTGTGGTGCCTAAAAAGTCCATCTAGTGTTCACCTTTCCAGTTTTCCTTAAAACGACATTACCCTATTCCCCTTCCTAGCGCTCCTGAAATAATACCAAATCCTTCCACTTTGGGTCGCTCTTTGAAAGCTGCTCAGAATACAAACCTATATAATACGGTCTATGGGCAGTTTCAAAGTGGAAGTGTCATTTTAAAATTTTAAAGTAAAAGTCTTACTTTTTTTTTTTTTTTTTTTTTTTAATAAGTCTTTAATTATTTTTTTATAAATCACAGTCAATATAAGAAAAAGAGATCTAGGAACCCGGTACAAAAAAGTAACAAAAAAAAAAAAAACAAATGTAGTCAAATCTAATTTTGTTCTCATTAAAATGGCTTGAACTGCCTAAAGCCACAGAGTCTTGCTTAATGAGAATGATTAAAAATTAGATTTTTAATACATTTTCCTTTTTTGTTTGTTACTTTTTTTTATACTGGGTCCCTAGATCCCTTATTCTTCTTCTTATGACTGTGATTATGTTTGAATCCCTAGAGATAGAGCCTAATAGCCTCAGGATAGAGGACGTCCAATTTTCTTACACTGTTCTATTTTTTTTTTTTTTTATCTATACTTACCTTTTCCAGATCTCTCCAGGTCAGCCACATAATATACAGGGTCCTGTTCCTTTTTGCCTTTTCTCCATCACAGGACAGTCTTCAATGATAAATGAAGTGGTGTGGATGAGATAACTTAACATCAGCACTGCTTTCTGCATAATAACACTGTAAGAACAGGGAGCAATGGTGATGTCCACTCGGGGCACAGTCATGATATCCTCCATTCACAGTATGTCTTCAATGTGCTGGATTGATTGACACCCAGTAGCACTAGATCAGTTGTGCTAAGGCCTCCTTCACACAGTCCGTACTAATGGATACACCCATCAAGGGACACGTCTGCCTGCATGGCGATACACAGGTGTTCCATGCATCCCCGTCAGGGCAGGACTTAGGGTGGTGGGGCCCCTGGGCTTGAGTCATTTTCGGGCCCTACCTTCTATACATATGCACAGCTCAATAAAACAGAAATAGAAAAGGACAAGGTGCGCCAGACTCAGTGCAGTATTAAAGAACTTCTGTTTAATTGGACAAGACAAAACAGCCAAATGGCTACTCACAAAAGTAGATAATATATAAGTGGGGGATACTGTACTGGTATTCGTCCTGGGTCCACGATTAATAAAAGCAATAAAAATGGATAAAATGATAATTACCGTATTTATCGGCATATAACATGCGCCGGCGTATAACACGCACCCCAAGTTTAGGAGGGAAGTTTAAGGAAAAAAAACGTACATTTAAATGCCCATCAATGCAGCCTTATCAGTGTCCATCTGCAGCCTTGTCAGTGTCCATCTGCAGCCTTGTCAGTGTCCATCTGCAGCCTTGTCAGTGTCCATCTGCAGCCTTGTCAGTGTCCATCTGCAGCCTTGTCAGTGTCCATCTGCAGCCTTGTCAGTGTCAATGCAGCCTTGTCAGTGTCAATGCAGCCTTTCCAGTGTCAATGCAGCCTTGTCAATGTCAATGCAGCCTTGTCAGTGTCAGTATAGCCTTGTCAGTGTCAGTATAGCCTTGTCGGTGTCAGTATAGCCTTGTCGGTGTCAGTGTAGCCTTGTCGGTGTCAGTGTAGCCTTGTCGGTGTCAGTGTAGCCTTGTCGGTGTCAGTGTAGCCTTGTCGGTGTCAGTGTAGCCTTGTCGGTGTCAGTGTAGCCTTGTCAGTGTCAGTGTAGCCTTGCCCCAGTGTCAGTGTAGCCTTGCTCCAGTGTCATTTCTGCCTTGTCATTGCAGCCTTTCAGTTTAAAAATGGCGCCGCCGAGATACAGAGCCGGCTTTCGGCCGCTCTCGGTGGTTTTCGGTGGCTCTCGTCGGCTTTTGACCGCCCCTGGCGGCTCTCGGCGGCTTTCAGAACGGACGGGGCCAGTGGGGCCCCCTATTGGCCGGGGCCCATGGGCTTGAGCCCCGTCAAGCCCAATGGAAAGTCCGACCCTGATCCCCATGCAGGCAGTCCCTTTGATGTCAGTTGGGATGCTGTGGCTGCACAGACACAGACGCTGCTCCCAATCTGGCAGGTGTGGGGGGGCACACTTAGTGAAGACAGTGTGCGTTCAGGGCTGTGCACCCGCACAGATGTCAGATTGCAGCTACAGCATCCCAATTGGCATCAATGGGACTTCCTACACAAGGATGCGTGGAACACCTGTGCGTCATTGTGCGGGTAAACACAGCCCTCCATAGGCATACACATTAGTACACCCCGTGTGAACGAGACTTTATAATGGACAACTAAATGATTTACTGGAGAGGGACACATCTCCTCACTATCTCCTTGCAGAGATGGAGATGTCATATTGCAATCAAAATTTAAATGATTAGAAAGCCCAACATGCTTTGCCAAAAAAAAAATCCTTTAATGAACCATTGTAAATGTCTATTGTTAAAAATGTCATAAAAATCATTTAAAAATTAAATGAAAAAATGATAAATGGTTTATAAATTTGAAAAATGTAACAAAATAGTTTTCCTGAAAAAAAAAAAAAAAAAAAAGAAAGTTTTTTTTCCTTGTTAGAGAAATCTTTATCTGTACTTTTCCTAATTCTATTTCCTGAGTGTTCTGTCAATATGTATACCTTCTCTTTTTTCAAGCTCTCCCACCCAGAAAAGTATGAGGGTCTCATATTCACAAGCCCCCGGGCAGTAGAAGCTGTGGCAATATGCCTACAGACATCCACTAACAAAGAAGGTGAGTTTACCAAGGACATGGAACTATTCGCTGATAATGGCTATTAACAATATGGAGTTAAAATGACATTAAACTCTGGTTTAAAAATAAAAAATAAATATATTCAAGTATGTATTCGTAACATAAAAGTCCCTTCTATTGCTCTGTCTCCTCCAATTCTCCAAATTCCCCAGCTTCCTGATAGAGGGTGGCTTTGTTCATTCTCAGTTGTATGTAGGAATGTTGCCACCTTCTTTTGCTCATTCCTAAAATGGACTATTGAATGTAGTGTGCATAGAGTGGTGCGCATGACCACAACTAGCATACACTGCTCGTTGCAAACAAACAGAATGGGGGGGGTGGTTCAGGAGCTCAAGGAGGACATTACATGGAGGTTGAAAAACAGTATGAAACTTTCATTGCATAAAAAATAGATTACAGGTTCATTATGTAGTGTTTGTGTATAGAATAGTGGTGGTCCATCCATTGGAGGTGTACGGGCGCCATTCCCCCCCCCCCCTCATCTACATGCAGAGCGCTGGATGCATGGTTTCCAATGGGGGGGGGTGTTTGAAGCACGTGATCAGAGCCAGAGGCTCTAATAGGCTTCCAAAAAGGGTGGGCTCGGGGCGCACATTTAATGAATATTCGCTATTCTCACACTGATCCTCCTTCTGGCCCGATTGGCTGAAAGGACAGGCAATCCTATTGGACAGCTAGGAGGATGGATGGCGGAAGCAGCTGTGATGCAGAGGAGGAGTATACACCCACCTGTCGCCCGTTGGTTGTTTGCCTCCCCCCCCCAAAAAAAAAAACACCAGCCGCCACTGGTTTAGATTATTTTTTTAAAAATAAGGATTTTGCTTTTATATCACTTTAACACATCATTCAACATATATTTTGAACTTTTACTGCAAGGTTGATATTACAGCCTTGGAAATTGCACCTGTAAAAAAAAAAAAAACCCTTTTTTCCCAAGGCGTCTTTCAGGACAGCACCTGAGAGATAGCGACTCCACCCACCGGAAACAGGAAACACCTTCTTCCTCCAAACTTTAAAGGGAGGCGCCTCCCTACCATACCTCAGTTTTTGTGTTTCCTCCGGCCCGGAGGGAACATCTTTTTTTCCTCCTTTAGGAGACCTGCTGTCCTCCCGGCCTACCCAAGCCTTTGCAGCGGTAGCAATCGGGCTCCTCTTCCCCTCCTGGTGCTCGGTGAGAGCCGTAGACCCGGTGATCCGCGTGGTCGTAGGAGCGGCGGTGTGCGTGCGCCGCCGCCATGTTTTTTGGCCGGCAGGCGCGGCGGAAGTGACAAGGCAGGTCACTGGGTCAGCGGAAGCGTCATTTCCGGCGTGGATGCAAGGGGGGAGGAGGGAGGACAGGAACTGGCGCCTACTTCCGCTTCCGGTCCGGTGCAGATGCACTATGGGAGTCCGGAAGCGGCATATGAAGCCACAAGTGAGGAGCTGCATACCAGAGATGGAGGACTCAGCGTCTGCAGCGGTGGGGACAGGCACAGGCACCAGTAAAGCTCAGGTAGGAGCAGCAGTTTAAGTCTGCCTTTCTTCCTTTTCCTGGGTTTGGTCTATTTTCTTTTTTCTTACCCCCTAGTGGCAAGGGGCCTGTCTGGGCACTAGAGGCTGACTGGTTTCTTCTTAGTGCACCTGTGGGTAATTCTTGTGTAGCTGAGACCGGGTCTCACTAAAAGGTCCCCTGGTTTTTTTCCCTTTTTTGTTTTTTCTCTCACAGGCTAAAAGCTTTGACCCAAAAAAGAGATGTCCTTCTTGCAGGGCCAAAATGGGAGAAAATTGGAAAAAAGTCTTATGCAGTACATGCATCACTTCTTTAGTTAAGGAGGAATCAGCTTCGGTTTGAGATGATCTGGTTGCCTCTGTAAAGAAGGAACTATACGCCACGATTCAGACTTTTCGTGACTCTTTAGTTAATCCAGCTGCTAGTCAGCCATCCACTTCTGAGGCTTCCCAGGGTTCTATTTCTTCCCCCATGGTAGAAGCTTTACCTGAAGGCCCCTCTATCAGGGAAGAGCAGTCCCCTACTCCTTCCGTTAAAGATTCGGAGGAGGAGGGTGAGGAAGCGGAGGTGGCTCCTTCCAAATTTAAGCTTTCCCTAAAGGAGGTAGACGGACTCCTTAAGGCTATCCATGTTACACTTGGCTTAAGTGAGGAAAAGAAGGAGTTATCTCTTCATGACCGCATGTATGCAGGGTTAAATGAACCTAAGGGGCGAACATTTCCGGTTCATTCGGTCATTTCTGATGCCATTACTAAAGAATGGCAAGATCCAGAGAAAAAGCCCTTTTTTTCCAGAGCCCACAAAAGGCGCTTCCCTTTTGAGGAGGACCCTTCTGCGGTGTGGAATAAGGTGCCCAGGTTGGATGCGGCCTTTTCACAGGTCTCAAGATCCACAGACCTGTCTTTTGAAGACATGGGTGTTCTAAGGGATCCAATGGACAAACGCATGGATCTTTTGCTCAAGAGATCATGGCAATCAATCATGAGCAATTTAAAACCAGCAATGGCCACAACCTGTGTAGCCAGGAATCTGGAATACTGGGTGAACAAACTTAGATCTCATATAGTGGCAGATTCCCCCAAGCAGGAGATCTTAGATTCCTTTCCTACCCTGATTTCTGCGGTTGCTTATATTGCTGATGCTTCGGCTGAAGCTATCAAAATGTCAGCTAGGTCTGCAGCTTTAGCAAATGCTGCGAGAAGAGCTTTATGGCTAAAAACCTGGCCAGGTGATACAGCTTCAAAGAGTAAACTTTGTGGTATTCCCTTTTCAGGTGACCTTCTTTTTGGCCCTGATCTAGATAATATCCTAGACAGAACTGCCGATAAGAAGAAGAAGTCCTTTCCGGTCAAAAAGAAAAAGCAGACCCCAAAACGTCTTTTTCGACCTCAAAAAACTCAACAGCAACAGCAGGAAAATAAGTTTCAGGGCAGGAGAAAAAATTGGTCCGCGCAAAAGGCGAAGGGCAAAGGCGGAATTCTCTTCCGTCCTCCTTCACAGGCCGAAAACTCACAATGACTCATCTCTGTGGGTCGGCGGAAGATTACGAGTTTCTTCCGCAGTGGTCAGTGATAACTACAAATCAGTTTATTCTGACCACTCTCTCGCAGGGTTATACTCTCGAGTTTTCCAGAAGCCCCCCAAGAAGGTTTCTGGTAACAAATGCTCCTCGAGATTCAATAAGGGCCCTGGCCATGAAATCCTCTCTGGAGGAACTGATGCAACAGGGTGTAGTAATCCCAGTGCCACCAGAGGAATGGCACGAGGGCTTCTATTCACATGTCTTCCTGGTAAAAAAACCAACAGGAAGATTTCGTTTAATTCTAAATTTAAAGCCACTAAACAGAGCCATCAAATACAGAAGGTTCAAGATGGACTCAATTTTCACCGCCAGAAATCTTCTGACTCCAGGTTGTTTCATGGCGTCAGTGGATCTAAAGGATGCATACCTGCATATTCCAATCTCATCCCAGTCCCAGAGGTTTCTCAGGTTGGCGGTAAGGTTGGAGGGCAGAATTCAGCATCTGCAATTCAGAGCCCTACCCTTCGGGCTATCATCCGCACCCCGAATTTTTACCAAAGTAATGGCAGAGGCCCTAGCTCCGCTGCGTCTTCAGGGAATCGCAGTAATTCCTTACTTAGACGATCTGCTGTTTTTCGCCCCCTCAAAAGAGGAACTGAGGAGCAATTTAAGCAGAGCATGCAGCCATATGGAGTCTCTAGGTTGGATCCTAAATCTCCAAAAATCTTCCCTGGAACCATCTCAGGAGATTCGGTTTCTAGGGTATATAATAAATTCGGTAAGCCAAAAAATTTTTCTTCCTTCAGAGAAGAAAGGGAAAATCCAGGATACAGTGTCTTTTTTGCAGACCAACCAGCAGCTGACAGTAAGATTGGTCATGTCAGCCCTGGGTGTTCTGACTTCGTCAATGCCAGCTGTTCAGTGGGCAAGACTACACTTCAGACATCTGCAGGCTTTTCTTCTGAGATCCTGGGATCACAATTTGGAATCCCTAGACTCAGAGGTAAGAGTTCCAACCCAAGTGAAGAGGTCACTATGGTGGTGGAAAAGGCAGGATATCCTATCGGAGGGGTTAGTCTGGGCCTTTCCAATCGAAAAAAGGCTGACAACCGATGCCAGTTCCTGGGGTTGGGGAGCCCACCTAGAAAAGGGTTTCACTCAGGGAAACTGGTCCAGGAAAGAGGCGACCAAGTCCTCAAACTGGAGAGAGCTCAAGGCGATCGACTTGGCTCTGAAGTCATTTGCTCAGGGGCTTCGGGCCCAGCATGTTCAAATACTAACAGACAATGCCACAGCCGTGGCTTACATAAACAGGCAGGGAGGTACAAGGAGCAAATCGCTGCAAGTACTAGCCATGAGCATTCTCCGTTGGGCAGAAGGACACTTGCTGTCTTTATCAGCAGTCCATCTAAAGGGATCCCTGAACGGGGTAGCGGATTTCCTGAGCAGAAACCCCATTCGGGAAGCAGAATGGTCGCTGAACCCAGAGGTTTTCGCCATGATTGTCGAGAAGTGGGGGCTGCCAGAGGTGGACCTGTTCGCCTCAAAGGAGAATGCCTTTTTTCCGCAATTTTTTTCCCTAAGCAATCACGACGGGTCACTAGGAACAGATGCCTTGGCGTATCCATGGAGATTCCATCTCTGCTACGCTTTCCCCCCATTCCAGTTAATTCCCTTAGTATTAAGAAAATTCAAAGGGAAACGGTACCGGTTGTCCTAATCACGCCTTTTTGGCCAAGAAGGGCTTGGTTTTCAACCGTTCTGAAAATGGCGGTCAGGCCTTATTGGCATCTGCCCCTCAGGCACGATTTACTATTTCAGGGACCAGTAAATCACCCAGAGGTAGCCACTTTGGCGCTCACAGCCTGGTATCTGAAGAGCAGCTCTTAAGGAGCAAAGGTTTTTCCAACAGGTTAATCTCAACGCTATTATCCAGTAGGAAAAGGGTGACTAGAAATATCTATTCCAAGGTCTGGAAGGTTTACAATACATGGTGTAATTCATCTGACCAGGACCCAGGGAGTCTTGTTACCATTCTGGAATTTTTACAGGTTGGTGCTGACAAGGGACTAGCAGTTAGTACCCTGAAGGTACAGGTGGCTGCGCTAGCAGTGTTCCTAGAAAGATCTGTGGCCTCAGATCCGTTGGTAACCAGATTTTTCAGATCCCTTACGAGATCCAGACCAGCATCACTTAAGTTGTTTCCCAAATGGGATCTGTCGATAGTCCTCCAGGCTCTAACAAGGAGTCCCTTTGAACCTTTGGAAGAAGCGCCACTCAGATATCTCACTTTTAAGTCTGTGTTTCTGATTGCCATGGTCTCTGCACGCAGGATCAGTGAGCTTAATGCTTTATCAGTTAAGGAACCCTATTTATCTATCTTCCCAGATAGGGTTATACTTAGAACAGATCAGAAATTCATACCAAAGGTAGCTTCAGTACAAAATTGTGTTCAGGACATTGTACTTCTGACCTTCTGCCCCAACCCAGTAGGGGAGAAGGAGACTTATTTTCACATGTTGGATGTTAGAAGAGTTTTGTTATGTTACTTGGAAAGGACAAAGCTCTTTAGACGTTCAGATTCTCTGTTTGTGCTATTTTCAGGCAACAGGAAAGGTTGCCAGGCTTCTAAAATCTCTTTAGCAAGGTGGCTGAAGCTAGCCATTTCAGAGGCTTATTCGCATGCAGGTGTGTCTCCTCCAGCAGGAATTTCTGCACACTCAACAAGAGCATTAGCGGCCACTTGGGCAGAGAGAGCTGGTGCCACCCCTGAACAAATCTGCAAGGCGGCAACTTGGTCGAGTTTTCACACATTCGTGAAACATTACAGGCTGGACCTCACATCTGCTAATGATCAGGCGTTTGGCAGAAAGGTCCTGCAAGCTGTTGTCCCGCCCTAAGGGGGTAAGTCTCTGTTATCCTCTCAGGTGCTGTCCTGAAAGACGCCTTGGGAAAAACCAAGTTAGACTTAACGGTAACTTGTTTTCCAGAAGTCTTTCAGGACAGCAACATCCCGCCCTATTGTATTGTGTATATACTATGCTGTGACTAACGTATGTGTTTATGTGTTCCAGCCGTGGCCGGAGATCTTCTCTACTACAACTGAGGTATGGTAGGGAGGAGCCTCCCTTTAAAGTTTGGAGGAAGAAGGTGTTTCCTGTTTCCGGTGGGTGGAGTCGCTATCTCTCAGGTGCTGTCCTGAAAGACTTCTGGAAAACAAGTTACCGGTAAGTCTAACTTGGTTTTTTCTATCCTGACAGGATGGAGCTACTGATTGTTTTGCCCTCAAAGAGGAGCCCCAGTCTAGACAAGAAAAAATTAAAAGTCAGCAGCTATAATATAAGGACACTTACCTGTCCAGGGATCCAGTGATGTCGGCACCCCGAGCCGATTCTTCAATTGGCTTCGGGTGCAGGCGCCAGCATCTTTACTAAGGGAAACTGGCAATGAAGTCTTCAGGCTTCACTGCCGGTTTCCTACTGCGCATGCGCGAGTCGTGCTGTGCTTTCTGAATGGTCCCGCTGTCTTCTGTGACCTGTGTGTGTCCCAAAAGGCAGCTGGGGGAAGGAGGAGGGGCCGGAAATACTCGGAGATCGTCGCAGCGATCTTACCTAGAAGTGGGAGAGGGTACCTGTCAAAACCAGGTACCCCCCCCAAAAAAATAATTTGCCAAATGTGGCAGTGGAGGGGGGGAGAGCTTCCCCTCTTGGATGGAGCTCCACTTTATAAATCTAAAATAATCCGTGTTCTGAATAACTGATTCAGAATAAGTATGCAGCCAGTAAATTAGGTTCAAGATCTTACATAGTTAAAGTGGTTGTGAAGCACATACAATCCCCTCTGTTAAAAAACGTTCTATGGTCCAGTGTATGTTCTTTGTAAAAAATATGCCGATTTGTACCCTATTTCATAGTGGCACTATGACTGCTAGCTCTCCCGATCTAACAGCTACAGCGGGAGGGGCTAAGAATCCCCGCTGACGTCAGGAGAGCAGCGGCCAGTCACGTGAGCGCTGAGCGACGCTATGAAATAAGGTACAAATCTGCATATTGTTTACAAATAACATACACTGGAGCCTAGAATGTTTTCTAACAGAGGGAATTGTATGTACTTTCCACAGCAATTTTTGCAGCAGGAGGGGATGGGGGGGGGGGGGGGGAGGGCACTGACGCTAGCTGACAGGCGGGGGGGAGGGGGGGGACAGAGGAGAGTCAGCGGATTACGGAGGCACGTAAACTGACCACGGTGTCAGGGCTCATCAGCCATGATAAATGTGGTCAGTTTACAGGAGGGGGGGGCAGAACCAGGCAGGATCAGCCAGGTATTTCAGGTTATGGAAAGGGCCAAATTACACAGCACAAGAACTGTGCTGTATAACATCCTTTAAAGGAACAGGATCCTTCTTTTTTTTTTTTTTTTTTAGAGTTATAAACACTCTTTAAATGGGTTGAAAAAGACAGAAGTCCATCTAGCTCAACTGATAGAGGAAACAGTGAGCAAATAAATATATAACATATACAGATCCCCATACTTGGAGTTCCAGATCCAGAGGAAGGCAAAAAAAAAAAAAAAAACACACAACCTGGTCTAATTTTCTCTACTGGGGGAATAACTTTGCTCCCTTGTCTCTTGTAATGACCTTAAAGTGAATAATTTTACACTTGGTTCTGGCACATACAATCTGTAAGAATAAACTTTCATGCAGATTATGGGGTTCATTCAGAACAGAGACCAGTCACTAGTGGTCTACTGCAAGGCACTGTACTGGGTCCTGTTGTATTTAATCTCTATGCAAGTCATATAACTTAAGGTTTATTGGGCAAGGTATGTTTTGCTGAGGACACAAATATGTGTAATAGGGCTGATATCCCTGGAGGTGTCTAACATGGAACATGATTTGGCATTGCTGAAAGATTGGGCAAAGCAGTGGAGACTGCAGTTCAGTGTTTCTAAGATAATGCACCTACGGAAAAAGAATCTACGAAAAACAGAAACGTAAGGCGCACACACCTAGTGCATTACCAGAGATAATTTAATAATAAGACATTCTTGTATGAAAGTGGATACTCACAAAATGCAACTGACAAAGGGCCATAAACACAATGCATTGACATGCACAGAACACGGGGTACAGCTAATGTGTTTCGGGGGCACACCCCCTTCCTCAGAGCTGGCCTAACTCTGAGAAAGGGGGTGCGCCCCCGAAACGTGTTAGCTGTACCCCGTGTTCTGTGCATGTCCATGCACTGTGTTTATGGTCAGTTGCATTTTGTGAGTACCCACTTTTATACAAAAATTTCTTATTATTAAATTATCTCTGATAGTGCACTAGGTGTGTGCGCCTTCCGTTTCTGTTTTTCTTGTAGTTGCTTTCGGATTACCCCATCTGAGGAAGGCAGCATCCACCTAGTTTTGGGATACCATATATACCTTTTACACCACCATTTTATCTGACATCTGTTACTCCTCACCTTGGAAGACCTATTCGCGCTTGAAGTGACTGTGGAAAAAGAATCCCCTTGAATGAGTACAGTATTTGAAATACAGTGTTATCCAGCACTACAGAAGAAAAAGATTTGGGGGTACTTATCTCAGATGATTGCATAATGAGCAAACAGTGTGGCCAAGCAGTGGGAAAAGGGAATAGGATTATAGGCTGTGAAACTAAAGGGGTCAGCAGCAGGAGGAAGGAGGTCCTGATCAAGAACTCGGAGACATAATCTCAAGTTAGCGGGTAAAGTATTATTCTACCAAAAGAGTAGTTCCAACAGAGGTAGTAAGTCAGTCAACACTAAATGGATTTAAACATGCTTGGGACAAACATAGATCTATACCCAGGCAAAAACAAAAACATATACCATATACATTTTTTATAAATGGGACAGACTTGATGGCCTTTTTCTGCCATCACTCTTCTATGTTTCTATAATGTCCCTGGTGGGAATAGAAATCAGAATCTCTGAATAGCAAAACACAGTAGTACCCACTAAGTCACCAGTCACATAGCTTGCCTAGCTGGGACTGAATGCTAGTACAGTGCTGGATGTCCTTAACCATGAATGTTTATGCCTAGTTAGATCAAGGGTCTTTACATCTAGTGATTGAAAGTGAGAGGAAAGCCAACAATTCACAGAGAACTGTTTTCACACTGACTCATTTCACCGTGTGGGATGATTGTCTGCTGCAAACACAGCCTGTGTCTACAAACACTTGGCAAGGTGCTCCTATTAATCCAATACTCCACTTATGTTAACAGACATCAGCCAAGGAAGCAAGGTATGGTCCAACGATAGAAATTATATTACATACTGATATTCATCTTAAATTTTGTGGAATCCATATGTATGCGCAAGATAAGTGAAGAAAAGGAAGATATCTGTCCTCAAAGGGCCAGTTGTATCTGGGGTGCGCTATGTACAAAGTGCAGAGTTCAGGGTATGCTATATAGAGAGTGCAGTTCCAGGGGTGCCCTATGCACAGAGTGCAGAGTTCAGGAGTGTAATAAAAACCCTGTATGGGCTCAACCAACTCCAATAAGGTAAAAAAGGGGAGAAGAAAAAGAAAGAGAAACACAGCCCACTGTACGATGGCTGAATCTAAATGTATTATATAAAAAACACATATATGAACAGATTAAATGACTTACAGAGACACCCATTCTAAGGCTTCAAAGAGAACTAAAAAGAATAATAAACTGACGAGCGGGACAACCTTGTGGACCATACCTCTACCTTTCAACCCATTTTCTTCTTTCTCTTTCCTTTTCTCCACCTTACGATTAAAGCTCATTATCAGAATTTATTTGACCTATATACACTCTACTTGTAAACAATATGTATAGTAGGTATAAATCATTTAAATACCTACAAAAGTATCTAAGGAAATGATATATATCTTTAATTTAGGTTTACGTGAACCCAATGTTTAATATTTGAAATTTCATGATATTTACCTATATAAACCCTACTGTAAAACAATGAGCTTACTTTATAGATCCTTGTAAACTTACTTTATGTATCTTTATAACATTGTATACTCAATAAACTTCTTTTGACAAGGAAAAACACATATATGGCATAGCCAATGGATTAAAACTAAGTCGTTCAAAACATGTCAGTCATTTTGTATTGAAAAAAGCTCAATGTCCACCATTCATGCCCTCATCCAGTGACAGAAAATTACTGAAGCAAAGGGGTATGAATACAAAACGAATTTCAATCCTAAGCAGCAAAAATGTCATAAGAAATGAAAATTGCATGCATTTGGATTGGAAATAATGCTAGGTCGGCTCCCAACACTTGCAAACTTTGATGGGTATTGGTTCCTTGGTGTATCCAACAAATGGGAGATGCAGAGGTAGTGAGAGAGCACAATGGGTCAACAGTGGTGTTCCATGCCATACACATATTGTAAATGTACTTTCTTGCTTCGTATACCATCCCAGGACATATCTCATGCTGGGAGCCGACCTAGCATTATTTCCAATCCACATGCATGCAATTTTCATTTCTTATCACATTGTCGCTGTTTAGGATTGAGTTTCATTGTGTATTTATACCCCTTTGCTTCAGCAGTTTACTGTCACTGGATGAGGGCATGAATGGTGGACATTGAGCTTTTTTCAATATAAAATCACTGACACGTTTTGAATGACTTAGTTTTAATCCATCGGCTATTCCATATATGTGTTTTTTATACAATAAATTTACATTCAGCTATCCTACAGTGGGCTGTGATTATTTCTATTTCTTCTCCCCTTTTTTACCTTATTGGAGTTGGTTGAGCCCATACAGGGTTATTACTAGTTTTTGATTATGTGTTACCGAGAGCTCCCAATCCACTCCTTTCCCCTCCTTTCTTTTTCCCTATTGTACATATGGGGGCTATTCACACATATTTGCACTAATAGATAGCACTAGCAGGGATTTGTACCTTGAGGGATCCTCATTTTAGTTTTTGGTGTGCCATGTACACAGTGTAGGGTTTTGGGATGTATTATGTATAGAGTGCAGGGTTCATGATTACGTTGCGTACAGAGGGCAGAGTTCAAGGGTATGCTGTGTGTAGGGTGCAGGAGTGCGCTATGTGCAGTGTTCAACCCCAACACCTTTTCCCTCCAAAAGCTATCGGCTCTTGTACCTCACGGTGTTGGTGGCTATGATTGTTCTCTCTCCAGTTCTGGAGATCTGTCCCCACCATGAGTGTGTGTAGGGATCTGTTTGTTCTGAGAAGAAAGCTGTCCCTTGTAAACACAGAAAGCTTCTGTGTTTACAAGTGACAGCAGGGAGTGAGAGCAGAGGGTGAGAGCCAGAGGTGGCGGAATGGAGTTCAGGCTGCTAAACTGGGTGCGAGGGCCACATAAGGCCTTGCAGGCCAGATTCAGCCCACATGCCTTGTGTTTGACATATGTGATCTATTATTTTTTTGGTGTACTAAAAGGTGATATTGATTGTATGAGCCAGACAGGGGTTCTTGTTATCTTGCCTCTTGTTGGAGTTTCTCACTGCAAGTTAGGTCATTGCTTCATCTGCTATAGAGAAGGGTGAAGGATGAAAAATTCTATGGATGCACCACTGCCTACATCTGCCATGGATCACAGAGGGCCCTCGTAGACTTGTGTGAGGACAGTCCGATATCTCCCTACCCCTGCGGAGGAGATATTTGGTGCTTGAAAGACAAAAGCAGCGAACATTCCCAGCTCAACTCACCAACCAGTCTGCTGACCAACCGAATTAACCTGTCCAACAGTCTGCGTTAAAAACATGGGTTTAGTTAGCACGCATTTGCAAATGCATGCGTAAGCTGCAAGGCCTCTTCACGGCACCCTGTGTATTGCTTGCAGTCCTAACACTAGTGAATTTTTGAGTGTCTCCACAGTGGGAGCACATGCATTCTAATAGATAGATGAGGGGCAGGTGGGCCTGGAGGTAGCCTGATCCTCCTTAAAGGCACAGACACTCATAAATTCAGTAGTGTTCGGACTGCAAGCAATACACAGGGTGCCATGAAGAGACCTTGCAGCTTACACATGCGTTTGCAAATGCGTGCTAACTAAACCCATGTTTTTAACGCAGACTGTTGGACAGGTTAATTCGGTTGGTCAGCAGACTGGTTGGTGAGTTGAGCTGGGAATGTTCTCTGGTTTTGTCTTTCGTGCGTTTGCCCTTCCATGTGCTCCTTGCTGTGAAGGGCAGTTATAGGTGGGGGCAGGGGCCATCTCTTTGTTACTGATATTTGATGCCTACCTGTGAATTCTGGAGAATTCAAGATGCATATCAATATGTAATATCGTATTTTATCCTTGAACCATCCCATGCTTCCTTGGCTGATGTCTGTTCACATAAGTGGTGTTTTGCCAACTGTTTGTAGGCACAGGCGGTGTTTTCAGCAGACAATTAGCCCACACTGTGAAGTGAATTGGTGTGAAAACCTCTCTCTGAATTGTGGGCTTTCTTCTCACTTTCAGTCACCACCGCTAAAAGACCCTTGATCTAACTGGGCATGATAATTCATTATTATCTGTTCTGGCATCTAGTCTCAGCTGGCCGAGCTCCGCGACTCTTTGAGGAATAAAAAAACAAACAAAAAAATACTTTCATCAGTATACATCACTGGGAAGAGTTTTTGTCTCCATATAGCCCCAGGGGTTCCACTTCCTGTTCAAGCTCCTGCTTGTGTTGGTGCCAAAAAACTGAGCGCTACAGTTTGTATTAATTGACAAACAAGCGCAGTATTATCTGTATCATGTATATTACTGGAAGGTGGGTATACAGTAGGGCAAAAAAGTATTTAGTCAGCCACCAATTGTGCAAGTTCTCCCACTTAAAAAGATGAGAGGCCTGTAAATGTCATCATAGGTATACCTCAACTATGAGAGACAAAATGTGGAAACAAATCTAGACAATCACATTGTCTGATTTTTTAAAGAATTTATTTGCAAATTATGGTGCAAAATAAGTATTTGGTCAATATCAAAAGTTCATCTCAATACTTTGTTATATATCCTTTGTTGGCAATGACAGAGGTCTAACGTTTTCTGTAAGTCTTCACAAAGTTGTCACACACTGTTGCTGGTATGTTGGCCCATTCCTCCATGCAGATCTCCTCTAGAGCAGTGATGTTTTGGGGCTGTCGCTGGGCAACACGGACTTTCAACTCCCCCCCCAAAGGTTTTCTATGGGGTTGAGATCTGGAGACTGGCTAGGCCACTCCAGGACCTTGAAATGCTTCTTACAAAGCCACTCCTTCATTGCCCGGGCGGTGTGTTTGGGATCATTGTCATGCTGAAAGACCCAGCCACGTTTCATCTTCAATGCCCTTGCTGATGGGAGGAGGTTTGCACTCAAAATCTCATGATACATGGCCCCAATCATTCTTTCATGTACATGGATCAATTTTCCTGTTCCCTTTGCAGAGAAACAGCCCCAAAGCATGATGTTGCCACCTCCATGCTTCACAGTAGGTATGGTGTTCTTTGGTTGCAACTCAGCATTCTCTCTCCTCCAAACACGATGAGTTGTGTTTCTACCAAACAGTTCTACTTTGGTTTCATCTGACCATATGACATTCTCCCAATCCTCTTCTGGATCATCCAAATGCTCTCTAGCAAACCTCAGATGGGCCTGGACATGTACTGGCTTAAGCAGGGGGACACGTCTGGCACTGCAGGATCTGAGTTCCTGGCAGTGTAGTGTGTTACTGATGGTAGCCTTTGTCACGTTGGTCCCAGCTCTCTGCAGGTCATTCACTAGGTCCCCCCGTGTGGTTCTGGGATTTTTGCTCACCGTTCTTGTGATCATTTTGACCCCACGGGGTCAGATCGAGGGAGATTATCAGTGGTCTTGTATGTCTTCCATTTTCTAATTATTGCTCCCACAGTTGATTTCTTCACACCAAGCTGCTTGCCTATTGCAGATTCAGTCTTCCCAGGCTGGTGCAGGTCTACAATTTTGTTTCTGGTGTCCTTCGACAGCTCTTTGGTCTTCACCATAGTGGTGTTTGGAGTGTGACTGTTTGAGGTTGTGGACAGGTGTCTTTTATACTGATAACAAGTTCAAACAGGTGCCATTAATACAGGTAATGAGTGGAGGACAGAGGAGCCTCTTATAGAAGAAGATACAGGTCTGTGAGAGACAGAAATCTTGCTTGTTTGTAGGTGACCAAATACTTATTTTCCACTATAATTTGCAAATAAATTCTTTAAAAAATCAATGTGATTGTCTGGATTTGTTTCCACATTTTGTCTCTCATAGTTGAGGTATACCTATGATGACATTTACAGGCCTCTCTCATCTTTTTAAGTGGGAGAACTTACACAATTGGTGGCTGACTAAATACTTTTTTGCCCCACTGTATATTATTTAGACTGGACTAGCGGGGTAATTTACATCCAATTTTCTTTAAATAAAAAGTATATTGGGGGGCTACTTAAAGTGAACCTGTATGCCAAAATGCAAATAATACAACCTAAGCAAATCAAAATAGGGACCATATAAAATACCACATAAGCAAGCCTACACAATTATAAAAATTGAAAACTGAATATTTAGATTTCTGCATTAGTCAAGTAATTTTGAATGTCCCCCTGTGACGTGTCCCAGAAGGCTGCAAGGAAAGGAGGGGGAAGGCCTAACTTCCGCTTGGATTGCTGCAGAGATCTGACCAGAAGTGGAGGACTGGGTACCTGTCAAAACCAGGTACCTGCTCCCCCCCTCCCCCCTCTAAAAAAGTATAGTGCCAAATGTGAAAGTGGAGAGGGGGAGGGGAGAGCAGAAATTTTCACTTTTGGGCAAAGTTCCACTTTTTTCTTTTTTTAATTGTTTAAACAATGATTTATATTAAACATGGGAAAAAAAAAATAAGTCCATTAAAAGACAGAATGAATCTGCTTTTGCTGCAATACTCATATTCAATCTGGAGCTGTCGTCCACAAGACTTTTTATGCCCACTAGATATCCTCAGTTTTATGAACTAATGATGGCCAATGTCATTAATTCCACTTCCTCTGGCTATCATGGAGCTGTCATGTACACCCTTCCTGGAGCAAAGGGGTGAATTTTAAAAGCACGGGCCCCCGGAAAGGTAAGTAAACACACTGTTCTTTTACAGTTTTTGGTACTGTTTAAAAGTGACCCTGGAGTGACCGGTCACTTTAAGCAAAAGTTAGAATAGAGCTTTAAGGTGCTATTAAACCCAAAAGCAAACATTTAATATACTGCAGCTTACCAATTCTTGTGATGCATTAGTTTTCTTTTTTAGGCTTTCTTTCATTTATTTCAACCTGGTGATCTGGCCAGTAAGTCTGATCTCTTTCAACAGAACATGCTGTCCTGCAGATGCAGCAGTTAGAGTGTTGAGATAAACCATTTACCACTGAGCCTCTAGTCCCTGCTGCACTTGCTTGCTGTGATGCCCATTTCCAAGCAGTTATGCCAACTGGTGTAACAGTCAGGAAATGTTATCTTTCTTTGGTCAGTGCAGCAACGGGACCGCCCTGACCAATGACAATCTCTTCTAATGCCCCGTACACACGGTCGGACATTGATCGGACATTCCGACAACAAAATCCTAGGATTTTTTCCAACGGATGTTGGCTCAAACTTGTCTTGCATACACACAGTCACACAAAGTTGTCGGAAAATCCGATCGTTCTGAACGCGGTGACGTAAAACACGTACGTCGGGACTATAAACGGGGCAGTGGCCAATAGCTTTCATCTCTTTATTTATTCTGAGCATGCGTGGCACTTTGTCCGTCGGATTTGTGTACACACGATCGGAAATTCCGACAACGGATTTTGTTGTCGGAAAATTTTATATCCTGCTCTCAAACTTTGTGTGTCGGAAAATCCGATGGAAAATGTGTGATGGAGCCTACACACGGTCGGAATTTCCAACAACAAGGTCCTATCACACATTTTCCATCGGAAAATCCGACCGTGTGTACGGGGCAAAAGCCTTCCGTCTTCCAGGACATTGCAATTGCAAGTGGTCATAATACTCACAGTTGTGAGCAGTCATTGGTCAGTGTGGCCCATGGGACCAAGCTAATGTATAAGAATCTCTTCTGGGATGGTGCAATGGTGGGCAGTCATTGGTCAGTGCTGTCACGTGGCTGTGCTGACCAATGACTGCTCACCATTGTGATGCTACATAGACTCGTAGGACCATGTAGGGAAGTTTTCAAATGTTCAGATGTCATTTGTTTGTAAAAAGGTGAAATTGACTTTTAAAGTAAAAATAAAAGCGGCATACCCTAAATCCGATTTATTAAAAACAATGTAAAGACAGTTGCAGATCCCAGCTCCAGCATGCTTGATGGGTTTCTTCTGTTGAGTTCAAACTTGAAATGTGTTGGGAATGTTAGAGCTGGCATTTATAACTGTCTTTACTTTGGTTAAAATAAATTGGAGGTACACTATGCTGCTTTTGTTTCTGTTTTTAAAGTGGAATTAAAGCCTAACACTAACTATTCTTAAAAATGCCCCCCCCCCCCCTTCTCCAACCTATCTTGCCTAAAAAAGGGATCTGTAGACTTACCTTTTTTCAGTCCAGTCTGTTTTGGTTGCATGATCCTGCAGCTCCGGCTCAGGGATCGCTTAACGGCTGGGAATTCCGGTAACTGTGATGTCACCCATAGACTCCCATGACCCAGCTGTTGTCGGCACTCCCTCCTCTCCCCTGCAGCTGCTGCTCACTGACACAGGGAAGCCAGAGCTGGAGGATCACATGACCAGCGTGGACTGAAAAAAAGGTAAGTATACAGGTCCTTTTTACACAGGGTAGGCAGGATAGGTAGGAGGAGGGGGGGAAGGGAACATTTTTAAGAATAGTTAGTGTTAGATTGGAATTCTACATTAAACCTAACTGCAAATAAAAGTGGTTCTAAAGGCAGAAGGTTTTTTTTTTTACCTGAATGCATTTGCTGTATTGATGTAAAATACCTTCTGTATATAGCCCCCTTTGTACTTACCTGAGCTCAATCTTAATCCACCGCTGTGCCCGATAGCAGTGCCTCTCTCTCTCCTCATTGGACAGAAAGGCAGCAGCGGGAGCCATTGGCCACGGCCAGTGAGCAAAGAGCGGGGGACGGGGCCAAGCCACACTCTTTGTGGTAATGGACACACAGAGACAACTCAGGATCGAGCCCGCATGAGTGCCCTCATAGAGCCAGGAGTGCCAGCGAAGGACCCAAGAAGAGGAGGATTGGGGCTGCTCTGTGCATAACCATTGCACAGAGCAGGTAATTATAACATGTTTGTTATTAAAAAAAAAATAAAAAATTCAATAATTTTAAGTTATGCCTGATATACCAAAGGAGAGGTGGAAAAGTCTCAAGTGGTCTGAAGCTCTAAGCCCATCTGTCTGTGTTGTTCTGGAGCTTGAGACTGACCAAAGAGCTAGGGGAAGGAAGATAAGTACAGGCCAATTGCCTGAAAAATTGATGAACAGGAGCCTGTAATGTAACACAAGCTTTAACAGACCATTAGAAGTGTGGGTCTGAATCTCATGTATTTATGTATAATAGAAAGTGTGGCCATTGGAGTACTATTATTTTTTATGTAAAAACAATAGTGTAGCGCCTAAGTATGCAATGAATATATTATAATACAGTAGAAAACCTTGTAAGGCATGTAAGTTGATGCAAAAATAAAAATGCGGTATGTTAAAGGGGTTGTAAAGTCTAAACGTTTTTTACCGTAAAGCGGAGTTCCACTCGTTTTTAAGTTTTATTAAAAGTCAGCAGCTACAAAAAGTGTAACTGCTGACTTTTAATAAACAGACACTCACCTGTCCCACGATCCAGCGATGCGGCTGACCGAAGCCTCACTCCTCTCCCTCTCCATGACACTGGCATTGCAATGCAGGTGTGGGCACTGGGCTGTGACAGCTTGCGGCTTCACAGCCGGGTGCACACTGCGCATACGTGAGTCACGCTGCGCCTTTTCAGTGGCCTGTGAAGTGTCCCAGAAGTTTGCAGGGAGGGTGGGGGAGTGGAGGAGTCACCCATGTGGAGAGAGCGGAAGTGGGAGCTGGGTACCAGTCAGAATTAGGTACCCACAACCCCCCCCAAAAAAAAAAAATTACACGCCATATGTGACATGTAAGGGGGCGAGGAGTGTTTGCATTCCTTACATTAAGGTAAAAAATGTTTAGGTGTCAGCATCGCCCCCTCAGCCCCCCTTTACTTACCTGAGACCTCAGACCTCCAGCACTGTGCACATCTGCAGATCTTTTCTCCCCTCCCGGGTCTCACTGGCTTTGCTGGGGCATCAAGAGCCATTGGCTCCCAGTGCTGTCAATCAAAGCCACTGACAAGGAAGCAGGGGGCAGGGCTGAGTCCCGCTGCAGCAGAGGGACTCAGGTGCAAGCGCACACGAGTGCCCCCATGGGGTAGCGGCTTCCCATGGGGGCACTGGCCAGAGAGGAGGGGCCAGGAGCGCCTGCGGGGGACCCAAAAAGAGGTTTCCTGGCCACTCTGTGTGATTCCATTGCACAAAGTAGGTAAGTATAGACATATTTGTTATTTTATTCATTTTTTTAAATTTACCTTTACAACCCCTTTGATTACAATGGCATCTCCGCATGTGCTTCCAACTAAGGGTAAATAAAGCTCACCAGGAGCCCAAAGAAAATTCCAATAGTGTAGTAGGTTTTACTATCAAACATGTAAAAGCAACATACAGTTCAGAACAGTGAATCCAGTCAAAACTCGCATAGAAAGCCCAGCTGACCCAAGATCACGCAGTAAGCATGACGTCCGCACCAGAATCTTTGCCCCCAGATGAGGAGATCCCCTTGGAATTAACATACCAAAGTGGTTACTGTGGGACTTCCATGTTTGCTTAGGAGCATTTGCTGTTGTAATGGTAGCCATTTGCTCTGGTGAGTTTTTAATTCACTTACTGTTGGTGGCTGGTCACTGGAGCACCTTCTCAGAAGCATCTTCACGAGCACTGGCTTTGTTACATACAGTTTTTTTTTTTTTTTCGATCACACACATTGTGGAACTTTATTTTGCTATTTTTGGCCTTTATGTTTTCTATTTTTGTATCAACTTGCATGCCTTACAAGGTTTTCTACTGTATTATAATGTATTCATTGCATATTTAGGCGCTACACTATTGTTTTCACATTTGCTATCTGAGGTTTTTGTTATACTACCTTTTGTGTCAACAGCCTCACTTTTAGCCCTCATGCACACAGGCTGTAAAAATAACGTTATGAAAACGCCAGTATCTTTGCAGTGATTTTTTTTTTAACTTTTTTCAGCTTTATTCAACGTTTTTGCAATAGCGTTTTTTAGCGCTTTTGAGCGTTTATCAGCATTAGAGCGTTTTTACAGCTGAAAAACATCTCTCAGAACCCACTGGTCCTGGGTTTTTTTTACAGCTCAAAAACACCTAGGTGGGCATGAAACCATAGACTAACATAGACAAAAAAGCTCAAAAAAGCAGCTGTAAAAACGTCCATGTGCATGAGGCCTTATATTTAAATGCTACACCACAGATAATACCACTTGCACTATAAGGCATCATGCACACGGACGTTTTTACAGCTGCTTTTTTGAGCTTTTTTTTCAGCTTAAAAAGGCCTGTCTATGTTAGTCTATTGCTTCATGCCCACCTAGGCGTTTTTGAGCTGCAAATGGCATAGGCGTTTTTAAGCTGTAAAAAAAACCCAGGACCAAAAAAAAAAAACACTAACGCTCAAAAACGCTATTGCAAAAACGTTGAAAAAAGCTGAAAAAAGTTTAAAAAAAATCACTGCAAAGATACTGGCGTTTTCATAACGTTATTTTAACAGCCTGTGTGCATGAGGCCTTATTGTTGCATAGTAACCAAGGTTCGATGGATGAGCGG
Organism: Aquarana catesbeiana; assembly: GCF_042186555.1. Lineage (NCBI taxonomy): Eukaryota > Metazoa > Chordata > Amphibia > Anura > Ranidae > Aquarana > Aquarana catesbeiana. The sequence continues at coordinate 43,635,356 of NC_133331.1, forward strand.
CGGCTGGACATCAATCTATACAAACATAGTGTTGATATTTGTGACCTGAGTACATAAATCCCACTAGATTCCGTCCATAATTGCGGGACTTGCCATTATGTAAATTGTGTTGGGGAAGAAGTCCCCTTCCCATAAACTCTGTTGTCTAATGCCGATTTGTACTGCCTATAGTGACATTTCCAATAAGCCTGTGATGTCAGCTTCTAATTAAATAAAGATAACAGCATTTTGTTTTCAATTAGAGTGTCCCACTCAAGAAATTATTGTAAATTAACCTCCTCGGAAAATGTAATATTGCCGTCTAATTTAGATTTTTAATTAGGCCTTTGATTTTTAAGCTGAAAAATCACACACCGTGAAATCTTTAATCATTGCTAATATGTTGTAGAAGGTTATTAGAAACCTTTGCACAAAATTAGCCCCTGGCATTTGTATTTATTTTTTCTTCTTTATTACCAATAAAAAAGCATTAACTCGGCAAAAGGGGAAGAGGTACCTTTTAGATAATTACTCCGGAGGAGGGGAAGATAAACCATTAAAATGCATTGAATTGCAGAGGTGAAGAACATTGAGGTGAAAATGAAAATAAGATTCCATGATTTTGCACTTATGTAAATTTGCTTGTCAGCGCGACAACAAGACTCAGATTGCAAGCGGCAGCGTCTGGCCACAGATAGGTCTGCTTACTGATTACAAGGCCTGTCACCCGACATCACACATTCATCTTTTTTAAATTAAAGTAGAACTCTAGGCTAACATTTATTTCATTTTTTTTTATCCTTTTGGAGATGGCTAAAAAAATTAAAAAAGTTACAGAATTGTATTGCTTTTTGTGTGCTCGATGGGAAGATTTCCCTGTACATTCTGTTTTGGTGACATTAAAGCGGCACTTCAGTCTTCTTTTTTTTTTTTTAATCTTTCCATCTATTAAATCTTCTGCCCTTGTTAATTTAACTTTGGATAGTAAAACAATTTTTTTCTGCCAGTAAATACCTTATACAGCCCACTTCCTGTTTCTTGTCTGGTAAAAGGCCTAGGCTTATGACATCATGCACAGCTCTTTCTCCCTCTCTCACACTCTTGTGAGAATTTGCCATGAAGAGAGGGGGGAAGAGTCATAGGAGGGCCAATGAGAGTAGCAGAGCTGGGGGTGTGCTTCTGTGTGTCTGTGTAAATCCAGGAAGTGAACAGGCAGCAGCTTCAGCTGCCCACAGTTAAAATGATTGCAGCCAGACTCTGTGGAGGGAGATTTCTGCAGCATATTTGGCAAGTACAGAATTACAGTATATATAAAGTAATATGCAAAGTGGTTGGAGGGAAGCTTCAGAATGGCAAAGATGTTTTTATTACAAATTATGTGAGCAGACTGCAGTTCCTCTTTAATGAGGAGTTCCAGTCTCCTGTGAAAAATATAAATCAGCAGCTACAAAAACTGTAGCTGCAGACTTTTAAAAAAAACAACCACTGACCTGTCCCATGATCCAGCGGCGTGCTCACCCGAGTCAGTTTCACCCGCTGTTGTTTGCAGTCTTCTGGGACCTGTCAGAGTCCCAGAAGACTGCAGCGGGGAGGGAGGAGAACTGCCACTCTGATTGCCTAGGCCAGTGATGGCGAACCTTGGCACCCCAGATGTTTTGGAACTACATTTCCCATGATGCTCAACTACACTGCAGAGTGCATGAGCATCATGGGAAATGTAGTTCCAAAACATCTGGGGTGCCGAGGTTCGCCATCACTGGTCTAGGCAGTCTGAGTGGAAGTGGGAGCAGCGACCTGTCAAATACGGGTATCCACTTCCCCCGTTCTTTAAAAGTGCCAATTCTTCAAGATGATCGGGGGATGAGTCCTTAAAGCCGAACTTCCCCTTTTGGGTAGAGCTCCATTTTAAAGCATATTTAAACCCAAGAACAAAAATTTTAAATATTACAGTTTACCAGTCACTAAATGTGCTGATTGTATTTGTTTTCTTTTTTTGAGCTAAAGACATTTTCGGCAAGTACAGAAATTAGCAGATCGCGCTTTACCAGAAATGCGGAGTCCTTGTCACTTCCTGTGAGATTAATTCTGAAATTCTCTTTCACAATGGACAAAAATGTTGACACTTAAAAAAAATATGGGCTCTTTGCCATTAACATCTGGCTATATAGCTCTACATGGACAGAACCTTTTTCTGTCCATGATAAGCAATGTATAATGATGATCATGCCGTACATATAATTTATTCTTTTATTTGTCTGGATTTGTCTTTGCTGATGTGTTTTCCTGGTTTTGCATCCTTCCAGCTTGGGAGTGTTCTTTGAAAAACAAATGGAATTCCAAACCTGTCTATGTAGTTGGCAAAGCAACGGCTTCCTTGGGTAAGTTCCCAACACCATCCACGGACCATAGGAGCTGGGTGGGGTTCAGATTTAGCATTCTGTTATTTTCCATGTCTGCATTTTTTTGTTGTCTTTAGTTTTAATTAAGTTTTGAATACATTAAACAAGGATACAGCTTTATTAGGTACGCTGTCTTGAAAGATAATACACAAATTATTTTATTATCAGATAATACAGTGGGGAAAATAATTATTTGATCCCCTGCAGATTTTGTAAGTTTGCCCACTTACAAAGAAATGTAAAGGGTCTATAATTTTTATTTTAGGTGTATTTTAAATGACAGAGACAGAATATCAACGAAAAATCTAGAAAAAAAACCCCACAAAAACAAATTCTATAAATTAAATTGCAGTTCTGTGAGTAAAATACATTTTTTGATCCCCAAGCAAAACATGACTTAGTACTTGGTGGAGAAACCCTTGTTGGCAAGCACAGAGGTAAGATGTTTCTTGTAGTTAGTGACCAGGTTTGCACACATCTCAGGAAGAATTTTGGTCCACTCTTTATAGATCTTCTCTAAATCCTGGTGGTATGTTTTGGGTCATTGTCATGCTGGAAGACCCATCCACGGCCCACCCATTGTGTTCTGGTTGAAGGAAGAAGGTTCTCATCTAAGAATTTACAATACATGGCCCTGTCCATTGGCCCCTCAATGCGGCAAAGTCGAGCTGTACCTTTAGCAGAGAAACAGCCCCAAAGCATATTATTTCCATCTCCGTGCTTGACTGTAGGGGTGGTATTGTTAGAGTCAGCTTTTTTCTTCCTCCAAACACGGCGAGTCGAGTTAATGCCAAAGAAGTCAATTGTGGTCTCATCTGACCACAGAACCTTCTCCCAATCTGTCTCTGAATCATTCAGATGTTCATTGGCATGTACATGTGCCATCTTAAGGAGGGGGACTCCGTGTTTGGAGGAAAAATGCTGACTATGACCCTAAGAACACCATCCTTACAGTCAAGCACGGAGGTGGAAACATATATGAGGTGCTGACCTGTAGCAGTAAAACTAGAATAATAAGAAAGAAAGTAATGTGATGTTGTATAGGAAAGTGAAGGGGAACTAAAAACCACACCATCAACACAAAGGTTAGGGGGAAGAATGAATGTTTTTATTTGTTGCAATTAATATTAAGAAAAGTTATGTGAAAGCTCCTGCGAGAGTGGGAAAGTTGAAGATTGAAAGTATATGTTGTAACATGTTTTTCTATTGGAAAATTAATAAAGAGATTTAATAAAAAAAAACAAACAAACAAACAAACTGCTATAGTGCAGACCTTGAGCAGTTAAAATGGTTCTCTATTCTGCCACAACTCTTTCCCCACTGCAACACCTGGTTATAGGTTGTAGGCTGCTCACACCTGTGTAACTTAAGCATTAGTAGGCTATCAATCTATAATCGTACACAAAAAATGGGACACGGGCTTTGGATGGCTTTTCGGGTGGTTAAACAGTGAATGAATCACTTACTTATAAAATGGCAATCAACTGAACTGTGGTAATGCTAATCCAAATCATAACTGGTGGAAACAGGGTTAATAGTAAGGCATTAACTAACCCGTACAAAATAAAGGGTCTTGTGAGCACACTACACATATAACCCCAATAGTGGGTGGAATGTATGCATTCCTGCCAAAGGGGTATCCCTGGAGGTGGCTATAAAGTACTGGCGCCAAATTGTCAGTATTAGCCAGCTTTCATTGGGGCCCTTTTGTAAGGTGGTGCATGTGAAACTTTCTCTTGAAGAGAGTGTAATGGATGGTTGAGCTGCTAAGTAAAGAGCAGTCTCTGTTGCAATAACTGTGTGTAGCAAAGGATTAAGTGCTGTATATCCGCTCACAACTCCTGGCAGCCCACAGGTCTGGTCTTATATGCTTGGCCATTAACTGTTTCAGACATCCCAGTCCTCACCATCGATTCTTCAATGGCTTTCCCTGACGGTAGGTACACACGCCTCTAGGTTTGGGTTTCTGACACGGCAGGAGAACTGTCAGTGTCTCAGTCTTTAGGTCCCTAGTGTAGCAATAGCCACCCCAGCAATGGGACCGCACTGCTCCTGGTCTTCACACCCAAGAGGCTCTCTGTGGCTCCATCTCTCTGCACTCTGATATGTATGGATGAAGTCTCACTCTCTCCAGGTAGCAGGTCCCAACTCTCTCACTTCCAGCACTAGGCTGCCCCGATCTGTGGTCCAAAAGCCAAGGAAAACTTCTGTCCTTCTCCTCCTCTATATACAGGGAATCGTGGCTCTTGTCGTTCTCCAGGCCTATCCATTTGTATTGTGTATCGCTTTACTAAGACTACATATTCCTTGATCCTTTGTGGTTGCTGTGTCATATAGTCTCCTCCTCCCTGGCTCTCCACTGCTGCTGATGGAGAGCCATTGCTGCCAGGCAATCCAAGCTGCAGTTAAGCCTTGAGCCCTGGTCTTCTTTGCAGTGCCAAAAAATGAAAGTTCTGCAACACGGCAGAAGCCAAATCGTTCAAGGCAAACACACACTGCGGGTCTTCAGCTGTTTTGAGTGAGTCTGAACTTCTGGAGTGTTGCTTTACCTTTCATTTTTCTGCAGCTGCTTAGAAGACCAGGAATCAAGGCTTAATTGCAGTGCTGAGATTTCTGCAGCAATGCTTTTTAGCCTGACCTTTAGGCTTTTGAGGCAAACTATTTGACAAGGACACCAGACACCTCAACTCTCCTGTGACTCGCGGGATACTCCTGCATTTGACAGCAGGCTCACAGACACCCGCGAGTGCGGCACGATCTCCCGGCTGAGCCTGCACTGCCATTCAGCCTGGAGTAATCACACACAGCAGGTGTCTCCTGCTGTGTCATGCAGCTGCAGTCTTAACTGTTCGGTGGCCATCTACTGTAACAAAGCCCCGCCTCCTCATCCATGATAGACGAAAAACTGATTCAATTTCTTTAAGTAATTACTTAATGAGTTATAGGCTATCTTCAGGTGTTGACACTGGCAAACCCAATCAAGGAAGTTTACTCCCTATATAACGCCTCCTCCTTCCAGGAGCACATCAGTTTTTTCGCTAGTGTCTAAAGGTGTTGGTCACGAGTGAAGATGTGCTCTGAGGAGCTCCAGGAGGGATCCATGCTGGATTTAAATAGCCTCCATAAACCAGATCCATCCAAAGTGCCATTGAGGCCTAAAAGGATGGTACCTTGGGCCTCGTACCCGAAGCATGAGGTTTTGCCTGTATGCCTCTCTTTGTAGGGATGGAACCCAGGGCTTAGGTCTTGCTACATTACCTAAACTTCCTGATAGGGTGCTTTTACAGGTCCAGGGCAGTTGGAACCCCATTTTAGGGACCCAGTCCCTGAAGGTTTGTTATGCAGCCCGCCGTGATGGGTGGAGGTTGGATTGTTTGTTAAATCAGCAAATTCTGCGGCGAGGATAAGGTAAGGGAAGAAACTTGGGTATTAAAAATATCTATGTATTTCTTCCATTAGGGAAAAAATGTTGTCATGCTCTAAATCTCGACTAGAGGGAGTCTATGCACATACCTTAATCTGTTGTCTTCACTGTAAGCAGCGTGCAGAGGGAGATGCTGCAAGGTAAGAGAAAGCTGCAAAAGTGTTTTCTTCTCCCTGATGGGACCATAGGGTTATGGGGACAGCAGCACTGTACCCCCCCATTATGGGGGGGGGGGGGGGGGGTGCGGTCCTGCGAATACCGCTAATTGTTTTTACTGTGGCTGATTTCATTGTTGTTTGTGCCTGCTGCTGGATGGGTCCCTGCTCCCCTCCCCCTCATGTGGGGTCGGTGGACCGAAAAACGCTGTGCACGAGCGCGGGAACGTTTTAAAAGTAAAAAGGGGCAGAATTTTTTCTTGGAGGGGGCGGGGCCTAAGCTTGATGCTGTGAACGTCCACGAGGATACACGGCAGGCTAAAAACAAATACAACACAGCTGTGACAGTCTCTCCTTGGCTGACGAGGAGAAAACAAGCAGCCTGCAACACAAGGACACAAGAGCTGTGGGACATGTGAGGGTTGCAAACTGGCATTCCTGATACAGGAACGACACCTTTTTCCCAGCACTAGGCTGAATTTTATAGTGGCTTTAAATGTCATGACTATTTCAGCGATTAAGTGCATAGTGCCTCTGTTTTTGTAGTTAACACTATGCCTACCAAAAAAGACACCACATAAAGGTTTCACCCCCAGGCGCTAGGATCCCGAGTCGCATTTCCATGCTGTCATCCTCGCCTGAATTACCAGTTATGGCAAGACAGGGTGAGCCATTTGAAACAAATTGATGGTGCAACTGCTGCTCACATCTCAGCCCTGTATACGTGACTGAAGATGTCCTTTCCTCCCTGTAGGGTCTGGAAGAAAGATTAGCAGCTTTAATCGCATCCTCCATTCAAATGGATAGGAAGCGTGCTAGATCCATGAGGTGTTACCCTCAGTCGATCAGGAGGAAAAACAAACCGATGATGATTCCTCTGCGGAGGAAACAGCGGTAGACGTGCCATTTTCAGCCTCTCAAAATCTGAGGAATTGCTGATACAATCTCTTACGGAGATGGTTCTTCTAACTTCATGCTACCCCTAACCGAGTCTCCTGAAAGTTTGGTTTCTTCCTTTGGTTCCTTAAAATGCTCTCAACCTTTGCATGCGTTTCCTGTGCATGCATTACTAGAACAGCTTATTTTTGCTGAATGGGATCACCCGGATAAGCATTTTCTCCCTCCTAAGAAAATTGCAAATTCTCTATCCCCTGGAGGAGAAATTCTCCAAAAGATGGAAAATACCAGCAGTTGGCGCTGCGATTTCCAATGTGAATAAAGGCCTAACCTGTCCAGTAGACAATGCACAGATGCTTAAAGGATCCAACAGTAAGGAGTTGGAATCCCTGTTAAGATCTACTTTTTCCATGGCAGGTGCCATTACTCAATCTGCAGTTTCTGCAATAAGCATCTGTTAATCCCTAAAGGACCAATTTAAACAGGCCCTTAGAGAGCATCCTGCACAACAAGCTTGGGATTTGGCTGAACTACCAAAAGCATTATGCTTTGCCATAGATGCTATTAAAGATTCTATTCACCAGGCATCCCGCCTTACGCTTATGCTTGTGCATATGCGTAGAAACCCGTGGTTAAAAACCTTTTTCAGCTGAAGTGCCATGTCAAGATCTCTTAACTGGGCTCCCTTTTCGTGGGGAGTGACTATTTGGAGAAACTTGGACACGTATATCCAAACAATTTCTAGTGGGAAAAGTACTCTTTTGCCAGTCAAAAGAAAGTATAAACGCCCTTCATTTAAACGGGCTCTTTCCCTTACGCCAGGGGCTTCCGCCTCTAGGCAGGGGCAACGCCCTCTGCTGTCACACTCTAGAGGAAAATGTCAGAGTCAGACCCAGGCTCAAAAGAAGCCCTGGGGTCGGAAACCTGCAAAGCAGAATCCTAAAGCCTCATCATGAAGAGGCAACCCCCCTCACCAAGGTGGGGGGAAGACTTCTGCAGTTTTCAGAAGTCTGGAAAGCAAGAAATTCAGGACAGATAGGTCATCTCCACGGTAACGCTGGGGTACTAGCTGGAATTTCGGGACTTTTACCATCTCGCTTCCTGAGATCAAGTGTTCCCAAAGATCCAGAGAAAGGACAATCTCTGTTTCAAGCATTAGACCAATTAATATCTCAAAGGGTGATCATACAGATCCCCACAAAGGAGCAAGGTCTGGGGTTTTTATTAAATCTTTTCATGATACCAAAACCAAATGGAGACGTCAGACCCATTCTAGATCTAGAAGAACTCTAAATCGGTTCCTGAAGATCCGCTCCTTTCGCATCGAGACGATCAGGTCAGTAGTTTCTATCCTTCTAGGAGGAGAACTTCTGGCATCAATCAACATCAGGGATGCATAAACGCATGTCCATATATTTCCCACTCATCAAAGGTTTCTGCAGTTCGAGTTAGAACAGCAGCATTTCCAGTTTGTAGCCCTGCCCTTCGGGCTAGCCACAGCACCCCGGGTGTTCACCAAAGTGCTAGCCCCACCTCTAGCCAGGTTAAGGGCACAGGGCATAACAGTCATAGCGTATCTAGACGATCTATTGCTAATAGATCAGTCGGTGGCTCATTTGAAGCAAAGCGTACACACTACAACCAACTATCTGAAAGGTTGGATTTGATTCTCAACCTAGAGAAATCTTCCTTAATAACGCTAAAAAAGCTGGAGTACTTGGGTCTGATCATAGACCCAGCCCAGGAAAGGGTGTTCTTGCCTCAGGCAAAAATCAACTCCATAAGAGAGTTGGTACGGATGGTCAGGTCAAATGGCGATCCCTCCATTCGCCTTTGCATGAGGTTGCTAGGAACTATGGTGGCTTCATTTGAAGCAGTTCCCTTAGCACAGTTTCATTTAAGAATGTTGCAAAACAGTATCCTGTCTGCTTGGAACAAAACTATTCAAGCTTTAGACTTGCCAAAGCAGCTGCCCCCAAGAGTGTCCTAAAGCCTCACTTGATGGTTACTAACCAAGAATCTGCTGAAAGGAAAATCCTTCAGACCAGTCATCTGGAAGGTGGTAACGATGGATGCCAGCCTTTCAGGCTGGGGAGCAGTACTAGAAAAGACAACTGTCCAGGGACAGTGGTCAAGAACCGAAAAGAACCTTGTCCATCAATATCCTAGCGATTCAGGCAGTACGTCTAGCTCTAAAGACCTGGACTTTCAGGTTACGGGATTGTCCTGTCAGGATTCAATCTGACAATGCCACAGCTGTGGCCTATATCAATCACCAAGGGGGCACTGAAGGTCTCTCAGCGCAGAGAGAGGTGAACCATATTCTAACTTGGACAGAAAGGAATGTTCCACGCCTATTGGCAGTCTTCATTCCGGGAGTAGAGAATTGTCAGGCGGATTACTTGAGTCACCAGCAGTTATTCCCAGCGGAATGGTCTCTTCACCCCAACATATTTAGGGCTGTTGGCCAAAGATGGGGGACTCCAGACGTAGATCTTCTAGCGTCCAGGTTCAACATGAAGTTAGTCAACTTTGTGTCCAGAACACGGGATCCATTCGCATGCGGAACGAATGCATTGATGACCCCATGGGATCAGTTCTCACTGATCTATGCATTCCCCCTATTCAGTTGCTGCCTCGACTTCATTGCAGGATCAAGCTGGAAAGAAAGCCGGTAATTTTGGTGGCACCAGCATGGCCCAGAAGGTCATGGTATGCAAAAATCGTAAAGATGGCAGTGGAGGGCCCATGGCCCCTCCCACTACGGCCAGATCTGCTCTCACAGGGACCGATCTTCCATCCTACCTTACGGTCTCTAAATTTAACGGCTTGGCTATTAAAACCACAAGAAACGTGGGCTTTCCGGGTCAGTTATCTCTACCCTGATTAGTGCAAGGAAGCCAGCTTCCAGAACTATAGAGTCTGAAGGGCTTATGTTTCTTGGTGTGAATCCAAGGGTTGGCACCCTCGGAGATATATCATAGGCAGAATTCTTGCCTTTCTACAATTAGGGGTAGAAATGAAATTGGCCTTGAGTACTATTAAAGGCCAAGTCTCAGCTTTATCGGTCTTATTTCAAAGGACCACTTGCTACTCATTCTGTAGTCCGGGGTTTTATACAGGGGGTGACGTGGCTTATTCCGCCCATCAAACCTCCCTTGAACCCTTGGGACTTGAACTTAGTTTTGTCTGTGTTACAATAAACAGCCATTTGAACCAACACAACATATTCCCCTAGTCCTTCTGACAAGGAAGTTGGTATTTTTGGTTTCTATATCCTCAGTAAGGAGGGTTTCGGAATTGGCTGCTCTTTCTTGTAAAGAGCCATATTTGATTTGTCATGGGGACAGAGTGGTGTTACGCCCTCGTCCAGACTTTTTTTTATCAAAAGTGGTTTCAGATTTCACCTGAACCAGGATATTGTCCTGCCATTGTTTTTTTCCAAAACCATGTTCCAGGGAAGAAGAGTCACTACATTGTCTTAATGTGGTGAGAGCAGTGAAAATCTATTTTTAGACAACTGCTCAGATTCGTAAGGCTGATGTCTTATTTATTCTACCAGAGGGTCCTAAGAAAAGACAGGCAGCGTCAAAATCCACTGTCGCTAAGTGGATTCGACAAGTGATAATTCAAACTAATGATTTCAAGGGGTAATATTCCCCTGTGTCAAGTTAAGGTGCACTCTACCAGGTCGGTTAGTGTTTCTTGGGAAGTGCCTCACCAGGCCTCCATGGCTCAGATCTGTAAGGCCGCAACTTGGTCTTCAGTGCATACATTCACAAGATTTTATCAGGTGGATGAAAGGAGGTATGAGGATTTCGCCTTCGGGCGCAGTGTACTGCAGGCAGCAGTATGTAGTTACATAGTTATCTGTGCTAACATAGTAAGGTTGAATAAAGACACCAGTCCATCCAGTTAAACCTGAGTGAGTGTGGGTGTGTGCCTACAATTGTCCCTATCCCTATACATTGTCTCTCATTAAGATGCTCATCTATTATTATTTATTTAAGGTACCCATATAGCGCCATCAATTTACACAGCGCTCCACACATACATCAGTCCCTACCCTCAAGGAGCCCACAATCCAAGGTCCCCAACTCACATTCATATACTAGGGCCAATTTTTTTGTCCAGAAGATAATTTACCTACTAATATAAATCCTCAAGTCTGTGGGTACCCTGCGGGTTGTTTCTCCCTCCCCTAAAGTAGCATTCCTTTCTGATGTCCCATTAAGTAATTACTTAAGGCTCTGTGTCCCATGATGTACGATAAAGAAAATATGAATTTTATTACAGCTTACCTGTAAAATCCTTTTCTTGTAGTACATCATGGGACACAGAGGTCCCGTTCCTCTTTTGGGATTAAGTATATTGCTTTGCTACAAAAACTGATGTGCTCCTGGAAGGAGGAGGGGTTATATAGGGAGTAAACTTCCATGATTGGGTTTACCAGTGTCAACACCTGAAGGTAGCCTATAACCCATTAAGTAATTACTTAAGGCTCTGTGTCCCATGAGGTCCTCCAAGAAAAGGATTTTACAGGTAAGCTGTAATAAAAATCCTATTTTCCCAGCATTGTATCAGTGTTCAGTTGACCGTCTATCATGGATGAGGAGGCGGGGCTTTGTTACAGTGGATGGCTGCCAAACAGTTAAAACTGCAGCTGCATGGCACAGCGGGAGACATCCTCTGTGTGTAATCAAGGTACTGGCTAGGCTGCAGATTGGCACTGATGAGGATACAGATGGGCACAGTGAGGCTGCATTGTTGACACTAATGAGGCTGCATTGATGGCTCAGTGAGACTGCATTGATGGGCACTGATGAGGCTGCTTTGTTGACACAGTGAGGCTGCAGATGGGCACAGTGAGGCTGCATTGATGGGCACAGCGAGGCTGCATTGATGGGCACAGCGAGGCTGCATTGATGGGCACAGCGAGGCTGCATTGATGGGCACTGACGAGGCTGCAGATGGGCACAGTGAGGCTGCATTGTTGGTACTGATGAGGCTGCAGATGGGCTCAGTGAGGGTGTATTGATGGTGAGTGTGACGCATTATCTTTTAGAGTATTATTTTATTATGGCATTATATTATTAATTATCTTTAAAGTATTATTTTATTATAGTATTTTATTATGAATGGGGGGGGGGGGTTCGGCACGGGGCGTGACCTCCCTAAAATGAGTTTTTGCAGGTTGGGATGTTTGGGACACTGTTATGTGCGAAAGGCCAGTGAAAATGATGGCAAAACTGATTATTTTTGCTTGACTTAACTTGACCCAAATGTTGCGATATAGAAGCTAAAACACACAGAATTATTTAACAGCCAAGCTTACCTTCTCCGCTAGACTGAAACTGTAAGATAAGGCAGCAAAATACCGTAATCACCTTTGAAAATAGTATTTATTGCTGTAATTGTCCCTTGTGCCCTTGATGAATTTTGCATATGCATGGAACGTTGTGTCAGTGTCCGCACTCCATAGACAGCGGTGGATGCCTAAATAACGGAAGAGCTTGCTTGGTTACCAATGTGGCATTTTTCCTGAAATCCTGCAATAAAATATTTTCAAACAAAAATCTAGAGGAATTGATTTTCTAATAACTGGGGGCCCCACATTTTGGGGATCCCATTTAAAGGTCTGAGTTTTAGATTGTGCATACCTGCTTTAGACAGCTATCGCTCATAGCAATAAAGGGAAATGTTATCATCCCTCACTGGGTACAAAGGGTGGTTAAAGAACCTGTAGAACAAAATAGGGAAAAAAAAAGATAAAATGATCTAATATCAGTGACTTGCCTTACAATATCACATTTCTTGGCCATTTCTTTGGATCCTTGGCCCATGCTAGTTTTCCCACTACATAATGGCAGATTGGCTGGACATTTCCAACAGACTGACTTTGGGTAATACTATTTTATTCAAGTTTTCCTTTTCTGGCCTTTTTTGTTTTCTTCTATAGTTTATCAGTGACAATTATTCCCTCGGTTTACATTTTACAATCCCAGCTCCAAGAATATTTTGGCTCCTTTTAAAGCCTGATTTTTTTATTGCAAAGTGGGTATCTGCCGTTCTTATTTGTGGACTATGGCCCCCTTGAACACATTTTACTCACTTCCTGTCAACATGGGAAATCTCTCAGGAACAAAAATATTTTGTTTTATAAATTAGGGAAGGTTTAAAATGTCTGTCAGCTTTTATGTACTGTCTGCATCTTCCTGCCTTCATGATAACTGGTCCCCAGTTAACTGTAATATTCAGCTTTGATCCAGAGATTTCACCCGCAGTACTGTTTTTATGCCACTAGATGCCCCTAATCTGATGGCCAACATCATTCAACCCACTTCCTCTGGGGCCAGGTTGTCCTGGAACCACCCCCAGCCTGTGACTAGACAGTGCAAGCTTATCTCTCTGTCACTCTGCTCTCTCCTACCAGCATGCTTCCTGTTAGCACATAAACTAAATGGCTCCTTGTGCTACTTTTTTTTTTGTGCTACTTTTCCCAGTGTGAATTATCTTGTGCCTTTTTATATTTGCCTAGAGTTCAGCTTTAAGTTACCTCTGTGAACTACAGAATACTTTCCATTATCTTATGGGCATTAAAAGGGGAGAAAGGTATTCAGTAGTACAGTGGAACCTTGGATTACGAGCATAATTTGTTCCAGAAAAATGCTTCTAATCCAAAGCACTCGTATATCAAAGCAAGTTTTCCCATAGAAGTCAATGGAAACTCAGATAATTCGTTCAACAGTGACTTCTATTGTATGCAATACCGCATGTTGCCAGTGAGCACTGTCCTGCAAAAATAGGAAGTGTGTTGCTGGAAAGATCAGCAGGTAAAAATAAAAGAAAGGAAGCCTGAAAAAAATAATACAGTCTATACAAAACTATAAAAAAGTGTTAGCCATTTGTTAACTTAAAAAAATAAAGATCCCGCTCCTTTTAAAGCATGTTATACAGCACAGTGCTTGTGCTGTGTCATTTGGCCCCCTGTATCACCTGTAATACCTGGCTGATCCTGCTAGTTTCTAACTTCTCTCCTGAATGCTGACCCTGATGTATCAGGGCTGCTGAGCCCTGTCAGCGTACGTGCCTCCATCATCCGCAGACCTGCTTTCTGTGTCTCCTGTGTCCCCTTCTCCATCCTCCCCCCCCCCCCCCCCTCCCCTCTCTGACTGTCAGCTCCGTGTCCGTGCCACCACCTCTCATCCTGCTGCTCAAATTACTATTTCTTTTTAATATAATCCTCTGTTTTTTAATGTAATGGCCCCCTGTGACTGTGCTTTATAAAAAATAATGCTGTATATACCTTGTTTACTGAGCGCTAATTGACCCGCTGCCTATCTCCTCTCTTGGCCCAATAGATGCAGCGGTCGGGGCTACTACTCTCCTCCTCCCCTCCTGACTGATGTCAGCGGTGGATCCCCGGCCCCGCCCACTGCATCCGAGAGAGGAGATAGGTGGCAGGTCAATGAGCATAAATCAGAACTCTGTACACAAGGTATATACAGCATTATTTTTATAAAGCACACTCACAGGGGGCCATTACATTAAAAAACAGAAAGGATTTTGTAAAGATACATTGGTGGGTTAACAACCACTTTAAGTTATCTCATATCTTCCTTTTCATTGGGGCTGTAGTGGTTGTATGGACTCATTCAGATGGGTACTGGAATCCGTAGTTCGTGAAATGAGCGCCTTGTTCAAGCGGCTTTAGCTGTCAGATTCTACGTTCTGGCAGCCCATTCATGTCTATAGGTGCTGCCCATCCCAATTCGACAGCCGCACAGGCGAGCAGCTCTAAACGCACACTATCTGCTTCTCAATGCCGCTCACCTGCACCCGCATGGCTGTCAATTTGGCATGAGCAGCTGTCTCCATGCAGCTGCTGCCTACCCTGCCTACTTACACTGGCTCCTACATGTGCTCTGTGCTGACATTTCCCCGGCTTTCCCCCATTTGCACATTCCACTGTGTTAACTCCTAGTGTGCTGGAAGGTGCAAACGGGGAGCCCAGAGAAATGTCAGCACAGAGACAGTACAGGGAACTTCACAGGGCTGTTTGTCAGTTGTGGATTCTAATCCCTCCTGACCTCCCAGCAGCCGTGTGTGTGAATTCCTGTACCCTGTAGTGCACCGGATTAGTGCATGTTAAAAAGCGGAGTTCCACCCGTTTTTTAGTTTATTAAAAGTCAGCAGCTACAAAAAGTTTAGCTGCTGACTTTTAATAAACAGACACTCACCTGTCCCACGGTCCATCGATGCGGCCGCACAGAGCCTCGCTCCTCTCCCCCTCCTCTCCTCCGCGCCGTCATATCTACTGTGGGCATTGACACTCGGCCGTGACAGTTTACAGCTTCACAGCCAGGCACGTACTGCACTCTGCCATTGGCCAGCCAATCTTCTGGGACCTGTGTTGTGTCCCAGAAGATCTCTGGCAGGGAGGGGCCGCCTAGGGCGAGAGGAGGAGTCACCTAGGCGGCCGGGACAGGAAGTCCCACTAAAAAGAGGACACACACCCCCCCCAAAAAAAATGACAAATGTGGCATGTCAGGGGGCGAGGAATGCTTAAAGCGGAACTTCCACTTTTGGAGTGAGGTTATTTTTAATTCAAAGCAGAGTTCCAGTAATTTTTTTGTTTATTAAAAGTCAGCAGCTACAAAAAAAAGTGTATCTTCTGACTTTTAATAAAAAGACACTCGCCTGTCCCACAATCCAGCGACGTGGCCACCCAAACCCTCCATTCTCTACCCTGCCTGTCTACTGCGCTGGCAATACTACTGTGGGCATCCGGCTGTGACAGCTTGCAGCTTCACAGCCGGGTGCGTATGCCTCACTGCGCTGTCCTGCATGTCCGGGCAATCTTCTGGGACCTGTGATGTGTCCCAGAAGATTGCAGGGAGGAAGGGAAGCGGAAGTGGGAGCGCGTCAGTAATCGTGATGAATCGCGGAATCAAATCGAATCGTTGAACAGATAATCATGAGACCAGTGAAGATGCGCACCCCAAATGTGTACCCTAATTTAAACAGGACACTCATTTATGGCCTATGGGTGCCAGCGCCCATCTGAATGAGACCTTTCTTAGCATAGTGAAAGGTTTGTCCGGATTCCTTCTTATCTCTAGCACACGTTGGCAAATACACCTTGTTCAAGCTTTTGAAATGAAAGAGCTTGTTAATCTCTGTAGCGGCGTATTCTGATCTATGGCGTCATTACTCTCTCATCAAATGAATCTTTAATGCAGCCATGTCTCTATCGGAGTTCATTGCACTGAGTAGCATTTAAATTACCTTCATCATCGCGCTATCTGAGATGTTTTTTCTCTTGAACAAGTTTTAATTGTTGGCTAATTACAATCTTCTAAATATTTAAACAGAAGCAGATGTCAATCTCCTCCTGTCTGATAAGCTGCAGCCTAATGTTTTATTTTCCTCTGCCTTGTGTAAAGTGCGCTCGGCTGAAATGGCGATGATTAGAAATGATAGCATCTCTTTATTTTAGTTAATCGTCTCCTAAGCGTCGTGTAACTGCTCAAGGGCCCGTCAGGAATGCTGGTCATATGTGGAGCACTTTTGGAAGCAATGTGAACAATTTGAATGCCACTGATGACAGATGGTCAGCCCTGGGTCGCAGTGTGACTCTTGTGTGATAGTCGGACTTGTTTGAGTGTCTGCAATAAGAACCATCTGCGTTGTCTCCATAGCAATCAAGGCGATTCAAATTTTCCTAGAAATTTAAAATGGATGTAAAGCCTATCTCAGGGGTAACCTTGGAGAGCTGGAGATCTCCCTGACCAACATAAAAGAGATCAAAAATCACCAGGGTGCAAAACACATTATTTAGAACATTAAGGCCCCATGCACACTGGCCGTTTAGCCCTGGTGTTCCGGTGTTCAGGCGCAAGTGGAGGGCACAGCTTCGCTGTCCAGCCCCGCTGTTCACAGCTTGTGAAACTCAATGAGTATCTGACAACTGCTGCTACTGGACGGTGCAGCTAGAGGTATGTATGTTTAAGGCAGAATGTGTCCAAGGACGAATGCCTGGAATGCAAGCTGTCTGGGTTCTGAGCATTTGTCCCTGGGTGGATACTACCCGAAATGTAAGCACCTCTTGGTAAATGGCCCTGCCACTGGCATCAGGGCTGGATGGTGCACTTGTGCCCACCGCCCGCAATTAAGCGACGGACACTATGCACCAGGTAAAAACGTCCAGACTGGATTCCCAAAACTTGCTTTGCGCATGTTAAAAGAAATTCAGCTCTCCATAATGATGCTTCATGAGCAAATGTCCAGTATTGTGAACGATTTACATGCCAAGTATACCATGGATCTCTTAGGCGTTTCCCTCACTCCAACTGACCTGTTTGGGCCTTGTATGATTGCTCCCTTTGGGGCTTCCGAGTCCGAGTTACCCCCTTCCCAACCCTCCCCCTTTCTCTTGTCTATGAGCCACTTCTCTGAGTTTTTTTTCTTTCTTCTCACTTATTTTCTAGTTCCTCTCTGCTTTTGTTCACGCCGTCACCATCCATGGGGTGGGCTGCAGGAGAAGAGCCTCCCTTTTTTTTTTTTTCTATACCTGCAGCATTTTTTAAGAGACAAATATGGGAAAATATATATGTATTTGGCAGATGTTCTGAACATGTTTTATTTTTTTTATTTTGACCTGATTTATACTCTTGTGTGTTCCAGTGGAGGACCTTGGCCTGTCTTCAGAAGGGGAGACATCTGGCAATGCAGAAAAGCTGGCAGACCACATCTGCTCAAGTAGGTTGTTGTCACTGTGTTTCGATTTCTGTGCATTTGTCAAAAAAGAAAAGAAAAAAAATAATATTAACCACTCCTTGGTTTACTTAAAAGCATGATCTTTTTCTTTCAGTTTCTTCTGTAACGTTTTGCAGTGTATGTTGGGGTCAAGGTGACCAGAGAAATGTGGGGCGATTAACCACATAGATTAGCACCAGTTAGCATGCCGTGGGGTGCCCCCCCCAAAATCCATGCGCCCGGCCCCTAATTGCCATGCAGAGCGCCAGACACATGGATTTCAATGTGGGGTTTTTTGGGGGGTTTTTTAAGCACGTGATTAGAGCCTAAGGCACTAATTGGCTTCAAAAAGGGTGGGCTTGGGGCACAGGAGCCCACCCACTTGTGTGACATTAGCGAATTAATATTCGCTAATGTCTTTCTGCTTCTCCTCCTGGCCAATCAGGAAGAGGGGGGGCCAGGTTTGTGCCCAAAATTTCGAGCACCAGCTGCCACTGATGCCTAGTGGCTGGTGGGGTGGTATATGTTTAGTAAAAGGAGAGGAAGAAGAAGTGATCATGTGTCCCAGGGCCATCTGTTGTGGAAGGTTCGGGCACGATTTTTATACCTGTATATTTTACCCTTGACTTTCTCTAACAGTGTATGTACAACAGGCGAAGCCATGAGATTGGTGAGATCGTATGCCCATAGGAAGCTTGACTGTAGATAACAGAATGAGTGTTAATTCTGCACCAAAGCAGCTAGCCTTAAAAAAAAAAACTGAACACTTCTGCACACACAAGCCTCATCAAGTCCTTTAGAACTACTTTACTTTCTGGTCCAGATTCCTTGATTCATATTGGGCATGGTGTAGCATAGACCTCCTGGTGTCTCTCTCTCTTCCACCTACAGACTTCAAAGACGACTGAAGAGGGAAGAAAGTGCTTTTATGTACTATCGATGGAAATTCAGCATCTTGGGGAAACAGGTTGATGAAAAATCTATTTAGTTCTAAGTAAACACAAGAAAACGTGCGTTTCAAGTCTTCTGTTGTGCGTTGCATGGTTTTTAAAGAGTAAATGTTCATTGATGTCTGTCTTCTATTCCTACCGGGAAATAGAGAGTGTTGTCTTCCTTCTAAAATTTTGAATAAATTCTTTGCCCACCTACCCACATGTTGGGGAGATTCTATAGCTTTTTAACCACTTTAGCGCTCGCACTTGTATATCCCTTATGAACCAGAGCAATTTTTAAAATTTTGCTATGGGCCTTTTGGTCAGCAGTAACTATATTATTTTTTTATCGAAACAGCCAAGGCTTTCATTTTTGACAAATATTTGGTCTTGCAGAAATTGTTTCATTCCTATGCAATTATAGACAAAATAGGTAACCGGTCCAGTGTTTCTTTTTTAAAGTGGAACATAACTCACCTCAACAAAAATGTGTTACTTCGTCCCTCTCACATCCTCTTACACAAATCTTAAAAAAAATGTTCTTCTCTTTTTAACTGTTTTGCTTTTTTTGCTGCAAGGCAATAATTCCGTGTTTCCTTCTTCCACATATGTTAAAAAATGTTATTATGTTTTTAACTGTTTTGCCATTTTTTTGCTGCAAGGCAGCAATTCTGAGTTTCCAGCCTGTGCCTGGCCCCCCCTGCCTTCTGGAATTACTAAGCCGCAAGTTTGCCGTGCATGTGCGCATGTGTAGTGGATGTGAGCACACGCACACAAATGCCATTGGGTACTACAGTGCCCATCCACCAGAAGCTGGTCGCAGAAGCGCAGCTGGTCTCCGCCAGCTCCCAAATGCCTGGAAGAGACTGGCAGCGCATCCGTGCACGAGCCGTTAAAAAAAAATAAATAAAAAATGGCAGCACAGAACAGGGTGGGGTGGGGGTCATTTATGAGCAGTTAAAGTGGACCTTCTGTCATTTTTTTAACTTTCCATCTATTAAATCTTCTGCCCTTTTAACTTTGGATAGTAAAACATTTTTTATTCTGCCAGTAAATACCTTATACAGCCCACTTCCTGTTTCTTGTCTGGTCATTAGCCTAGGCTTATGACATCATCCACAGCTCTCGCTTCCACTCTTGTAAGAGTTTGCTAGAAAGGGAGGGGGGATGAATCTTAAGAGGGACAATGAGAGCTGCAGAGCTGGAGGTGTGCCTCTCTGTGTGTCTGTGTAAATCCAGGAATTGAACAGGCAGCAGCTTCAGCTTCCCACAGTTAAAATGGATGCAGCCAGACTCAGTGGAGAGAGATTTATGCGCCATATTTGGCAAGTACAGAATCACAGTATATATAAAATAATATGCAAAGTGGTTGGAGGGAAGCTTCAGAATGGCAAAGATGTTATTATTACAAAGTATGTGAGCAGACTGCAGTTCCTCTTTAAGTTCGGCTGTGATTATACGCAGCGGGAGCCGATCAGCGAGTATCGTGAACGCGATGTCTGCTGGCACCGGATGACCATTTGGTACAAAGGCAGAACAGCAGTCAGCCTACGTAAACAAGGTAGATTGCCGTTCTGTCAGTAAGGAAGGCATGGATCCTGTGTCTCTGCAAAGCAGGGACAATGATCCATGTCTTCCCCTAGTAAAAGCAGCACACACACTGTACAAAAAAACAGGCTAGGCACACAGTTAACCCTTTGATCATCCCTCATGTTAATCCCTTCCCAGCCAGTGTCATTAGTACAGTGACAGTGCATAATTTTTAGCACTGATCACTCTATTGGTGTCACTGGTTCCCAAAAAAGGGTCAAAACAGAACCTGTGACCTGCACTTACAAGCCCTCTTGTGATAGCAATGAAGTAAAAGAAAAAAATAAACGTTTCAAAATAAAAGTTTACTAAAACAATTATTGAAAAAAACATGTTTTTAAAGGCTTCTACCCCATATTAGGGTAATCATTCACTTTTAATTCTAAATTGATGAGCTGTAAGAGTTTTTATGGCATTGCCTACGAACAATTTTGGGTACTATCATTATAAGGCTTGACATGTACGGTATTTACTCAACGCAACCTCATCTTTTTATGTTTTACCAAAGCATTGAGTATTATGTTATGATTGTGTGCATTAAAATGAATATGTATTTTTGCTGAAAATATTGGTTTGACAAACAGTTGAGCTAATGGCTTGTGATACAAAATAATTGCAACTGTCGCCTTGTAATTCTACAGGGCCTTTGCTTGAAGGGAGGAGAGGTCAGTAATCCTTAAAGTGTTTGTTAACTTAAAAAAAAAGCATGTTATACGGCACAGTGCATGTGCTGTGTAATTTGGCCTCTTCTATCACCTAAAAAACCTGGCTGATACTGCCTGGCTATACCCTCCCCCCTGTAAACTGTCCACGGTTTATCAGGACTGCTGAGCCCTGACACCATGGTCCGTTTACGTGCCTCCATCATCCGCAGCCCTGCTCTGTTCTTCTCTGTCCTCCTCTCCCCCCACCCCCTCCCCTGCCTGTCTGCTTGTGTCAGAGCCCGTCTCCCTCCCCTCCTGCTGCTCTCATAACTACTATAAAATCCTCCCATCCCCTCTGTAACATAACTTTTATGTGTCCCTGTATTATATAAAAAGCTGCCGATCTGTACCTATATCAGAGCATCTCCCGGTGCTCACGTGACTCCTCGGCTCTCTCCGCTCTGGCTGACGTCAGCGGGAGTGCTCGGCCCCGCCCTGTCAGCCGGGCAGAGGAGAGAGCTGAGGAGTCACGTGAGCACCGGGAGATGCTCTGATATAGGCACAGATCGGCAGCTTTTTTATATAACACAGGCACAGGGACACATATTGTTATGTTACAGAGGGGATGGCAGATTTTTATAGTAGCGGCTTAACAACCACTTTAAGCCTAAAATATGAGGTTTAACGTGAGCAAGAAAAAAAAATGGCCCTGGCAGCAAATGAATTTAAGACAAGATCTCTGCACATGACTTCCCAGTTACCCCAACTTTAGTGACCCTAATGATGCGTCTCATGCTTTTTACTCCATTAAAATTCAAAACATTGGTTTGACTACTTGATATACTTTAACCACTTCAATACCCAGGCACTTAGACACCTTCCTGCCCAAGCCAGTTTTCAGCTTTCAGCGCTGTCACAATTTGAATGACAATTGCGCGGTCATACAACATTGTACCCAAACAAATTTTTTTATAATTTTGTTCCCACACATAGAGCTTTCTTTAGGTGGTATTTGATCACCTCTGCGGTTTTTATTTTTTGACACAAATAAAAAAAAAGACCGAAAATTTAGAAAAAAAACCCAAGTTTTTTTTTTGTTTCTGTTAAAAATGTTTGTAAATAAGTACGTTTTCTTCTTCAATGACGGGCACTGATAAGGCGGCACTGATGGGCACCGATGAGGTGGCACTGATGATGGGCACTGATAGGTGGTACTGATGGGCACTGATAGGTGGCACTGGTATGCGGCACTGATGGGCACTCGTAGGTGGCACTCGTAGGCGGCATTGATGGGTACTTATGGGTGGCACTGATAGGTGGGCACTGATGGGTGGCACTGATGACACTGGTGGCACTGATGAGTGGCATTGCTGGGCATCACTGATGTTACATCTTATAAAATGGTGCCAGTCAGTGCCCATTTGTGGGCACTGATTGGCACAGATTGGGCATAATTTGCACATGTGGATGGCCATGGGGTACATACCTGGCCATCCACATGTTGCCCGCTTCCCTGGTGGTCCAGTGGGGGGCTGCGCTGATAAACAATCAGTGCAGACCCCCCCTGTCAGGAGAGCCGCCAATCGGCTCTCCTCTACTCGCGTCTGTCAGACGCGAGTGAGGAAAAGCTGATCAACGGCTTTTCCTGTTGACATCGTGATTAGCCGTGATTGAACATGGCTGATCACGTGGTAAAGAGCCTCCGCCGGAGGCTCATTACCAAGATCGGTGTAGCGGTGTGTCAGACTGACAGACCGCACCACCGATCGCTGTGATGCGCGCCCCCACGGGCACGCGGCGGCTGTTATCCTGATGGACGTCATATGACGCCCAGTCAGGATAACTGAACCACCGCCCGGCCGTCATTTTGCTATAGGCCGGGCGGGAAGTGGTTAAATGGAAACCTTCTGCCTTACCTAACGTGGTCAAAGTACGGGTTCACTTTAAATGGAGCCTGTGTTCACTCAGCGATTAATCCGTGGAGAAATAAATATCTCTTTACTTCAACATCTCTACGTTTGGGAAGTGACAAACAATCTGTTGATGCACTCAACGAAATAGGCAATCTCGTTTGTGACTAAATCTGGTTATTTTTAACTCCGCAAATAACTTCTCTCACTTCTAGCATTTCCATCTACCAACATATCAATTTGCTCACCTCTCTTGAAAATGAAATGAAAGATTTTGAAGCCGTGGAGATCAAAGGATTCTTGGTTACACACTACGTTATGTCAAATGAGAAGGATGAATTATGTCTTTAAAAAGATCAGTAATAATGTATATTTCCTCCACACTTTATTACAGCTCATGCAAGCATTGATTTTTCTAAAGAGCGTTTCTTTTTTTCTTTCTCCGTGTCGCTTGTTGCCGATTCGGAATTGATGTTGCGGCTGCTGCAAGCCCGGGCCGGGATGCACAACTTATGATGGGGACACTGCTGTGCATCTGTTTATATGAAACAAATGTTTGAAGTTTGTGAATATTTTAGTAACAAGGAACTCTATTAAGCACTAGCTGTATGTCTCGGCTTTGGTTATATAACCCCATTATAGATTTTCAAAAGCAATTCTTTCTGTATAAAAAGGAATAAAAATGACGTGCCCCTCCCCCACCACCACCACCACCACCATCTCTAAAACCCGTGTAGAAAGGAAACAGAATTAAACAATGTACTTTACAGATAAAAATGGATCATGTTTAACCCCTTGATGTTCATAAGAAAGAAATACTGTGCTTATGCAAAAAAATCAAACATATGAAATTAAACCATTACAGTGTAAATATCCAGCAGCACCACTAAAGTGAGATATAATCACATTACATAGCATATACAAAAAACAGTGTTGCGCTAAACATAAATTTTGCTCATAAAGTGTTACAAAAAGTCCAATTGTAAAAAAAAACCTCAAACACAAATCCATGAAATTGCAGATGAATCCAGAAGACCCTCCACCTCGTGCAGATACCGCCACCACAAACAATATAGACTCTTACCGGAGAGCCTGGAGCCTTTATTATAGAGGGTCAAACAGGCTTGATGTAATAATCTTTGCAGGGGTCATCAGCTGGAGATGTGTCCTCAGATCAAATTAAGAACTTTAATTGGATAATCAAACCAGGCTCCATTTAACCCACGACCATATTTAACCATGCAAATGAAGGAGACGCCAGATAGTGTAAAATCCCAAAGGACTCATTTAATAAAAAGTATTGCACTTGCATTTGTTCAGATAAAAAACAGCCTTGCATACAACATAGGCGGCTGCCATAAAAACATCCAGATACTGTAAAAGGGAACACGATAGCAAGAAACAGTTCCTTTACCCAACCAGTTTAGTCGCTAAAAGGACTTCTTCCGGGGCATGAGCGTCATTTCCTCCTATCGCAATATATAGGAAACCACATCCAAACAGGAACTAATATATAGGCAATTCAAGGCTTGTTTTCATTCCTGCAGCCACAGGAGAGAAGGGATGTCCCACATCCAAACCTCACTCTCACGCCAACGGGAACTGATCATATCATGTTCCATCTAAAAAAAAAAAAAAAAAAAAAAAAAGGAAAAAAGGAAAAAAAGAGATTTAACTTGTATAAGGCAGGCAAGGTCTGCCGTGGGCACTATATCATTAAGGGAGGATATTTACATCCCAAAAATAATAAAATGAATCAGTAAAGAAAAACTTGTAATCTCAAAAAAAAAATTAAATTTAAAGAAAAGCTCTAACTCCACTGAAAAAATGGGCAGCAAATATGACTGTTTGGCTAAACCCATATTAATCATAAGAAAAACATTAATTGAACAACTAATATTAAAAAAATGCAAAACGAATTCTCAGACATGCTCTCAGCATTATGATCTTATGCATAACAGAGATTCTTCTGGCACCCTTTTTATGGGGATTGATTACTTCGTTCCCCATTGGAGGGGGAGCTATAAGGTCAGGGAACTGTCCAAAATAGAAACCAAGTGGATTTATATCCTTAAAAGCTACGTTCCACATGGCCTGAGTATTGATTGGGCTGTTAACCTCTTTATAGACAGCTCATGAATTAGCTGGCCCCTCTTTTTTTGGTCCATAATTGCTTCAATATATGTTTTTTTTTTTTTTTTTTTTTTTTCCATTGAATCCGTATTCACTGTCTTGAGAATTCCTTTTGAATGTTTTTTGATATGAGCTGTGAAAATGTGGAATGGACTCCCGCCAGAGGTGGTTCTGGCCAGCTCAGTAGATTGCTTTAAGAAAGGCTTGGATACTTTCCTTTCTTCTTTTCTCCCATCTCTCCCCCCTCCCCCCCTCTATCTTATCTTCTCCCCCCCCCCCCCTTTTTTTCCCCCTTTTTCTGCTTTATGTATTAAGCGCATAGTTTTTGTGGTTTGTTTACTTTCCTAAATGTACATAATATAACTGGGTACTGACATTTATAGGTAAAGTTGATCCAGGGAAAATCCGATTGCCTCTTGGGGGATCAGGAAGGATTTTTTTCCCCTGCTGTAGCAAATTGGAGCATGCTCTGCTGGGTTTTTTTGCCTTCTTCTGGATCAACTGTGGGTATAGAATTGGGTATATTGGATTGTACGATATTTTTTATTTTATTTATTTTATGGTTGAACTGGATGGACTTGTGTCTTTTTTCAGCCTGACTATGTAACTATTATTTGTTTAATGAATGTTTTTCTTATGATTAATATGGGTTTAGCCAACATTAATATTTGCAGCCCATTTTTTTCAGCAGAGTTAGAGCTTTAATTTTTTTTTTGAGACTACAAGTTTTTCTTTACTGATTTATTTTATTATTTTTAGGATGTAAATAGCATCTGTTAATGATATAGTGCCCACGACAGACCTTGCCTGCCTTATACAAAGTGAAATCTCTTTTTTACTTTCTTTTTTTTTTCTAGATGGAACATGATCTATTCAGTTCCCACTGGCATGAGAGTGAGGTTTGGATGGGATACATCCCTTCTCTCCTGTGGATTTCGTCAGACAATTCGATTGTGTGTGGGCTCCAGCGGACGTTGTTTTCTCAAAAGTTTGACGGACTTAGATTTGAAACATGTTTCAAATCTATCCGACGGACTCGAGTCCGGGCGAAAAAGTCCGCTCGTCTGTATGCTAGTCCGACGGACAAAAACCGTCTCTAGGGCAGCTATTGGCTACTGGCTATGAACTTCCTTGTTTTAGTCCGGTCGTACGTCATCATGTACGAATCCGTCAGACTTTGGTTGATTGTGTGTTGGAAAGTCCCTTCATTCGGAAAATCCGTCGTAAAGTCCGTTGAAAAGTCCGCTGGTCAAAGTACGCCGTAAAGTCCGGTCGTGTGTACGCGGCATAATAGGTAGTCAGGAAATTAAATGTGTAATTTATGTCCGTAGAACGCCAGACGGTGCTCCCTGCATGTTGGGCCTCTGTATGTGGCCAGGCTGTAAAAAAGTCTCACACATGTGGTATTGCCATACTCAGGAGGAGTAGCAGAATGTATTTTGGGGTGTAGTTGCAAGTATGCATACGCCATGTGAGAGAAATAACTTGTTAATATGACAATTTTGTGGGAAAAAAAATCTTCCTTTTGCAAAGCATAGTGGGAAAAAATTACAACTTTAAAAAACTTACCATGCCTCTTACTAAATACCTTGCACTGTCTATTTTCTAAAAAGGTGTCATTTGGGGGGTATTTGCACTTTCCTGCCTTGTTAGTGTCTCAAGAAATGAGAAATGGCTGTCAGTACTTTAGGTGTGATCAATTTTCAATGATTGGCATCATAGCTTATAGACTCTTAACTTTCACAAAGACCAAATATTATACGCTGATTTTGGTCATTTTTGCCAAAAAAAAGTAGCAGAATACATTTTGGTCAAATTATGAAGTTATGAAGAAAAATTACTAATTTCCCAAATTCTTAGACCGAATTTAGCAGCCTAAATATGCATGGTAATAACTCCCTGACTAAATTGTCTAAATTCATTATTTTATTTATTATTTTTTTAATAGCTGTCAATTGGCCAAAAAAGTGAAAAATGAATTTTTGGTTATTTTACACTTTTTTTTTTCATTAAACTTTTTAAAATAGTTTTTAACAAATAAAGTAATTATTTTGAACACTGTGATTCTCTGTGCAGAGAACACAAATGGAGAGGCGCCTCTGGGTGCAGTGGTATGCTTTAATCGCATAAAAAATGTATACACTCACATTTTAGAAGAAAGTAGTAGGCATGGTATACAGATGTCGAGATGACGTTCCCAGTGCTGTGCCTTGGACATCTAGGCTGCTGGTGACTGCGGGCAGTTGTTGCGCCTATACTTGTTGTTATGATTCTCTGTGCACAGTGAGTACATGGAGAGAGGCACAGTGCCATCTGTATGTCTGTAAATCAACCTCCAGCCTGTATGGGAACATCATGATTGGTTGTTAATGGTGGTCATTTGATCAGGAATGACAGATTGGTTTGTGAGCTTTAGGTTGAGACCTGCGTGGCTGTGACAGCACGGTTTAAGAGCTGTAGTGGAGTGCCCATTTATTCAGATGCAGGCGCAGTTTCCTTTTAACTCTATTTCTCATACCTCCTGGGTTCTTGGACATGCCCAGTGAGGTTAACTTTGTCTGCTTCCCTCCCCTAGGAGCTCAGAGAGGCCATACCTCATAAGGCAGGCATAGGTAGCCTGGCAAGTGATCTGGAGTCAGGTGAGAGGCCCTCCGATATCAGAAGTGTGGGTAGTCAGGCCAGAGCCTAATAACACGCAGCTTCTACGGAAGACCCAGCAAATGTGAGGAGCCCACCCCCCCCCCAGTTTCTGTCGGAGCACTTCAGTGCCAGGAGGGGGGGGCACTTAATCTCTTCAGCTTGGATCTTTCCAGCTGATCACCTGCATTACCAGCGCAAGTAGCTATGTTCTGAACTGTTTTAGGGATCATTCTATGAAGCCACAAAATACCCTGATTGAGTCACAGAGACATTACTGTGAAGAGTCCATGTCTGTGTAGCTTTCATATGTCATTCAGTTGATTCTAATATAGAACTAGCAGGTGAATGTCCTCTCATCATGGAAAACTGTGCCTGCAGATTGTGGTTATCATATCAAGGAGTAGAATTTGTAACATTCAGGGCAGTCCTCCTGTCAGAACACAATACTCAGCAGGGGAGATCGCTGCACTAACATCTCTTAAGCCGGCCATAGACGGTTCGAATCTTGTCCGGTTCAGCAGGGACCAGCCAAGATTCAAAACATGTATGGGCAGGCTGATTGTACCCAAGTTGAGCGATCGCTCAACTTGGGTACAACCAATCTGTCTGATTTTTAATGCAATTATTGCCAGCAACTATAGCCGCTAGCAATAATCGCTGATAACCCATTGGGTTGAAGAAAAAAAAAACTCCCCATGTGCGCCTAACATTAGAGTTTACATAGGCTAAAGTGTCAGGATTAGACAAAGCATGACTTAAAGCAGCCTTTCTTACAGTGGTTGTAAAGGCTCAAGTTTTTTTTTACCTTCATGCATTGTATGTCAATATGCTGGTCAATAATTCTACATGTATGTGCACAATCTAGAATTTTTTTTTCACTAAATATGTGCAAAATAAACACAAGCCATTTTGCCCAGGAATACTGATGTTCAAACTGTGCCCTTACTTTTGTAGTCGGAATGAATTACCTACAGATAGCTGAAAACATCATTGATGTCCTGCCTCTGACACAGCGAGGCACAGCTCAGGGAACTCTTAGGACCCTCTGGAGGAACTCTTGGGTTCCACAGAACCCTGCTTGAGAATACCTAGGTTAGAGGTTGTTTGAAGTCTTCCAGTTGCTGCCCAACCTCAACTTCTGAAAGTGCCTAACAGCGTCAAGTAGGGGAGACCCAAGGTCACTGGCTTTGCTGCTTGCTTTTCCCATGTCTCTCTATGTGGGTAAAAAATATGAACTTCTAAACCGAGGTAAACAAAGGGCAAAATCTATATTGTTAAACAAGTAAAAATCAGTCTTGCTTTTTTTTTTTTCTCTTTCAGAGAACATGTCCTATTCAGGTCCTCTTTTGTTTCCTTGTGGGGCTCTGAAAAGGGAAGTCCTTCCAAAAAGACTGAAGGAAACAGGTAAGAATTCTGATAATAAAAAGTGGCTGTGTGGATGTACCATATGTTTTATGAGGTATGGAGGGCATTGAAGAAACGCATTCAAAGATGTATATACAAAGCAGAATTGGAGGAGATTTACTAAAACTGGAGCACACAGAATCTGGTGCAGCTCTGCGTAGTAACCAATCAGCTTCTAGGTTTTAGGCCCCATTCACACTGGTGTGACGTGATATGACTTGTGAGAGCACAAGTCAGATGACATGTGAAATTCAATGTTTCCCTAAGAGAGCTCTCTTGACTGATCCTACACAAGCCTGACTTTTGAAAAGGTTCCTGCACTGCTTTGGTCCGACTTTGATAGGACTTCAATGCCAAAGAGTGTAAAAAGTCACATTACGTCGGATCAAAGTTGGACTGAAGTTGCAGGGCAAAGTTGGATCGGACACCGCGCAACTTTCATGTCTGAGCAGTGTGAACCTGGGCTTATTGTCAAGCTTAATTGAACAAGCTGAAGTTAGAAGCTGATTGATTACTATGCACAGCTGCACCAGATTCTGTGTGCACCAGTTTTAGCAAATTTCCCCCAATTATACTCACTTCCACAGCAGCAATGTGCTGTTCAGGAGCTTCCTTGCTGCCTGCCGACACATCCAGCTGGGTTTCGATCTTTGGCCATTTTGATTGGTGGGGCCTAGATGACGTCACTCCTCCGCAGGAGTTCATTCAAGACGAGGTCCAGCCCCCCCATGAAAAATTTTAAGTCAGCAGCTACAAATACTGCAGCTGCTGACTTTTAATATATATGGGCACACCTGTCCAGGAAGCCCGCAACGTCGGCACCCCATGCCGATCTTGGGGGGTGCAGTCGCCGCCATTCCTGGTAAGGGAACCCGGCAGTGAAGCCTTTCAGCTTCATATCCAGTTCCCTGCTGCGCTTTCTAATTGGTCCGGCTGCTGAGGAAGGAGGAGGGGGCCGAACTCCCAGGAGACCGGGCCATAGCCCAGTCTCCCAGAAGTGGGGAATGGTACCTGTCAAAAACAGGTACCTGTTCCCCCCCCTGAAAGGTGTCAAATGTGGCACCTGAGGGGGGGAGGAGACGGATAATCGGAAGTTCCACTTTTGAGTGGGACTCTGCTTTCATCTCGGCAGATCCTGAAATTGTACACTGAGCTGCCCATGCAAAATTTAAAACAGGCAGGTAAGAATAATCTAAAACAGAGGAGATGTAGTGTGTTTCTTCTGTATTACAAAGCCTGTATCTTCGCAAATTTTCATTTGTTGAGTAACGTTCCACATTAATAGTGAATTGAGTGACTAACCAGGCTGTCAGTTGCTGAATTTACACTTGCATATTGATTTACTGTGGAGAATGGAGATCATAAAAGACCACAGGAGAGGGTCTGCCTGCCACCTAAGGCCCACAGCTCATCTAAGCCTGAAAATAGTGGGAAATACAAAGTACGTGTTGGGAGTTTTGTTGGAGGAACACTGACAGCTCTTCATAAGCGTTGCATCGGCTCTCTTTAATCAGCATTTTAAACTGCCTTAATCTGTGGAGGCTTCTCACTTTGTGATGAGGATTGCGAAGCGTATCCTCCACGCTGCAAATACTTTATTGTATTATCTGGATTTCCATAAGAAAAGTCCAGTGGTTTTAGTGCTTATTTTCTCCTGGTGAAATTGCAGGTGTAGGTCTTTGTAATGGGCCGATGTCGGGAGACAGCCTGTTTTATAGAAATACATTTTTATTTTCTAATTACAGATGTACCTCTGGAGACTATTACTGTTTATCAAACAGCCCAGCATCCCGATATACGACCATCGCTGACGCATTATTTCACCCAGGTATATTAATATTAACTGCTCCTCCTTACACAATCTAATAAATGTTCTAGGTTTATTCCCTTCTCAAAGAAAATCCTCGCTCTTGCATTTTTCATTCCCTCGGAACAGCAAAGCACTTTTGTCCAGATTCTTATTACAGTCTAGTGCCACTTGTTTTATCTCCCATAATGACTACAGGAACCAATCAGAGTCCTTTTAAAGTAGCACCCCGCATTTTCACTCCATTTTATAAAAACCTTTTGCAGTCTGTCAGATGCTCATGAATTGTCTTTTATCTCTATACTTTAAATAAGTAGTTGTCAACTTACTATGTATATGGGAACATAACTGTGGCCCCTGACATCACCAAAGGGCCGCATGTAATGTAAAGCTAGAGAGGCCTGCCAGAGACTGTAGACATACTGGAGGAAGTGATGATCAAAGACTGCGGACATGCTACGGCTGTGGGACCTTCACCGGAAAATTTAAGTTACCCTCATAATCTTCCTCCACCCAGCTAGTAACAAAATCACAGGATTTTTCTTCTTTTTTTTTTCTCTGGAAGCAAGTAACTTTTTCTGATGGTATCTGCTCCCACGTCATTTCTCGCTTCGGCCTGCCTTTAGCCTTTTTGGAGACACGTCTCACAACAATCCACTATCTTGTGCATGCAATGCCCTTGATTCTGGTGTTAAAAGGGGTTGGTTGTCACACCAGCAAAGTGGTACTTGCCCTAGAAGCAGATATGTTTTCTTGCAGCTATCTCTGTAAATCACCAGTGACAACCGGTAATATTTAAAATGGTTTTTGATAGACCTGGAAGGGTTAGAACCCCTGGCAGAATATTACTACTATCTTTGACTTCATTAGAGAGCTGTCCACCTGACAACCAGATAGGAAGTGAGGGGAACTCGCCAACAACAAAAATAAAAATTATTTTCTTTGGTAGAGTAGGGGAAGGCTAGAACCCCTAGACATATGCTATTCTGTCTGTGTCCCTGTTGCATTATTTCCCTCGCTTCCTGCCTGGTAAAATCAGGATTGGTTGTTGTCAGCAGGATGGTGCTGGTGGCATTGGTAGATGTGATCAGCAGAACTGATGACACTGGTGGATGTGATTAAAAAGATGGAACTGGTGGCATTGGTAGATTTTGTGAGCAGGATGAAACTGAGGGCATTGGTGGATGTGGTCAGCAGGATGGAACTTGTGGCAAGGGTGGATGGGGTTAGCAAGATAAAACTGTTGGCATTGGTGGATGTTTTCAGCAGAATGGAATTGAGGGCATTTGTGGATGTGGTCAGCAGGATGAATCTGATGGCATTGGTAGATGTGGTCGGGAGGGTGTAACAGATGGCATTGGTGGATGTGGTCAGCAGGATAGAACTGGGCGGCAAGGGTGGATGGGGTCAGCAGGATAAAACTAGTGGCATTGGTGGATGTGGTTTGCAGGGTGGAACTGGTGACATTGATGGATGTGGTCAGCAGGATGGAACTGGTGGCATTGGTGGATGTGGTCAGCAGGATGGAATTGGTGGATGTGGTCAGCAGGATGGAACTGGTGGAATTGGTGGCTGTGGTCAGCAGGATGGAACTGATGGCATTGGTGGATGTGGTCAGCAGGATGGAACCGATGGCATTGGTGGATGTGGTCAGCAGGATGGAACTGAAGGTTTTGGTGAATATAGTCAGCAGGATAGAACTGGTGGCAAGGGTGGGTGGGGACAGCAGATTGAAACTGCTGTCATTGGTGGATGGGGTCAGCAGGATGGCATTGATAGATGTGGTCAGGAGGATATAACTGATGACATTGGTGGATGTGGTCAGCAGGGTGGAACTGGTGGCAAGGGTGGATGTGGTCAGCAGATTTAAAGGGTGGATGTGGTCAGCAGATTTAAACTGCTGTCATTGGTGGATGGGGTCCCCAGGATGGAACTGAAGGCATTGATGAATGTAGTCGGCAAGATTAAGCTGGTGGCATTGATAAATGTAATTAGCAGGATGGAACTCCAGATACCAGGGAAAAAAATTACATCAATTCTAATCCTTCCTCACTCTAAAAAACAGAAAATAGATTTTTGTTTTTCAGTTGTAAATACTTTTCAAGGACCTGGACAGATTTTATATATAGATTTCCCCCCAACTGTGCTTGGCTCAGCAGTCTCCTACTTTAGTATGAGCAGAGCACATCATGGGCAGTTTACACTCCACACTTGAGTCAATACAAAGCAGCCCAACGGCAACAGTCTCTGCTACAGACAAATCTGTTTAGAATGGGACAACAATTCAATAACAAGGCCCAGTGCTAATGGAGCATATTAAATAGCACTGCAGACAGCTAGAGGGATTTTGTACCAAAAAAAAAACAAGTTGATTGCACTCACATCTACCACAATGAAACGCTCGATTGGATATCTTTGACTGATCTTCCGCTGATAAAGCAGTATATATGTATGTGTATATGTATATTGGTATTCTGTTGTATTCAACCCTCTGCGATTCAGGGGGCCAGCTGTATGGACACTGGGTCTGATACACTTGAAAGCCTTTTCCATAGAATTTTTTGAATGAGGTAGGTTGCCAGGTCTTTTCCTCAGCACTCCCTAGTTGCCCAGCTTTATGAACAGGGGGCTGGCTGTGAGAACCTGAAGGAGACAGCCAGCTCCCCATAACATATTGGGCTGGAGCTGAACCCGGCATGCAGCAGCCTGCGGTGGATTACGGCAGTAATGCTGGGTTTGCTGGACGTGTGAGTATGTTTTTTGAGTAAAACCCATAAAGCCAGTTATAAGGGGGAAGAAAAAAATAACACGGATGGAGGTGAATTCCTCTGTAAGGTTAGTCTGGTACATATAGTATGTAAAAAGTGATCTAGAGCATCATATGCTGCCTGAAAATAGTAGACGCGAAGGGTTTATATACAGTATTCAAATTTTAAAAGACTAAAAAAAACAAGGTTTTAAAACCTTTTCTTTTTATTAGTCTTAAATGTGTACAAAAAAAACTGCACATACCCTTTTATATACCAATGCGGCTCTTGCACCAGCATTTTCAGGGATTTCTGTACTAACATTTCATCCATCTATCATGTCCTTATCTAGGAAGGCCTGCCAGCAAGTATTGTGTTTTTTAGTCCATCCGGAGTGAAGTTTTGTCTCAGTATTATCCAGGAACTGTCCGCTGATAAGCTTCATCAAATAAAGGTAAAACCACCGTACAGCAATGGATCTTCTCTAAACTGGTGGCTGGGAATTTCCAGAACACGTTCAGCTGGGTTTACATATACACGTTCAGCAAGATCCGGCGACATTTCAGTATATGTGTACCTCTGCCTGTTGTTAGACAGGCGTCTATGGTACGGTAATACTGAAAAACCAGCATTCGCTGATCCATGTATTCTGACATGGGGAGGGGGGAGTCTCCGCTGTCAGATTACAATAGTGTGGCGGGGGAGATCCCTGCATCCACACAAGCGAGGGGGATCTGTCAGCTGTTTTTTTTTTTTTTTGTTTTTTTTTTTCAACCCGCTGGTTTAACAAATGAAAAACTGTCTGGATTATATTTCCTTTACACATTGCTGGGATAATCGGGCGAAGTGCAGACTGAAACCCATATAAAAAAAAATCTGCCTCCTATTTATCAATAGATTTGCATCATTTTTGTAAAATATCCATGCCCGTAATCCCAGATTGCATGAGTGTGACTGGGAACAAGCGTGCAGAAAAGGAAGTCTTCTGTACACGCTCCAGATTAACTACTCAGTGGGTAATGACATTTTGGGGGAGATTTACTAAAACTGGTGCAGCTGTGCATAGTAACCAATCAGCTTCCAGGTTTTATTGTCAAAGCTTAATTGAACAAGCTGAAGTCAGAAGCTGATTGGCTACTATGCACAGCTGCACTCTCCAGTTTTTGTAAATCAACCCCAATGTCCTTTTCTCATAGCATGAGAGTTGTTGATGTATACGAACTCACTGTGCAAAGTATGGCGGGTGGAAAATTAAACCATGACACTAATGCCGCGTACACACGCTCGGAATTTCCGACAACAAATGTTCGATGGGAGCCTGTTGTCGGAAATTCCGACCGTGTGTAGGCTCCATCGGACATTTTGTTGTCGGAATTTCTGACAGCAAAAATTTGAGAGCTGGATCTCAAATTTTCCGACCACAAAATCCGTTGTCGGAAATTCCGAGCGCGTGTAGACAATTCCGACGCACAAAATTCCACGCATGCTCTGAATCAAGCAGAAGAGCCGCACTGGCTATTGAACTTCATTTTTCTCGGCTCCTTGTATGTGTTGTACATCACCGCGTTCTTGACGTTCAGAATTTCTGACAACAGAAATGCGACTGTGTGTATACAAGACAAGTTTGAGCCAACATCCGTTGGGAAAAAAATCCACGGTATTGTTGTCGGAATGTCTGAGCGTGTGTACGCGGCATAAATCTGCAAACCAATGGTACTCAACACTTGGCCACCATGCTTCACCTTAGCACCTACAAGGTACATTTATTAATTACAACACCCAACTCTTATATTTTATTCATGCCTAATATGTATACCTCCCAGCTATCTCACCATAGTTTCCCACTATTTATTAATGTTTTAAACAATATATAGGTTCCTGCACCTTGGAAAACCAGTGCTACAACCAGTGAACCAGTGCTGCAGACCAGTGAAAACACCCTTGCTGCTACCACCACTTTGTGTACAAAGACACAAAAAATATATATAAAATACAGTTAAAATAAAGTTACTATGCACAGCTGTACCCCATTCTGTGTGCACCAGTTTTATTAAATCCCCCCCCCCCCCCCTTTGTATTCTCTTCACTTTCTATTTCGGGAACAGTGGGCATCAGGGCGAATAGATGTGAATTCACCTGGCAGGGTCAAAAACTTCAATAAAAACATGTCAGGGGTTCTAATTCTTCCCAACGCTATCCAAAATTAAAAAGAAAAGGTTTGGGCTATACTTTCACTTTAATGGGCTCCATTGAACAGAAGCAGTCTAGCTGATGTATCATTTGTGTGTGTTTTGACTCTGAACATCCTGCAGGTTTGTCTGACACTTTCTTTCCACTCTCTCCTTTTTTTTTTTTTTTTTTTTTCTAGTTTGCTGCGATTGGCCCTACCACTGCGGACGCCATGGTGGCAGAAGGCCTCAGCGTCAGCTGTACAGCACAGAACCCCTCACCTCAGGGTCTAGCAGAAGGTATAAGGAGGGTTGTGCAGCAATGACCCCATTGAAATGGCGTTACCAGGACTGTCTGACAATCACAGCCTGATCAGACGTGGTGACTGCCTTGCACTGATTCCGTCCCATGCTAAGAAGCCCAACCTTTTCTATAAAAAAAGTGGGTCCTTGCTATGTGTACACTTTGAATAAAGTTGTATAGTCGATTAAATGGACTTATCCTGAAATTGTTACATAGTTGATTAGGTTAAAAAAAAAAAAAAAACATGTCCATCAAGTTCAACCGCTATGTCTGTGTTTGGTTTTAAGTGCTAGCCCCCCAGTGTATAAAATAGAACACAGTGGGGGGAATTGCTAAAATTGGTGCCACTCTGTATAGAAACCAATCAGCCTCCAGGTTGTAATGTCATTGTAGCTAAAGTTAAAAGCTGATTGGTTACTAGGCACAGCTGCACCAGATTCTGGGTGCTCCAGTTTTAGTAAATCTCCCCCATTGCTGTGGGTATTAATTATATTTATAGAACATTCATTGGCATGCTTTATAAGACTAATAGGACTACTAAAAACATGGAAATCAGTTTATAATGTGTACTGTCTGCCCTCATGCTGTAAAGCGCTGCGCAAACTGTTGACGCTATATAAATCCTGTATAATAATATATGTGGGGCGATCATATGTTCATTTTAAAGCTAAAGCCTAACTCCGGCTGATTTTTTTTTTTTTTTTTTTAGTTTTGGAAAGAGCAGGAGAAATATTAAAATTTCTTTCAGATTTTTATTTCTGCCTTTGACCCCATTGGAAAGTTTTTTTGTTTCTTCCTGTCCTTGTGACTCCCAGGCAAGAAATGAAGAGTGCGGATGTCACAGGGAAGCACAGGAAGCAATCGTAACCTATTTTCACAGAACCAATATTGTGTTTTCTATCGGTTAAGAGATTTCTCATCACTTTCTGGCCTGACGTGGAAGGCTTCCTAATAGGGACACAGATGATAAAAAAAAAAACCTGACAGAGATTCGAACACTTTGGCACCCGCTCCAAAAATGTTGGCTGAAGCTGGGTTCTAAAGTGGTTCGCCTGAAAGAACAGCCCACCTATTGATATATGCTGTGCTCTTTGTTGCTCCTTAGGAGCCCTCAAAAATGCCTGGTGCTTTCAGAAATGGGGGACATTTAAAGTGTTACTAAACCCAGTAATATGAAAATAGTTCATCTGCCCCCCCCCAGTGCCAACAGCTTATAAATCTTTTTTTTACATTAAAATACTGCCACTATATACCTTTTTTGGCTGATCTGTATACCACGGTCACATGATAGACTGCAGAGTTTCTCTAGTGCTGAGAGTTCAGGAAGGAGAAGATTTCCACTACAGCCTGTATAAACGCCCACATATGTGATGACAATATCATGTGACCTGGGTATCTCTGAGAACAAGGAACTGTTCTCTCCAGCATAAAAGACACAACTGAGCATGTGCAGGTCGGCTACTCTGCCTGTGTTAGCTGGCCTTCCCCAGATAGACAGTGCAGGAGGAGGGGGAGGATCTGTGCATACAGGATAAAAGCCTTTTTTACACAATGCAGAGGATCAATGGCGGTGTGTCCATAAGGGCGCACGGGCACCACCCCCTCTGCCACCTATGGATAGATTCATGCATTGCATGAATCTATCCATGGCTGCCGCTGCCACCCCCTATTCAGGTGCCCGGCCCCTTTTCGGGCGCCGGAATTACAGCGGCGGGGGGTGTTTTTGAAACACCTGATTAGAGCCATAGGCTCTAATAGGCATCAAAAAAGGTAAACGGTGCTCGCAGCTCACCCAGGTGTGTTAGAAAAGCGAATGAATATTCGGTCTCCTAACACTAAACCGCCTCTCTGCCATTTAGGTGCTCGGGTCTGTTACCCATTACCTGATTGGCTGAAATGACAGGCACTGTGATTGGATGCCTATCAGGTGTCCAATCATAGGTAAGGATGGGAAAAGACATTGAGGACATGGAGGACACAGCCAACCGCCGTCACCCACTGCCCCACCGAGACAGGGTAAGTGCCGGGCAGATGGTGGGGGGGGGGGGGGGGGGGCAGCGGCAGCAGTCAATGGCCACATTGGGAGCGTTTGATGGGCACAGTGAGACTGCAATTGATGTTTTTTTTTTCAGAATTTTTCAGTTTGTTTGCGCTACCCCCAAAAAAAATTTTGATCACCAGCCGCCACTGCAGAGGATTAACCCCTTAAGTTCCACAGTGAGTATAACAAGCATGCTATGCTGCCTATACAGACTGATTTTACTGTTGTGGGTTTAGTAACACTTTAACCTCTACTCCTTCCTGTCAGGGTGCTGTGCTTAAGTCTGAGCCACCAAACACCAGACCCAAACACAGCAACACAGAGGTTGCACTCCTGACTGTGACAGAGGAATGGCATTTCGGGGGAGCACAGGGAAAGAGAGTATCAATAGGTGGGGGTTTGGCCTGAATGGGCAAAATAAGGGAGTCTCTTTAACTGTAGACACAAGCTACATCTAGAGCAGACTGTATCCCGGGGAAATGACACAGGAAGCTGCAGCAACCAGTAAACATTCAGCAATTTAAAGAAAATTGGTCCAATGAAAGGTACTATGTGATTGGCTCCTAAGCCATGTAACTGGCTCCCATAAGTTGGGCCCCCTTCCTCAACACTCTATGCTACACAGGCATACACACTGGGCACTTAGAAGCCACCACCATAGATAGGGCCAGAGCTGGCGACCCTGGAGGCAAACCATCTGTCTAAGCTCAGTCAGAGGCACTGATTGCATACAGCTACTAGTGAGCCGTTACATGCAATCATGATTTGTGCCCAATAAGCACCTTGTGCCCCTCATCCCTCAGACCTTTAGATTGCATATATTATTATTTAGTTGTATTAGGTTTTATAAACACCCTTTATAATTTTGAATAATTTGTGGGGGGCTGAAAAATCTTGGCTCACGCATCCACTGGTATAAGTCTGATTGTGAGGGTGGGCATATGTACGTATCACATATGTACTTGATCAGCGTATTGTAGCACTGTACCCCCTTCAGAGGGCCGACATACACAGATCTCTTTGGAGCTGCAGCCACAAATGACAGGAACAGCTTCAGCTTGGAAAGCAACATGGCCGAGGAGCGCTTTCCCAATCTCATCCGCAGGGTGTGCAGTGAATACAAGGGGTCCCCTCCAGACATTAGGGGTATACCAGTTCTCCTATGGCGGACAGCACTGTTGCACTGGATTGTGTAATAAGGGTTAACTGTCACAAGATTTGTTTCTTTCCTATATTTAGATTTTATTACCCCATTACTAATGTGTTCCCTGTGCTAACTAAGCAAGTCTTTACAACTCAACACTTACACCCTAAGGCTGATTTCTACTGAGCTGGGGATTATGAAAATTAAAGCTGGATAAATATATAGCAGAGCTAAAAAATGTGTGTTTTTTTTAAGTACCAATCAACATCAAACTGTGAAATATGATTGTTTATTTTGGGTATGTTCTTTTTTGCTTTTTTTTTTTTTTTTTTTGCAGGACGTTAAGAAATAAGTTAATAAATTGTTTAAGGAACGGATTATCTGTTTGTTTATAAACCATGAGGTGTGGATTATGGCAGTAGCAGCCAATAATCTTTCCACTTCCATTGGTGTAATGCGTGTTAGAATATGAAAACCGAACATCCGTGGTGAGAAAGTTGTGTTGTTATTCTTTGCAATCATTTTGGGGTAAACATGAACATATTCCCCATTGCAACCAGCGTCATATACCGCAGAAAGCAACAAATATTCTTGTGGGCAACAGCTATACTTTTCATGTTCTTTGCCCCAAGTATATAAACAGAACACCTTGTAACTATAGATCTTCTTTTTTCTAGAAACGTGATTTCAGTGTGTCTTTTCAGTAGAAGAATATAGGCAACTAAGGCAACATCAATGCAGAAACACATAGATGTTCTTTTGATTTGTGAGCATGAGGCCCCTTCCACATGGGCCAGTCTAGGAGCAGTGGATGCCTTCCATCGTTTTAATGCACCCAGAAGGGACCGGTGCAACGTCCAGCCCTGCTGCAGGCAATGGCAGGCTGCAGCTGGATGGGGCTGAACGCTCTATTGAGCAATACCTGTGTTTAGGACCCTAAGCATTCAGGAACAAGGGTCCAGCACACAGTGCGGTGTTGGTTGCTGCACCTGTTCCTCCCAGGTATACTAAAACCCTGGGAGAGAAGTACTGCTTCTAGATGGCCCTATGTGCAAATGTATGCAAAACCAAAACTTGTCCTTGTTAACACCTATGCAGTTTGCTTTTGATCCATTTCTGCAGTGAATTTTCCGTTCTTACACATGCATTATTGACCTTTTTTTCCCTGCGTTTTTTAATGTGTTTTGCATTTATTATGTTTTTCTATTTTTGCCCAATTTGTTGTTGGGCAGAATAAAAAAAATGCAAATCACGTTAAAATTGCTGCAGAAAATAGACAAAGCTTTGGCTTTACTTTACGCACTTACACTTCAATCCGTTCTGCATGCTCCTGTAGTAAGACGGATGATATAGGTTGTGAAAATGTAGAGTATGTGTGAGCATTATTGTAGCAGTTGCATTCTGGTTTTGTCTTATATCATTATTTTATGTCTCGTAATCCTAGAATTTATTGAGCTTTGGCATTTAATGTTTAATTTGTGCCTAAAAAGAAAGAATAAAGATGGAAAAAAAACACCATTTAAAGTTTAATTGTGAATTGTTTGAAATGTTGGTCAAGGTCATAGAATAACCTCCATCACCTTCTCTTCTTCTAAATGTCTGTTCTGCATTATGGCTAATGAATCACAAATTAGCTACAAGAATAAAACAAATGTTCATACCGTATAGTGTTTATAATGGAATTTTCTTTCTGACAAGGGGCTGTCGTGTTTGAGTCAGGTGGCCGATGTAGATTGCAGTTTTATTTGAGTTCATGGTAGAAACTCAGAGGCACTGAAACTCTGCTGTGTGTAAACGTCACATACTGAGCAACAGGAAACCAATATTGAACTTGTTCGCACAAAGCTGTGTATGCCACACACATGGCAGGAGGCCACTTTCATGTAAATGTTTGCAATTCTTTCTCCATTGTATGTTGTGATGACAGTCAATGGAAGGCAAGTGGTCAACCAGAGGTTTCTGAACAGTTTAGGAGGCAGCTATTAACTGGGTCTAGGTGTGGTGAGGCCCTTATATCAGAAAAACAGTAGGCTAATGATCAAAATAAATGTAGCCAGTAGCCTTTGGTAGGTTTTTCCCCAGATGGAGATAGGCTAAGGTTACGTGCCCATAGATTCCCCAATCATCTCCTACCCTTTTTTTTGCAGGCACTAGTAATGCCCATTCGGGGACCATCGATATTCCAACTCTTGGTACCCATGTGCTCCCTGCTCACTCCTCCTGAAAACCACTATAATCAGCCATTCCCCAGATGGAGATATGCCAAGGGTACGTGCAACCATCTAAGGTGCCCATAGATGCCCCAGTCATCTCCTACCCCTTTTATGCAGGTGCCCATCCAGGGATGATCATTAATATTCCAGCTCCTGGTACAATATCTGCCCCCTGCTCACTCCTGAGAACCACTATAGTCAACCAAATGGCTTTAGACGTCTATTGGGTAGACCCAATGCAAAGCACAGTACACAAGTGCCTAGATCTGATGCATCTGACAAATTTCCACCTGGCTCCTTTGATTTTGAAATTTACTTTTGTCAAGTCAAGTTGGGCCAACAGGGCCAAATCCCTCTGCTTGATCTGCAAAAACAGTTGCAACTGACTGACTACAGTTTTCTTTATTTTTTTTAAGTGTTTCTTACAGCCAGAATGTTGAAATGTTAAATGAAAATAGTTTTGAGGCATGTCTGAAATTAGTTTTTTCTTTTACACAAACAAACAATAGAATGAACATTTTCCAAGAATGGCATTTCCATACTTTTTGGCAGGTGTTGTATAACACAACAATTGCAGAGGCCTATTATTATTATTATTATTATTATTAAGGACTACAATCCAGATGAGAAGATTTTCTCCATCAACAGATTTACAAGTAATGCTGAAAGCACATCATAAATTATAGTAGAGTAGCCAAGGGGATTGTAACATGGAAGGGAAGCTTAGGTTGGGGGGGAGGCCATGAGAGAAGGGGTACAGAAAATGGAGATATAGAAAGATATAAGGAAATACACAACAAAAGAGGGCGGGGAGATCAAATTATCCCTCCCTACTGCAAAATAAAACAAAACATCAGCACAATGAAAAATTTTAGTACAATCTAGCCGTTCCTTGTCGACCAGCATCAATGTAAAAGCGTAAGGATCAGTACACATCAGAGTAAACGTCTATAATCACTATGTTACTTGCTTATTCACATCCACATGTATAAACACAAGGCCCAAATTTTCTAGAACTTGGTATAGGTGTTCTCACACTGATGCCTCCACTCCTCAGCTTCCATTATATCCTGCACCTTCAGTACCCATTCTTTGACTGTAGGCACTACCGGAAACTTCCAATAGATTGGAATGAGGAAATTACCAGCATTAAGGAGGTGAGGCAGCAACAAGCGTTTTGAAGGACCCCACAGACATATGTGTGTCATGCATTGGGAGCGGGTCATCTGCTATCTGGTGTTAAGTCACCCTTCTAAATAGGCATAGGGGCCACCGCCCCTAACCAAGGGATGAGTACGGGGGGAGGCATGTGTCGAGGTCCTTAACCACGAACATATCCACATTATAGAAAAAGGGAAAAGGA
Organism: Aquarana catesbeiana; assembly: GCF_042186555.1. Taxonomy (NCBI): domain Eukaryota; kingdom Metazoa; phylum Chordata; class Amphibia; order Anura; family Ranidae; genus Aquarana; species Aquarana catesbeiana. The sequence goes on from NC_133331.1 coordinate 43,678,008, forward strand.
GGGACTTTGGACTTTATAGGTACAGTAATACAAAATAAGTAATTGATACAAAAAGTTTATTTGAATAAAACATCTAAAAATACAATTCTATAAAAGCTATAATAGATCTATAAACAAATATACTGAAATGAGACCGTTGCTGTGCAGAACCATACAACCACCATACGGAACTTGGAAGATGAGGACGTCATTCCATAATAGCGATGGTCCGAGGGTATGGCTATACCACAGACAGACGGTAAGGATGTTGGAGTTTCAACATAGAAGTGGGCTCAACATGTTGCGCGTGTGATCACGCTTCTTCAGGAGCATAGATTATTATGGTATATTTCGCATATTAGGCAAAAAGATTTTAAAACCAGGACAACAAGGCAGCTGACAAGAAACAGGGTGTAGGACTCTGGTAACACGGAGTAAATGTATATGGCGTAGTACAATGACTGCCCTTATAGAGAGACTCCCAGTTTAAACTTATATTCGCAGGAGGACTCCATAGGCATGGGGGGGGAGGGGGGAAGGGGAAAGAGGTGGTGGGGAAAAAGGGGGGGGGGGAATGAAGGGAACAGGGAAGAATTGCCAAGAGAGCCTTTCAGTAATAATAAGGTAAGGGAGGGCTCAATGGTAGGCGAACCCAGCAGGAAGCTCTTAGATATGGATGAAGGAAAAGAGGTGCCGTCCTACTGATTAACGGGGGCAGGTAATAGTTGGGGTATGGTACCCTTGATGTAATAAAGCCCCCTAAAGCCAGCAGCTTGAAAAACACCAGCAGTCTTGAATGTGGTAATCAAGGGATGAGTACGGGGCGGCATGTGTTGAGGTCCTTATCCACGAACATATCCACGAACATATCCACAGCTTGTTCGCTGCTCCCTCCCCTCATACCACGGTGGGTTGTCATATAGACAAGGCTTCTGGTGGAGGCCGAGGAATCGAATCCCCTACCCGTTGTCCACCCTTTCCTGTCCCCCCCCCCTTCCCCTTCTTTTACCCTCCCTTACCCTCACATCCATACAACACCTTAGCTTAGTCATCAAGCGTAAGTCCTAATATCTAACACCATCACATTGTTCCACATGGAAAACTCCGTCAACGCACTTAAATCTATATCCCACACAACCATATAATATATTAACCAAGCATAAGAACCCAACCCCACTCGACACTATAAGTTGAAAGGGGATACCTAATACAAAAAAGCGTCACCCTTTATGAGCTAATAAAAGAGAAGTTTTCCTCTTTCGGAGAAAATATATGCTGTTCTTCATGTAGAAGTTCTATAGTACAGATCTACACCAAATACTTTTTTATATTTTTGTATTTACATACTGTTTACATGATGACATTGTAATTTGTTTCTAATTTTTCAATAAAAACTTACTGGGGAAAAAAAAAAAAAGTCACCCTAATAATGAGATTTTACGGACCTCCACCCAAAAAAGTCAGGGAATGGGGCAATCCTACCAAAGGTGTCAAAAGGTACCCTTCTGTCCACAGCCTCTCCAACAGATCGAATATCGGGAATTTTTCACTTACCGCCTGCATGATGTTAGATGACGCTGTGGACTTTGAGTGGTGATATCTGGGTGATGCCTGCAGCTACAGGCATCATCCAGATATCTTTTTTTCCAGCTACTGATTCCCTACAATGTATAAGCCATCCTAGCAGCTGATTAGCTGCTATATTACTTTTACAGGCAGCAGGAGGGGACGTCCCTCCCGCTGCCCATCGGTGCCTCTCCAGACTCTCCCGTTTGATCAGGAAGCCGGAGAGCCAATCCGGCAGTGGTGCTGAACTACCACAGAGCTGACTGAGGACTGGATGGTCCCCGGCAATCTCCATGACCCTGGGAGGCTGGAGGTGACGTCACTTACGGCTCTGGCACTGCCATTTTAATTTCCTAGAAAGCAGAGATCATTGTTTTTTTCCTTTGATCTCATGCTTTCCAGGTAGAGGAGATATCTTGGGTCTTATAGTAAAGAGGACCTGTCATGCCTTATTTCTATCACAAGGAATGTTTAGAGTGTCGCCTATGGAGATCTTTAAAGGGGTGTTCCAGCCCTAAAAAGTCTTTTTTAAAAGTCATCAGCTACAAACACTGTAGCTTCTGACTTTTAATAAGGACACTTACCTGTCCAGGGTGCCCACGACGTCGGCCCCCCGAGGCCGATCCGTCCCTCGTATCGTGTGCCCCCGCCGCCATCCTCACTAAGGTAAACAGGCAGTGGAGCCTTGCGGCTTCACTGCCCGTTTCCTACTGCGCGTGCGTGAGTCCCCCTGGGGTTTATGAATGGGCGGGCTGTCTTCTGTGACACACACAGGTCCCGGAAAACGCTGCGCCCAAATTTCCCAGAAAACAACGCGAGGAGGAGAAGTCTGGTAGGTAAACATTTTTTTTATGCAAATGTTTTTTAATGTATTTAAAGGAGCGATTTATGTATTTTGTTTTTTTAGGGTGGACCTCCGCTTTAAGTATCGTAGTTTGGCGTCATTCCTTGAGCGTGCGCAATTTTAAAGTGTGGCATACATACAGTTAGGTATCTATGTACTTGGGGTAACGTCATCTTTTATTTTTTACAAAAAAATGGTTTATACATTGTGTTTTTTTTTTTAAATAGCGTTTGAAAAATCATCACGCAAATACCATGTGACATAAAAATTGCAAAACTCACCAATTTATTCTCTAGGTCTCCTGCTAAAAAATATATGTTTGGGATTCTGAGTAATTTTCTAGCAAAAGAAAAACAAAACTGATTTTTTACTTGTAGGAGAGAAATGTCAGAATTGGCCTGGGTGGGAACTGGTCAAGTAAAGAAATGGAAGGTAAATTGAAGCAAAAATAATTTTTGGTCTTTTTTTCCTTTTTATAGCAATAAATAAAATAAAAAAACAGGGTTATTAAATGCCATCAAAAGAAAGCTCTGTCTAAAAAAATGAATTTGGGTACAATGTCTCATGACTGAGTAATGGTCAGTCAAACTGTCACAGCACTGAAAAATGGCCTGATAATGAAGGGGTATATACAGGCGGTGGTTAAATAAGGAGCACCTCACAAATACAGATTTACTGCTAAACGCCATGTATTATACAGACACCCAACCTGCCTGAGGCAGCAGAAAAACAACGTACAGGCCATGCTGGAGAGATGTAAGCAGTCGTGTGATCCGAGATTGTTGGTGTATGAATGCTCCTTGTCAGCGGGGGAAATGAGGCCACCTGGGATGTGATGGGATGGTGACAGTCACAATAATATACTAACAGAGGTGTGTTTGATCACCTAGGAAGAGTTATGACAAGCGGTAAGAGCATGGAACTTGTCCTGGTCAAGAAGAAGGTTTGCGCGGCAGCGGAAATGTCACCATAATGTCAAATGAAAAGAGCAACACAACGCTTACACTTACTTCCAGACTTCCAGAGGAGTTTGTCTGCAATAGACACACGGCTGCCTGATGTGAAGGAATCCATGGGATGGTTCTGTGTTCTACAGAGCTTATCATTGCATGTTCTATGCTTTTTTTGTTTTTATTTTTCTTCTTGAGCATAAAAGGGTGGATGCGGGATTTTACAGTACTATATCCCAAATAGAATAGGAGTGTATACTACAGTAAGTACTATCTGCATTTAAACAAACCACATTCACCAATATCATTTAAAGCAGCGGTCCCAAACCTTTTCAACACCGGGGACCAGCTCCGCGGGGGGGGGGGGGGGATATGCGATTTTTGGTGGGCAATTTGTCGGGGAAATGGCTGGTGTTGGCGATTCAATCATCACGGCGCCATGGTTGATGTGGTGTAAGGATGATTTGAAGCGCATTATTTCTATTATTACATTGTAATATAAAATGAAATAGTTCAACCATAATGCAGAATCAGTGGGAGCCCTGAGCGTGTCACTTGCCACTGTCGCCTGCCACCAGATGCAGTGTGTCACTTACCATGTTGCTTGCCACCAAATGTGGAGTGTCACTTGCCACATTGCCTGTCACTAGATGCGGATTGTTACTTGCCACATCGCCTGCGACCAGATGCGGATTATCACTTGCCACATTGCCTGCCACCCACCAGATGCGGATTGTCACTCACTACGTCGCCTGCCACCCACCAGATGCAGATTGTCACTTGCCACCGTCGCCTGCCACCAGATGCAGCGTGTCACTTACCACGTTGCTTGCCACCAAATGTGGAGTGTCACTTGCCACATCGCCTGTCACTAGATGCGGATTGTTACTTGCCACATCGCCTGCGACCAGATGCGGATTATCACTTGCCACATTGCCTGCCACCCACCAGATGCGGATTGTCACTACGTCGCCTGCCACCCACCAGATGCAGATTGTCACTTGCCACCGTCGCCTGCCACCAGATGCAGCGTGTCACTTACCACGTTGCTTGCCACCAAATGTGGAGTGTCACTTGCCACATCGCCTGTCACTAGATGCGGATTGTTACTTGCCACATCGCCTGCGACCAGATGCGGATTATCACTTGCCACATTGCCTGCCACCCACCAGATGCGGATTGTCACTCACTACGTCGCCTGCCACCCACCAGTTGCAGATTGTCACTTGCCACCGTCGCCTGCCACCAGATGCAGCGTGTCACTTACCACGTTGCTTGCCACCAAATGTGGAGTGTCACTTGCCACATCGCCTGTCACTAGATGCGGATTGTTACTTGCCATGTCACCTGCGACCAGATGCGGATTATCACTTGCCACATTGCCTGCCACCCACCAGATGCAGATTGTCACTTGCCACCGTCGCCTGCCACCAGATGCAGTCTTTCGCTTGCCACATCTCCTGCCTTCAGATGTAGCGTGTCACTTGCCCCGTTGCCTGCCACCAAATGCGGATTGTCACTTGCCACATTGCCTGTCACTAGATGCGGATTGTTACTTGCCACGTTGCCTGTGACCAGATGCGGATTGTCACTTGCCACGTCGCCTGCCACCCATCAGATGCAGATTGTCACTTGCCACGTCGCCTGCCACCCATCAGATGCAGATTGTCACTTGCCCCGTCGCCTGCCACCAGATGTGGATAGTTTCTTGCCCTGTCGACTGCCACCAGATGCGGATTGTTACCTGTCACCTTGCCTGCCACCAGATATGAATTGTCACTGCATAGCAGCACAAACATGCGCATTGGTCCATTGAGCACAGAGGCAGGCCTTGGTGCAGTGGTGGGTTCCGAGTGAGGGTGGAACAGTGGTGATGCGGGACAGGTGGTGAGAGATGGTGTCATCTCTCTGCTCACCCACCACACCTCCAACATTGTAGCAACCTGACTGTGAAGGCGGAACAGTGGTGATGCGGGGTGGGCGGTGAGAGATGATGTCATCTGTCTGCTCGCTCGCCCGCCGCCGCACCTCTGACAGTGCAGCCTTCTCGGCCCGGGTGCAAACAGGCAGCAGACCAGCACTGGTCCACGGCCCGGGGGTGGTTACCCCCGATTGAATGCTGACTTCCAAGTATTGATTTTTTTATAGCATAGTTACAGTGGTCTAGCTTGGAGCAATGTAAGTATGCATATGCCATACCTGTGGGACGCCTGTGGAAGTGGAGAATCACAGTAGTAGTCACCACTATCCTCCAGATCCCATGGTCAGCGGCTGCCCTGCTGCATAATGAACATAGGGGGGGGGGGGTCACTTGCTTGGCATAAGATAAAAGATATACCTGTGCTCAAATCCCAGTAGCTTGTACATGTATTTAAACTCAGGTATTAACACTACAAATTCTGGATGGACCCTCTGCACACTGCTACACCCTTTCCAGCAAACTATGTAATGAAAAACAGGGATATTTAGTTCACATATATTGCAATACATGTTTAAGCTGACCAACTAGGTCAGTGATGGCGAACCTTGGCACCCCAGATGTTTTGGAACTACATTTCCCATGAGGCTTATGTAGTTGAGAATGATGGGACATGTAGTTCCAAAACATCTGGGGTGCCAAGGTTTGCCATCACTAAACTAGGTCAATGAAATCCTCTTCTGGCCAGTCCTAGACTGCCTTGCCACTGAAAATGCTATGGTGGACACCATGCAAACATGGGGCATAAAGACCCAAGGTGGGGGAGAGCAACTTGGTTCAGATCTGGTCACTGACCTGCATTACAACAGAGAAAATATATACCTGTGCTCAGATCCCACATATTAACACTACAAATTCTGGGTGGACCCGTTGAATATCAATATAAATTTCCCTGTTTACATTGCATAGTTTGCTGGAAAGGGTGTAGCAGTGTGCAGAGGGTCCATCGAGAACGCCCTTGGCATGGGCGCAATTCACAGAACATCTTGCATTGTTCTCAATGAATGCAAAGCGTTCTCTAACTGGATGAGGTGGAGAGGTGAAGCAGTGATGTCACAATCCCCACCTTGTACATTCAGAGAACACCTTGCATCCATTCAGAAAAATGCAAGGCATTCTGTGATTGGCACCAATAGTGGGTTAACAACTCCGTGTTCACTAATCAGCAAGGCAGCCACTCGGCACAGGAACCAGAGGACAGCAGTGATCACTCTAACAGCAGTGACTACTACAGTGATTTTCAGCTTCCATAGGGGTCCAAGTGAAGTGTGGCATATGAATGTAACTATGAAATACTGTAAAATCCATACCTGGAATTTAGCTTTAAACTATCAAAGCTGAATCCAGGTAGATGTAAAATACACCTATTAACAGAACTGCATTCATTAACCGCTTCCCAACCAACCGCCGCAGTTATACTGCTGCAGGTTGGCTCCCCTGCCCGAGCCGTCGTAGCTATAAGTCGGCTCGCGTAGACGGGATAGCAGGTGCACGCGCCTGCTGCACAGTGGGGGTGCCGATGCTCGTGGCCGACGGCCACGAGCGATCGCGACCAGGAGACACAGAACAGGGACAAGTGTGTGTAAACACACACTTCCCTGTTCTGTTCTGAGAGGAGTGACAGATCGTGTCTTCATATTAGCTAGGAACCACGATCCGTCACTTCCTCTAGTCAGTTCCCTCCCCCTACAGTTAGAATCACCTCCCAGGGAACACAGTTAACCCCTTGATCGCCCCCTAGTGTTAACCCCTTCACTGCCAGTGGCATTTTTACAGTAATCAATGCATTTTTATAGCATTGATCGCCGTATTAATGCCAATGGTCCCAATAATGTATCAAAATTGTCCGATGTATCTGCCATAATGTCGCAGTCACGGTAAAAATCGCAGATCGCTGCCATTACTAGTAAAAAAAAAAAAATAATAAAAATGCTATGAATCTATCCCCTATTTTGTAGAAGCTATAACTTTTGCGCAAACCAATCAATATACGCTTATTGCAATTTTTTTAACCAAACATATGTAGAATACATTATTTTTTAAAAGGAAAAAATTTGCGCTAGGTATACAAATGTGGTGAATGATATAAACCTATGAATAAAATATAAACCTGTGAGAAGGAATCCTGCAGCTGTACGCTATAACCCTGATAGGGGGCACCACTGAACATATAAACAGAAAAGCGCAGCGCTGGATATAAACAAAATATCGTGCTATGTGCCAATACTTTTAAAAAAATGTGCACAATTGTTCTCAAAAATACATAACATATAGTGAAAATAATTTGTGCAAACAATTATAAAGAAGTGTACACTGTTACACCAAAAATATTGTCCGTGAATACTGAGTGTGAATAAATTTGCTAATCCATCTATATAAAGTCCATAAATTGTGAAATTGTTGGATAACCGACTTCCACCACTGTGAATCCCGTCACCTCGGAAAGATTAAAGGCTTACCGGATAGCCTATAAAAAAAGGCATGAACCGATCTCCTCTCAGGATGCTGCACTTTCTGTGGATGAGTTCCGCTTATGGAGCATTAGGTGGATATCCTCAGATCATCAGCCATGGAGGAAAGCCATTCACAACAGCAGTGGGTGTCCAGGAAAAAAGAGAAATTGCTCCGATAGTGTGATAAAGCTTATGGTTCCTTTATTAAAACCGCCATATAGCCATTCAGTATACAAAAGATCCTTGCAAGGAAGAGTTTAAAAACAGCTCCGGTGGATAACGAAAGTTCGCGCATGCGCAGTACGTGCGTACGTGTCTACCCTACGGCCGTTTCGTCAGAAATGACATCATCAGGGGCACGCCTACACGTCCGCGCATGCGCTTTAAGTACCTGAGCGGCGAAGCGAAGGAACTCAGCCATTGGTTACATGATTAACGGGGCTAGAAACAGCTGAAGCATCAATCAAAATGAGAATGATCATTTGCATACAAAAACCTTAACCAGAGCCATCTTGTGGACAACTGGAGTAATGCTTCAAGCTTAAATTTAATATTTTAATCCTGATAAATAAAAATGGCTGAGGGACGATTCGCATCCCCCTTCAAGTTAGAAAACATTTTTTTATTTACACAAGCTTAATTAAGTGAGAGAAAAAAAGAAAAAAGGGGGGAAAAAAAGAAGAAAAATCTCTCTCCAAAAAATTAAAAATGAACAATATATCAAAGCAACTCCTACTATGATGTTAGAATATTTATATAACATATCTAGTTTTTTGCTTTGATATATTGTTCATTTTTAATTTTTTGGAGAGAGATTTTTCTTCTTTTTTTCCCCCCTTTTTTCTTTTTTTTAATTTATGGACTTTATATAGATGGATTAGCAAATTTATTCACACTCAGTATTCACGGACAATATTTTTGGTGTAACAGTGTACACTTCTTTATAATTGTTTGCACAAATTATTTTCACTATATGTTATGTATTTTTGAGAACAATTGTGCACATTTTTTTAAAAGTATTGGCACATAGCACGATATTTTGTTTATATCCAGCGCTGCGCTTTTCTGTTTATATGTAGAATACATATCGGCCTAAACTGAGAAACAAAATAGCTTTTTTTTGTGTATAATTAGAAAATATGTGCTGGGCTTGAGTAACCCAAAAAAAATAAATTATAAAAATAAAAAATCCAACTATGTGCGTGTAAATCAGTTGGTACAGTAATAATACATGAAGTGAACTATACGAAATAGGTGTATGGAAATAAATATTAAACTAAACAATAAAGTGCATAGATAAGACAAGTGCCTATTGTTCCATAACAAACATCTTGAGTGTCCATAAAAAGTATAAAAAGTGCTTAGTGCTCCATACAAGGCTTTTTGCCTGCCATGATAAATTGATAAAAATAACAAGTGAAAAAAAGTTCTATCAGCACTCCAAATTAGTCTGTGCAGGTGATGTCCAACTAAAATATCAAATCAGTGCATGTAGGTGATATCCAACTGTGGTACCAATCATCATGCCGAAATATCCTGAGTGTTGTAAACCATGCTCCGGTGCACTTCAGTGGCCCCCTAAAGCTAATATGCTCACCTCAGAGCGTGTGACCCAGCTGCTACCCTGAGTCAAAACACACTTTGGAGCCACCCCCGGGCTCAGTATTGGTATCAGATATATTCCTCCAGCTGGAAACAATGTGGCTCCATATGTATAAATGAAAGAAAAACTCTATAGTGTAATATAGCCAAGTAATTTATTATATAAAAAAAACGCTCCCCACACTGGGGTACTCACATGGTGCTGGTGCGTAAGTGCAACATTCTATATCAGCCTCCAAATGACAAGATAAAAAATCACTGGACGTATGGTGCGGTATGCTGTGGTGGAATAATGCTGTGTGTGTTCCGTGTTGCTCTCTCCGTCCTGGCCCCTCCCCTACGCGTCTTCGACACAGGGATCACGTGTCTTCATCCTTCCTGAACTTCAAATATCATTCATGATGATGTCATGGTGGGGGGGTTGGGCACAGACATGGTATGGCTCCCAATGATTTTCAATCATCTTAAAGTAGGCCAGGCACAGACAACAAATTTTGGGTGGCAAGACTGAAGTTGTTCTACACAGTGAGGGCCTATCCGCACCCCTTGTTGTGGTAACCCAATGTGTTTTCATGCCCTAATGTGGTAGGACAGCTCAATCATTTTCAATTGGTTAGCAGTGAACCTTAAAGCGGAGTTCCAGCCTGAAAAACATAAATAAATTAAAAGTTAGCAACTACAAATACTGTAGCTGCTAACTTTTAATATAAGGACACTTGCCTGTCCTGGGATCCAGCGATGTCGGCACCCCAAGCCAATTCGTCCACCGGGTTCGGGTGCAGGCGCCGGCATTGCAAGTAAGGGAAACCGGCAATGAAGCCTTGAAGCCTTCAGGCTTCACAACCAGTTTCCTACTGTGCACTGCACTTTCTGAATGGTCCCGTCATGTTCTGTGACACACACAGGCAGCGGGGGGAAGGAGGAAGGGCTGGACATGACGTAGATCGCCGTACAGTGATCTTACCTGGAAGTGGGAGCAGGTACCTGTCAAAACCAGGTACCTGCCCCCCCCCCCCCCCCCCAAAAAAAGTGCCAAATGTGGCAGTGGAGGGGAGGGTTCGAACTAGTGGAGCTTCCCCCTTTTGGGTGGAGCTCCGCTTTAACGCACAAAAGAAGACCAAAGTAAACCTACAGAGTTTTTGGCAAGGCAGCACCACAACATCACTTCATCAGACTATTTGAGATTTATTGACATGGACATTTTACGAATACTTTATTGCTATATAGGTTTTATAGATACTGTATATCACTACATTGCTTACATAAGATGATTACAGTATGTTTTAGTTTTAATTTCATCTCTTTTTTGTACGTTAGCCCAGAAGAGGGAGGCTTTCTTCCCCTAAAACACGTTGGCTGTATTTGATGTTCTTAACCATTAAATGCTTCAAAAAGGCCTTTAAGTGAAATGAACTGACCTACTAGGTGCTCCTTCATGTGGCCACAGATTGGGAACCAGGGCTTGAAATGGCATATCTATATCTGTATATGTAGTTTGTATTTCTTGGTGATCTTATTTTTTTGGATGGTAATCAGTGGCGGCTGGTGGAAATTTTTTTTTGGGGGGGGCAAACAGTATGCCACCCCCTCCCCCGGGTCAGTCGGTGGCGCTTACCCCATCACTGATGGCTTCCCCTGCTCGGCGACTTCCCATTCTCCTGCGGCCTCTCATTCTTTGGGTCATCACGGCAGGGATGGCTTCCATTTCATCTCCCTCCTCCACGGCCGGCCAATCGGGAGTCTTCTCTTTTCGACCAATTGGAAAACGGGTCTCACACCCCCTTTTGATTGGTCGGATTGAGGATCAGTGTTTCAACAGCAAATATTCATAACACACCTGGGTGGGATCGGAGCGCATCCTCTGCGACCCGAGCCCACTCGATTTTGAAGCCTATTAGAGCCTCTGGCTCTAATCAGGTGCTTAAAAAAAACACGCTGCTGTAATTCTTGCACCCGGTGCTCTGAAAGGGGCCGGTCGCATGAATAAAGGGTGGCCACGGCAGCCGTGGATAGATTCTTGCTATACATGAATCTATCCATTGTATATAGGGGGGTGGAGTGGAGAAAGGGGGCAGTGCCCGGGCGCCCCTAATGGATGGGCTGCCACTGATAGTAATGCTTATTTGGAAAACTGAAAATATTGCTTCTCTTATGTATTACGCCCTTTTGCACTTTCACTTCTCTTTCTTCAAAGTCAGTTCCCTAACTGAACTCTCAAGAGATGTCAAATCAACGTCATTCACTATAAAATTAGGACACACTTAAACGAGTTAAAGAGAAACTTCGCCCTAGATATAAAAAATTAAAAGTCAGCAGCTACAAATACTCTAGCTGCTGATTTTTAATAAAAGGACACTTACCTGTCCAAGGATCCAGCACCATACCCACCCAGGCCAGTTCTTCGCCGGTCTTCAGGTCCCTAGCGCCGGCATCTCTAGTGTGGTATAAACAGAAAAGTCAGTGCTACTACCCATACATCACATAGATAGCAGGGCTCCCAGGTGCTCGATCCACAGTCACTGGCTGAGTAGAGTAATGTAAAAAAAAATTATCTGCACTCTGGTTGTTGCACTTAAAATGTCTTAATTTTATTGAATAGCCACAGTGAACAAACGCAGATTGTCAGTTGACCCGTTTAAGGCCTATAAGGCTTTAGTCATAACCACCATTTTATTGAATAGCCACAGTAAACAAATGCAGATTAAGTCAGCTGACGCGTTTCAGCTTATAAGGCCTTAGTTATAACCACTTCTAGTGTGGGAAGCCGGCTGTAAAGCCACAAGGAGTCATGCACGAGCTGCACTGTGATTTGTGAATGGTGCACTGTGATTTGTGAATGGTGCACTGTGATTTGTGAATGGTGCACTGTGATTTGTGAATGGTGCACTGTGATTTGTGAATGGTGCACTGTGATTTGTGAATCCCGCAGCTTTCTGGGACCTGTGACGTGTCCCAGGAGGCTGCGGACGGAGAGGGGGGAGCGAACTTCCTCTCGGATCACCTAGGTGATCCGAGCGGAAGTGGGAGTGGGTACCCATCAAAACCAGGTACCCGCTGCCCCCAAAAAATGTAATGTGCCAAAACCTGTAGAGGAGAGGGGAGGAGACAGAAAAACGTAACACGCCCTTTTGGGTGAAGTTAAGCTTTAAGCAAATCCCACTTTCTCAGGAGATTTTAGTCCATAACTGCCTTCTTATATCTTATGTGGGTTGTGAAATATATATATATTTTTACCAAAATTGCCATGTTAAGATGTTCCTCAATCACATAACCTGCTGTGTACCGCCTCATTTCTTACTCCATGTCAAACACCATCACCTAGATAGCCTGCTTCCTTATATATGTAGCTTCTTTCCACAATTTTGTCAAATATATTACATTGTTTCAGCTCATTTATAAAATTGTCATGTTCCTGTATTTTGAGTATCACTTGCTAAATCAGGTTGTCTTTCCTTAACCACTTGCTTACTGGGCACTTAAACTCCCCTTCTGCCCAGACCAATTTTCAGCTTTCTGAAATTTTTTAAATTTTTTTCCCACAAATAGAGCTTTCTTTTGGTGGTATTTAAACACAGCTGGGATTTTTATTTTTTGATAAACTGCACTGGTAGGCACTGATACGCTGCACTGATGGGCACTGATAGGCACAGATAAGGCGGCACTGATGGGGACAGATAAGTCGGTACTGATAGGCACAGATAAGACGGCACTGATGGCCACTGATAAGATGGCACTGATGGGCCCTGATGGGTGGCACTGATAGGTACCACTGATAGATGGCACTGATAGGTGGCACTGATGGGTGACACTGATGGGCACTGGTAGGTGACACTGATGGGCACTGATAGGTAGCACTGATGTGTAGCACTGTTGTTGAGGCACTGATTGTGGGCACTGATAGGTGGCACTGGTGGGCACTGGTAGGCGGCACTGTTGCCTACTGCTAAGTGACACTGGCAGGGGGCACAGGTGGGCAATGAGGAGCTGGTGGCAGCTCGCTGTGAGAGGGATTGATGTCCCTCTCACAGCCACAGGTGATCGCCTTTTTATTTTTCTCCTCACGCTGTCAGTGCGAGGAGAAAAAATAGCTGATTAACGTCTCTGTTGACATCACATGATCAGCTGTCATTGGCTGACAGCTGATTACGTGGTAAGGGGTCGGGATCTCATAGACTCGTGGTCACAGAGTGCGGCGCGCACCCTGCAGGAGGCGCGCAGGCCACTCAGGCAAGGGAGGACGCCAAATAGACGCCCTCCCGGCAAAGCAGGTCCGCGCTGTAGCTGTCATTTGGCTATAATGCGGATCTGAAGAAGTTAACCACTTCAGCCCCGGAAGATTTGGCTTCTCAATGACTAGGCCATTTTTTGCTATACGGCACTGCGTCGCTTTAACTGTCAATTGCGCGATCGTGCGACGCTGTAACCAAACAAAATTTACGTCCTTTTTTTCCCACAAATAGAGCTTTCTTTTGGTGGTATTTGATCATCTCTGCATTTTTTTTTTTTTTTTTTGCGCTATAAACAAAAAAAAAACGACAATTTTGAAAAAAACACAATATTTTGTACTTTTTGCTGTAATAAATATCCCCATTTTTTTACTCAGTTTAGGCCAATATATATTCTTCTACATATTTTTGGTAATAAAAATGGCAAAAAAGCGTATATTGATTGGTTTGCGCAAAAGTTATAGCATCTACAAAATAGGGGATAGATTTATGGCATTTTTAGTATTTTTTTTTTTTACTAGTAATGGCGGCGATCTGTGATTTTTATCGAGACTGCGACATTATGGCGGACACTTTGGAACACATTTTTGGGTCAATTGACAATTATACAGCGATCAGTGCTATAAAAATGCACTGATTACTGAATAAATGTCACTGGCAGGGAAGGGGTTAACACTAGGGGGTGATCAAGGGGTTAACTGTGTTCCCTATGTGTGTGTTCTAACTCGTAGGGGGAGGGGACTGACTATAGGAGATGAGAGATCGAGGTTCCCAGCTCGTAGGAACTCACAATCTCTCTCCTCAGCTCACAGAACTGGGATTTGTGTGTTTACACACACACGTCCCTGTTCTGCCTCTCGTGCCCACGATCGCTCGTGGCCGGCGGTCATCGCAACCGCCAGTCACGAGTATTGGCACCCCCGCTGTGCAGCGGGCGCGCAGGCGCCTGCAATCCCGCTTAAAGGGACCGATGTACAGCTATAATGGTTCGTGGGATCGTGCCGACCTGCCGCCGTATAATGACGGCGGCTGGTCGGCAAGTGGTTAAAGTGGACACAACATTAGATATATTTTTAATGATAATTTAAGTAATGTGTAAGTGCTTCCAAATATGTATTACCTATCACAGAGATCACAGTACTTCCCTTGACAATGCCTTCATCTATTTTTTTCTTCAGAAGGGCAGTGCCAGCTTTGTTCAAGCATCATCCAGGGTCACCGTCTACATCCTGGACTGAATTAACTGTTTAGAAGTGACACAAGCATGTAAATCCTTGGCAATGTTTTCATATGTCTGACACAGATTAGGTGCCACCTCACACCTTGTGTGGTACTAGAGCTGCACGATTCTGGCTAAAATGAGAATCACAATTTTTTTGCTTAGAATAAAGATCACGATTCTCTCACAATTCTAGCAGCGCAACATCATCTTTCACATTATACAAAAAAATTGGGCTAACTTAACTGTTTAGTTTTTTTTAATTAATTGAAGTGTATTTTTTCCTAAAAAAATGCGTTTGAAAAAACGCTGCGCAAATACAGTGTGACATCTGCTAAAATGTATATATATATATATATATATATATATATATATATATATATAAAAAGAAAAAACATGGACCGATGCTTGATCCAAATATTTCTTTTACTTGAAAATTCCAATCATTTGATTGGAATTTTCAAGTAAAAGGAACATTTGCATCAAGCATCGGTCCATGTTTTTTCTTTATCGATTTATGGTGGAAGATTGGAAGTCCACCTTGACGGTGCTGTGATCTGACTAAAGAAGGTAACCCACCTGAAGTTTGAATATATATATATATATATATATATATATATATATATATATATATAATATCTGGGGGTTCCAAGTCATTTTCTAGCAAAAAATACTGATTTTAACCTTGTAAGAAACAAATGTCAGAAAAAGGTTTAGTCTTTAAGTGGTTAAACTGACCTCATCTACAGGCGAAGTTCATCCCTTTGATCTAAGAACGAAAAGTTACAATGTTTAAAAGTTACAATGTTTATAGTTATCTACAAATCTTGGCAGATTTTTTTCTTTTGACAGCTGAGTGAGCAGAGAACTCTCTACACTTGTTACGCAAATCAATCGGGAAATTCTGTATAGAGATTGTGAAGGGGTTTGAATAGAGACCTTGATTTTTTTAATGATTAGTCGTGCAGCTCTATGTGGTACACAAGTTACAATGTTGTAGTCAATCACTGGTGGAGAGGAGACTGAGGTAATGCTTCCTCCTGCCTGCAACAGACTAAAGACATCATCAGCTTAGCAAAGTCCTTATACTGTGTCTCAAGGACTGCTTTTTAATGATAGTTTTTTTGTTTTTTAATTATGTATATGGTTGCTGTATATCGTGGCCTTGGGAATTTATTTAGACTTTTCAATTTCAAAGGTCCACATTTAGTTATAATGAGCAGTTATATTATTGCAGTATTGCAGATTCACTATTGAAGATCAGACGTAATGTGTATACAAACTCTAAAAACAAGCCCTCACTGACCTTTGTAGCTGCAGGCACTGTGGAACAATTCATTCTCAAAATTCAAAGCAGAAGCACTGAAGCAGCTCATCCTGATCCCCCTCCCAGCAGAGATTTATCAGCCTTTTAACCTTCTAAACTCTGAATATGGAGCAGAGGGTCTGGGAGGGGTAAACATTGGCAACTGAGCTGCTGAAAAAATTACTTAAATTACTTCAGTGCTTATGCTGTGTACTTGAATTTCTCAACAGTGCCTGTAGCTAAAGAGGTCATAGATAAACTTTAAAGGTTGAACATGCACAGGCAGATGTTTCACCAGAAACAAAGAGTGATGGGCATCTTATGAAATAAGTATCATGCCCCCACAGCCCCAAAGGAAGGCTGGGCTGGGGGGCATTCATCTCCGGGGATATTACAAATAATATATGTTTTGTTGGTGACCCTGAGTGGAGAAACTCTCTACTTTAGATCCTAATCAGAGCAGGATCCTCAATTATTCACAGATGTTGGGCTATATACTGTATATAGTAGCTATCTGCTTCCTGTTCAGACTGAAAAACCCAACACCCGGTAGAGGAATCTCTTCCATCATTGATTTTCTTTGTAGCTTTAAGATATTATGTGACAGAAAGATACAGAAAGCATTTGGAACAAAGTCCCTCTGTCCCTCTTCCCCCCTTATTTTGTCCCTCATTTTGGTCAGATCTATATAGTTATTATATTCCCATTGTTAAAGCTTTTATCCAATTTCTAAATTGCTGCATTTGTAGGTTCCAAACGCCAATTTAAAAGAAAAGTAGTAGTAAAAAAGCACTTGTGGGTTTAATCAATCATTTTTTTGTACAATTCTCCTTTAAGGGGGCGTGGCAAGGGGAAGTGTCCTATGCCTACATTAACAAAATCATATAACAACAGGGTGGAACTGGGGATACCCCCATGATATAAAGTACCACTTCCTAACTAAGAGAGAGATTGGAATGGAAAAGGAATATGGACTTTTTAGGCACAGGTACACCTTTTCATAAAATCATATTATTTTATTTATTACAAAAGTTTAAAAAACAAACAAAAATGGGTTAATACATATAGCACGTAATGCCTAAGAGGAGTTGAATCATAACCAAAACCATGGCCAACCCCTGACAGTTTATTTTTTACCATCCCTGTCCCATTGCAGAGATTTCCCTTCATTTCCTGCCCCATAGCCAAAGAGGAAGTGAGAGGAAATCTATGCAAATTAAGGGAATCCATTACCCCCCCCCCCAGGCCCTCAGAACTAGCGTCCCCATTCGAAAATTTCAGGGTGGGTCTTAAACAGCAAGGGGGGTGGCCTTGACAGGAAGGGGTGGGTCATATTTAAATTAGGTGGTGCACGAGTTTAGTCAGGCCTAGGGCAGCACAAAACCTAAATACACTACTGCCACGATCACTATGGCACACTATGTATGATTTCATTTCTTTAGTCCACAGGAAACCATCCCTACCCCTAAAAAGAGTTTTCTGACACCAACCTGGCAGCATACAGGTATGCTGTGATGGTTTGGTGTCAGGAAAGGAAAATTACGGTAAGTATTTGATACAATTTTCAGTTTTGTTGTGCTTGCCTCCCAGATCAACTGTTTTCAGTCCTTTCCTTGTGGAACAACCAGCAATCTTCTTTCCCATTCAACATGAGAAAGCTTAGATGGAAAAAAGGAGTATTTCCACTTGTCTAATAATCTACGAGTACATATGTTAACGAATTGCAGTGAAAAAGAATTTGGGAAATGGGACCTTCTATGTACATTATTATTCAAAGCAATAAGGTCTTCTCTTGGGGTCTCATGGACAGTTACTATTCCTACTCCAAAGGATATTTCGAACACAAACTTATCTTCTATTCCTGATCATTCAGCTAATTTAAGGTCAAGGCAACTTCTCCTAATGCAAAGTGTGAATAATGTCCTATGCTTTCATAATATATGGAACAACTTCCCTAATTTTAAACTCCTGTATCTTCTTTTAATTTGTAGAGTAAATAACATCCTGTGTTCCCATAAAATGCTGTATGGCCCATTTATCTTTGAACCATTTATTTTAAATATGGTAGGAGAGTTAATTTAGAGTATGCAGGATGTTATACAGTACAGATTATTTTTGCCTCCGCTTATGTCCGTGTTTTAGGGATGCGCTTAACATGAGAAATGATTCTCTTGGAAGTTTTGAAGCCGCTCATCTTTCTCTATTTATATTTTCATCTTCTGGTCGTGTTAATCGCAAACAAGATGTCAAGCCTACACAGAATGGACGTGAATAAAGGTGCTTTCCTGATACCAATATGGCAGCATACATGTGATAT
Organism: Aquarana catesbeiana; assembly: GCF_042186555.1. Lineage (NCBI taxonomy): Eukaryota > Metazoa > Chordata > Amphibia > Anura > Ranidae > Aquarana > Aquarana catesbeiana. The sequence continues at coordinate 43,696,448 of NC_133331.1, forward strand.
AGCTCCATGCCTATATCAACCCACAGGACCGATTTAAACCTATATAAAGGAAAGCAAGAGCAACCTCCCACATTGCCGTACGTCAATGGACTTCATTGGGATGATGGTCCAGGCTTCCATGTCCATTGTAATAAACTTTGATTATACATTTTCAGCCCTCTCTGTTTAGCTCGTTATATACATAGATCCTGCCATGTTGGCGTCAGGAAAACAGAAAATTGTTTTAGATGATTACTGTAATTTTCCTTTCCTGGTGCTAATCAATGGCAGCATACAAACCATCCCTTGGTCTTGTTATTTTTATGGAGAATGTGGGAGGTTCCTCTTGCTTTCCTTTTATAGATATAAACAAGTCCTATGGGTGGATATAGGGGCGGTGCTATATCACATGTATGCTGCCATGGATTGGCATCAGGAAAGGAAAATTACGTTAAGCATTTCACACAATTTTCATTTTTTTGCTGATAGGGCACCTGGGATATCTGTCTAAAACAGCTGGCTTAGTACAGTACCTTTACACTTGAGTTGGTCCCACATGAGAGATCCTATTTCACAACAATGGTCATCAATAAAGAGTTGACTCACCATTTGTGACTATATCAGCCTCCGCTCTTCCATGAGGGCTTTCCGCATGGCTTAGGGGTGTGTCTCTAGGAAATAGGGTTAATTTAGCCAAAAGATCATTTGGGAAGTCAGGTACTGAATTTGGCTTTCCAATACATCCAAAGGCAGTAGGGTTGAGGTCAGGGCTTTGTGCAGGCCACTCAAGTTCCTACTCAGCACACCAAGCCATTAAGGAGCTGGCTTTGTGCTCAGGGGGCACCGTCATGCTGGAACAGAAAAGGGCCTTCCCAAAACTGTTGCCATGAGGCTGGAAATTAAAATGTCTATGTATGCTGTAGCATTAACAATACTCTTCACTGGATACGCCTAACCCTAATAATTTAGATAGGTGTCCACATACTTTTGGCCATATAGTGGGTTTGATGTTAAGGTGTCCACATCTGTAGTTCCACATTCCACCTCTCCCTAAATAGATCTGCTCTCTACTAGGAAAAAAAAAATGAATGGCTTAGGTAAATGATGTATGCAACTGATTGCGATAGAATTAGTATTATAAAGTGTTGAGAGTTGTATTGAGTGAACAGGACATGGTGGTGGAATGTTGGCCTCTACTCTTCTGGTGTGCCTTTTTCACAAGATTTTGTGTGTGTGTCTGTTGGAATGTGTGCCCATTCACCCAAAAGAGCATTTGTGTGGTCAGGTACTAATGTTAAATAATATACTTTTGGATCTATGGTATAGATGTGATGATCAGCTAACCCCAAACTAGTGTATTGGGGTCGATGTCTGATTTTGAAATCTCTGTTTTTTAAATAGCTATAGGGGAAGATACCATAAAAAAAACGTGTCTACATGTAGAATGGATTTGGTTGCCTCTTTGTAAACATATTTTGCCTCTCTTAAAAGAGAGGGTAACAGGACAATAACTCTGAAAGAATGGAAAGTTTAGTCTCGGCCATGGAGACATTTGGGAACACCACGCACTAAGGAATATAAACTATACTCTGTAAAACCAGATGACAAATAATTTCCCCATTGAGCACACGTTGTCACCACACTGAGACCCGTGTTTGTTTGTAATAACCTAACACATCTCAGGCACACTTTGTTGAGCAAACAGTAGTGTAAGAGCTTTGTTGTTGGGTGAGAAAAAGCAGAACACATTAGTCACCAATCAGCAATCCATAAAAGGAACCTGACGGTCATGACCAAGGCATTGCCTCCAACAGTAGCAGAAAAACCACAGAAGTAGGGTCAGTCTTGTGTATTACAGATATGCAGGGTGCCTGGTTTTTGACTGTGTGCTGCTGTTGCCTGGTGGTCATCAGGTTAACATTGTCAGAGAAGCTCTTCTACCGTAGGGACCATTCGGATTTACAGTCATCAAATTTCCAGCAGGCTGAGCTGGTAACAGATGTCATCTCTGCACAGGTAAGCTGCATTTTGTTCAGTGTCCTTATATGCATTTGAGACCGTCTTCTTTTCCATAAAGATGTATAGCAGATACTAGGTATGTACTTTTAAGCAATAGGACTAAGTGGAAATTAGACTTTTCACTTCCCAAAAAAATTTGGCAAAAATCGAGACTGCAGTGTAATTTCACCATTTTGGTCAAATGGTCAAGTCAATAGAGAAGACAAAAGTAGGGTAGTTTTTGGTGGTAGTTAGAGATGTTCCTTTAAACTATACTGGACCTGTTCTTAGCCCCTCATTAGTCTCATAATTGAAAGTTTTTTTCACAGAAAGAGAAAAAAAAAGAAAAAACAGTGAAAAGATTCTTGTTGTCAAGCAAATTTTCAGTTGATTTTGCTGAATTCAGTCTGTTCATCCTTTACCCAGTAGAACAACGCAAAGAGGATTTACAATGCGGAAAACATTATTTACTGAACATACAGTTTTCAGTTTGATTTTGATAGACCAGCAAAAATTGAGTTCTTACTGGCTGGTATGGGTTGCTCAATTGCATTGCATTACTAAATATGGCATTGGACATGTTTTCAACTTAAAGTGTATCTCAGTGATGGCGAACCTTGGCACCCCAGATGTTTTGGAACTACATTTCCCATGATGCTCAACTACACTGCACGGTGCAGGGGCATAATGGGAAATGTAGTTCCAAAACATCTGGTGTGCCAAGGTTCGCCATCACTGGTGTATCTAAACCCAAAAAACAAAAAAGTAATATACTGCATCTTAACTATCTTTAGATGTAGTGGCTGCATTAGTTTTTTTTTTTTTAGGCTTTTCTCCTTTATTTTTACATTGGTGATAAGGCCAGTAAGTGTGTTATTTTCCAACTTTCTTTAACAGACTGAGCTGTCTAGCAAAAATGTCAGTTAGAGGGCTGAGACAAACCATTTATCACTAACGGGGTGCTTACAATGGTCAGATTTTTTTCCATATAATTAAAACCTTTGTCCTAATAGCAAAGAAACAAACTGTTCCTGAAACTTCTTAACAATTGTTAGCTGGGGACAAAGAGTAACTGTGTGATCTATGTACATTACAACTATTTATTTTTCAAACTCTTTATTCATATATATATAAGGAGTAGAGCATCCATCAGTAAAGAATGAAAAAGATAGCCCAAGTAAGATAAAGACAATCCAAAGTGACATGGTAACATAATGTGAGATATATTAAAAAAAAAAACAAGGTTTACTGATATCAAGAGTAAAACAAATACAGTAATACTTTTGATTATGAGTAACGCGGTATATGAGCGTTTTAAAAGACGAGCAACATTTTTTTAAACATTTTGACTTGATATGCGACCAGTACAACCCATGTTGTAAAGCTGCTGGTGTATGCAGTACTGCATGTGGCCAGAGGTCCAGGGGCGCTGGTGGCTCCCAGCGATTTGTGGAGAACTCGGAGATGCTCAAAGACACTCCCAGCTAAGTTGGGGTGGGTGTAACATGCATCGGAGAACCCGAAAGTGTCAACAGTGTCTCCGAGCGTCCCCGAGTTCTCCAGGAAGCGCTGGGAGCCACCAGCACCCCTGCACCTCTGGCCACATACAATACTGCATACACCAGCGCCCCCGCACCTCTGGCTACATACATTACTGCATACACCAGAGCCCCCGCACCTCTGGCTACATACATTACTGCATACACCAGAGCCCCCGCACCTCTAGCCACATACAGTACTGTATACACCAGAGCCCCCAAACCTTTGGCCACATACAGTACTGCATACACCAGAGCCCCTGCACCTCTGGCCACATACAGTACTGCATACACCAGAGCCCCCACACCTCTGGCCACATACAGTACTGCATACACCAGAGCCCCTGCACCTCTGGCCACATACAGTACTGCATACACCAGAGCCCCCACACCTCTGGCCACATACAGTACTGCATACACCAGAGCCCCCACACCTCTGGCCACATACAGTACTGCATACACCAGAGCCCCCAAACCTTTGGCCACATACAGTACTGCATACACCAGAGCCCCTGCACCTCTAGCCACATACAGTACTGCATACACCAGAGTCCCCACACCTCTGGCCACATACAGTACTGCATACACCAGCGCTCCTGCACCTCTGGCCACATACAGTACTGCATACACCAGCGCTCCTGCACCTCTGGCCACATATAATACTGCATACACCAGCGCCCCCGCACCTCTGGCCACATACAGTACTGCATACACCAACAGTGGTTGTGGAACTAATCATCTGAGTTTCCATTATTTCTTATGGGGAAACTCGCTTTGATATATAAGTGCTTTGGATTACAAGCATGCGTCTGGAACAAATTATGCTCGTAATCCAAGGTATTACTATAAAGACAAGAAAATAACCGTAGGAAATATGGCAGGGCTCACTCAAATGTATATTCCGATTTTCAAAAGAGAGACTAAAAGAAACAGGAAGACTAAGAGACGCCTATAGGCGCCAGAAAGAGAGGGCTCAGAGAAAGAAAGAAAGAAAAGGGGGGGGGGGGGATAAAAGTGAAAAAAAAGGGGGGGGAGCCAGGGTGATGGACTGTACTTGTATATTAGCAAGAGGGGCAGGAGGACTTCAATCTCCAAAGCAGCTTTCCAAAACTGTCTTACCCTTGTCTGAATATACAAACATGTTCCAAAATGACAATGTCTTAGTATATTGCTCTCTCCTGTTTTAGTATTGTAGAGCGAAGAGGTTTTTTTTGGGACTTTACATGAAATCATGGCCTGGTAAGGCCGCGTATTTCCATCCCTGTCAATGTGACAGAAAAAAGCAAGCAAGCACTCAACCAAGCAAGCGAGCCAGCAAGCAAGCGACAAAGGGGTGGGACTTTAAGTGAAGCACCTGGTTTGCAATTCAATGGATCCATCGAATTGCAAACCAGGTGCTTCACTTACAGTCCCTCCCCTTTGTCCCTTGCTTGCTGGCTCGCTTGCTTGGTTGAGTGCTTGCTTGCTTGCTTTTTTTCTCTCTCCTGTTTTAGGTGGAAAGAACTAGATCCTCCAGAGCATTAATGTTACATTACAAGGATTTTAACTAACTTTGTTGCAGATCCCTACCTGTTTCTGCTTGAAGGAATGTTAGTTCGTCCTTTACTGATTTCATAGGATATTCATAGGAGTGATTTTGTCATTATTAATCAATTGATGCATTTACAGGGCTCTATGAAGGAAAGTTGCAGGGTCTGTATATTGTGACAATGCTGTGCCCTGCCTTGGTGCAAAAAGAGTTTATTGCTCAGGATTTTCATCCAGGGTGCTTCTTACAGTCATTCCTCATCGGTTGATAAAACTCGGATCGAGGCCTGGAGTCCAGAGACTTCATAGAGATTTGGGAGAGATGAAGCCTTCAGTCCTAGGTTTGTGTTCTGAGATCCATCCTAGAGGACAGAGGGAGGTCTCTGCCCAGGAGTCAGGTATATGCACAGAGTCTGTGAGAGGAAGCTTTAGACAATGGCCTGACGTGTGTGGCCAGGGCAGCAGTGCTGTAAGTGTAAGCCAGAAAGCTGCTGAAGGTGTATTTCTTTGGGTAGAAGAGAAATTCAGAAAAACCCCTGTTAGGGAAACTCATTGATTTTGTTTTGTTGAACTTTCCTTTAATAAAATGGGGCAAGAATAACCCAATAAAGAGAATGTTTAAAATCCGACTTGTGTCTTAGTGCAGACTTCTGGGAAAATCAGTAAGCCAATCACACGACCAGGAAATGACATTTCTGGGGGGCCTTCTGTATACTATTTGTATACAGAACGCCTTCAGGTTGTCATATTGCATTCAATTTCACAGAACATTACAAAGCTGCAGATTAAAAAGGAAAGGCAATTTTAATGACATCACAATATGGCTTGTGTCACAATTGTATATGCTAGTATATTGTTTTTATTTGCTATATCTTTTTACCATGAAAGTGGAGTCACCCTTTAATTTGTTAGTCGAGTCTATCTAAATCTGTTAGTACATTTAACACTACCCTCTCCCCAGATTGACAATGCTGCTGTCTAAGGCCTGGTTCACATCTACTCATTTTTTTTAGCGCTTTTTCAGTTTTATAGAAACATAACACAGTACATTTAACATGATTTCCTATGGGTCATGTTCAAATCTGTGCATTTTAACCGGTTCAATACAGGGCATTTTCACCCCCTTCCTTCCCAGACCAATTTTTAGTTTTCAGCGCTGTCGCATTTTAAACAACAATTGCGTGGTCGTGCAACGTTGCACCCAAACAAAATTGACGTCCTTTTTTCCCCACAAATAGAGCTTTCTTTTGGTGGTATTTGATCACCTCTTCAGTTTTTATTTTTTGCGCTATAAACAAAAGAAGAGTGACAATTTTGAAAAAAACACAATATTTTTAACTTCATATGACGTCCACCCAGGGTGGGAGATCCCATCTGTGGACGTCATTTGACTATGGTCGGGTAGTGAAGTGGTTAAGGAAAGGGCCAGGGACTTTTTTTCTGGTTTTTGGTTCCATAGACTTCAATGGCTCAAAAACGTGTATTGAAAACCGCAAAATGCACCTGGGATATGCAAACTGCAACCTGCATAGGTGTAAACCAGGCCTAAGGGTGTCTATGTTGCTTCTAAATTGGTTATATTGCCCGCTTGGTCATTTTTACCTACAGGTAAGCCTTTAATAAGGCTTACCTGTAGGTAAAATTAATATCTCCTGAACCTGCACCATGTGCGCGGAAGGTCCGGCGGCTCGTGCTGGAACTTGCCGGTGTCTTGCCGAGAAAGTTCCCTTGGCGGATAAGGACCCCCCTGTACTGCGCAGGCGCAGCGCCTGCGCAGTACCAACTACTATGAGCCGGCGGAGATAGCCGAAGCTCAAAATGTTCAATCAGCTGTACACGACGCCTGCGCCCTGGGTCCAGGTTCCTTCCCCACCATCCAAGTGGACCTAGAGGGGGAATAAAAAAGAGCCGAGCTAAGCGAGGCCGTGCCTGAAGCGTGGCGAGCGAAGCGAGCCCGCGAGGGGCCCTCTTACAGGCGCCGTGTACAGCTGATTTTCCCCTATTCATCTTCGGCTATTTCCGCCGGATCCTACTGCACAGGCGCAGCACCTGCGCAGTAGAGGGGGGGTCCTTATCCGCTGAGCGGAACTTTCTCGGCAGAACACCGGAACAGAGGACTCCTGTGCTCATGCGTGGGAGTGACGTTATCGCGGCTCCGGCCACTCACAGCGCCGGAACCCACGAACCCAGAAAAAATGCCGAGGGTACATGTCAGCCCCCCCCCAGCGGTGACCGGGCGAGCTGCGGGAGCTTCGTTCTAAGGTATTTCATAACGTGCTAATATATACTAGCACATTATGCTATTGTCTTGCAGGTTTTTTTTTTTTGGGGGGGGGGGGGGGTTGGCGGTTTACTATAATATATTATATACTGTTATACTTTAATAGAGGGAGGCCACCCCAAGACAGGAGGTGTGTTACTGGAAGGATCACCAGGTGAAATTAAAGGAAAAAGATCAAGAAATATAACGAATGTAGCCATCACATTTAAAGCGTTTGTTACCCCAACATTTCATATTTCTGATATGTGCCTGATGTACCATGTACTTGTATGAAAAAGTCTCCTGTTCTCTTTGTAGTGCTTCCTTTATGTGAAATCCCTGGTGTTCCTGTCAGTCCCTCTGCTTTCCTTTTAAAAACTGACCACACTAGGCAGGAGAGCACATTGTGGTCAGTTTCCTAGCTATGCTGGGAACTCAGCCTGCTCTCCTCCAATGAACAGACTTGTCCTGACACGCCCCCCCCCCACAGCCTTTCACTGGGAAGCTCAGTGTGTTGCTGTTTCTCTTCTTCCCAGCTCTTATGCAGCTGAGAACAGAGGGAATGTGATCACTTATAAAAAAGGGAAAACAAGGTATTTATATTGTTTTATTTTTTAATTTATACACAAATGTTTTGCCTTTCAGTTCTGTTTAAAATTGAATGGGTTATTTTACAAGGTGATCGTTTACAACCACTTTAAGGCCTCTTTCACACTGAGGCAGTTTTCAGGCGTTGTAGCACTAGAAATAGCGGCTGAAAAGCGCCTGAAAACTGCCTCCTATTCATTTGCATGAGTGCTTTCACACTGGGGCGGTGTGCTTGCGGGACCTTAGAAAAAGTCCTGCAAGCAGCATCTTTGGGGCGGGTTTGGAGTTCTGCAAAAAGTGCTCCAAAAACGCCCCTGGCCATTGAAATTAACACCTACAAGGTACATTTATTAATTACAGCACCTAACTCTTATATTTTAATGAGATCCCTGCCTAATAAGTATACCTCCCAGCTATCTTACCATTGTTTCCCACTTTTTATCAACGTCTACTGCATGTTTTAATATGTCGAAAACTATATGTAATCAGTCATATCAGTGTTAACCGTATTTAACCAATTACTAGTCTTGTAAATCTTTCTATATGCATTTAAATTTAGCTCATAATGGCTTTTAAATTTGAGTCATAATGATCTTCAGCAGCATTGTCACCCTAAACCTGCTGTGTTGGCGCTATTAACAGGCCATTGTCATTATTTATTTTGCCCATAGTTACACTTTAACTTACATAAGGCTCAATTCAAGAAGCTATAATGCATGGATTATTAGCCCTGACACCCATGATTTTCACCCATGTGATTATCGTTAGCTCTTATTGCTGAAAATAACGATTGTTATGACAAATAATGATTTCTATAGCTTAATGAAATGAGACTGTAGTGTTTTATATTCTTACTTCAGTCTTGATATAGGGAATAATAATCATTTATTTATTTATTTACACATCCTTCAGCAATATCTGGCAAAATATGGTTGGACAGAGCCAGTAATTTGGGATGAAACACAAGCCAGTAATAGCGAACCTCTAAAAGACACCAGCCTTATGGAGGAGGCGGTAAGAAGTACAGGAAAGCGCTCTGCAGAACCTACTAATAGCCCCCCGTTTGTTGAAGTGCTGAAAAAATTTCAGAAGCTCAATAACTTGCCCACCACTGGAAGGCTTGACGACGCCACCATCAATGCTATGAATAAGCCAAGGTGTGGAGTACCAGACAACCAAGTCTCAAAACCTAGTCAGGAAAAACCTAGCTTTCCTAGAACACCAAATAAAGGCACCATGCCAAGCCAAGGTGCGGATGCTCCAAAAACTCGCCGGAAAAGGTTCTTGGACTTGTTAATGAACTCAGAGAAGAACAGAAAAGAACAGGAGGCATTCCAGAATTCTGGAGGAAGAGTGTTCAACAAAAAGCTGCTGAAGTGGCGAATGATCGGAGAAGGGTACAGCAGTCAGTTGTCCATCAATGAGCAGAGATATGTCTTCAGGTTAGCCTTCCGTATGTGGAGTGAAGTCATGCCTGTGGATTTTGAAGAGGACAACACATCCCCTTTATCACAAATAGACATCAAGCTTGGATTTGGAAGAGGTATGTATATTATTTTTTTTTTGGGAGATCTTACTGCACTTGGTCTATTACTTTGCAATATTTTGCACCTAATGTCAATCAGTGACCTCAAACATCATCTGGGAGCTTTTCAAATTGTCCTTTCAGCTAGCCTTTCATCCAGGTGTCTTAGGCTGGCCATAAACTGGTTGATTATTTATGAAAACAGTTGACAAATATTCAGGCTGGCTTCACATCAACAGCATTGCCACATGCTCACATTCATGGTGTGTAGGTGAAGCAGCAGGGGGGGTCATCAAAACCACAGAACACACTCTACCATGAATTGCCACATGCTCACACATTCATGATATGTAGGCAGAGAAGCAGGGGGTGGTCCTCAGAACCACAGAACACACTGTGCTATGCATTGCCACATACTCACATTCATGGTGTCTAGGTGAAGCAGTGTGGGATGGTCCTCAGAACCACAGAACATACTCTACTATGCCTTGCCACATGCTCACATTCATGGTGTCTAGGTGAAGCAGCAGGTGGTAGTCCTTGGAACCACAGAAACTCTGCCATGCACTGACATTTTTTTTAATGCGCAGCGGTGCACATACACAAAACACCTAAAAAAATGCACGTGAACAACACACACAAAAAAGTGCACTTAAGGGTGTGTCTCTAGCCCACCCCCTGAAGGAGTAGGACTTTACCCTGACCCCCCAGGTGGAGAAAGGCTCCTGACAAGGGCAAGGCTCCACTTGGTCCACCTCATCAATAGGCCTGGTGAACCCCTCTGATGGTCAGCTGAGGCCGACCAACGAGTCCTAGGTGAGGGGCTCCCCTGAAGCAAGAGCCCCCTTCCACCTGCCTCAGGGGAGGAGGGAACCTGATGGCCACACATCCTCCCCCTAGACTTCAGCGTAGGCCTGAGGACCCACACCTTCCATCCAGTCAGAAAAAGAAACACAGACAAAAGTGCCAAGTGGCATAATGTGAAAAAAAAAAAAATGAACTAAATAGTGCTGGTGCAAGTGTACTGACTAGGCCTTGCGGCCTGGTAGCAAAAATTGCTGGACTCAAAAAAGGCCCAGCCCATAGTTGGCGCAGTACAAAAAAAAAACTTAGTGAAGTGGCCATATGCCCTTTTACACAGTGGGTTTTCCAAGCCCAAGTGTTACTAAGAGCACCCCTGGGGGGACCAACTCCCAGGGGGCACAGACACTGGTCAGACAAGGCAGACATATTCAAATCAGGAGGCACTGACCCCTCCAGTCTTCCCAGGGAATATACTCCAGTTCCCCACATCCCATGGACACCCCGGTTTCTGTTCCAGCTGGTACTAGCCTTCACAGCCCCCATCATACCAGCAGGGACACTATACAGACAGCCATTCCTGCCAAGAGGTCAGAATAGAGGTGTAGCACCCCTACTGGATACTGATAAGAACAGATACTACACTTGATCTTATGCCGCGTACACATGGGCGGACTTCCCGACAGAAAAAGTCCGATGGGAGCTTTTGGTCGGACATTCCGACCATGGGTATGCCCCATCGGACATTTTCTGTTGGCATTTCCGACGGACTCAGATATAGAACATGTTCTATATCTTTCCGTCGGAAATGCAGATGGAGTTTATCCCGTTGGCAAGTCCGCTCGTGTGTACGCGGCAGAAGGCAGAGAAGCCGTGTTCTGCTATATCATTACACTCATGGTATGTAGGCAAAGCAATCAAGGGGTGGTTGCCAGAACCACAGAACACACTCTACCATACATTGCCACATGCTCACATTCATTGCCACCCAGACAGTATACTAGCCAGAGCATAGCTAGTAGCTGCAGAAAATAAATTCAAGGATGGAAATTAGAACCACTAACTTGGGTTTTAAGAAAATGTAAGACTTTGCTTTAGATATCCCCTTGTAAATACTGTCAGCAAATTATAATGACTTTGAGGATAACAGGTACAACATGCCAATAAAATAAAATGACTAAAACAGAATGTTCCTAATTCGTTTTTCACTCTCAGGAAACCCTTTATTTGTTGTAAGAGGGCTGAGGATTGATACTCCACACTTTATTATATGCTGAGACAACATGTAGTTATACAATTCTCTTTAGTGTGCAAATGTTATACATTTATATTTCCTTGTGATTTATTTTGGACACTGTGGCTAGACAGACAAGACTCTGTAAAACCATGAAAAGTGCATGTTTTCTAACACTGGAACCTTGTTTAAAAGGAGTACCTAAAAAAGAAAAAACAGTTGGAGTGCCAGATTTCAGTTTTGAACAGAAAGACAAGGAGTTCAGATACCACCCAAAGTAATATAATAATACAGCACATGGGTCTCCCCTGACCTATCCTTTCTGGTGCTGGCAGGTGAGTGGTCATGGCTCCACCCCCTACCATATATGGACTTCTCCTGCGTGAGACTACATGCACTGTATGTAGAGAATTCACTCATTTAATGTAAATGTGTCTTCTCCTCCAGGTCGTCACTTGGGCTGTTCCAGAGCATTTGACGGGTCCGGGCAAGAATTTGCTCATGCCTGGTTCCTGGGGGACATCCATTTTGATGACGATGAGCATTTTACAGCACCAAGCAGTGACAATGGCATTAGTCTTTTAAAGGTAGGTCTTTACCGCAGTTTCCAGCTGTCCTAAAGTGGTTGTAAACCCTCACATACACCCAGCGAAGTGACTGGCCTCAGGTGATACACAGAGATAAAACAAATCCTCCTATATAAGTTGTACCAATTTATCTGCGGTCTTCTATTCTCTACATCCGTTCCAAGTGCAGAGTTTATTAAGCTTGTCTAAGCTGTCAGAAAACAGGGGGGTGGAGAGCTGAAATTACACTCTGCAGAGCTCAGTGAGGAGAGCTCTGAGAGCTGACTGGAGGGAAAGGACACCCCCCCCTCCACGCAGCACACAGGAACAGAGCTGAGGCTGTCAATTAGCTGGAGATCCCTCCCCTGTCACCATTTTTCTCTTGGTGTCAGGAAAACTTGTCAGACGTGACTCATTCTGATAGCGGAGGAATGAAGCAGCAGACAGAAATGACACCTAGTGCTTTGGATTGAGACAAGTACATACTATAGAGGGATATGCTTTGTTCATATTTCATGTCTGAGGATTACAACCTCTTTAAAATCCAGGGGATGGCACTTTGTCCCTGAGAATGTTTTTGGTTTAAAGTTGAATTCCAGGAATTCAGCATCTTTTCAAAAAGTGCAGGCACGTGCGTTAAAGTGGTAGTAAAGTCCTTTTTCTTAATTGATACCTACCGGTAAGCCTATACTACGGCTTACTGGTAGGTACAGTAAGTATCTCCTAAACGCGTGCCGTTTAGGAGATATTTACTATAGCAGCGCTGCTGATGTCACTGGCGCATGCGCACTGCACTCACAATGGATGGTATGCTGTCCATTGAGAGAGCTGTGCCGCGGCTGTGACTCCCGCATGCATGCGCAGGGATGAAATCACCACGGCTCGGCCATTCAAACGGCCGCGAACCCGTAAGAAAGACTGGGTGAAGATGGAAGCCGTGTCAGCGGTGACAGCGCACCGCTGGAAGGCTTTGTTTTCAGGTAAATCTTTCATAATGTGCTATAACTACTTGTTCCAGTTCATACCCCAGCGCTTGCAGTTTACTACTTTTAATGCTGCTTGCTCCTGTTCTCTCATTACTGCTTCCCTGAACTTCTGGTCTTGACAGGAAAGAATTAACAGTGAACAGGGAAGTCTGGAGTCAGTCTATTAGCTTGGAGAAGGGAGATGGAAAGAGAAGCAGGGGAGTGACTTGCCATCCTAGGCAATGGGGCTGTGTGTTTCTATTGATGCACAAAGTGTAGGGAGACAAGTCCCTGCATGCAAAGTTGGCTACATAGGATGCAGCAAGAACCCACCCTGAAACAGGAAACCTGGGGCAGTGGTCATGGCACCAGCTTAAATAGGAACATAGGCAATGATTAAAATAAAAGACTCACCTTATTCCCCACTATAGCTGGCTTCCTCCATGCTGGGAACTTGGCCCCCCTAAGCCTCTTCTCATCGGCGCTCAGGCCAGTGGTCGCAAGTTGAAGTCATCTCTTTCAATGCAGGACCAATAGTCCTGCACTGTGCGTGAGGATAGCGAGGGTCCACCCAGAACCAGAAGCATTGGAGAGAAGAGGAGTGTGTTGGGCAGCCTGCTGGAGCAAGGGATAAGGTAAGTATTAATCCTTATTCCTCTACCTCTAGATTAATGAGCATTTATTCCTTGCAGTGCAGGGAGACCAGTGGCGGCCCATCCATTAGGGGCGCAGGGGCGCCGCCGCCCCCCCTAATCCATGCGCCCGGCCCCCTATTCTACACGCGGGGCACCGGACACATGGATTTCAATGGGGTTTTTTTTTTAAGCACATGATTAGAGCCTGAGGCTCTTGTTGGCTTCAAAAAAGGGTGGGCTCAGGGCGCAGAGCACTGTGCCCCGACCCCACCAACTTGTGTGATTCTCCTCCCGGCCAATCAGGTCTTAAGACCCAATGGGCCAAGGGGAGAAGCGATCGCATTGGCCGCCGAGGGAAGCTGCCTAGGAGGAAGCCGGAGACGCAGGGTAAAGCCGCCGCCGAGGAGAAGGAGATGCAGGAAGGAGCCGAAACTACCAGCGACCTAGATGGGGTAAGTGCGGGGCTGGTGGGAGCTTGACTGAGTGACCGACCGACTGGGATGGCGTCGGGTGTCTTGTTTGCCGCTCCCCCAAAAAACATACAGCCACTGAGGGAGACCCCATTGCAAGGCTATTTCTAAAAAAAATGGAATATCCCTGAAAATCTGCAGCATCGTGCCGCCGTGGCAAGCATTGCACGGTTGCAAGGTGTTTGCGTCGTGGTCCCATTCTGTTAATTGTGTCACTTTTGGTGGGCAGTAGTAGACAGTTGGGGTACTTTTTGCCACACTGCCATACAAAGCATTGCGCATTGCACTCACTGCATGTGTACACCCCCATTTGCTGCCTTTTCAGGTTATGGGGGAGTGGTAAAAATGCAACACAAGCATGAGTTTTTTCCACCCCCCACAACTCTAAATGTACATAAGGCCCTAGTTGTCTGATGAACAGAAATCAATATGGGTGTTTTCTGTTGCATAGAGGAATCTTCGGACTGATAAAAGAATACGCCGGGATATAAACCTCTGGCGTTTTATGATTACTGTTCTCTCTAATGAGTATTTTATTGAGGCTGAACAAACAACCTGGACAAAATGTTCTGTGAACGAGCCAAACGCTAATACCGTCTGTGCTTAACAACTTGTAGAATTCATATCCTAAAAAATGGAAAATAATAGCTGAATGAGCGATATTTCAGCACAATGGAAGAAGAATTTGTAGATGACAGGTTCATGTGGGCATGTAGCTCCTAAATGCCCCCAATTAAATTCTACATGGCCCTGGTGCAAAACAGCAAAACGTCATTTTGGGACGTCTTCATAGATAAATTGTCCTGTTCTGTCCTGCAGTTACTAACTCAGGGGTGTCCACATTTTCTAAACAAAGGGCCAGTTTACTATTCTTCAGACTTTAGAGAGGCCGGACTGTGGACAGTGGGAGTAGAAAATGTCTTGGTGTCGGTAACAACGCCCTATCCTTTGGGTCAGTGGGAGAAACAGTGCCCCAAGGGCCTGATAGACAAGTAGAGGGCTGCATCCGGCCCCCAGGCCGCAATTTGGAGACCACTGTGCTAACTCAATACTGTGTTCTCATTTTTTCAGGCTTTTCTCCTTTTTTTCTACTGGTGATCAGGCAAATAACACACCTCCTATCTCTAAGTGGCTACTCTCAATCCTCCTCCACTGTATCTATGGAGGGCCTCTGATAAGGCAGTACAGCCAGCCTGCCTTATTTCCAACTCTTGTGGCTCCCCTTGTAGCACTTCCGGCTTCCAACGGAAGGATGTCTCCCATGGGCCATTTGACTTTTGTCCTTCTCTCAAATTACCCTATAGGGATTATACCCCCTGTATAGGTACAGGACGTTTTGCGGGGTAGCCATTAGGATATCTTGGCCGTGGTGCCTTAGTATCCTCCAGGGTGGCTACCGGTCCGGGATCTTTTACTATGGCATTGCTTTGCCCCTGCTTGGGAATTACTTGGCCCCTGTGGTTTCTGATCTACTTATATTAGCAGACTTCGGTGTCTCCAATCATCTGGAATACAGACTACTTGAAGTAGCTCCTCCCCCTGCATTATATTGTTGAACATCATTTTTATTTGGATACTCACATATGAGGCTCACCCTTCTGTAAGACAGTGAGATCCGTTCTCTTCTCTGCTATCTTTGAAACCTTGAATGTGTCCTGAAGAAGCCTAACGGTGAAACACGTTGACGCACAAGGGCTCACTGCATACTTTATATAATTATATATGATTTTTAACCCTTGAATGCTCTATTCATGTATTGTATTTTCTCAATAAACATTGTTATTTTTTCATACTTCGCTATTTGTTTCTTATGCCTTTAAAGTCCGACCTAGGGATACTTAGTAAGTATCCTTTTTCTTTTTGTTCCCTTCTTATTTACGGATTTGGCTATGTGAGTGCCTTCTTTCATGTTATATACTTCTGGCTTCTCCTCCTTTTTCTCCATCCAGCTGCGCTGCAGGTAGATCGGTATCTGCATTCCCACCCCCCTGCTGTCTGGCCCCCCTGTATGCTCCCCCTCTCCTGCAGCATTGCCAGCTTCCCTCCTCTCCTCTCCCACTGACAGCTGCTGCTGGCACACAAGCGGATGTTTCAGGGTGGAGAGTTAGGAAGGGGCTGGTAAATATGTCTTATTTATCAGGCCCCTTCCTTTCCTGAATGAACACAGTGAGTGACTGGTACTGATCCCTCCTATGTCCATTCATCACTGAAGCAGAGCGCTTCCAATTCATTCACTGTCTAGTTCAGCTGAGACTGCAGAGAAAGGGACTAGGGAATCTGTGTCCTCGGTCATGTGAGACATCCGCGGCCTGTTTAGAACCCTGATACTTCATCAAAGGCCCCCCAACATGCCAAATTGTAAAATAAATAAATAAATAGAAAATACAATTAAAAAAAACTGTAGAAAGGGGCCTTAGGCTGCAATGTGTTACATTTTTTTTGTTTTTGGGTTTAGATATCCTTTCTTCAAACCTAATCTGCTCACTATAGCATATGTCCAACTATATAAACTATAGCCACAAGAGACCATACAACTGCTATGGGGGCCCAAGAGCACCCGGGGCCAGAGCTGTCCGGTGATGCAGTGCTTTATACACACAATAGCACTTGACAAATACTGTACATTGGGATAAAATGATTGGCTTAAAAGCTATGTAATAATTTAAATAGCTATGAAAGCATTTAGTATTCTATATCACTAGAGGAATTGCCTTTGAGATGAAGACTAGTGAGATGGGGTATGGCTTTACTGTGGTCCTACCATCACACAGCGCTGCAAACCTCCTACTATCTGACCTGGGGAAGTGGGATTCCTATTTGGCTCCAACATTTTTAGCTAAAGGATAAACCCCACCACAAATCATTTCATATGCAACTGATACTCATTAAAGCAGTATTAAACCCAAAACCAAAAATGTAATAATATTGTGTATATGTGTGTACAGTGTAACAATCATTAGATGTGGTGGCTGCATTAGTTTTCTTTTTTTAGGCTTTCTCCCCCTCTCTTTTCTGTGATCTGTCCAGTAACACACCTCCTGTTTTAGAGTGCCCCCCCCAGCACAGGGTCACTTGTGGACAGCAGCATTGTCAGTCTGGGGAGAGGGGAGTGTTAAACAGACTAGCAGATTTAAATACAGTAACAAATTGAAGTTCCAGCTAATACCTTTTAGGCTTGGTTTCCACTAGTGCGACTTGTCATGCGACTTGGGACTGCAAAGTCGGATGACAGGTCGTACCCCATGATTTCCAATGAGTACAGTTCATATCTGTGCGACTTCAAGTCCCTGCACTACTTTGGTCCCACTTTGATGTGACTTGAAGCCCATAGACCTCAGGAATACACAGGCATTGTTTCAAGTCGCAGCAAAAAAAAGTTGAGCGACTTTCAGGTCGCAATAGTGGAAACCTAGCCTTAAGCGGTTAAAGCAATGCTTTCCTTTTGGGATAAAGGTTTTACATAATGAAATAAAAGCTGAACACCGTAAGCACCCCTGCCATTGTTAAATAGTGTTTCTCAACCCTCTAACTGCTACAAGCTGCTACACCTGCAGGAGAGCTTGTTGTGTTGAAAAACAACAGATTTACTGGCTAGGTCAACAGGTGAAAATAAAAGAAAGAAAGGCTGAAAAACAAAACGAATGCAACGATCACAACTAAGGACTGGTACGCTGTAATGTGTTTGTTGTTGGGTTTAATACCACTTTAAACTCTTGTATGGTTTAATAAATATAGTAATGAACCTTCTGGCATAGGCTACATTTTTATCTATATGTTTGTGATTGGTGGTCTCTTCCCAACAAACAGGTGGCAGTTCATGAAATTGGCCATGTGCTTGGACTATCTCATATCCACAGGACCGGATCCATAATGCAGCCCAATTACATTCCGCAGGAGTCTGGCTTTGAATTGGACTGGTCTGATAGGAGAGCAGTGCAGAGTCTATACGGTAAGAGCCACTGAGATCCTATCTCACACTACAGTATCTTCTACCCTATGCCCAGATAATACTTAGTACTTCCAGGTATGGAGGAGCATGTGACTCACTCCCCTTTATCTCATGTGACAGCACTGGTGCTTAGGGATTGGCCCAGCTCTGTTTAGTAAAGATGGGGACAGTCACTGGCCATGTGTAAGCTCTGACTAGAGTGAATTGGAGCTTACAGAGACTTTTTTTTCTTTGCTCCCAGCTGAGTCCTATAGAGCCTTAGGGATCAGAGAAAGAAACCACAGTGCATGATGAGGAACACACACATCGGACACTTCCAGACGTGTTGAATGCTGAGGAGTCTGATAGAGGCTACAGCACTGGAATGGAGTAAATATAGGAGACATGGGCCTCTTCTATTGCAGGGAATGGATGTTTGGATGTTTTTAGTGAACTAACAAGTTCTCTTTACACTTGCAGTACCCTTTTAAGTGAAATTCAAGGTGGATTGCTCTTCGGAGGTCATTTCACAGGCAGTGGGGAGGTGTTATGGTGCTCCTCACCGCCTGTTTTCACTCTTAAAACCCACACCACCATTGCAGTGAGGCCCCATTCAGGTGAATAGGATGCATTTTATGGCAGTACTGCTTGTTTAAAAAGCATCATGGCCACAGCATGTGTACATCCCTGTCCGCTAGCTTTGCAGCTTAAGAGGGAGCAGTTGGGTAGTGCCTTTTTATGACATGCATTTTTACGCCCCACCCCAACTGCAAGTGTAAACGAGCTCTAAAGCTGGAATACATGGAGTGATTTTCTTTCTTGCAACCATTGGGAGAAAACGAAAAAAAGGATGGACTTTAAAGGTTGTCACTATAATCCCAATTAGGAAAATAAATTAGTCTCACATTAAGATAAAAAAAATAAAGTTGATTGAAATCAAATAAAAAACATGATAGAAAGAAGTACATGAACATGCCTATATGGTTCATTTCCCTGCATGTTACAATCAGAGCAAAGAGCTGATAAAGGAAAACCACATGGATGGCCCTGGAGTGATAATACGTTTCGTCAATAGCTTCTTCAGGGGGTACCCCTGAAGAAGCTATTGGCGAAACGCGTAGTGATCCATTGGCGCTGATATTTGTGACTCCACCTGTGTGGCCCCTAGCCAGAAGAAATCTTCTTGGACTACAGTATCATCACTCCAGGGCCATCCATGTGGTTACCTTTATCAGCTCTTTGCTCTGATTTTAACATGTGGGACAATGTACCATATAGACATGTTCATGTACTTCTTTCTATCATGTTTTTTAGGTGATTTCAATAAATTTAATATTTTTATCTTAATGTAAGACCTTTTTCTGTTCCTAATTGGCATTATAATGGCAACCTTTAAAATCCATTCTTTTTTTCCTTTTTCTGTTTTTTGCCCATATATTATTGGATGTGGTGCCACGCCCTGCAGTATACGTCTCAATTTTCTCTGTTGCAGGAGGGAAAAGCTGTCCCTGCTGGGAGAACACAGTGATTATTGCTAGAAGCTATAGCTGCAGGCAATAATCGCATGAAAAATCCGACATGCTGGTTGTACCCAAGTTGATGGATCAATCAACGTTGGTATACGCTCAGCCTGGCCATACATGGTTAGAATCTCGCCCATCACTGCTGAACTGGCCGGGATTCGAACCGTCTATGGCTGGCTTTAGGCAGTCTGAAGGTGGACTGTGCCTGAGATGGGGATTTCCGGTGTTGCGGCAGTCTCTGTCTCCCATTCTAATCCACATTAACAGAACGGCAGCTTCGTATGGCTTACTTAGCACTGAATTGGACCCTGACAACCTCACACGGCTGTAATTTTTCACAGGTGCCCAAACCGATTAACGTAGCAGACAGAGTGTAAGGGGAGGACACAAGTTTCCCGAGTCTGACAAATTCAGGAGCCGAAAAGTCACCTTATGCACAATAAATTGCATTTCCCCTAATGTGCTGTGAACAGAAAGCAGAGCTTCTGTGTTTGAATAGAAATTAGATAGAGATTGCAGATGATTTGTGATGCATGTCAGGGCTCACTTCATATCAACAACCCGCTGTAATTACACCCTGAGCTCTGCACTTTCATAAGATTCCCTTCCAGAGAATGAAGGATTGAGATACAATGGCAACGATGTTAACCATCATTTTCTGGGGTGCATCTCACCAAGCTGTCCAGCCAAGGCTGTCTATGTCATTTCTGCAGCTCATGGTCTTTTTTAATGACTAATTCATCGTTCACTGCAGATGTAGTTGGCCTATCACCATTCAGTGTTTTTTTTATAAAACTGGCCACACAATACGACTATGCAGTGCAAAGGCCTACTTGATGGGACTGCATTGGTTAACCACTTGCCTACTGGGCACTTTTACTCCCCTCTTGCCCAGGCCAATTTTCAGCGCTGTCACACTTTGAATGACAATAGCACGGTCATGCAACACGGTGCCAAAACAAAATTTTTATCATTTTTTTCACACAAATAGAGCTTTCTTTTAGTGTTATTTATTCATCACTGGGTTTTTTTGTTTTTTTGCTAAATAAACAAAAAAAGACCAAAAACTTTGAAAAAAAACAAAAAACATTTTCATAGTTTGGTTTGCAAATTTTTTCTCCTTCACTAATGTGTTCTGATGAGGCTGCACTTATGGGCACTGATGAGGCAGCACTGATGTGGTGGCAATGATGGGCACTGATGAGGAGGCACTGATGTGGTGGCACTGATAGGCTGCACTGATGAGGAGGCACAGATGAGGCTGCACTGTGGGTGTGCAGCGGGCGCGATCACGGGAGGACATCATATGACACCCTCCCAGAACTGGCCGGCGCTGTAGAAATCATTCGGCTATAGTACGGTCAGCAAGTGGTTAAAGAGGAGCTCCAGGCCCCCCCAAAAAAATGTAAAGTCAGCAGCTACAAATACTGTAGCTGCTGACCTTTAGCATTAAGGACACTTACCTGTCCAGAGATCCCGCGATGTCCTCACCAGAGCCCATTCTCATACCACTTGACCTTTGAAAGATTTGCCCCCTTAATGACCAGGCCATTTTCTGCGATACGGCACTGCGTTACTTTAACTGACAATTGCGCGGTTATGCGACGCTGTACCCAAATAAAATTGGTGTCCTTTTTTTTCCCACAAATAGAGCTTTCTTTTGGTGGTATTTGATTACCTCTGCCGTTTTAATTTTTTTAACTATAAACAAAAAAAGTCTGACAATTTTGAAGAAAAAAAACAATATTTTTTTACTTTCTGCTAAAAAATATATCCAATAAAAAAATTGAAAAAAAATCAAATTTCCTAATCAATTTAGGCCAATATGTATTTTGCTACATATTTTTGTTAAAAAAAAAATCCCAATAGGCGCATATTGATTGGTTTGCACAAAAGTTATAGCATCTACAAACTATGGAATATAGATGGGAATTTGTATTTATTTATTTTACTTATACTAGTAATGGCGGCGATCAGCGAATTATATCGGGACTGCGATAGTGCGGTGGACAATCGAACACCTAATTGACACTTTTGACACTTTGTGGGAACCAGTGACACTAATACAGTGATCAGTGGTGCTAAATATATGCACTGTCACTGTACTATGACACTGGCTGGGAAAGAGTAATCACAGCAGAAATTGCCCTACGCGGAAGTGCAGAATCACGTATATATACATATATATATATATATATATATATATATATATATACATATATATATATATATATATATATACACACACACATGATTCTGCACAGGGGGGCCACCTGGTAGCAGTATATCAGCTATGGGGTGATCCTAACTGGTTAATCGGTGCTGGCATCTGAGGTAAGGGAAGCAGGAAGTGCAGCCTTGCGAGTGCACAGTCTGAGCTGGAAGTGGGAGCGGGTACCTGACAAAACCAGGTACCCGCTCCCCCCAAAAAGTGCCAAAAGTGGCACTGGAGGGGGGGGTGCAAACTAGCGGAACTTACCCTTTTGGGGAATCACAATTACAGGGTGATGTGATTGTACAATGTATATGTAAAGCATAGTGTAAATTGATGGTCCTATATAAGGACCTATAATAAAGGATCTGTGCACATGGACCACTGACCCTAACTGCAGGCTGGATAAAATCTTGTAGTTGGCCATAGTTTGGAGACCCCTGAACTATTCCCCGTATATGAACCAGGATCGGAGTAGAGGTCTACTTTTGTATGGGAGGATTGTGCTCCAAATGCACTTTTAGAGGCTGATTATTCACTATGGTGATAAATGTTCTGCATTTTGTCATTTGTAGAAAATTTTTCCGATATAGTTCAAGAACACAAGAAAAAAAAAAAAGTCAAACTGTCCTGGGAAAATAAAAAATAAAAAATGAGCGCAATTTACCTGCAGGAAGCTTTATTTTTAGCCCCGCCGCAGATCTGCTCTGGCACAGCGTCTGCCATCCGCGGATTTCCCGTATGTAGCTGGCACAGCTCTGAGCTTTCCGCCAGTAAATTAGGACAGCACTGTATCTGGATGTTCTCACATCGAGGTGTGACATTTTCATTTGTAGCCTCCGGGGATGAAATCTTTCTTGAGCATCGCTTGACACAAAGCGAAGATGTGAGCGGCGCTGGCTGTCTGTGCCAGTTTAGCCCGTGGGCAGCACGTTGGCCCAGACTGAGAGCTGGATCTGTGTCATGTAGAGACCTCTGTTCTTCCTAAGTCAGTGGGTGATGTCTCTGTAACGCAGTGCAGTCACGGCGGTGCTGTGCAACGGGCAAGTTATTTCACAATGGGGCTTGCACCCGATGATGGCTTCTAATAGTCTCCTAGTCCCACACACCATTCCTCTGTATCATTGGCAGTCTGTGCATGCCCACAGCACAATGACACTCATTTTAGATGCAAGTCAGTTTCATGTGAAATGGCATAGAGTAACATTTATATAGTAGGCTGCCTATATGAGCAGGCAGGGCTGCGTGAACGACGCGGCTGATTCTAGCGTTAGGGGAGATAATTGCCCCAAGTACAGAAAGCAATGAAACGTTCTCCGATAAAATGAACAAAAACTCCCAGAAGTCTTAGGGAGAGCTGCAGCTACAAAGAGAAGGTGCAGTTTAGAAAGTAGGCAGGAGGCATATATATCTATGTATATAAATACAAGTCAGTGATCTAGCCATCCAGATACAGCTTAATACACATTCACAATGATCAGCCATAACATTAGGATCACTGACAGATTAACTACTTGCCATCCGGCCAATGCTGACACTTCCATCTACTTTTTTTTTTTTGCTAGAAAATGACTTGCTAGAAAAAGAATCCCTAAACATTTTATATATATATATATATATATATATATATATATATATATATATATATATATATATATATATATATATATATATATATATATTATATATATATTATATATATGTGTGTTTTTTTTTTTTTATAGTAAAATGATGGGTGTTGCAATTTTTTATGTCACACAGTATTTGCGCAGTTTTTCAAACGCAATTTATTTGGGACAAAATACATTTTAATGAATTTAACTGCACACAAACACAAATAAAATATAAAAGATGATGTTACGCCGAGTAAATAGATACCTAACACGTCATGTTTTAAAATTGTGTCCGCTCATGGAATGCCAGCAAATTACGCTGCTTAAAGTGAATTTTAAGGGTTCGTGTTTTTTTTTTTTTTTTTTTTTTTTTTAATAACAAACATATCATACTTACCTCCACTGTGCAGCTCATGTTGCACAGAGTGGCCCTGAATCTCGTCTTCTTGGGTCCCCCGGCGGCTCCTCCCCACATCAGATAACCCCCCTGGGAGAAGCGCTCTCCCAGGGGGGGTTACCTTGCGGGCGCGCTTCCATAGAGGCCGAATGCAGGACGTGGCCCCGCCCCCGGTGCTTGCGTCACTGAATTTGATTGACAGCAGCGGGAGCCAATGGCTGCGCTGCTATCAATCTATCCAATCAAGAGCCTCGAACCCCGAGGCAGAGAGACAGCGCGTCCCCGTAGGTCAAGTTCCAGGGCTCAGGTAAGTAAAATGGGGGGGCTGGGGGCCGGTCACTGCCAGGTGTTTTTTCACCTTAATGCATAGGATGCATTAAGGTGAAAAAACACAAAGGTTTACAACCCCTTTAAAAATCCCCATAGGCAACGCTTTAAACGCCTTTACAGGTTACCAGTTAAGACCCCTTTCACACTGTGCCGCCACCGGCGTCAGCGGTAAAGCGGCGCTATTTTTAGAGCCACTTTACCGTCATTTTAGCGGCGCTATTCAGCCGCTAGCGGGGCGGTTTTAAACGAAAAGAGGTTAAATCCACCCGCAAAACGCCGCCGGAGCAGTGTTTTGCCGGCAGTATCGCATCGCTGCCCCATTGATTTCAATGGAGAGCAGCGGTGGAGGAGCGGTGAGTTCACCGCTCCTTCAAGGCTCCAAAGAAGCTGCTGGCAGGACTTTTTCTGACACCCTGCCAGCGCACCGCACTGGACTGAATGGAGCAGCTGTTTTAGGGCGGTTTGCAGGTGCTATTTTTAACGCTATAGCGCCTGCAAAACGCTTCAGTGTGAAAGCTAGAACCTGGTGTTAGAATCACTGTCACTTTGACAGTTGCGACAATACCTCACATGTGGTGCGATCATCTTTAACATATGCGTGCGGAAGTAATGTATGCGTTCGCATTTGCGCGTTAAGCAGAAGGGGGGGGGGCACTAAGTTTTTTTAATTATTAAAGTGGAGTTCCACCCACTTTTACAACTCTTCAGCATCCCTCACTAAACTGTGCACTGTAAACAAATTGGATATTTTTAAAAAAATTTTCTCAGCACCTACTGTATTCATTTTTCACTTCCTGCTCCCTGGCTGTGGCCCATCGCATCATTTTCTGTTTGCAATGCCTTCTGGGAAAGGGGCGGCAACTTCCTCTGACACTGCCGTTGCTATGGAAACCTGACTTGAAACCTATTACACCGCTTGTGCTGCACTGAGCATGTGCGAGATCTGCAAGGATGAGATCCAGGAAGAAATACAGTCTGGCTTCAGATGCCCACACTTAAGATGGCCACGGCCTGCTGTAAGTTTATAAAATAACAAACTACTGCTATAAACTAACAAAACAGACCTTAGTTTACAGACTAACTTTACTAGAATACATTAAGCTTGTGTATTATAGGGGTATTTTTATTTAAAAAGTATAATTTCGGCCGGAACACCACTTTAATTATTTTATAAAATAACAGTTTTTTACACTTTTTTTTTTATTAACGTTTTTGCTATCACAAAAACATCCTTTATGACAGCATGGGCCATGACAGCCAGGTAGTCTTTATGGAGAGCCTGGGAAAGGCGGTGGTGGTGGGTGAGACCCCCTTTCGCCACCCACAGAAGCCACTCTAATCACTTCTGCTGGATACAGACGCGCCGGCTTAACATTTTTATACCGGGATGAAGCTTCCAGGTGCAGGCATCATCCCGGTATAACCACTGAAACCCGAAGACGTTCTTGGACGTCCCCCCGGTGGGAAATGGGTTAAAGTGGAACTTCACTCTCCCAATCAACATTTAATATTTTTAATCCTCATGCTGCTAGCATTAGTAAATAGATAGGAAAGTATATCATATTTACTTGTTTTAAACTTTTTTTCCCACATTTCTTCAAGTGTAAGTAAACCCTCCTATCGTTTTCAGCCAAGGGTGGTTTGAAAGTTTGGTTGAGAACACAACCAATGGGAGTGTTACATTTCCGGCACGTGTCGGAAATGAAACTGTTTTATGGATGGGTTTACTTCCGCTTTCAGTTACTTCCTGGTTTCTTACCTAGGCAAATTATGTCATACATCCCAGGAGTCTTCAGGGGAGGAGGAGGGGTTTCCTCAGCTAAGTACACCCTCCTGCATGCATGCCTGAGCTAAGAGCAGATGGATTCCAAGAAGCAAATTCTACATTAACAATTTGCCCTTACTCAAGATGGCCACAGCCAGAAATGCTAGGTGTGGCCACAGCCAGATTCTGGTGTGGCAAAAAAAAAGGGTCTTGCACGATTTTGGTGCGGATGCGTTGCGATTTGAACCATACAAAATTAATGGTTTAAATCACACTGCTGGCCCACCCTTTGCAGCTATAACAGTTTCAATTCTTCTGGGAAGGCCGTCCACAAGGTTTAGGAGTGTGTCTATGGGAATGTTTGACCATTCTTCCAGAAGCGCATTTGTGAGGTCAGGCACTGATGTGGATGGGAAGGCCTGGCTCACAGTCTCCGCTCTAATTCATCCCAAAGGTGTTCTATCGGGTTGAGGTCAGGACTCTGTGCAGGACAATCAAGTTCCTCCACCTCAAACTCGCTCATCCATGTCTTTATAGACCTTGCTTTGTGCACTGGTCCAAATCATTTGGTGGAAGGAGGATTATGGTGTGTTTTTCAGGGGTTGGGCTTGGCCCCTTAGTTCCAGTGATGGGAACTCTTAAGGAGTCAGCATACCAAGACATTTTGGACAATTTCATGCTCCCAACTTTGTGGGAACAGTTTGGGGATGGCCCCTTCCTGTTCCAACATGACTGCACACCAGTGCACAAAGCAAGGTCCATAAAGACATGGATGAGCAAGTTTGGGGTGGAGGAATTAGAACGGAGACTGCGAGCCAGGCCTTCTCGTCCAACATCAGTGCCTGACCTCACAAATGCGCTTCTGGAAGAATGGTCAAACATTCCCATAGACACACTCCTAAACCTTGTGGACAGCCTTCCCAGAAGAGTTGAAGCTGTTATAGCTGCAAAGGGTGGGCCAACTCAATATTGAACCCTACAGACTAAAGCTGGATACACACCATACAATTTTCTTTAGATTTTTTTCCTTTTAGATTTACCAAAAACATATACTATGAGGTCAAACCCTAATATTTTCAATTTGTACGCAATCAGGCAGGCCCTTGTACTACATGGTTTTGGTAAATCTAAGGGAAATCTGACAACAAAAGTTGTATAGTGTGTAAAGGTCTTAAGTGATACTAAAGGATCGTTATTTATTTTTTTTAAACAACAAACATATCATACTTACCTCCACTGTGCAGCTCATTTTGAACAGAGTGGCCCCAAACATCCATTTCTGGGGTCCCTCGGCAGCTCTTCCCCACAATAGATAACCCCCTTAGAGAAGCACACTCCCGAGGAGGTTACCTTGTGGGCGCGCTCCTGAGTCCAGCATTCGGTGTCCATAGAGGCCGAATGCAGGACTCGGCCCCGCCCCCCACGTCATTGGATTTGATTAACAGCAGCGGGAGCCAATGGCTGCGCTGCTATCAATCTATCCAATCAAGAGCCAGGAACCCGTGGAGAGAGGGACGGCAGGGACAGGCCGACGGTAATACGGGGCTCAGGGGCCAGTGACTGCCAGGTGTTTTTTCACCTTAATGCATAGGAGGCATTAAGGTGAAAAAACACCAGGGTTTACAACCCTTTTAAGACTGGGACGCCATTAAAGTTCATGTGTGTGAAGGCAGGTGTCCCAATACTTTTGACAATATAGTGTATGTAATGACAAACTTACACATAGGAACAGTTATTTTTCTTCAACACATTAATGCGATCATTCATATCTGATTTCCCTTTTTTAAATAAATGCCATTGTAAAAAAATAATAATAATAAATATAAATGCCAATATAAAAAATAAAAAAATATAAAATGCCAAGAAGAGACTTGTGCATCCAAATGTAAATTCCAGATGATAAATCGGACTTCTCAGGCTGTAACCACAAGCTGATTTGCTGTAGTAGGTGCAAAATGAAAAGCAACAAAAGACAAAAAAAAAACCCCACACCATTTTTTACAAAGCAATAGTGCAGGGATGAGGCCGTCTTTCTATCTGTGAAGGGACATAAACAGATGTGAAAGTGAATATAAATAAGCTTGGCTGCAAAGTGAATATAAACTATATAACCATAGAAAGCGCAGAGGTAATGTCTCTCCGTGTAGAAATACGTCCAGGAGTGTCTTCCTGTAATAAGATAGAAAAATAATCCTTGGAAGAGTAACCTTAATCAAAATATCATGCATACAAATAAAAATCGAAAAACCTCATAAAAACAGCATATGACTGCCGGTGAAAGCGGCGAGGTAATATTCCTGACTGCAGGTAACTATTAATAATGATGTAAATGTAGAAATATTAAAGCTGCTGGAGGGGTCCAATTCAGTGGAGATTCACACACTACATGGGGGATCACTGCTGCTACGTGACCGCAATGTAATGCGACACAACGAGCAACGCTCCGCCGGAGACAGACGCAGCTTTTCACAGGTTTTTTTTTTTTATCACGTAATACATCTTGTAAAAATATTATCTTGGTTTATAAGTGATTGAGTGATTTCCCAGGTGTTCAAAGCTGAATTCCAGGCAGATAGTAAAATTCATTTTTTTTTTTTTATTCATAACAAAATATATTATAAAATGTATTTTAACCGCTTCAGCTCCAGAAGATTTGGCTGCTGAATGACCAGGCCATTTTTTGCGATTCGGCACTGCGTCGCTTTAACTGACAATTGCGCGGTCATGCGGCGTTGCACCCAAACAAAATTGACGTCCTTTTTTTCCCACAAATAGAACTTTCTTTTGGTGGTATTTGATCACCTCTGCGGTTTTTATTTTTTGCGCTATAAACAAAAAAAGAGCAACACTTTTGAAAAAAAAAACACAATATTTTGTACTTTTGTATATAATATAATATATAATACTATAATAAATATCCCCATTTTTTTTTTTTTTTTTTAAAAAGCAAATTTTTTCTCAGTTTAGGCCGATATGTATTCTTCTAAATATTTTTAGTAATAAAAATCTCAATAAGCGTATACTGATTGGTTTGTGCAAAAGTTATAGCGTCTACAAAACAGGGGATAGATTTATAGCATTTTTATTATATTTTTTTTTTTACTAGTAATGGCAGCGATCTGCGATATTATGGCAGACACGTCGGACACTTTTGGGACCATTGACAATTATACAGCGATCAGTGCTATACAAATGCACTGATTACTGTAAAAATGTCACTGGCAGGAAAGGGGTTCATACTAGGGGGCGATCAAGGAGTTAACTGTGTTCCCTCTCTGTTCTAACTGAAGGGGGGATGGGACTGTCTAGGTGAGATGACAGATCGCTGTTCATACTTTGTATGAACACACGATCAGTCTCTTCTCCCCTCAGAGAACCGGGTCTCGCTGTGTCACGAGTGATCGCTGTAGCCCGGCGGTCATCGCGCCTGCCACAGGGCGAAGTGACGTAACATAACGTCATTTCGCCCAGCCGTACCATTCTGTTGCAGTGAAAAACTGCGGCGCTTGGTCGGCAAGTGCTTAAGTGCAGCTGGTGTAAATACATGAATTCTCTTGTAAACCCAGATACAGCAGTAAATTCAGACTATAACAAGGGAAGCGGGGGGGGGGGGAGGGGTGTGCTACCTTCAAAAGTATCGGCAAAGATCATGCTGACAGGAGGAAAGAACAGTAAGATGGCCTTATCCGTTGCTTGCTGCACCGTTACTGCCCAATCACAGACTTGGGTCGTTTCGTCAGATTAGGCGACCCGTCAGAATTTGTAACGAAAGTGACGTTCCGTCGCCGCCATCTTGCTACACCCCGCACTCGTCCACAGTAAGGATACACTGAGAAGGGGGAAAGTGGACATCTTGTTACACCCACCGGAGTTTTGCATTCCACACTTATTTTTAACAGTAAACTCAGCTTATATAGTGAAATTCAGTATTTAAAAATCCCTCAGACTGTTTTGATGTTGATTTTTCAAAGCAGCGGTGTTCTGTCAGATTAGAAAACCTGTGAGATCAGCAGGCTTGCCGCTGCTTTTAAAATTCAACATCTAAACAGTCAGATGGATTTTTAAATCCGTAAGCAGCCATTTTTAAGTTTTATTAAAAGTTATGCTATGTGAATGGGAGCATGTAAAAAAATAGAAATATATTTTAATCTTTTTTTACAAGTATCTACAGGTCGGTAGTCTCCTGCTCTGATGGGGTTATATCTACAGTTAAAGGTGTAATTATGCAAGGTAAAGGTATTTCTAGTCAAGTTCTCAATGGCACCAGATACTTTATCTCTTTTACCTTAGGTATACTGTATGTGTTATATGAAGCCCTTCTTTAGTCATTTCCACATAGACCTCTATATCCATTATCCATTTCAGGCTCGTGTGAAGGACCCTTTGACACTGTATTTGATTGGGTGAGGAAGGAGAGGAACCAGTTCGGAGAGATGGTAGTCCGATACAACACGTACTTCTTCCGGAATAGCTGGTACTGGATGTACGAGAACAGAAATAACAGAACACGGTATGGAGATCCCCTGGCGGTTTCCAATGGTTGGCAAGGAATACCCACGCAGAATATTGACGCCTTTGTACACGTCTGGACCTGGACCAGGGATGACTGTTACTTCTTCAAAGGTATGGCAGACATTTTTTTTTTTCTCGTTTAATCTGTTTATTGATTTCCATAAGCAGATACAAATAGACATTTTGAACTTGAACCTGTTATGGACCACCCCACGCAGATATACTGTGGCAGGGCGGCCCTCCTGCGTGAAATCACGTACCTGTACATGATTCCGTACACTGGGTCTGGGGCGCGTGTGCTGCCGGTGACTCGCTCCCGCTGTGATTGGACACAGCGGGAGCCAGTCAGCACGTCGGGCGGACGTGATGTCCACCAGGACACGCCGATCGTTCTCAGGAGAGGCAGAACGGCGGTCTGCCTATGTAAACAAGGCAGACCACCGTTCTGTGAGAGGGGAAGATGGAGATCTTGTGTACCTGCTAAGCAGGAACACGGATCTCTGCCTTCCCCCAGTTAAAGCATCTCCCACACAGTTAGAAAGCACTCCCTAGGAGCACATTTAACCCTTTGATTGCCCCTGATGTTAACCCTTTCTCTGCCAGTGTCATTAG
The DNA here is from genome assembly GCF_042186555.1 of Aquarana catesbeiana. Taxonomy (NCBI): domain Eukaryota; kingdom Metazoa; phylum Chordata; class Amphibia; order Anura; family Ranidae; genus Aquarana; species Aquarana catesbeiana. Next base: position 43,727,426 of record NC_133331.1, read on the forward strand.
TACAGTGACGGTGCATTATTTTTTAGCACTGATCACTGTATTAGTGTCACTGGTCCCCAAAAAGTGTCACTTATGCCGCGTACACACGAGTGGACTTTACGGCAGACTTTGTCCTGCGGACTTTGACAGACTTTACGACGGACTTTCCGAATGAACGGACTTGCCTACACACGATCGAATTGTCCGATGGACTCCGGTCCGCCAAACCAAGTATGCCGTAAAGTCCGGTCGTGTGTACGTGGCATCAGTGTCAGATTTGTCTGCCGCAATGTTGCAATCCTGCTAAAAATCGCAAATTATTAGTACAAAAAAAAAATCAATACATAAAAATTCAATAAATATATCCCATAGTTTATAGACGCTATACCTTTTGCACAAATCAATCATTATACGCTTATTTTACCAAAAATATGTAGCAGAATACACATTGGCCTAAATTGATGAAGAAATTAATATTAATAAACTATTTTTTTACATTTTTTTTATTGGATATTTTTTTTATGGCATTAAAGCAGAAGTCCTGCGAAAATTTTTTTTTTTGTAAAAGTCAGCAGCTACAAATACTGCAGCTGCTGACTTTTAAAATAAGGACACTTACCTGTCCAGGGCGCCCGCAATGTCGGCTCCCGAGGCTGAACCGTCCCTCGGATGCTGCCGCCGCCATCTTCGGTAAGGGAATCAGGAAATGCAGCCTTGCGGCTTCACTTCCCGGTTCCCTACTGCGCATGTACGTGTCGTGCTGAGCAATCCGAATGGTCCCTGCTGTCTCTGGGACCCATGTGTGTCCCAGCAGACAGCGCGGGGGGACGGGAAGAGGCGTAGACTCCCGCGGGAGTCTATGCCCGGAAGTGGGTGCAAATAACTGTCTTAGACAGGTATCTGCACCCTCCTCCTCCCTGAAAGGTGCCAAATGTGACACCGGAGGGGGGGAGGATTCCGAAAAGCGGAGGTTCAATTTTTGTGTGAACCTCCGCTTTAAATAAAAAATATTGGGTTTTTTTTCAAAATTTGAGGTGATCAAATACCACCAAAAGAAAGCTCTAGTTGTGGGGGAAAAAAAGGACATCAATTTTATTTGGGTACAGCATCACACGATCGCACAATTGTCAGTTAAAGTACTGCAGTGCCATATCGCAAAAAATGGCCTGGTCATGAAGGGGGGTAAACCTTCGGGGGGCTGAAGTGGTTTTTAAATGGCAAGTGAGATCAACAGAGTACCATTACCTTAGGTTAACAGGTCTATAAAAAGGGTACAAAGAATCAATATTAGAAAAATGATACAAGTTAGGTTTTTTTAAAATACCGTATATACTCGAGTATATTTACCACAAAAAAATGGGAAAAACGTAGTGACCCGAGTATAAGATGAGGGTGAGAAATGCACAGCTACTGTAAGTGGAAAAGAGGGTCAACAATGCCCATTTGCAGCCTCACTGTGCCCATTTGCATGCCTCACTTTGCCCATTTGCAGCCATAGGTCTCCCGAACTTCAAACTTGGTAGTTAAGGGTTCCTGGATGCCCCCTAGCTGCAGCCAAAATTTGGGGTCTCTGAACCCAAAGGGTCCTGAAATGACATTGCTGCAGATGGACACAGTTGACCGAATTTGGGGCCCCGTATCTTGGGGCCACATAGTGCTAGGAACCCTAAACCTAGCACCATAAAATATCCAAAGCTGGGGTTTCTAGCACCAAGTGGCCCCGAGATACAGGCCCCTAAAAATCGGTTCAGAAAATGTCAAGCACTTTTCTGCAGCAGAGAATGACATTTTCCGAACCGATTTTGGGGCCCCGTATCTCGGGGCCACTTGGTGCTAGGAACCCCAGCTGGGGTTATGTTGTGATATGTTGTGGTACCAGTTTCACTGGGTTTGCACACCAAATTTGGGGTTCCTATCACAAAGTGGCCCTGGAAAATGAAATTTTTTGCTGCAGAAAAGTGCTTGACTCGACTATAAGTCGAGGGGGGCACTTTCAGCACAAAAAATGTGCTGAAAAACTCGACTTATACTCGAGTATATATGGTAATGAAGAAGTTGATCCAAATGGTAGGTTCAGGTAGGTGGTAGACAGGGTCTGAATACAAGAAGAAGGGAATAGGTATTGAAGGGAAAGAAAGGGAGGTGGAGCTGAAAAAAAATAAGCCATAATGATAGGTGCAGAAGGGTGGAGGATAAATGGTGGACAGACTGGTGGGCTACCCTCTCAAAGAGTCTAAAGGTATTTGGTCAAATCCCACAGGAAGAGAGCAAGCTATCCAGAGCTGCCAGACAGTCTGGAACTTCTCTAATTTATCATTGAGTTTTTATCATAGAGTTTTGTTTCTATTTTTTCATGCAGGAGAACTGCATCAATCCTAGACTTGGTTTTGCTTAGAGAGAGAGAGTGGGCTTTTTCCAGGTCTTAGCAATCATCTGTTTAGCTGGCTTAAAAGTGTACTTGACTATGCCTGGGGGCTTGAGATTCAAAAGGGCATATTGGGCTGAAAAAAGGGACTGTCTTATCTGAAAGTTCAGAGATCATCTGGAAAAACGGCATTCTAAAAGTGGTGTACTACAGGACAAGACCGGACTTTTTTTTATCAGGCTACATAATATAGGAATAGCTGCAATTACATGCCCTTAATTAGTACAGGGTGGTGTTACTTATGGTCTGTGCCAAAGGGCTTCTGTTTGCTTCTTTTCTGGCGATACAGGTCTATAGGAATGGAACAACTCCAAAATGCTGGAATTTCATCCCCTGGGGTAAACATCCAGTGTACATGAGAATTATGTCAATGAAAATAACAACGTACCAATTTTCTTACGGTCTGGGCTAGACCTCATTTTATTTTTTATTTGTGAAGCCAGTCAGTAAGCTCTGATGGCCCTATTGGCCTCTCGGACAGTTTGGGTGTCTACTTGTTTATTTGCATAGTTATATGCCTGCTAATTCACCCATTATGGATTTGCTGATGCTGACACCATACTATTACTGTATATTGGTCAGGGCTCTGGCCTTTGTGGTTTCTTTTTCAAAAACTTTGTATCTATACTTTCTTTAATAATAAAAAGATTGAAAGTAAAATTGAAGCTTTCCAGGCATGCAGCAAGTTTGTTTTCCCATCCAGATTACAAATCCAAAAACTCAAGTGCAACACATGCATCCCTGTTGTAAAATCCACTTGTGTGTTTCACCACTGGGCTCATCCTGAGGAAACTAGAAGTCTGCTCACCGAGCTCCCACACCAAACAAGCAATAGCAGCGGACACCCACATTGAGTTTCACATCCCAGACCCGTACTCATGACCTGGGATGCAGAAAAGTGATGGTGTTGGCCAGGAGCACATCACATTAGCCACTGATTTAAAGTGGAAGTAACTCCTCCTATTTTTTTCAGCCAAGGAAGCTGCCATCTTGGCCTCTGATCCTCAACTGCCATGATGCTGGACATGTGATCAGTTATGACACCAGCCATTGGATGGTTTGACAGCTTGGTTGAGAGCACAACCAATGTGACCCTTACATTCCAGCACTTGCCAGAAATGTAACTTTTTTCTGTTTCAATATGTTTATTAAATTTTTGGATAAACAAGAGATTCATAAACAAGCTTGTGCAGGGGCTAGAAATGTGTTAAAATTACCAATGATCAATATTGTTTCACAATTATCCTATGACATAGTGAAAATAGGGGATGGTATAAAAAAAAATGAATACTCTATAAAATGCCATATCCCCAAAATCGTCACCGAAGGGGGGGCTCTTCTCCAGCAACTCCCCTCCATATGAGGCAACGGCAGGAACCAGGATAATGAGAAACCAGAAAGAAAGCGAGAAGAGTGAAAAGGCAGACAGAGAGGGTCATAGATAGGAGAGGGGGGAAAGGGAAAAGGAGAATTCGGACTCAGGAGCCCCACAGAAGGGAATCAGACAAGGCCCAAACAGGACGCTTGGAGTGTGGGGAACTCATAAGAGATCCATGGTTCCCAAATTTTGAGAAATTTGGTGTGTCATTCACAATACTGGACATTAGTTCCTGAAGCACCATAGCAGTCATACGTGTCCTTACCTCTTGGAAAGCTACGCGTTGGGTCTTCCTGGCTTCATCTATAGTCCGTTTATCCACTATAAAGAGGTAAGGGGTCAGCTTCTGCTGTGGCGCGAATAAACCAGGTATTGGACAATGTAATAGGGCTAACTTAGCATCCCTACGGACTGTTAGATGGAAAAGGGTCTGCAGTAAGCCAACAACTCTGGACCAGAACCACACCAGTCTTGGGCAGGACCACCAGGTATGTATGATATCCCCCTGCTGTCCATAGTTGCGGAAACATCTATCAGTACTTCCCGGGAAAACATGAGCTGTGTGGGTTGGGACCCAGTACCATCGGAATAGGACCTTATATGCTGCTTCCAGGGTGTTTGTGTTAAATGAGCATTTGGCCACCATTTTCCAGGCCTTATCTCCAGTCTTACAGGTCTATGGGGGACTGGAGGTCCCTTTCCCATTGGGCCATATAAGAGAGGGGTGCTAATGACGAACGTCCATTCAAAGATGCATAGATAGCCGAAATGAGGCCGGGGGACCCAGGGACATGCTGACATGCATGTTCAAAAAAGGTCTTTTGAAATGGGTAAGTGGACGTGTGGCGTAAGGCAGTAATCCGGAAATTTTATTTTTTTAAACAGTTAAAACTATGGGTTTACTTCTGCTTTAAGAGGTTTGAACAGTCCAAGTAGATTCCAATACAGCTCCAAGGCTGAGGACTCCATTTGTTAAATGGGGACACATCCAGGGACAGCCTCCTAAAATTGAGAAATGCTCCCAGAAATTGGTGACGTCTGGTCAGCCTACTTTGAAGAGACCCTTTCACCACATCTGGCATGATCTGATAATCACTAGTAAGTGTGGAACCTGCACACATTTAAATACAGTGTCCCTACCTGCTGTAGCAATTCATGTAGCCTAAGCAGACTCTTCAGTGCTGCTCAACTTTCAGAAAATCAACATTTCTTACAATGTCAGAGCCTCAGAATTCTGTGCCACCCACAGCAGCTTCATTCTTGCTTTCCCGATCTGTATACTTGCTTTGAATCAGTGACTCAGCATTGCAACCATAAACAGCCAAGCAACTAGCATTTCTGAGAGAAGACCAGAAATGGCAGCCTTGGTATTTCTCTTAGGAAAGGTTTACTGTAAGGGGTTAAATTACACCATGTCTTTAATGTACTGGAAATACGATATATTTGTGTCTCTGTAAGCATCATCCCTTGCTGTTTTATATAACATGGTTTGTATCTTGCAACCGCAGGTCATTTGACCAATGTTACATATTATGAGTGTTATTATGTGAATTGATGGTGGAGTCCCTAGTCCACAGAAGCTCTTTGATATCTATTATGAAACGCATTGTATGAGAATTGGGAGTAAGTGTTGGCTGCTCTGGAGAACGGTATCCAATTATTTTCTTTCATGTGTTAATAGGAACTCAGTACTGGCGATACGATGGTGAAAATGATAAAGCCTACGCTGTGGATGCTCAGGGAAGAACCTACCCCAGACTCATCTCCGAGGGCTTTCCTGGAATTCCCAGTCCCATCAATGCTGCATATTTTGATAGAAGAACTCAACATATATTGTTTTTTAAGGACTTCCAGGTGAGAGTCAACTTCCATAATTATCTCATATTGTCAGTTGTTTGTTGGCTAACATGATGTGCCTTTCACCATGTGGGGTTTTCCATCTGTTTATCAGCAGAGTTGGGGTAAAAATCACAGTAAGTGCTGAGATACACAGACCAATTCTTCCCTGCCTGAGATTGCTTGTGTGTGCCATCATTAAAACAACTGTCTCAGAGATGATCATTAGACTTTTCTTTTTTACAACATCCTATATATACAGTGCCTTGAAAAAGTATTCATACCCCTTTAAAAATTTTCCACATTTTGTCATGTTACAACCAAAAATGTAACTGTATTTTATTGGAATTTTATGTGATAGAACAACACAAAGTGGCACATAATTGTGAAGTGTAAGGAAAATGATGAATGGTTTTCAACATTTTTTTTACAAATAAATATCTGAAAAGTGTGGCATACATTTGTATTCAGCCCCCTTTACTCTGATACCCCTAACTAAAATCCAGTGAAACTAATTGCCTTCAGAAGTCACCTAATTAGTAAATAGAGTCCACCTGTGTGTAATTTAATCTCAGTATAAATACAGCTGTTCTGTGAAGCCCTCAGAGGTTTATTAGAGAACCGTGGTGAACAAACAGCATCATGAAGGCCAAAGAACACACAAAATAGGTCAGAGATAAAGTTGTGGAGAAGTTTAAAGCAGGGTTAGGTTAGAAAAAAATACCCCAAGCTTTGAACATCTCACGGAGCTCTGTTCAATCCATCATCCGAAAATGGAAAGAGTATGGCTCAACAGCAAACCTACCAAGACATGTCCGTCCACCTAAACTGACAGGCCAGGCAAAGAGAGCATTAATCAGAGAAGCAGCCAAGAGGTCCGTGGTAACTCTGGAGGAGCTGCAGAGGTCCACAGCTCAGGTGGGAGAATCTGTCCACAGGACAACTATTATGCCCCGTACACACGGTCGTATTTTCCGATGGAAAATGTCCGATCGGAGCGTGTTGTCGGAAATTCCGACCGTGTGTGGGCTCCATTGGACATTTTCCATCGGATTTTCCGACACACAAAGTTGGAGAGCAGGAGATAAAATTTTCCGACAACAAAATCCGTTGTCGGAAATTCCGATCGTGTGTACACAAATCCGATGGACAAAGTGCCACGCATGCTCAGAATAAATAAAGAGATGAAAGCTATTGGCCACTGCCCCGTTTATAGCCCTGACGTACGTGTTTTACGTCACCGCGTTTAGAACGATCGGATTTTCCGACAACTTTGTGCGACCGTGTGTAGACAAAACAAGTTTGAGCCAACATCCGTCAGAAAAAATCCTAGGATTTTGTTGTCGGAATGTCCGAACAAAGTCCGACCGTGTGTACGCCCTATTAGTCATGCACTCCACAAATCTGGCCTTTATGGAAGAGTGGCAAGAAGAAAGCCATTGTTGAAAGAAAGTGATAAGAAGTCCCGTTTGCAGTTTGCGAGAACCCATGTGGGGGAGACAGCAAACATGTGGAAGAAGGTGCTCTGGTTAGATGAGACCACATTTTAACTTTTTGGCCTAAAAGCAAAATGCCATGTGTGGCAGAAAACGAACACTGCACATCACCCTGAACACACCATCCCAACCATGAAACATGGTGGTGGCAGCATCATGTTGTGATGCTTTTCTTCGGCAGGGACAGGGAAGCTGGTCAGAGTTGATGGGAAGATGAATGGAGCCAAATACAGGGCAATCTTAGAAGGAAACCTGTTATGACCCGTACTCACAATCGGAAATGCCACCAGCAAAAGACTTTTTGGTCGGAAAATGCGACCTTGTGTATGCTCCATTGGACTTTTGCTGGCGGAATTCCAGCCAGCAAAAGACTGAGAGCAGGTTCTCAATTTTTCGGTCGGAAAAAGTTCCTATCCGAAAATGCGATCATCTGTATGCGATTCCGACGGGCAAAAAAACACGCATGCTGCTCGGAAACAATTCGACGCATGCTCGGAAGCATTGAACTTCATTTTCTCGGCTCGTCGTAGTGTTGTACGGAACCGGTCGAAAGTTCAGAGAACTTTTGTGTGACTGTGTGTATGCAAGCCAAGCTTGAGCGGAATTCTGTTGGAAAAACCATCCAGGATTTTTCCGGCAGAAATTCCGTTCGTGTGTATGGGGCATTAGAGTCTGCAGAAGACTTGAGACTGGGGTGGAGGTTCACCTTCCAGCAGAACAACGACCCTAAACATACAACCAGAGCTACAATGGAATGGTTTAGATCAAAGCATATTCATGTGTTAGAATGGCCCAGGCAAAGTCCAGACCTAAATCCAATTGAAAATCTGTGGCAGGACTTGAAAGAATTGCTGTTCACAGACGCTTTCCATCCAATCTGACAGAGCTTGAGCTATTTTTCAAAGAAGAATGGGTAAAAATGTGACTCACTAGATGTGCAAAGCTGGTAGAGACATCCTCAAAAAGACTTGCAGCTGTAATTGCAGAGAAAGGTGGTTCTACTAAGTATTGACTCAGGGGGGCTGAATACAAATGCACGCCACACTTTTCAGATATTTATTTGTAGAAAATTTTGAAAACCATTTATCTTCTTCCTTCTGCTTCACAATTATGTGCCACTTTTGTGTTGGTCTATCAAATAATATCCCAATAAAATACATTTAGGTTTTAAGTTGCAACATGACAAAATGTGGAAAATTTCAAGGGGTGTGAATACTTTTTCAAGGCACTACAAGACCATTGTGTCCACTTCCATATATGCAAGAGACAGAATGAAAGATCAAGTTTTCAGCACGGAGGAGTCCTACAAATGTCAGTTCCTCATCTGAACTCCTGTACAGTAGTCTTTGGCTGTCGCAGGGGTGCTGCATGGATGAAAACATTTGAAATATCTGTTATATAACGTTGAACCTCTTTCCACCAAGTCACGTCCCATTTTTGGATGTGGGTTCAGAAAACTGCCCCATCACAACACACATTGGGGTCATGTAACTGAGTAACTTTTGCCCCTAAGAGGAAGGAACAATGTTGTCTCGTCCAGGTGCACCAATGTAGCTAGAGTTTTGTACTCCTTTACCTATTTCTAGAAAATGCAAAATACATAGCAAAAGAGCAACCCACCCTCCATAGCCTCCTAATGTAATTTAACGCAGACATTCCACCAAGATGCTGGCTGTGTCTGTGTATTGAGTCCTCATAGACATGAATGAAGTGGTACTAGAGACAGAAGATAGAGGTGTGCACATGCTGCAGGAGGCTGCCTCTTTCATAGAGAGGTAAGTAAGTAAAAATAAAAATGTAAGCAATAATCATTGTTCGCCCCTCGCCCAGCTAATAAGCGATCAAACATCTGTTGTGCATGTGCCCACTCCAGTGCATTCAATATAGCCTAATGCAAAAACTTCTGAACCTTTCCTATTGGATTTTAGGAACTGAGTTTTGAAATAAGCCTGTTCAGCCATGGCACACATTTTTTAATTCTGACACCTGTATGACTATTGGAGGCATAAGTGTGATAAAAGCGGATGTCAGACCCCTGCCCTTCTCACTAACTCATGACAAAGGACTGGCCAATCTCACAACGTGCTGCCACTTGCCTAACAATGCCACTCTCAGCTGAGCCCTGCACAAAGATTTTCCAGCTTGCGGGACCACAATCTAGGTGCCAGCAGCCTGAGAGTGATTGTCACTGGGTTAAGTTAATTAAGCAATTTACCCTTTAACTGCCACCACAACTTTTACCGAAGAGTCGGAACTTCCACAAGGTTAGCAATAACATTTATTAAAAATAAACATACACACACACACTGTCACCACAGACAGGTATATTCAGAAGTTTATACTACAATAGCACTCTTCAAGAGACAGGGATTCTTTTAGTTTGCATTAAAAGCTTCAGAGACAATTTTAACAATTTTCAAAATATGGTCTAATAATGAAAAGATCAAAGTGGTGTAAATAAAATATTTACAGAAGATAGGCTTTACAAAGAAATAAAGAGGCAATAAAAAAAAGGGAAATAAAAAGGAGTTATATTTAACATCGTCCTGGTTTTAGTAGAGTCCAGCGAATAAGTAAAAACGATACAGTGGCTCTCACAAGTCCTGTTAGGTGTTCCTTAGTTGATGGTAAAACGAGAGCTGTCAAACGGTCCTGGCATTCTCTTCTTCGCTGGTATCAAAGGGGTGTTGATAGAGGCCATCTGACCAATTAAGAGTCCGATGAGTGGTTTCTGGGATGTCTTTATGTTTACGGCTATGTCCCAAATACAATTTTCTATAGGTACTCATATCTTACATGCAGATTATTATCCAGCCTGAATTTAGCTTTGAAATGAATATAAACTTGACAGGTTTTGGATGCTTAGTTCATCTAGGGGAGGAACTGGGTCTGTTCTGCTCCTGGTACTCCTAGGTTAACGATGTTTGGGCTCAAAATTATACAAATTAACTGAGGGAGGTAAACATCCTGGCTGCAGTGGTGTATTTTGGTTTTGTGCTGCCCTAGGCAAGACTAAAATCAGATGCCCCCACATCTAAATTTGTCCCACCCCAGCCACGATGTACCGTTCTTGTCTCAGGGTCTGATGAGGAAGCTGCAGCCGTTCATCATCAGACCCCGAGACATGATTTGTACAAGTACCGCATATGTGGTCAATGGGGCAGAGGATGGGGTCAGCAGGGCAAGGAATAAGGTGGCACTGATAGGCGGCACTGATTGGCAGCACTGATGGGCACTGATAGGTAGCATTAATGGGCACTGTTGAGGCTGCACTTGTAATCAGGACACTGATGATCAGTGCCCTGTGTGACGAAAATATAAGCGTAGGATAGTTTTGCCTTAACTAGATGTGGTGTGATCTGTAGTAGTGTAATTGTAGATGTAGTTTAATTCTGGGTTATTAGAAATATAGTATTCTATGTCAGTCATGCACATATGTTCTTTCATTAGCATTTGAAAAGGACAGAGATTTTTTCTAGGATCAATGTGACACCTAGATGCCAATAAAAGTTCCCATTAGAGTAAACATAGATTGCCAGCTTCCTGAGGCTCAAAGAAATCTGCTAGTCATCTTGGCCACACGGATCTGCAGGGGGCATTCACAAGGCTCCGGACAGTCTGTAAGCTTTGATTAATATCAAGAGATCTAAGGAACCATTTTTATCTCTCATAAAAGCTAAAATATTAACGGCAGAGAGATGAAAATAATTCCTTGTGATCGTACACCTGATGGGTTACGTGTACATGTGACTCTGTATGTTTAGCAGGTGTGGAATCCTGGAGAACCACACAAAACTGCTATATGGCGCCTGATTGCGGCAGGCAGGCAGTGATTGGTACTGTTGCGATCGGCATGATGCGCTGGTATCGGAAATCCTATCCATGACCCAGCAATCAGCGCCGTTCTGGGCCAATTTGACTCTGGTCATTTCAGAACACAAAACATTTGTGGGCCGAGACAGGAACACCCCCCCAGGGTTGATTGGCCAAGGGCTAAAGTCCAGCCCGCATCCATATTTCAATAAATTGGGTAGCCTGAGATATGGACATTGTTCTTCCACGAAGCCAGTTCGAAACTGGGGAGTTCCCACATGTTCCAGTATGCTTCTACTAACGGATAGATTTTCTTGGTAAAGTTTATTTCTGTTTTTATCCCTTTTTATTTTCATAGCAAATTGCCAATTTGTGTGTCTTTCTGCATTTTTTGTATCTTTTTTGGTAAATCCTTTTTCTTTGTATATCTTATATGCACTGCCCACTTTCGGGATATTAAATGATAAAATTAATAAGTGACTTCTGTGTACTAAGCTAGGACTCATATCTCTGGAGAGGTTGTTGTATTTTAGTGCCTAAGTACTCGGTTTAATTTACATGCCAATCGGTATGCAATTGCACTGTGTGTTGGCAGATTGCATGCAGATTGTAAGCTAACAGATCTGCCAGACAGAGATCTGTGTGTGTGGTGGCTCAGCAGACCAGTCTGCGGACAAACTGTTGGGTGGTGGCAGGCTATCGTTTATTGTGTATCTGGTGTGTGGGTGTGGGGACAGTGGGAAGAGTGATTAACACCTGGGTTCAAGCTTGCAGGATAGCTGGAGGAATCCTAGAAGTGTGTAGTAATTGCTAGATTGCTCCCCAACCCTTAGAGTGCACCAGATTGTATGTAAGATTTGTATCTGCCTGTGGGTGGTCAGCTAGCCGGATTGGAGTGGAGTCTCCCTCTAGTGGTGGCCAAAGGTAGTGCAGGCTGTGAAAGTACCGCAGCCAGTCTTACATGCGCAGTATAAGTTCCCCCTTATTCCCTTAGTTCCTCATATACCCCAGTCACGGAACGGACGTCGCGGTTAGTTAGTAGCCGTTGGGGTGCGAATTCGTGACACCCTGATTATAAGTGTAGATATCCCCTTAAACACTGGCCAGTTACCGACTCTCTCCTCTCCTTATGCTGTGACATCATGAGGAAAGGAATGCCGATAACTGGCAAATGAAAAGAGGGGGAGAGAGAAAAAGGTCACTGTGCTTATGCCCTGCACATGAGAACATGGCTGAGATGAGCTGAGACATAAACAAAATAGATGTCACACACAGCTTTTCATGGGTCTAATGCACACAACCTTTGCAATAAATAAAATGCAACTGTACTTCAAGAAAAGGTTGTTATTATTATTTAAATAATATGATATGCCTTAAATATTCATCTACATTCAATAACACCCTAAGGAGTAGATAACATCAGGTAAAAATAACTTAACACACAGAAAAAAATGCATTGGGCTGGTACTGACAACCAAGGACTTAAAATCTTCAAATCCCAGTCCCCAAAAACCAGCAACATTTGGCTGCTATGGGGTCACTCTCTTAAAGGTGATATTTAGATTGCCGGACTACTATAGGAGTTTATATTGAGCAGAAATCTTACTTATTTTTGAACTCATTCACAGGTGTACGCCTTTGACATCGTCAGGAACCGCATTGCTCCAAATTTCCCTAAGAGAATTGTTGACTTCTTCCCAGCAGTTATAAAGAATAACCACCCAATGGGTCACCTGGATGCTGCATATTATTCATACACCCACAACACTCTCTTCCTGTTTAAAGGGAAGGACTTCTGGAAAGTGCTTAGCGATAAAGACAGGAGATCAAATCCCTCCCTGCCCCAGAATGGAGTGCTGCCACGCCGAGCCATAGCTGAGCAATGGTTTGATATATGTAATGTGCACACAACACTTCTGAGGCTATAATCATGGAATATTAGACTGTGCATTGCTTGGAAACAATGACAAGTGGGGATTTACACTCCACGCATTCTACTACAGGAAAATTGAGAATAATTTATACTCTGGACATCATCCTGCAGCTGCTGAGGAACTTCCGGCTGAAATTGCCAACAAGAAGAGCACTTACAGTTGCTAAGAGAGTGATGGTTACTTCAGAGAAAAAGTACACAGAAATCTACAAATCCTGCTGTGGCTGGCATGGGCAGTTTGGTCCACTGATGGTTCTTCATTATTGCAAGAATTCAGACAGAGCTCCCTCAAAGCCCTGCTGCTCAGCTGAACTCCTCAAGTCCCATTAATTACTAAAATGCTCAGCTGATTTTTATATTCTTCTACTGAGTGATTTAACTACTTATTGCAGTGGTTCTCAACTCCAGTCCTCAGGACCCACCAACAGGCCAGGTTTTATGTTTTATGCATACCAAGGCTTCACCAAAAATGGTTATTTTGGAATTTAAACGCACAGCTCCATGGTCACTCCTGGAACTCCTACCAAAAAATTTAATTTTTTTAAGTTTTGGATAGAGTGTGAAAAGTTAAGAACCTTTCGAGTCTTTGGTGACAGTTGTCAGATGAGGGGTTTCCACTGGAAACCTCCACAGTGGGGGCATAGACATCAGACAGGTATCTCCATTTCTAAACTCCTGTACCATTAACTTCTGGAAGGTTTTTAAGAAACATTTGGCTGGAGTTCAGGTTTAAAGAGAGCTTCCAACTATAACACAGCTGGGATCATTCTGGTAATTGAAAAGCGCATCTCTTATAAAGTGGACAATAGATGGGACATACTTGCCTATCTTGCTCTTTAATGACACTACAGCTAACCAATGCTGTTAAGACTTATGCAATCTAAAGGGGGTAAAAGTGGAACCTGGTGAAGGTGCATTGGGACACACAGATTAACATATCTCCCATCCTATACTCAGCTCCTCCCAGGTGCCACTTTGTGGAGATCTGGAAACTTTGTCAAAATATCCTGTGACGGTACAATATATTTGTAGACTTTTCAGCCCTTTTCTAAATAAATATTTTTTCCCAAAATATTCAAATAAATAAATGTATTTATTAATAAAATAGATAAAAAACCCCCCTATGAATGAGTTTCTTTTTTAAAAAGCCTTTTGTCTGATGTTGAAACTATTTCCTTATTGCCTAACACCTAACTTACTCTAAACATACTGGCAGCCATATTCTAAAACAAATCTATCTAGCTCTGTAAAGAAAAAAATTGCTTTATTTACCTGTTCTGCAGCCGCTCCGGTCGGGTCCCACGCTGAGCTGTCAGCGGCTGCGTCAGTGTGTAGGCGTGTGCAGGAGAGGCAGCCAACGACGGAAGCCCCATAGTAACTCTATGGATGATCTCACTTCCCAGGCATTTCCCAGCTGTTGTCGGTTCTCTCCTTCACTCAGCATCTGCCGCTGGAGACCGGACCAGAAGACATTTATAGAGATTTCTTCTTTACGGGGCTTGATAAAATAGTTTTATAAAGTGGCTGCAAGTAGATTTATAGTGAGGTTTTGGGTGAACTTCCACTTTAAATGTTACTTGCTACCTGGACTTCTGGGCAATATCTGATCTTTAATTTTTAAAATGCAGGTTATTTTAACATGAACATTAATACCACATCACTTATATGTTATATAGATGCAAATGGAGGAGGAGAAGGTCCAGGTCATCATCACAGAGAAGCTGCTACTCATGGATAAGAACATATTTGTCTGTCCTTACTCAAAAATATAGAGAATATACAGCAGGTAAAATAAGTATTGAACACGTCACCATTTTTCTAGATAAAATATATTTCTAAAGGTGCTATTGACATGAAATTTTCATCACGTCGGTAACAACCCATGCAATCCATACATACAAAGAAACCAGAACAAATAAGTTCAGAAGTTATGTTAATAAAATTGAATGACACAGGAAAAAAGTATCGAACACGCTAACTGAAATGTATTTAATACTTGGTACAAAATCTTTTCTTGGTAATGACAGCTTCAAGGCGCCTCCTGTATGGAGAAACTAGTCGCATGCGTTGTTCAGGTGTGATTTTGGCCCATTATTCCACACAGTCTTCAAATCTTGAAGGTTGCATGGGCCTTTTCTTTTTTCTTTCCATAGATTTTCCATTGAATTCAAGTCAGGTGATTGGCTGGGCCATTCTAGCAGCTTTATTTTCTTTCTTTGAAACCAGTTGAAAGTTTCCTTGGCTTTGTGTTTGGGATCATTGTCTTGCTGAAATGTCCACCCTCGTTTTATCTTCATCATCCTGGTAGGTGGCAGCAGATTTTTATCAAGAATGTCTACATTTTTCCATTCACCCTTCCTTCAATGACACGAAGTTTGCCAGTACCGTATGCTGAAAAACATCCCCACACCATGATGTTCCCACCTCCAAATGTTCACTGTTGGTATGGGGGTGTTTTTGGGGTGATGTGCCATTTGACCTCCAAACATGGTGTGTATTATGGCATCCAAAGAGTTCAATTTTGGTCTCATCTGACCAGACTATATTCTCCCAGTATTTCACAGGCTTGTCTAAATGTTGTGCAGCAAACTTTAAACGAGCTTTAACATGTTTTTTCTTCAGCAATGGAGTCTTGCATGGTGAGCGTGCATACAGGCCATGTGCATTACTTATTTTTTCTTTGAAACAATTGTACCTGCTAATTCCAGGTCTTTTTGAAGCTCTCCACAAGTGGTCCTTGGCTCATAGTCAACTCTCCTGATAATTTTTTTCACTCCTGTCAGAAATCTTGCGAGGAGCACCTGGTCATGGCTGGTTTATGGTAAAATGGTGTTCTTTCTATTTGCAGATTATGGCCCCAACAGTCCTCATTGGAACATTAAGAAGTTTAGAAATCCTTCTGTAACCAATGCCATCAGTATGTTTTGCGACAATAAGGTTGCGAAGGTCTTGAGTGAGCTCTTTGCTTTTACCCATCATAAGATGTTTTTTGTGTGACACCTTGGTAATGAGACACCTTTTTATAGGCCATCAGTTGAGACTGAATCAGCTGAAATTAATTTGCACTGACAAAGGGCAGGATTTCTTTCCAATTACTGATAGATTTCAGCTGGTGTTTTGGCTTTCCATGCCTTTTTGCACCTCCCTTTCTTCATGTGTTCAATACTTTTTCCCTGTGCAGTTCTATTTGCACAAAACGAAATTTCTGAACGTAATTTGTTTTGGTTTCTCTGTATGTATGGATTGCATGGGTTGTTACCGTCATGATAAATTTCACATCAATAGCATCTTCAGAAATATATTTACCTAGAAAAATGGTGACATGTTTAATACTTATTTTACCCTCTTTACCCTCCTGACATTTAGGGATTATTCATACATTTCCATTTTCATACAGCAAAAGTGCTGTACTTTGCTGCATTAAATTGCATGTTAGGCCCCTTTCACACTGAGGCGCTTTGCAGGCACTAAAGTGCTAGAAATAGCGCCTGCAAAGCACCCTGAAAGAGCCGCTCAATGTAATCCAATGTGAAAGCCCTGAGGGCTTTCACACTGGAGAGGTGCGCATGCAGGGCGGTCTAAAAAGTCCTGCAAGCCGCATCTTTGGAGCGCTGTAGGAGCTGTGTTTTTACCGCTCCTAAAGCGCCCCTTCCCATTGAAAATAATGGGGGAGCTCTCCAAACCCGCCTGAAAAGCCGCTAAAACGACGGTAAAGCGCCGCTAAATATAGCGCCGCTTTACCGCCAGTGCCCGCAATGCCTCAGTGTGAAAGTAGCCTTTAGTACAAATCCCATTCTCTCACAAGTGTCTGGTTCACATGTACAGTGGCAAGAAAAAGTATATGAACCCCTTAGAAGTAACTGGTTTTCTTCTGTAATTTGCCATAAAATGTGATTGGATCCCCATTTAGGCCACAACAATAGACAAACAACATGTGCTTAGGCTAATAACACACAAACAAATCTAATTTCTCCTGTCTTTGTTGAACACACCCATTAAACATTAACAGTGCTAGAAAAAACATTAAGTGAACCATTGGCGTTAATAGCTGGTCGAACTTCATTTGGAAACAACGACTTCAAGTTAGAGCTTTCGGTAGCTCTGGATCAGACCTACACAATATTCATGAGGAATTTATGACCTTTTCTCTGTACAAAACTGCTTCTGCTCAGACACATTTGTAGGATGTCTGATGTGAACGTCTCTTTTGATGCCATTCCACAGCATCTCTATGGTGTTAAGGTCTGGGCTCTCATTGGACCACTTCAAGAGGAGCATTTTCTTTTTCTGAAGCCAGTCTGTGGTGAATTTATTTTGATGTTTTGGGTCATTGTCCTGCTGCATTACCCAACTCCTACTAAGCTTCAGCTGGCGGACAGCCTCCGACATTTATGATGTAGGATTTTTTGGTAAACTTGGAAGTTCACGTTCCCCTCGATTATAGCAAGTGGTCAAGGCCCTGAGTCAGTGAAACAAGCTTAAAGTGGACGATTCAAGATATTTGAGCTGTAGTGTTTTCTTATTTCTCTTCAAAGCACTAAGTCCCATGGCTTTCTCCTGCTCCATTCTTCTGTTATCAGCATAACTTCTGACAAGTTCTCGACACCCCAGACAAAACCAGCCGGAAATTTGTGTTGTGGAATGTTGCTATAAATAGATTAGCAGAGAACGGAACTATTCACAAAACAGCTCTGCAATTCTCTGCCTATATGGAGTGGGGATGTGTGCCTTTCCTCCAATCAGCTGTCTTGGTTTTATGCCCAGACTTCACACTCAGTGCTGAACAGGAAGATAAAATATGTAACACAGAATATATAAAACTGAAGACAGCAGCTATACATGTAAAACGTATGTAGGATGATTTGTTTAATCCCTGTGTATCATCTGAGACGGTCCACTTCACTGGGTATATGTGAGGGTTTACATCCACTTTAAATCATGATGTTCCCTACACCGTTGGGATGATGTTTTGATTTTGGCAAGCTGTACCCTTTTTGTGCCATACATAGTGCTGAGTATTATTCCCGAACAATTAAGCTTATCTTTTATCAGTCCACAAAACATTTTCCCAGTAGCATTAATGTTTACCAAGGTGCTCTTTGGCAAACTTCAGCTGCGCAGCAATGTTTTTTGTTTTTTTTTTTGGAGGGCAGCGGCCTCCTCTGTGTTCTTCCATGGACAGCCTGCCCACTCAAAGACTTACATACAGTGGGGAAAATAATTATTTGAACCCCTGTAGATTTTGTAAGTTTGCCGACTTACAAATAAATGAAGGGTCTATAATTTTTATCATAGGTGTATTTTAAATGATAGAGACAGAATATCAACCAAAAATCCATAAAAAAACACATGATATAAATGTTAGAAATTGAGTTGCAGTTTAGTGATTAAAATAAGTATTTGATCTCCAAGCAAGACATGACTTAGTACTTTGTACTTGCCAACAAGGGCTTCTCCACTGAAGTAAGACATTTCTTGTAGTTGGTTAGCAGGTTTGCACACATTTCAGGAGGGATTTTGGTCCACTCTTTACAGATCTTCTCTAAATCCTTAAGTTTTCTTGGCTGTCACTTGGTAACTCGAAGTTTCAGCTCCCTCCATAAATTTTCTATAAGATTAAGGTCTGGAGACTGGCTAGGCCACTCCGTGACCTTAATGTGTTTCTTCTTGAGCCACTCCTTTGTTGCCTTGGAGATATGATTTGGGCCATTGTCATGCTGGAAGACCCATTCACGACTCATCTTCAGTGTTCTCATCCAAGATTTTATAATAATGGGCCCGTCCATTGGCCCCTCAATGTGGCAAAGTCAGGCTGTACCTTTAGCAGAGAAACAACCCCAAAGCATAACGTTTCCACCTCTGTGCTTTACTGTATGGATGGTGTTCTTAGGGCCAGAGTCAGCATTTTTCTTCCTCCAAATACAGCAAGTCGAGTTAATGCCAAAGAGCTTAATTTTGGTCTCATCTGACCACAGAACCTTCTCCCAATCTTTCTCTGAATCATTTAAATGTTCATTGGTAAACTTCAGACAGGCTTGAGGAGGACCTTGCAAGCTCTAGGATTTCAATCCATGGCGGCGTATTGCGTTACCAATGGCTTGTTTGGTGACTGTGGTCCCAATTGCCGTGAGATCATTCACAAGCTCCTCCTGTGTAGTTCTGGGCTGATCCCTCACTTTTCCCATGATCATCCTTACTCCATGAGGCAAAATCTTGTATGGAGCTCCAGACTGAGGGCGATTGATGGCTATTTTGTCTTTCTTCCATTTGCGAATAATCGCTCCAACAGTTGTCTCCTTCTCACCAAGCTTCTTGCTGATGGTCTTGTAGCCCATTCCAGCATTGTGCAGGTCTACAATCTTGTCTCTGATGTCCTTTGACAGCTCTTTGATTTTGCCCATGATGGTGAGGTTCGAATGGAAGAAAAAGATTCTGTGGACAGGTGTCTTGTATACACATAACAAGCTGTAGTTAGGACCACCTTCTTAAATTGACAGGACTAATCTGTGTACCACATGAGCACATACTCTAGCCAGTCTGTGGGAGCCAGAATTATTGTTGGTTGGCAAAAGATCAAATATTAACTTTACTCACTGAACTGCAACTCAATTTATAACATTAGTATCATGTGTTATTTTCAGTTTATAGTCTGTTTCTACAATTTAAAATACACATATGATAACAATTATAGACCCTTCATTTCTTTTTAAGTCGGTTAACTTACAAAATCTGCAGAAGATCAAATAATTATTTTTCCCACTGTATGGTAGACTCATGAGCAGGGATGTTTGCCAGTTCCATTAATGTCTTCAAGCCTTTAGTTGTTACTCGTGGTTCTTCCTTACCATGTTAAGGATTCTGCATTGTGCCTTTCACCTTTTCTGGGAGCCCACTTTTAGGAAGAGTAGCCACAGTACTAAACTGTCTCCATTACGGACGATTTGTCCAACTGTTGCTTGATGGATGCCTAAATACTTTGAGATTGCCTTGTATCCTTTTCCAGCCTAATGCAGCTCAATTACTCTTGATTTTATGTCTTCAGGGAGCTACTTTTTGCGAGGCATGGTTCACAGCAGGTGATGCTTCCTATGAACAGCAGCCTTACAATGTTTGAGTGTCTTTTTATCAAAGTAGCTCTAAAACACACCTCCAGACTTATTTCTTTATTTGGGCTCCATGTATGCAAACTACTGACTCCAATTAGCTTTCGTTAAAAATAATTAGACTATGGGTTCACTTACCTTTTCCTCCATAATGTTTATCTATTGTTGTGACTTAGATGAAGATCAGATCATATTTTATGGCAAGTTACTGCAGGGATCACATACTTTTTCTTGCCACTGTATATGCTGCAATTTAGTGTGCAAGACAAAGGGAAACTCTATGGCAGTGCTGGTGAACCTTGGCAACCCAGATGTTTTGGAACTACATTTCCCATGATGCTCATCTACACTGCAGAGTTCATGAGCATCTTGGGAAATGTAGTTCCAAAACATCTGGGTTGCCAAGATTCGCCATCACTGCTCTATGGGCTCATTTACAACTATAAATGTGCATTACCATGTGAGCTGCATGCACACAGAAAAGAATATATGTAGCCTAAAAGTCATTTACAAAAATTGAGCTGAATTACATCTGGTCATGGAATTATCTGGTATATAGCTCTCTCACATTTACGCAACACTCTATTGGATCTTTCGAATGAGTTCCCCGCTTCAGTATATAACCAAGACACACTTCTAGTCTGCTAAGATAGTTATTGCATGGCATTTGGCTGTCTGTTGTTTATACTCAAGAATCTAAAACTTTATTGGTTAACTTTTAAAAATCTAGTAAAGCCCCACAGAAAGAGAACATTTGAGCTGAAAGTGTCCTGCAATAGAATAGCACTTATACTCACCTCTCAGATGGTCCAAAGGACCTACCTTTCCTCCATTCTAGCTCTGCAGGATCTTTCAGTCTCTTCAGCATTTGTCAATTCTTGGAGTGTCAAACACCTGGCCTCCTTCCCCCCAAATTCCATTTCACCTTGGATACCAAAGCAAATCGAGAATGGAACCACAGCAGGCACCCAGATGTGTCAAATGCTGAAATGCCAAAGTTGCTGCACTTAACAAAAACAAGGTTGAAGACAGAAGCCACTCGAGAGGTGAGTATAAGTTATTTTTTTTTTTGTTTTATTTACACAGACCGGTTGCTTTAAGCTTCCGGCATGAAAGATAGGCACCTCATCGAGCACACAATAGCCTTTATACAGCTTACCCAGGAAGATCAAGCATTAACCTCTTTGCTTTGGCCAACTGTCTTCTGCACCTCCTTATTTGTCTCTTTAAATATATAGATGGCCTTAGAGACAAATCATAAGTAATCAGGGGTATATCTTCCAGAGGTAAATGTAAGATTTTAAGAAATTAGCTCATTGGGTTTTAAGGGCTCTCAAGAAAAGACCCAAAGTTGACCACACACTGGGGTTGATTTACTAAAACTGGTTTATGCAAAATCTGGTGCAGCTCTGCATGGGAGCTAATCAGCTTCCAGGTTTTTTTCTTTTTTGTCAAAGCATAATTGCACAAGCTCAAGTAAAGCTGGATACGCATTATACAATTTTCTGTAGATTTTTTCCTTCAGATTTACCAAAACCATATAATAAGAGGTTAAACCTTAAGAGTTTCAATTTGTATGCAATCAGGCAGGCCCTTGCACTACTTGGGAAAAAACAGTGGCATGACACCAATGACCCTTGCATTTGTCTGAAAAGGGTGAATTCTTCCCACTGACCCCCTATGAATTGTTAGCGGGGGTTCCCCAAGACCTAAGAATTATTTCAAGGGTTCCTCTGGGGTAAGAAAGTTGAGAAAGGCTATGTTGGAGCAACAACATTTACATACAACTTTGCAAGCAACAATCTGTTCAGCTTATATCCAATCTGGTAGAACCTCACAATTCCCAGTTGTTGGCAAGCATTAGGGATGACCTTGAGCATCCTCCAAATTTGCACTCTGATTTTTCTACTCCAATGAGCTGCGGGCTGGGTCATTCCGAAACTGCCGCTTTGTTTATGTGAGCTGTGAGGTGGGGGATGACCTGGTCTGCAGTTTATTGGAGTAAAATAAAAGATTGCGAGTTCAGAGGTTGCCCAGGTCTATCTCCAGTAAGCATTGCTGGTCTGACATGCAACAAAATGAAATGTGACTGTAGAATAAGGAACTGTTTAACTGGTTCCCGACCAGCCACCGCAGTTTTACTGCGGCAGGTTGGCTCCCCTGGGCGAGCCGTCATAGCTGTACGTCAGCCATTTGAAGAGCACTAGGGGGCACACGCGCGCAGGTGGCATGACGACAAAGCCGATGCATGTGCCTGGCGGTCGTGGTATCCTCCGGGCACCCGCGATTGCTCCTGAGAGAGACAGACAGATCTCCGTTATGTCAGGGGTGAAGAGACTAATCAGTTGTTCCTAATGCTTCGGAACAACACTCGGTCTCCTCCCCCAGGCAGTCCCATTCCCCCCCAGTTAGAATAACTCCCTAGGTAACACATTTAACCCCTTGATCGCCCCCTAGTGTTAACCCCTTCCCTGCCAATGACATTTATATAGTAATCAGTGTTTTTTTAGCTCCGATTATTATATAAATGTCAATGATCCCAAAAAAGTGTCAAAAGTGTCCGATCTGTCTGCCGCAATCCTGGATTAAAAATTGCAGATCGCCACCATTACTAGTAAAAAAAAAATTCTAATAAAAATGTCATAAATATATCCCTTATTTTTTAGACCAAAAATATGTAGAAGAATACATATTGGCCTAAACTGATGAAGACATTTTTTTATTGGATATTTATTATAGCAAAAAAGTAAAAAATTGTTTGTTTTTTTTTCAAAATTGTTGCTTTTTTTTTGGTTTATAGCGCAAAAATTAAAAACCGCTGAGGTGATCAAATACCACCGAGAAGAAAGCTCTATTTGTGGGGAAAAAAAAAGGACATCAATTTTGTTTGGGTACAGCGTCGCTTTAATTATCAGTTAAAGCGACGCAGTGCTGTATCGCAAAAAATGGCCTGGTCCTTAAGGGGGCAAATCCTTCCGGGGCTTAATTGGTTAAATCATTCAGTAACTATAACCAAATACAAGCATTCTGCCCGAACTCAATGCAGTGTAAGAATTCTAATATGGGGAATATGTGTGAGCTAATCTTTTTTTCTACCCCTTGTTTAAACCCCCTCAGGAGGAGCAGAGATACAGGTCATAGTTCCACATCCACCTGTTAAGAGACAAGGGAAACCATGTGAGGAGCATTTTTGTTTTCTTTTGCATGAAGATTATTTTACCAAGAGGGCATGTTACATGGCCGGTTTAGGTGTGGGGAAAACACGACAGAGGCTTTAAAAAGCATTCCTAACGATTTTCCTTTGTCATTTCTAGATACAAGGTACAAATCTACTTATCCGTTTTTAGAAATAATTTTTAAAGTGCTCCAAAAAAAAAAAAAAAAAAAAAAAAAAAAAGAAAAAAGAAAAGAGACCTGCTGGTGTTAAAATACTTTCCCTTAGCAAATACTTATTTGACTCCCGCAGTGTCTCTGTGAAAGAGCCATCCTAGTGACCAGCTACTACTGTTGTAGGCGTACAGGAGCTAATGGCATGCCTGCATGGCAGGGCGACGGGGGAACACCGAATGCTGCATGCAAGCTTCTGTAAGCTTTTGTAAAGCGGTGATTGTACTGCAACACTTGAGAACAATGCTCTTGTGCCAAGCCGGGAAATGGATTCTATTAAAAGCACAATCGGCTTTTATGGCACACTTATGTTCAGCTCCTTTGTAGACCTTTTTGGGTTTTGAAACAAAAACAGATTGATGTGAAATGATAAAGTCTGTTCCATAGCGGAGTGTCCTAACTTTTTTTTTTTTTTAAATAAGGTACAGCTTTATACCAGTGATCGTTCAACAAGTAGCCCCCAGAGGCCCCCTTGCTTAAGTACATTGT
This sequence comes from Aquarana catesbeiana, assembly GCF_042186555.1. Taxonomy (NCBI): domain Eukaryota; kingdom Metazoa; phylum Chordata; class Amphibia; order Anura; family Ranidae; genus Aquarana; species Aquarana catesbeiana. The sequence continues at coordinate 43,751,265 of NC_133331.1, forward strand.
TGTGTATGAATCTCTTTTGGTACACAAACCATTTAAAGGTTTTAAGTTGACTTTACTATGACAAGAGACAGTACGGCCTGTGGGACACATTTCACTGCTGAGAATCACAGCTGGCCATAGATGTGGGAATTGTGATAAGGCAATCAAACTTTTGATTCCATTGATTGTCAAAATCACAAGGACATGAAACATAAAATGGTGGCCTTGATCGACTGCAAGGAAATGGGATCGATATTGCCCTACGGTAAAAAATCTGATTGCTTTTGGTGAAATTGCTGCAGTTTTCCCTGTTTTGATTGCATTTGAAAGTGAAACGTTAAAAAAACGGTATTGAAGATGTCAATTTATTCTTTTTTTCTACAGAACTCTGAAGGTTGATGCTTAGTTTCTGATGATTACTTGCAATCATGTTTGTAATTCCTGCTGGGACAGAATATATTCATACACACACATACATTATACAGGATTTATATAGCGCCAACAGTTTACGCAGCACTTTACAGTGTAGAGAGGGGACAGTACAATTACAATAGAGTTCAATACAGGAGGAATAGGAGGGCCCTGCTCATGGAGCTTACAATCTAAAGAGAGGGGGAGGTGGTACAAAAGGTAATAGCTGTGGTGAATGATCTGATGGAGATGCAAACACAAAAAAAAAAAAAACTGCACTGCTCTGACTCTGAGAACCTCCAATATGGTAGATCACTGGTACCTCCACTTCAGGTTCAGACGACCTCCTGGGCGATAAAATCCCTCCTAGGGTTCTCACCCGATGGCTGGAAAATCTATATATTTTTTTTTAAGTTATAGAATTTGGTTCTATGAAATTGCAACATTTTTTCTCTTTTTTTTAATGTATATTGTGTTGGTGTATCACCATATATATCTTTGTATGACAAGTTTCCATTCCTAGAGAGACACTTTAAAGCGGTAGTTCTCATTTACTGCCAATTATACAAACTAACGAACGGGAGTGGTCACAGTCACTTTGTTTTATACATATATATGTGTTGTTCATGTTAGTAACTATGCTGTGAACAAGGCTACTCGCCGAAACATGACAGCAGTTACCTTGTAATTTGATTTTATCAGAATAAAGAATATGGATGGATATCAGAGTGCCAGTACTTCCAATTGATCTTCATTCGATCTGATGGAGGCAACTTGAATACAGTTCTTAGGTGAAGGTGGGGTTTCCTGAATAAGGCTGGATTCACACCTATGCATTTTTAGTGCTTTTTGCATTTTGCAGATTTCCACTACAGTCCATTTAACATGGTTTCCTATAGGACACGTTCTGTAGTGCAAATCTGCAAAAAGCACTAAAAATGCATAGGTGTGAATCCAGCCTAAGTGAGTTTTCAGGGATTGCCTAAAGGCGGACAGGTTAGGGGCTGACCAGACATACTGGGGCAGGGAATTCAAGGGGATGGGAGAGACTCTGGAGGAGATAAGGGAGCAGGAGGTCTTGGGAGGAGTGGAGAGGATGAGATCTGCAGATGAGGTTGGTGATTTAGCTGGGGGTGAGGTTGTGGATGGCCTTGTATGTTGTGGTTAGCATTTAAAATTTTATATAGCTCGGTAGGGGAAGCCAGTGGGGGGCAGCAGTCAGGGATCGGTTAGTAAAGGTGTATTAGTCTAGCAACAGCATTCATAACATACATGCTCACGAGCAGGGCCCGCCTAACCCTCTGGTCTTACATTGGATTGTGAATGTACGGTTTAATCTTATATTGTAAAATGCAGCACACACTGTCAGTGCTATATACAGGGGGTCCCCTAGTTACAAACAGCCGACTTACAAACGACTTCTACTTACAAACGGAGGGAAGAAACAGGAAGTGAGAGGAAATCTACCCCTAGGAAGGGAAATTCACTCCTGTAAGAGTTATTATGGGAAAAAGGTGTCTCCACTGATGCTTTATCACCAATCCTTGTTTCCACAACCACCCAAAATTTTCAAAATACAATGGTCATTGGGACAAAAAGTGAGGTGAAATCTTCTGAATGGGGACATGGACAGCAAAACAAATGTTACAGGGGTGCTAACACTTCCCTATGTTATCCAAAAAGCTTAAAAAGATTTTTTGGCGGAGCTACACTTAAAAAATGTACCTGTTCCAAATTACAAACAAATTCAACTTAAGAACAAACCTACAGACCCTATCTTGTTTGTAACCCGGGGACCGCCTGTAGGTATGTGTGTAATAAATGTACTGTATATATTATTGCACAACTGTGGAATTCCTTTTAAGTGGAGGGACTCAACCCCAACAGAAAGCACACAATTAAAGTGGAGTTCCACCCAAAAAAAAAAAAAAAAAATTTCATTAATGTGCCTGTTGCTAGGGGGTCCCTCGAAATCTGCCTCCTTAAGCGCCTGGGCTCCTGACGTCACTTCCCTCGGCGCAGGAAGGGAGATCACCCCCCCCCCCCTCCCTCTAGGCAATCATTTGGGACTCGTGATGATGTGCGGCCCGGCTGCACCCACAGTTAAAATGCCGGCGCCGCTGAGCAGAGGGGGAGAAGAGTGGGGCTTCGTTCCCCCACATCGCTGGACCCTGGGACAGGAAAGTGTCCGAATATTAAAAGTCAGCAGCTGAAGTATTTGTAGCTGCTGACTTTTAATTTTTTTTTTAAGCCGCTTTAAATTGGAGATGAAATAGAGAGAATATATATATATTTTATTTTTATTTATTTCAGGTACTTATATAGTGCCATCAATTTACGCAGCACTTTACATAATATACATTGTACATTCATATCAGTCCCTACCCTTAAGGAGCTTACAATCTAAGGTCCCTAACTCACATTCATACATATTAGGGACAATTTAGACTGGATCCAATTAAATTACCAGCATGTCTTTGGAGTGTGGGAGGAAACCGGAGTACCCGGAGGAAACCCACGCAGGCACAGGGAGAACATGCAAATTCCAGGCAGGTAGTGTCGTGGTTGGGATTCGAACCAGCGACCCTTCTTACTGCTATATAGATAGATGGATAGAGATATATCTATATATCTCTATCTATCTATAGATAGATATAATATATATATCTATCTATCTATAGATATCTATCTATCTCTATATAGATATATATATATATCTATCTATAGATAGAGAGATACACATACACACATATATATATATATATATATAGTAAATAATATAATATAGTTTTTCGGATAGCTTTGTGACAAATGCACATACAGTATATAAATTAAACCAGTGATTTTCCCATCATCTCATTTTCACAAATAATCTCTTTTTAGTGTGAAAATAATTTGAGTCGGTTTTGGTAATGTGAAGCGATGACCTCTCTGCAATAAGAAATCTCAGCAGTAAATACAAGTAATAAACAAATCTAACAGCTCTAATTAGTATAAACGAGTCAAAACACATCCTCATTGATTGCATTATTCTTCTAATTAACAGACAGATAATTAAAAAAAGAAAGGCCATGAACTCAGTTTTTAATAAATAAAATATTGCATCTTTATTTAACAAGCTATTCACATTTGCAGGTTGCAAAACATAATGGTACCAGTAACAGAGCATAATAAAAATGTGCTAACACTGCATGTAGGGTCACTGAACCTCATCAGCCAATAGCGTGTGTGCTTTTGTTATCTCTTACAGGAAACAAAAACAGTCGACTGTTGATTGGTTGTTTTTGACAAGTTAATGGCTTCTACTCTTGCCAGTGGGGAACGCACACTGCCCTGAGGATTCAGTAAAGCTTGAGCAGTCCTGTCAGACAGTCAATGTGGCTGCCAATAAATCACAAGGCTTTTGAACACTACGTTTGGTAGAAACTGAATGCAGGGAGAAAATCGAAAAGCTCAGTAAATGGTTGGCCCAATAAGAAGTAAAGGCTTTAACCATGTCCTTCTAGGAATTCTCTATAAAATAACAACCATTGCACACAATGCTGTGCTGTACAATGGTGAGTCCTCCTGTTACAGTAGCAAAGCAGTAGAAATCCGCTCACCACAGCTAAGGGAATCTAACCCTCAATGTGGAAGTAATGCTACAACTAGCAAAGGACTGGTTCACATGGGCTTCAGCTTGTAGCAATGTGAGCAGCAAGCTTTGACGAAGAATTTGCAGAGCTTTCAGCAAGCTTTGTTGAAGCTTTTAAAGTACTGTTCAACTCCAGTTTGTATATGTTGAACACCGATCCTAATGGGATTACCGATTGTCACTTTAAACAAGCTGCTAGCAATCTTCAACAAGCTTTCCACAAGCTTCAAAGAGTGCTGAATCTGCTAGCAACTGGTTTAAAGTGGCAATCAGTATTCCCATTAGGCTGGGTTCACACACACATGCGAATTGGATGCAGGTTTCTCCGCATCCAATTCACATGACACGTGAGTGTGGCTGGCACTCAATGGAGCCGGTGTCCTGCCAAAATCTCCAACTTATCAAAAAGTCCAACCGCGTCATAGATGGCTGTATTGCCCATGCACGAGCACAAGAAGGGGTTTATTCTGCACGTCAGATTCTCACGTAAAAGGCATCAAATACACCAACTACTTCAGCCGCCGCAGTGCACCTGCGTGCCGTTCTTATCACAGACTAAAAGAATGTCATCAAATACTCCAACTGATATCACAGCAGTGCGCCTGCGCAGGAAGACTGAGATCCCCTGTCAGATCTTCTGACTGTAACAATGTGTGGTTACCTATGCGAGTGTAAACTTAGTTCTGCAAATACATTGTTCCGTACATTATCTTGACAGTTCATCATGTTAATTGCTTTACATATCGTATGATAAAAGCCCATTTTTTTCTTCACTCTCCATTATGTTCTGTGTTTTATGTTTAAAAGAGAAGGTCAGAAGATCTAACAAGGGATGTCAGTCTTCCTGCACTGGCGCACTGCTGCGATATCAGTTGGAGAATTTGATGGCGTTCTTTTAGTCTGTGGTACGAACGGCGTGCTGCGGCGCTGAGAGCAGTTAGTGTATTTTACGTGAGAATCTGGCCTGCAGAAGAAACCCCTTCTTGTGCTCGCGCATGGCCAATACAGCCGACTATGATGCGGTTGGACTTTTTGATAGGTTGGAGATTTTGGCAGAAAACCGGTTCCCACATGTCTGGGGCGGCTGCATTCTGGGTTGAAAAAGGGTCCTGTGCGTGTTTTGGGTCTGGTTCAGGTGTGAATTCAAGCAAAAATTCAGACCTGAACCGCACCTGAACTGATGAACAGACACGAACCGGACCCCAGGTACGAACCTGAGGCCGCATATATGTGAACCCGGCCTTGGGATCTGTGTTCAACATATACAAACTAAAGCCCAATGGCACTTTAAAAGCTTCAGCTTGCTGAAGGCTCTGGAAAATGCTTTTTGTCAAAGCTTGCTGTTGACACTGCTCTTATACAAACTGAAGCCCATGTGAAAACAGGCCATAGTCTGTCCATTGTGGAATTTTTCTGCTAAGCGTTCTCTTATTTGGAATTTTTCTTTATTAAAAAGAAAGAAAAAAAAATTCTAAGGGGACAGACTCAATGGATCACTTGGTCTTCTCTTGTGGTTACTCTTCTAGGTTTCATGACATTTGTCTAACATCTTACATGCAAACCCTGTCTTTTTTTCATAGAAAAAGTGTCTACAATATGAGGTGCTTCTGGATGGCGATATGCCCTAAATACAGGTGTGAGAATACCCAGTTGTACCCAAAATCTATATCAAACAATATGTTTGACTGTACAGAGGCTACTTTCCAAAAACAATGCATCCAAAAAATGGGGGAAAAAAAGGAAATAAATAAGAAACATTGGTTAAAACATCTTCCAGCATGGTGTTAAATGCCTGCATTAGGTCTGTCGCCATTTAATTGGCACCCACACACAGCTGATTTGGCCAGAGTGCGCTGATACCCATATCAAGCAGAACGATATGATCACTGGTTAAAGTTTAGAGATCTTCTATAGATCTGGTTGCAGCATGCCTTCTCTTGTTCCTGTAGGGCAGGGGTGTCAAACCAGCAGCCCCCCAGCTGTTGAGGAACTTCAAGTCCCATGAGGCATTGCAAGGCTGGCATTTACAAGCAGGACTCCCAAAAACAGAGGCATAATTGGACTTGTAGTTCTGCAAAAGCTGGAGGGCTGCCAGTTTGACATCCCTGCTGTAGAATGCACCGATCTGTGTGTTGCATCCAGAAGCAGACAGGCAGCAGTTTAGGCTCAGAAACCCTGTGGAAGGTCCTAATACCCATCTTCCAGAAGTCCCCCACTCAGGACTTTAATGCTGAAGTTTAGTTAAATATAAATCAGCACCGGGTATTAGACCTCTATTCTGACACTCATATTCCCCCATGTTATTAGCACTCTACCCTGGCTATCATATGTTCTCCCTGGCATTAGACTTTTATCCTGCCTCTCATATACATCCACATTACTAATTACTAGACCTTTATACTAGCTCTCATATCCCCCCTCTAGGTTTTAGGACCTCTATCCCCCATGTTGTGAGACCTGGCTCCACCAACAATGACATCACACATCACCTGACTGAAGATCCCTCGGAGAAGGTAAAGGGGATTAGAGGACAGAGGTAATATAACAGTTCTGTGCTGTCAAAGCGTAGTTTGCCACACCTCTTCAGAAGCTTACAAAGTGCAAACAAAAATATGGATTATATACAGTAGTCTCTATATTATACAAAAGGCAAAGTTAATATAAAAATAGAGGTAGTGCCTTTAAACCAAAGCGGAAGAGGAGGTGTAAAAAAAAAAAAAAAGACAGTATGCAGTCGTGCATAAATCATCCTAGATTCCATCGTGGCAGCGGCAGGGTTATGCCTGCAGGAAGTGGCGAGGGGGGCAAATTACAATTCTTCTGCAGACACAGGTCTACATTCTGCAAAAAGCACAACGTTGGCTCTCTTCTGACAGAGACGTCCTTGAACTACTTTCCCTAGCATCAGGTGGTTTGCACGCCACATTTTCTATTTAATGACAGATGGATCCTAGCAGCAAGTGGAACAAAGCAGCAATCGCAGGTTTAACAAGGCACAACATCCGCTTTGTATCCCAAACACCATCGTGTGTCACTGCATGACAGTCTCATTTGCCTGGCTCTTAGGGGTGAGCTGATCCAGTAAATTTATGAGCACGCTCAGTCTCTCGGACAGTGTGGAAATCTTGCTGGCTGAAGCCCGCAGCAGGTTGGAATAGACTTGCTTGTAGGTTTTCAGAGAGCTTTCTTCTTCTGTGCTGTTACTGGAGGAGAGAAATCAGCCAAGCTCAGACACTAAGTACAACATAATCTCTGTCAACCCAGACATTACCCGTGTTTTATCTGCACACTTACTGCAGGAAAATACCACGCTCTCACATTCTGACTGTAAACGCTGGAGATAAAGACTTGCATTTTCAAAATTTCACAAAGTAAGACAATTAACATGCACCTGTTGCCTTGAAAAAAAAATAAAAATATATAATTAAAATAAAGGCGCTGCTTTGAAAAAAATAGACCGTGTAGGAAGGCACCGTCCTTGCTTTTTAACTTGTTTCTTGATTAAATAGCCAAAATATAAAAATGATTTAAGAAAGGATGATTTTGAATTAAACGCAATTCTGTCACACAATTTAAATTTCCAATAAAAAAAAAAAAAAGAGAGTAAAGTAAATACCCACGTCTGCCACGGTAATGCAGAGCAATCAACCCCTGGAGTCTCCTCAGAAAGGGAGGCTCTCCATCCTCTGCTGTGCTTAGGGCCATGGATAAGAGGGTACCACCGGTCCTCTTGTACTGGGCATAGGCAGCAGGGTGAATGATATCTGGGAAGGGAGGGTGAATGTTATCTGGGAAGGGAAGGGAGGGTGAATGTTATCTGGGAAGGGAAGGGAGGGTGAATGTTATCTGGGAAGGGAAGGGAGGGTGAATTACATCCGGGAAGGGAGGGTGAATTACATCCGGGAAGGGAGGGTGAATTACATCCGGGAAGGGAGGGTGAATTACATCCGGGAAGGGAGGGTGAATTACATCCTGGAAGGGAGGGTAAATTACATCCGGGAAGGGAGGGTAAATTACATCCGGGAAGGGAGGGTAAATTACATCCGGGAAGGGAGGGTAAATTACATCCGGGAAGGGAGGGTAAATTACATCCGGGAAGGGAGGGTAAATTACATCCGGGAAGGGAGGGTAAATTACATCCGGGAAGGGAGGGTAAATTACATCCGGGAAGGGAGGGTAAATTACATCCGGGAAGGGAGGGTAAATTACATCCGGGAAGGGAGGGTAAATTACATCCGGGAAGGGAGGGTAAATTACATCCGGGAAGGGAGGGTAAATTACATCCGGGAAGGGAGGGTAAATTACATCCGGGAAGGGAGGGTAAATTACATCCGGGAAGGGAGGGTAAATTACATCCGGGAAGGGAGGGTGAATTACATCCGGGAAGGGAGGGTGAATTACATCCGGGAAGGGAGGGTGAATTACATCCGGGAAGGGAGGGTGAATTACATCCGGGAAGGGAGGGTGAATTACATCCGGGAAGGGAGGGTAAATTACATCCGGGAAGGGAGGGTAAATTATATCCGGGAAGAGAGGGTAAATTATATCCGGGAAGAGAGGGTAAATTATATCCGGGAAGAGAGGGTGAATTATATCCGGGAAGGGAGGGTGAATTATATCCGGGAAGGGAGAGTGAATTATATCTGGGAAGGGAAGGTGAATTATATCCGGGAAGGGAGGGTGAATTATATCCAGGAAGGGAGGGTGAATTATATCCAGGAAGGGAGGGTGAATTATATCCAGGAAGGGAGGGTGAATTATATCCAGGAAGGGAGGGTGAATTATATCCGGGAAGGAAAGGTGAATTATATCTGGGAAGGGAGGGTAATCTATATCTGGGAAGGGAGGGTAATCTATATCTGGGAAGGGAGGGTAATCTATATCTGGGAAGGGAGGGTGAATTATATCTGGGAAGGGAGGGTGAAAGCCGGCTTCTTCTCCTCTCCCTCCCACCGGCGTTCAGCTGCTGTAGAGAGCCATTTTATTAATTGAAATACTTTTGGAAAAGTTGAACTTTGCTGGCATTCCAGAATCCCCATTTTGATCTTTAAAGATGCAAAATTGATCGAATAAATATCTGAACACCACTTCTAAGAAAGCGGTCGGGCTTTGTACATTATAGACCATAAAAAAATAACGCACGCTATACATGTGCATCACTATCATTGGAAAAGGAATGCAGAGGAAACCAGCTGTAGAGATGTTCCAAGGTGCTAAATAAATAAGAGCTGCACCCATCACATCTAACTCTTCCACAGGATAATCTGCCACTACTGCCATAGTAACATACAGCATTGGATGAGGCCAAGAACTAAAAACCGGCCTTATAACATGACCCCTTCCAAAATACAACCAAGAACAGCCTTCTTTGCAGTATTATGCACCTTAAAAATGCAATGAAACCCAAATGCAGAACCTGCTGCTTCAGGCAGACGGCGTCCATCTAGGCGAGTCTACAGAGAAGTTGTACTGTATCCATCGCACAGCTTACCGGCTTGCCCACATTTCATGCAGGGTGCTGTAATGAATTGGTGGATAATGCTACCATGCAGTCATAGGAAAAATAAGGATCTTCACCAGCACACCTCGGTATAGTGATAATCTTGTTCTCTATTCACATAAAGAAACAGGCATCACGAGTCGTTGCTTCGGGACTCGCAGGATCCCCCATCACTCTGCTGAGATGTGCTGTTGATGATCGTTATTTGCCTATTCATCCAGTGAGTAACATCAGCGCCTTCATCAGCAGGAGAGATCACTGGTCAGATTGTAAATGAGCTATGTGCTTGTTGCTTTATACAATGTCCTGTAGAGCGGGAGAAAGATCCCCCCGCTGCTGTTGTTGATAAATTCCCCCAACCCCTCCCTTGACAAACCTCCACCTAGTTTAAATTTACAGTCAGGTCTAAGCATAAAACTAACATGACACTGCAGTCACGTAGGTAGCTGATACAGTGTATAAAGAGATAAAGGCGAGCAGGTTTCCTCATATTACATCGGATAAAGCGTTAAGCTGATGAAATATCATGACACTGGAGAGCAGAAACAATTACCAGTTGTGGACAATCACACTAAACAAGCATCTATTTAGAATGCAAGCCTGGATGTCTGCGGAATATGCCGTGTCTCTAGTGCCATCTTGTGGGAACTTTCCACAGTACACTGGCTCTCCATGTGAATCATCTGTACCTATAAGCTATCTAGGATTTCTATTTTCTTCTCATAAAACATAAATCAAAAAAACACAGTGGGTTAGATGAATGCATGGCACATTTGTATAAAGTGACCATACATGGTCAGGCTAAAGTGTAACAAGGATTTCAAGGTAATGAACATATATTAGCGATACTGGAGTAATGGAACCCTTTCCACTGTCCTAATGTCATTTCCAAAAGGATTAATGTTTGCCTTGATGGTGTAAAACTTGGGTGTCTCTCCCACTTTATGATGCCTGGAAATTATGTCCAGGGATGTAGACATTCAAAATCCTCCAAATATTAGACTACGCACAAAAGTCAATGAACGGTCACATTATTCTTTATAAAAAGGATTTTATTAGTGAAAATCCACAAAACTGGTCCTAGTCTTAAAGTGTTACTAAACCCACGACAGTAAATTACGTCTGTATATGCAGTAAAGCATGCTGGTTATACTCGCTGTGAAACCTAAGGGGTTAATCCTCTGCTTTGTGTAAAAAGGCTGTTTGATCCTGTCTTCTCTGATCTTCCCGTATTTTACTGTCCCCAATCCATCTGCTGATAGAACAGAGCCTTGGAGGCACTCTGCACATGCTCAGTTTGGTGTGTATTGCTAAAGACAATCAGCACTGTCCAGACAGATAGTCAGGGGTCGTGCAGCCTCATAAGCTTTAACCACTCGTCTTCATGTTATGTAATTTTATTTTTTTAATATAGAATATTTTCTTTTTCTTGATTATTTAGTATATTACCTAATTGTTCCTTGTCATGTTGTGTTTATTATAATTATAATTTTCTTAATATAGAATATTTTCTTTTTCTTGATTATTTAGTATATTACCTAATTGTTCCTTGTCATGTTGTGTTTATTATAACATTGCATATATTACTACTGTTTGCTGCTAGCGCCTCATGTTTTCTTTGAAGTTTAATATTCCATATTTCTTAAAAAACAAAATGAAAAATGAATAAAAAAAAAAACCTTCCTCCTACAAACTTTAACCAGTGCTTTTTTTCTTACACTGATAGAAGACTGTTATATACTGATGAGAAAAGTTATTTAGCAGTTTATATTTGCTAAAATTGCATTTCTGTGTACTGAATAAGACCAGATTATAGTGCATCCGGAATGTATTCGCTTTTCCCACATTTTGTTATGTTACAGCCTTATTCCAAAATGGATTAAATTCATTATTTACCTCAAAATTCTACAAACAATACTCCATAATGACAACGTGAAAGAAGTTTGTTTGAAATCTTTGCAAATTCCATAAAAAAAAAACCCAAAAAATCCCATGTATATAAGTATTCACAGCCTTTGCTCAATATGTTGTTGAAGCACCTTTGGCACCAATTACAGCCTTATGTCTTTTTTGAGTATGATGCTACAAGCTTGGCACACCTATTTTTGGGCAGTTTCTCCCATTCTTCTTTGCAGGACTTCTCAAGCTCCATCAGGTTTAGATAGGGATCGTTGGTGCACAGCTATTGTCAGATCTCTCCAGAGATGTTCAATTGGGTTCAAGTCTGGGCTCTGGCTGGGCCACTCAAGGACATTCAATTTGTCCCATAGCCACTCCTTTGTTACCTTGGCTGTGTACTTAGGGATGTTGTCCTGTTGGAAGATGAACCTTTGCCCCAGTCTGGATCAGGTTTTCATTAAGGAAGTCTCTGTACATTGCTGCATTCAACTCGATCCTGACTAGTCTCCCAGTTCCTGCCGCTGAAAAACATACTACAGCATGATGCTGCCACCACCATGCTTCACTGTAGGGATGGTATTGGCCAGGTGATGAGCGGTGCCTGGTTTCCTCCAGACATGACGCTTGCCATTCAGGCCAAAGAGTTCAATCTTTGTTTCATCAGACCAGAGAATTTGGTTTCTCATGGTCTGAGAGCCCTTCAGGTTCCTTTTGGCAAACTCCAGATGGGCTGTCATGTGCGTTTTACTGAGAAGTGGCTTCTGTCTGGCCACTCTACCATACAGGCCTGATTGGTGGAGTGCTGCAGAGATGGTTGTTCTTGTGGAAGGTTCTCCTCCATCCACAGAGGAGCTAGCTGGACCAAGGACCAAGCTGGAGCTCTGTCAGGGTGACCATCGGGTTCTTGGTCACCTCCCTGACTAAGGCCCTTCTCCCCCAATCACTCAGCTCTAGGAAGAGTCCTGGTGGTTCCAAACGTCTTTCATTTATGGATGATGGAAGCCACGGCAAGTTTTTTTGTACCCTTCCCCATATCTGTGCTTCGATACAATCCTGTCTTGGAGGTCTTCAGACAATTCCTTGGACTTCATGGCTTGGTTTGTACTCTGACATGCAAGGTTAACTGCGGGACTTTATATAGACAGGTGTGTGCCTTTCCAAATCATGTCCAATCAACTGACTTTACCACAGGTGGACTCCAATCAAGTTGTAAAAACATCTCAAGGATGATCAGTGGAAACAGGAGGAACCTGAGCTCAATTTTGAGTGTCATGGCAAAGGCTGTGAATACTTATGTACAAATGTGATTTTTTTTTTTTAATAAATTTACAAAGATTTCAAACAAACTTCTTTCACGTTGTCATTATGGGGAATTGTTTGTAGAATTTTGAGGAAAATATTGCATTGAATCCGTTTTGGAATAAGGCTGTAACCTAACAAAATGTTGAAAAACTGAAGCGCTGTTAATACTTTCCAGATGCACTGTATAGTGAATGCAGGGTCCTGGGTTTGTTATCTATGAATCTTGCTTTAAAAAGCAGTTGTATTGCCCGCTTGGTGATTTCTACCTACAGGTAAATCTATAAGGCTTACCTGTAGGTAAAAAGAAAATCTCCTAAACCTTGCAGGTTTAGGAGATATTGACCCTGCACGCAGCTGCTGACGTCAGCGGCGCATGAGCTCTGCAGGTTCGGCGAATCCTGCTGTAACTTCCCGGAACAAAGGGCTTCCACACACGTGTGGGCGTGGCGTCATCTCAGCTCTGGCCACTCATAGCACCGGACCCAGCGATCCCGGAAGAAACACCGGGGGAGCAGGTCTGCTCCCTCATCGGTGACCGGGCGCGCTGCGGTAGCTTCGTTCTAAGGTAATCATTTCATACTTGCGATGCATACTAGCACATTATGCTATTTTTTTTTTTTTCAGCGGTTTGCTACCACTTTAAAAAATGGGTCCGATTTGTAGAAGATTGTTTGGTGTACAGACAGAAAAGGGGCACAAATCCTGCTTATGAAAATATGTACTTTCACCCTAAATTATGCTGACTTGGTATATATATAGAAGTTATATACAAGCAGGCTCTTTATTGAAGAATAGACATGCTATGTCTCCTCTGTAATAAAACAAATGTACCTGCCTGTTTGAAATGTACATGGGGATGTGCATGCTCAGCTCAGTGTACATTCTTGGCACACCTTGGTGCCGGAATAACTGAACTCCAGGTGGTTGAAGATCCCAAATCTGAAAGGAGGCCGGGTGTAGAGGTCAGCAACAGTGAGGAAGGGAGGGGTTGTGAGATTAGTCCTGCTTTAAATGTTGCGCCACACTTCCTACGCATCTGCAAAGTTACAGGGCCACTTGAAGTGGAAATAACCCAAACACTATTGAAGCTACCAAGGTTTCAGAAATGCTGGCACCACACATACCTGTATCAAACCTCAAATTGTTTTCAGTTTACCTGTGGAAGTCCCTGGATTCCAGAATGAGGTTGTAACACAGAACCTCCTTCCCCCCACAGCATTTTAAAGTCCAATGCCAATATCTCAGTGACTAGCAGAAACTCTGCCATTGGACAACTGCATGTTAAATGTGGGCATAGCACTGACTGTCAAAAGTCAGAGTCCTGTGTACAAGCATGGACCTGGAACGCAAAGGGCTACACAAGCACATAGAAACTGGTATGAAGATCGACAAGTACATGCAGGCACCAAAATAAGCATGTACTTCAGCAGCATAGATAGATTTGCTGATGTTTTATGTTCACGCTTACATTCAGATCCAAAAACACAGCAACTGTCACTTATCAGTGCAGGCCTGATGGAGAAAAAGGCAATTCGTAAAATTTAAAGCGGTTGTTAGTTACCCTAAAAAGAAAAAAAAAAATGGATCCTGTTCCTTTAAAGCATGTTATACAGCAGTGTGCTTGCGCTGTGTAATTTGGCCCTCTCCATCACCTGAAATACCTGGCTGATCTTGCCTGGGTCTGCCCTCCCCCTGTAAACTGACCGCGGTTTATCTATGTTGACCACCGGACGTAGGAAACCGTGGCAAAATTGCACCGGCTGCCAAAACGTATCACTATCCTGAATGTGATTCTCCCGCATTTGGAGAGGGAGGTTGAACCTCCCCCTAACCGTAGCAGCTTCTAAACTCTTGGAAAAGCCTGGACATGTACATGGACACATAGGCTTTTATGGAGTTGCGTTCAGAAGCTTTGCCAAAAAAAAAAAAAAAAACGCCAAAAGCCATTTGTGCCCCCGGAGCAGAGCTCATATAGGTACAGATCGGAAGATTTGTTACACTACACAGGCACAGAGACACTTGTTATTATGGTACAGAGGGGATAAGATGATTTAGCTGCAGTTATTAGAGCAGCAGGAGCTGGGGGGGGGTCGCTGGTAACGGCAGACAGGCAGGAAGGGCAGGGTGGAGGAGGAAAGAAGACACAGGACAGCAGCTAGCAGGCTGCGAATGACAGACTCACGTAAACGAACCACGGTGTCGGTGGGTTGAGCAGCCCTGATTATCGTGGTCAGTTTTCAGAGGGGAGGGTATAGCCAGGCAGAATCAGCCAGGTTGTTTTAGATGTTACAGGGGGGCAAATGACAAAGCACAAGCACTGTGCTGTATAGCATGCTCTAAGGCAGGGATATGCAATTAGCGGACCTACAGCTGGTGCAAAACTACAAGTCCTATCATGCCTCTGCCTCTGGGTGTCATGCTTGTGGCTCTCAGAGTATTGCTATGGTTCATGGGAATTGTAGTTCTGCAACAGCTGGAGGTCCGCTAATTGCATATCCCTGCTCTAAGGGAACAGGATCTGGTTTTTTTTTGGGTTAACAAATGCTTTAAGTGCTACATTGGAACAAACACGTTTAAAAAAAATGGAAATTTTGACCAGTAAACTCCTAATCTTGGAGTACAGTATAGGACAGGAAATCGTAGACCATATTCTGTTACCTTCAGGTGATTGGACAATGGCAAAAGCTTTGCTGAGAATGCCTCCAGTGCACCCCCCATATAACCCAACCCAATCCGTGGGACCCCAGTTTTGTAGTAAGCAATGAGGAAAAACAGGGAGGGGAGGGAACTGCGTGATGTACTGTACACCATGACATGGAATTTACTGCCAAGTCAAAATTTCCATTATCTTTATCGTACAGCACAGGACACAGGATAGAAAGTTGGATTGTGGGACACCTCCAAGCAATAAACCGAGGAGTACGCAAACAAGCTAACAAAAAGCAAGGGTCAACAGACATTCAGATGACTGTTTGAAGCACCTTGCATCAGCTGAGGCCTGAGCAGCCACCTTTTTTTTTTAATTAAAAATAAACATGTTATACTTACCTGCTCGGTGCAGTGGTTTTGCACAGAGCAGCCCAGATCCTCTTCTTCTCAAATCCCCTGCTGGTGCTCCTGGCCCCTCCCTCCTGCTGAGTGCCGCCCAGAGCAAGCAGCTTTGCTATGAGGGTACTCCAGCCAAGCCGTTGCTCTGTGTGTCCATTCAGACACGGCACTGTGGCTCGCTGGGGCCCCATCCCTTCTCTCTCCTTACTGGCTCACTGACTTTGACTGACAGCAGTGCGTGCCAATGACGCCCGATGCTGTCTCAACCAATGAGGAGGGAGAGTCCCGAACAGCCAATGCTCTTGTGCAACATCTCTGGATCGAGATTGGGATCAGGTAAGATATAAAAAAAAAAAAAAAAAATTCTGCCTTTACAACCACTTTAAGTCCTATACATGGGCAGCCTGAGCCATCTCGCAATGTTGGAGAAGGAAGAAGAAAATCCCTTGACTGATCAGGATCTTTAGTGAGGGGAAAAAAAAAAAAAAAAGGGACTTGGTCTTCCAGAAAGAAGATGTTGCGGCTAGGTATACCCAAACTTCAATGACCACATCAAGGCAGTGAAGTGAAATCTGTCGTGTTTTGGGTCAGGGGTTCCCCCTACAGATGTTAGTAGTTGAACCATTGTTGATGTTATCATGTTAGCGGCCATTCGTGCAGTTTCTGCTGATGAGCAATTTTACTGCCAGAAACATGACGCACCACCTCACTACCACCGAGATGTGGGAGCCTCTCAATATTCTGCCAGGACATTGGATAGGACGTAGAGGTGCTGCCAAGTTCTCTCCACGTTCCCTGGACTCAACACTGCTATATTTCTCTGTGGGGAACACTAAAGGATGTGGTGTACTGTAGAAAACTGACTGCACTATGGGAAGAAATTTAAACATCAGGCAGAGCAATTCATGTGGACACTCTAGTCAATGATGTTCATGCAGTAGTTCACAGAAATCACAAGTGTCTGTATGCTAATGGTGACCACTTTGAAGACCTAATGTAATTGCATAATTCAAACATAAATTACAGCTATCCTTTGATGCGTATATAAATCTAGTAATAACATTTTTAGGATATATATATATATATATATATATATATATATATCTATCTATCTATCTATCTATCTATAGATAGATATAAATAAATAAAATAAAATGCCTCAGATGGATATAAATCAGTTACATAGTTACATAGTAGGTGAGGTTGAAAAAAGACACAAGTCCATCAAGTCCAACCTATGTGTGTGATTATGTGTCAGTATTACATTACATATCCCTGTATATTGCGGTCATTCAGGTGATTATCTAATAGTTTCTTGAAGCTATCAATGCTCCCCGCTGAGACCACCGCCTGTGGAAGGGAATTCCACATCCTTGCCGCTCTTACAGTAAAGAACCCTCTACGTAGTTTAAGGTTAAACCTCTTTTCTTCTAATTGTAATGAGTGGCCACGAGTCTTATTAAACTCTCTTCTGTGAAAAAGTTTTATCCCTATTGTGGGGTCACCAGTACAGTATTTGTAAAATTGAAATCATATCTCCTCTCAATCAATACACTCAAGATAGAGAGAGGGGTACCATCATCCACAGTTAACCCAATTGGAAGAGCAAGGGGAATTATCCTCAAAACACAAAACAACCCTTGAGGGGGGGTAAGGTGAGTGGACCATCTCGGTCCCCTTTGAGAACCCCTCGGAAAAACAGAAAAAAATAGGATTTTTTAAAACAGCTTACCTGTAAAATCCTTTTCTTTCGAAGGACATCACGGGACACAGAGCCACAGTAATTACTGATGGGTTATATAGGTATCACTGGTGATTGGACACTGGCACACCCTATCAGGAAGTTCAACCCCCTATATAATCCCTCCCCCTTGCAGGGATACCTCAGTTTTGTAGCCAAGCAATATAGTGTATTAGAAGAGGGGTGGGACCTCTGTGTCCCGTGATGTCCTTCGAAAGAAAAGGATTTTACAGGTAAGCTGTTTTAAAAAATCCTATTTTCTTTCTCGAACATCACGGGACACAGAGCCACAGTAATTACTGATGGGATGTCCCAGAGCAATGCTACCTGAGAGGGGGGAACCACGACCAAGTAGGGTGCAATCAGACCTGAGGACCCTGTACTGCTGCCTGCAGCACACTACGCCCAAAGGCGATATCCTCATGCCTTCTCACATCCACCTGATAGAATCTGGTGAATGTATGAACTGAAGACCAGGTTGCGGCCTTGCAGATTTGAGCCATAGAGGCCCGGTGATGCACTGCCCAAGAAGCACCAATAGCCCTTGTGGAATGTGCCCTGATCTGAAACGGAGGAATCTTCTGTTTCAAACCGTAAGCTTGAATGATCAACTGTCGAATCCATTTAGAAATGGTAGCTTTTGACGCTGCCTGTCCTCTATTGGGACCCTCTGGCAGCACAAACAAAACATCCGTCTTGCGGATCTGAGTAGTTGCCCCTAGATAGGCCTTAACTGCTCTTACTACATCCAACGAATGTAGAGATCTCTCTTCCGGAGAACAGGGATCTGGAAAAAAGGAAGGTAGAACAATGTCTTGGTTTAAATGAAAATCAGAAACCACCTTCGGTAAAAAACTAGGATGAGGGCGTAGTACTACTCTATCCTTGTGTATAATCAAATAAGGCTCCTTACAGGAAAGAGCTGCTAATTCTGATACTCTTCTAGCAGAAGAGATGGCCACCAGAAAAATTAATTTCCTTGTCAACAAGACCAAAGGAATCTGACTTATTGGTTCAAAAGGCCGTTTCTGTAACACAGCCAGGACCAAATTCAAGTCCCAGGGGTTTAGGGGCGCTTTAACCGGAGGATTAAGACGCATCACCCCCTGCATAAAGTTTCGGACCAAAGAATGCGAAGCAAGTGGCCGCTGAAATAATACTGATAAAGCAGAGACCTGGCCCTTGATGGTACTCAAGGCCAGCTTCATCTCTAATCCCATCTGTAGAAAATCAAGGATTCTACCTATGACATATTTCCTGGGATGCCAACCTCTGGATTCACACCAGGTTATATAAGCTTTCCAGACTCTATGATAAATCATCCTGGAAGCTGGCTTCCTTGCATTAATCAAGGTAGATATGACAGGACCTGAGAGCCCACGACTCTTCAGAACGTGGGTCTCAATAGCCAAACCGTCAAATTTAGCGTTTGTAAGGCAGGATGGAACACTGGACCTTGAGATAACAGGTCTGGGCGTTCCGGTAGTGTCCACGGGGAACCTACCGTCATCCTTACTATTTCTGCATACCAAGTCCTTCTGGGCCAAGCGGGGGCCACCAGAAGTACCGACTTCCTTTCCTGCTTGATCCTGCGAAGGAGTCGTGGTAGTAGCAGAATAGGCGGGAATGCGTAAATCAGTGAGAACCGATGCCACGGGATCACCAACGCATCCGTCCCGCATGCAAGAGGATCTTTTGTCCTTGCCACAAATCTGTCTATCTTTTTGTTGAATCGGGATGCAAAGAGATCTACATCTGGAACCCCCCGTCTTTGGCATATGGCCCAAAAGACATCGGGATGCAGAGACCATTCCCCTGGAAGTAACTGCTGGCGACTTAGATAGTCCGCCTGCCAATTCTCTATTCCTGGGATGAAAAACTGCCGATATGCATGGCACATGCATCTCTGCCCAGACTAAGATCTGGTTCACCTCTTTTTGAGCAGCTCGGCTCCGGGTGCCTCCCTGATGATTGACATAAGCCACTGCTGTGGCATTGTCGGACTGGATCCTGACCGGACAACCCTGTAGCCTGATAGTCCAGGCTTTTAGAGCTAGATGTATCGCCCGGATCTCCAGAATGTTGATGGGTAAGGTCCTCTCTGTCTTGGACCATACTCCTTGGACCGCAGCCTGTTCCAGAACTGCTCCCCAACCTGACAGACTGGCATCTGTTGTTACCACCGTCCAGGTAACCGGTAGAAAGGATTTCCCCTTCTGCAGGTTTTCGGGTATGAGCCACCAATTGAGGCTCTGACGCACCGCATGTGACAGATGCATCGGAAAGTCTAATGCCTGAACCTTCTTGTTCCAGGTCGACAGAATACTGTGTTGCAGCATTCTTGAGTGAAACTGAGCATAGGGAACTGCTTCGAATGAAGACACCATCTTCCCTAGTAGCCTCATACAAAGGCGGACTGAGGGACCCTTCTTGGTCCTTACTGTCAGAATCAGCTCTCTCAAAGCAGTGATCTTTGCCTGGGGTAGAAATATTTTCTCCTGGCTTGTATCTATAATCAGACCTAAATACTCCAGTCTTCTTACTGGTTTTAGGAAAGACTTTTCTAAGTTGAGGATCCAACCCAGGTGTTCTAGATACCTGACCGTGGTCCTCAAGTTTCCATTCAAAGAGGCTACCGACCGGTCTATCAAGAGCAGGTCGTCTAGGTATGCTATGACCGCTATACCCTGAGCCCTTAATCTGGCCAGAGGAGGAGCCAAGATCTTTGTGAACACTCGAGGTGCAGTGGCTATCCCAAAGGGCAGAGCCATAAACTGGAAATGGCGCCCTCCTACCTCGAAGCGCAGAAACTTCTGATGAGCAGGAAAAATGGGCACATGCAGATATGCATCTCTGATGTCTATTGATGCCAGAAATTCTCCTCCCTGCAGGGTGGGAACTACTGTTCGAATTGATTCCATGCGGAAGGATTGAATCCTTAGGAATCGGTTCAGATCCCTTAAGTCCAAAATGGGCCTGACATCCCCATTTGGCTTTTGGACCGTAAAAAGGTTGGAATAGAAGCCCAATCCCTGGTCCTTTGCGGGAACTATCATAATGACCTCCTGCGACAAAAGTCGCTCTAACGCTAGAAGGAGCGACTGCTTCTTCTCTGGGTCTCTGGGAACATTTGATCTGAGGAACCGAGGAGAAGGGAATTCCTGAAACTCCAGCTTGTACCCTAAGGTTACCGTGGAGACTACCCATCTGTCCTGGAAGTCCTCCTGCCAGAGCTCTGAGAACTGTCGCAGTCTTCCCCCCACTCGAGTGAGCGGGGGCGCCCCCTCATGCAGAGGTCTTAGTGTTTTGCCTAGTAGGCTTCTTTCCCCAGGACTTCTTTTGTCCCTGGGGTTGACTCTTGTCTCTGGACCCCGATGGAGGCGGCCGTCGAGACTGCCTGGAGGCTGAAGCCCCCGGCGCTGGGGAAAGAGTCCGTTTGAAAGAGGGACGCTTACTCTTCTTTTTGACAGGTAAGAGAGTGCTTTTCCCACAAGAGACACTGGCGTAAAAACTGAGGTATCCCTGCAAGGGGGAGGGATTATATAGGGGGTTGAACTTCCTGGCACGGGTGTGCCAGTGTCCAATCACCAGTGATACCTATATAACCCATCAGTAATTACTGTGGCTCTGTGTCCCGTGATGTTCGAGAAAGAAATGAATGTTTATTATTAACACAAAAACTAAAAACTTTAGTTCATCTACACAGATGCATAGATTGCACAAACAAAATATTGTAGTAGGATATAGAAGTCACAAGTTATGTCACACCCCTAGGGTGATAAAGATCTAGGGGTGGTGGTTGCTCCTCAATGATCTGGTGATTGCCGAGGAGCAACCAGCACCCCCAGATCTTCATCACCATAGGGGTGTGACATTACTTGTGACTTCTGTATCCTAACACAATATTTTGTTAACTTGTGCAATTTTATCTATGGATATGAGTTTTTAATCTCTGTATTAATAAACTTATTGTTTTTTTTGTTACCCTCTGTGTAGATAGTAGATATAGAATATAGGACAGATTGATAAACTCTCGCTACCTGGGATCTGGGTTTGGTGTAGCCCTCTAAAGCTTAATGAAAAATGAACAGAGACACTTACTTCTTCTTCTTAGAAGTCAGAAGCTTGACAAACTGTAACAGTAGAAAAGACAGGCGGGACTCAAATATATTGACCAGCTTCAGCACCTCTTCCATGCGGAGATTAGCAGAAGAATCTCCTGGCGGCTCGTTGCTGTCCTGCGTTCCCTGAAAAAAGGCACATTTTTATTCAGCCACAATGCCCATCATATTTTACTCCTAACATATAAACAAGCATAAGATTGACTGCAACTTCTCTATTCAGCAGACACAATAGACTCAGCGAGCGAACGCCCTTTCAATGAGGTCCCGGGCATGAACAGCCCATAGCAGTTTTCCTTACACGCTGCAGAATATCAATTGGAGCAGCTAGGCTTATTTAAAACAGCTCATTAATGTGATGCATTCCTGGGCTATTCTCCCCCACAGGACTCGATGCCTCGGCCTGGATGTAAAACACATCTCTTTAATGAAAGGCCAGACAGCTCCCACATAATCCACAGTACTTCTCCTGAATAGGAAGAGCCTGGGCTTCTTCCCTTTCATTCAGATTACCTTTTACTATCTTGGTACATTCGCTGCAAAGAGGTGTAAAGGAAGATTTCCATTGCTAATAAAATGCATGCATACTGCATTCTTATAATGATCTTTTGAAATGACCAGTCTGCTTTATAATGTAGGTTACTGTAAACCGCTATGGACTTCAGCAGAACTCTGTGTATAAAAGTCTTCAATAATCAGGAATCATGACAACCAAACCGCAAAATCCTTGGTGAGGCAAGGGAGCTGGGCTCTACATACTTCAAAGCCAAAACCACTGTAGCTTTCAGACCTTGCCTAGTCCCAACCTAGGAAGCAAATATCCAAAATAATGATTCCACATAGTTCTCATGCTCGACTGAAGGATTACTTGTAAATCAGGCATGCACAGGCAAACCGACACAAACAGAGCTACTTTTGTCCTTATAAATAAACATAACGCGCCAAGGTTCCTCTGCTGAAGTCGGTTTCCTGTACATACCCTTTTCACAATAAAAACTTACCATCAAGCAAGAGAACTGTGCAGAATTATTTTGGATGTTTGCTACAATAATCATGAAACATAAGGCTATAAATTTCAACAGCCTCTCATTATTAAATCAAACTTCTTGATAATTAAACCAGCAGAGTTTAAATGGTATTCTAATGCCTCGTTTCCACTGAGCGGATCGGTTCAGTACGGTATTTTGGGTTTTTCCATTATGAAAGCGGCCCATACAACCGAACTGAACCGTTCCATTCAGGGTCCTGCTTCAGATGTGGGGCCATAGAAAATGGAACGGTTCGGTTAGGGCGGAGCTACGACACATTCCACTGATTGGTGGACGTGTGACGCCATGCTAGGCATGTCGGTCCCACTTGCAGTGGAAACGCTCACCTGAATAGGCCGGACCATTCTAGGCCTTCCAAACCGATCCGACCCGAACCGATCCGCTCGGTGGAAACGAGGCATAAGTTCTCTTTCTTAAAGCTGCCCTTCAGTCATTTCTTTCAACTTTCCATGTATTAAATCCTCTGCTCTCGTTGTTTTAACTTTGGACTAGAGCTGCACAATTAATTGTCAAGAATCGTTATCGCGATCTTGACTAAAGTGTTTCACGATTCTTTCTATGCAAAGAATTCTCTCTGCTCTTCTGAAGCCACAGCCCTCAAAAGAAAGGAAGAGAAAAAACTGGGCAGTCTGCCCAGAATCACAACATTTTTTATCAGTTGAACTTAAGTATAAACATTGTAACAATTTGTCAATGGAATAGACTTTGTGTGTAAGTGAAAAAACTAAACCTTTTTCTGACACCTGTTGGTTTCAAGTTAAAAATAATTTTTTTTTTGCTAGAAAATTACTTAGAACCCCCAAACATTTATATATATATATATATATATATATATATATATATATATATATATATATATATATATATATATATATATATATTATATTTATATTCTTTTAGTAGACACCCTAGAGAATAAAATGGTGGTTGTTGCAATATTTTATGTCACACTTTATTTGCGCAGCGGTCTTTCAAATGCATTTTTTTTTAAATTACTTTAATGAATTAAAATAATAAAAAAAAAAACTAAAAAACTAACTGGTAATGTTAGCCCATTTTTTTTGTATAATGTGAAAGTTTTTACGTCACGAGAATTGTGAGAGAATCATGATCTTGTTATTCTAAGCAAAAAAATTGTGATTCTCATTTTGGCCAGAATTGTGCAGCTCTACTTTGGACAGTAAAACATTTGTTTTCTGCCAGTAGATACCTTATACAGCCCATTTCTTGTTTCCTGTCTGGTAAAAGGCCTAGGCAATACAATATCGTTATGGTATAAGATAAATGAGATGGTTATACCTATGGATTGTTTGGAATACGGAAAATACTGCTTTTTACAACTTGTATACCTATGCAAAGATACCATGTAGTGCCTTGTGTTCTCATTAATAAAAACCTTTTATTATTAAAAAAAAAAGCCTAGACATATGACATCATGCATAGCACTCTCTCTCACTCTGTTGAGAGTTTGCCAGGAAGGGAGGGGGGGATGAGTCATAGTAGGGCCAATGAGAGCTGCAAGGCTGGAGGTGTGCCTCTGTGGGGGAGATTTACTAAAACTGGATAGTGCAAAATCTGGTGCAACTCTGCATAGAAACCAATCAGTTTCCAGGTTTTATCGTCAAAGCTTAATTGAACAAGCTGAAGTTAGAAGCTGATTGGCTACCATGCACAGCTGCACCAGATCCTGAGTGCTCCAGCTTTAGTAAATCAACCCCAGTGTGTCTGTGTAAATCCAGGAAGTGAACAGGCAGCAGCTTCAGCTGCCCACAGTTAAAATGGATGCAGCCAGACTCAGTGGAGAGAGATTTCTGCAGCATATTTGGCAAGTACAGAATTACAGTATATATAAAATAATATGCAAAGTGGTTGGAGGGAAGCTTCAGAATGGCAAAGATCTTTTTATTACAAATGATGTGAGCAGACTGTAGTTCCTCTTTAAACCGTGTAAATCTCTGCATTGTTATACAAAATGTCCTCTGTTTTCTTTGGTAAACATGATCATGAAGCCAGAGGAGAACTACTTACAATCAGGGTGATACCAAATTCTATAATGACAGATTCAACACCAGCCAAAAAAAATGAAATAAATACCTAACCCATTGAAAAAGTTGGCTGCAAGTAAATATGTTGTTCATGAAGTTGTTGAAAGCAGAAAAAAAACGGCCTGGCAGCTTGCTGTGCATGGGGATACGTAGCTGCAGACTGATCAGGGTGCCCATGCTGACCTGTGTCCACAGCCAAAAGTGCGCACAATGGGCACGTGAGCATCAGCACAAGAAACACTTAGAAGGGTGCACCGGCCTAGTACACTATTCTACAAAAACACTTTATTAAAGAATAGTCATAAAATGTACTCACAAATGGATGAATAGAAAACGCTTATCGGACCCGGCGCATCACGGATCACGGTAAACAGCCGCTGATTGCCGCCGTTTACCACATAATCGTTCTGTCAAATGACGGAACGATCACTTGTAAACAAACGTCATGTAAACAAACGTCACGTCATGACGCCGCTTCCTCCCTCCCCTCTGTGTACCGATGGGTACAGTGCGAGGGAAGAGGGGGAGAGGGGAGAGATTGCAGCAGCGCTTTGGGCTGGATGTGTAGTGCCCACTCTGGCCAATACTCTGCCAATACTCTGCCAATACTCTGCCAATACTCTGCCAATACTCTGCCAATACTCTGCCATAAATTTTAACAGAAACAAAGAATTTTTTTTTTTTTTTTTAATCGAATTTTCAGTCTTTTTTGATTTATAGCGCAAAAAAATAAAAAACCCAGCGGTGATTAAATACCACCAAAAGAAAGCTCTATTTGTGTGAAAAAAAAGGCCATAAATTTCATATAGGTACAGTGTTGCATGACTGAGTAATTGTCATTCAAAGTGTGAGAGCACCGAAAGCTGAAAATTGGTCTGGTAAGGAAGGGGGTTTAAGTGCCCAGTGGTCAAGTGGTTAAACTGAACAAGCTGAGAATAGAAGCGGATTGGTTGCCATGCACAGCTGCTCTGGCTTTGATAATAACCCCTCAACGTGCAGGGTTCTAAGGGCCAGAGTTGGGCCTAAAGCTTCCATAGAAAGCTGTAGCTCTGAAAACAGCACGCAGGAAAACGTCATAGCTTGCATCACGCTGACCTATATTTCAGAAGCGATGGGTCCTTATAAAGCCCTCATTTCTGCATTTATCAGGCATTTATAAAAGCCTGTGGATTCACTGAAAGCTGGCGTGCTGGATGTCTTCTTTGTTTTATCATTCTAAGTGTGTGTGACTGTACATCTGCTCCAGCATGAACAAGCCATAATATTTACTGATGAGGAAGTCACGGCAATGGAGATGCAGAATGAAATACATGGATTCACTCCCAGTGGCAGGGAGGAAAGTGACAATTAAGCGGAGACACCGCACAGACTGATGAAACGCTGATCAGGAGCAAAGCGCCAGCCAGCAGCCGGTGAATGCAACTGAAGTGCAGACACTCAGGACGTGTTCTGAAAAACTTTTCTAACTGCCTTTGAAATGAGCCACAACATCAACACAATTGTCCCTGTAATAAGGAAATCAGACACGCTGTCTGGGTCTATCTGCATATTACTGCTCTGCATAACAGTCATAAGCAGTTATGGAGGCTGACATACAGAATTACCATCCCTTCCATGCAATGCTGGGTTTCAGGTGTTGAAAAAAAACAAAACGCAAATAGAAAATTCATAATTAGAATGGATGCAACCTATATTGGCTACATGAGCTGTTTTGTAATTTAAGGTAAAGAATTATTCTTTCCTCCTTTGAGCACTGTCAAAAATTCAAAACAGCTGCTCCAGCATGCACAGGCCGTAATGACTGCCGATTGAGGAAGTCAGGGCGATGGCAGCATGGCATTTTCAGTGCAGATTTCCACAAAAGGTGGAAAACGGTGGGCCATGTAATTTGAAGGCGGGGACAATCCTATAACAGGAAGTAGCGGAACAAGGATCTTCAAGGCAGGATCACTTGTTATGTTTTAGGCGGCCATTTTTAGGCCAAAATAAACCCCCTTTGCCCACCCCCCTCTAATTGACCGCTGGTATGAAAAAGAAAGAAAGAAAAATAAAAAGTACCATAATTTATCTGCGTATAACACGCACCCCAATTTAAGAGGGAAGTTTCAGGAAAAAAAATGTTTTCTTTTAAAATAAACCACTTTGAAGCAAAATAATGGTCAGTGAGCATCAATGCAGCCTGATCTGTGCCCATCTGCAGCCTGATCTGTGCCCACCCGCAGCTTTGCCATTATATATGCTGCCATCGAGGGATAGGTGGGGAGGAGCGCTGCATCTCCTGTGTACTCTGCTCGGCATCACGCCCAGTGCCACCCCTTGGCCCGGATCCTATGATGGACATAACGCCGGTCCAATGCTGGGACGTCCATGGTAGGAGCCGTGCAGGGGGTGGGACTGAGCATGACTGCGAGCAGAGCCAAGTACACAGGAGATCCGGCTCTATTTCGGCAGCGCTCATCCCCTCCTCCTTCCCATCGGTGTCAGCCTATATCGGCGTATAAAAAGGCACACAAGATTTTCCCCCTATTTAAAAGGTGCACGTTATACTCTGATAAATACGGTAATTTTTACTTACCAGTAAAATTGATTTCTTGGAGTAAAGTATGGAACACAGGCTCTAATTATTATGGCTGAGTTAAAGTGGTTGTAAACCCTCACATATACCCAGTGAAGTGACTGGCCTCAGGTGATACACAAAGAGGCAACAAATCCTCCTACATAAGTTGTACAGGTTTATCTGCAGCCCTCTCTTATCTACATCCATTTGAAGTCCAGAAATTTTCTTGTCTGAGCCGACAGAAAAAAAGGGGGCAGAGAGCTGAAGTTATACCCTGTATGTTGTCTACCGGGCGCTCAGGTTCAGCACATCATGGACCTGGTGGACAGATTGCTGGGAGGGGCTGACCCGGCTGTCATGGAGCATGTTGGCACCAATGACAAAGTCAGAAGAAGATTGAGTGTTTTAACCGGTTCCCGACCGGCGCACGCTGATGTACGTTGGCAGAATGGCACGGCTGGGCAAATGGGCGTACGTGTACGTCCATTTGAATTCCCCGCCATGCCATTGCCTGCGCGCGCCGTCCAGGAGCTCCGCGAGTCGGGTCGCGGGTCCCGCGGACTCGATCGCCGCGGGCATACCCGCGATCGCCTCACGGAGAGGACGAACGGGGAGATGCCGTTGTAAACAGCATCTCCCCGTTCTGCCTAGTGACAAGTGTCACTCGATCTCTGCTCCCTGTCATCGGAGCAGAGATCAGCGACGTCACACATACAGCCCACCCCCTACAGTTAGTAATCACTCCCTAGGACACACTTAAACCCTCCCCGCCCCCTAGTGGTTAACCCCTTCACTGCCAGTGCCATTTACACAGTAATCAGTGCATTTTTAATCGCACTGATCGCTGTATAAATAACAATGGTCCCAAAAATGTGTCAAAAATGTCCAACATGTCCGCCATAACGTCGCAGTCACAATAAAAATCGCTGATCGCCGCCATTACTGGTAAAAAAAAAAAATATTAATAAAAATGCCATAAAACTATCCCCTATTTAGTAAACGCTATAACGTTTGCGCAAACCAATTATTAAACGCTTATTGCGATTTTTTTTTACCAAAAATATGTAGAAGAATACGATTGGCCTAAACTGAGGAAAAAAAAAATTTTTTTTTATATATTTTTGGGGGATATTTATTATAGCAAAATGTAAAAAATAATGTGTTTTTTTCAAAATTGTCGCTCTTATTTTGTTTATAGCGCAAAAAATAAAAATCGCAGAGGTGATCAAATATCACCAAAAGAAAGCTCTATTTGTGGGAAAAAAAGGACGTCAATTTTGTTTGGGAGCCACGTCGCACGACCGCGCAATTGTCAGTTAAAGCGACGCAGTTCCAAATCCCAAAAAACGCTCTGGTCAGGAAGGGGGTAAAATCTTCCGGGGCTGAAGTGGTTAAAAAAAGATTTTAGGGACTTAGGAGCTAAATTGAGGAAAAGGACCTCAAAAGGTTGTATTCTCAATACTACTGGTACCTCAAGCCACACCAGAAAGGCAGAGGGAGATTAGGGAAGTAAACAAGTGGCTGAGGAGCTGGTGTAGAAAGGAGGGGTTTGGGTTCCTGGAGGACTGAGCCGACTTCTCAGTTGGATTACCAGGTCTATAGAAGGGACGGAGTGGGGAAATGAGGAGGGTGCAGATCTGCTGGGAATGAAGATGGCCAAAAAGTTAGAGGGGCTTTTAAACTAGGCGACGGGGGGGGGGGGGGGGGGTTTAGAGGTAAAGATAGCCAACGCGGAACATATTCCAGAGGGTAGTATTGGGGGCATTATTGGTAGGTTGACTAAAGCGCCTAAATCCGAGGTAAGTATAGTAACAAATCCTATTTGCAACCCCAGAGCACCCAATAAGGAGATAGTATGCAACCGGTCTAAACTACGTGGTATGTTCACCAATGCCAGGAGTCTGGCAGACAAGATGGGAGAACTAGAGCTACTGTTGTACAAGGAGGATTTAGATTTTGTAGGAATTACAGAGACTTGGTTCGACAGCTCCCATGATTGGCTGGCAACCATTTAGGGGTATTCCCTATATTGCAGGGATAAAAAGGGCAAAAAAGGGGAGGGGTATATGCCTGTATATCAAAAATGATGTACAAGTGAATGTGAGAGATGACATCACTAAGGGAGCTAGGGAGGAGGTGGAATCCTCATGGGTAGAGCTACAAAGGGAGGAAGCTAAGAGGAAAATAATACTAGGAGTATGCAATAGGCCCCCTAACCAGAGGGAGGAGGCGGACCTCCTATCACAAATTTGGATTAGCAGCAAGAATGGGAAGTGTCATAATGGGGGATTTTAATTATCCAGACAGACTCGGTGGAAGGAACCGCATCTAAGGCTCGCCAGTTCCTGAATGTCTTGCAGGACAATTTCATGGGTCAGATGGTAAATGCACCAACTAGAAACAAAGTGTTACTAGACCTACTGATTACTAACAATACAGACCTGATCACGGATGTGGAAATACGGGGCATTTTAGGAAACAGCGATCACAGGTCAATTAGTTTTAGTATAAATCACACAAATAGGGAAAATAAGGGGAATACAAAGACATTGAATTTTAAAAGAGCCAACTTCCCTAAACTACGATCCTTGCTAGAGGATAATAATTAGGATAAAATCTTAGGAACAAAGATCACAGAGGAAAAATGGGTATGCTTTAAGAGCAATAAAATATGGACATTAGCCAGTGCATGCCAATAGGAAATACATTTAAAAGAGCTAATAAAAGTCCTGGGTGACTTAACTCAAACGTAAAAATGCATATAAAAGCAAAGGAGAAGGCCTTCAAAAAATACAAGGCTGAAGGATCATCATCAGCATTACAACTTTACAAAGAATGCAACAAGAAATATAAGGGTGAAATCAGGGCGGCTAAGATAGAACATGAAAGGCACATAGCAGAGGAGAGTAAAAAAAAAAAAAATCCTAAGAAATTCTTTAAGTACATAAATAGTAAGAAAGGGAGGTCAGATCATATTGGTCCAATAAAAAAATGAAGGGAATCTGTTTACTAAGGATTAAGAGATGGCGAAGGTTTTGAATTTATTCTTCTCCTCGATCTTCACAAGGGAATCGGGGGCTTCAGTAACCAAAACTGCAATGTTTATCCTCATGACATGTCACAGGAAGCACCCTCATGGCTAACAGAGGACAGAATTAGACTTGAAAAACTTAATCATTAATAAGTCACCGGGACCAGACGGCTTGCACCCGAGGGTCCTAAAGGAACTCAGTCAAGTAATTGCCAGACCATTGTTCCTAATTTTTACGAACAGTCTACTGACTGGAATGGTACCAGCTGATTGGAGAAAAGCCAACGTAGCACCAATAAAAAGGGCCAAGATAAATCCCTGGGAATTACAGACCAGTTAGCCTAACATCAATTGTATGCAAGCTCTTGGAGGGGATGATAAAGGGACTATTTACAAGATTTTAATAATGACAATGGTATCATTAGCAGTAATCAGCATGGATTCATGAAGAATCGTTCTTGCCAAACCACCAATCTATTAACCTTCTATTAGGAGAGGTGAGCTGCCATCTAGATAAAGGAACACCCATGGATGTGGTGTATCTGGATCTTGCAAAAGCATTTGATAAAGTTCTCCATAAACGTTTACTGTACAAAATAAGGTCCGTTGGCATGGACCATAGGGTGAGTACATGGATTGAAAACTGACTACAGGGGCGATTTCAGAGGGTAGTGATAAATGGGGAGTACTTGGAATGGTCAGGGGTGGGTATTGGGGTCCCCCCAGGGTTAATTAATTTATTCATAAACGACCTGGAGGATGGGGTAAACAGTTCAATCTCTGTATTTGCGGACGATACTAAGCTAAGCAGGGCAATAACTTCTCCGCAGGATATGGAAACCTTGCAAGAAGATCTAAATTAATGGGGTGGGCAACGGCATGGCAAATGAGGTTTAATGTAGAAAAATGTAAAATTATGCATTTGGGTGGCAAAAATATAAATGCAATCTACTCACTGGGGGGAGAACCTCTGGGGCAATCTAGGATGGAAAAGGACCTGGGGGCCCTAGTAGATGACAGGCTCAGCAATGGTATGCAATGCCAAGCTGCTGCAAGCAAAACAAACAGAATATTGGCATGCATTGAAAAGGGGATTAACTCCAGAGATAAAAGGATAATTCTCCCACTCTACAAGACTCTGGTCTGGCTGCACCTAGAGTATGCTGTCCAGTTCTGGGCTCCAGTCCTCAGGAGGGATGTGCTGGAACTGAAGAGAGTCCAGAGAAGGACAACAAAAGGAATAAAAGGGACTGGATGATATTAGCTATGAAGAAAGGTTATGAGCACTGAACTTGTTGTCTCTGGATAGGAGACGCTTGAGAGGGGATGCGATTTCAATGTACAAATACCATACTGGTGACCCCACAATAGGGATAAAGCTTTTCCGCGAAAGGGAATTTAATAAGACAAGTGGCCATTCTCTAAAATGAGAAGAAAAGCGATTTAACCTTAAACTGCGTAGAGGGTTCTTTACTGTAAGAGCGTTTAGGATGTGGAATTCTCTTCCACAAGCAGTGGTTTCAGCGGGGAGCATTGATAGTTTCTTAAACTATTAGATAAGCACCTGAACAACTACAACATACAGGGATATACAATGTAATACTGACATATAATCACACACATAGGTTGGACTTGATGGACCTGTGTCTTTTTTCAACCTCACCTACTATGTAACTATAGTTCAGTCAGTGAGGTGAGGTGAGGTAAGGCACCCCCCCCCCCATACCCCCCCACCCCTTACACAGCACGCAGGAACAGAGCTGAGGTGGTCAATCAGCTGTAGATCCCTCCCCTGTCCCCATCTTTTCTTGGTGTCAGGAAAACTTTTCAGAAGTGATTCATGCTGATAGCAGAGGAACAAAGTCGCAGACAGAAATGTCACTTAATGCTCTCAATTGAGACAAGTGCACACTATAGAGGGATATGCTTTGTTCATTTTTCAGGTCTGAGGTTTACAACCACTTTTAATACAGCTACCTTCAGGTGACTGAATACTGGCAAAAAGAAAAAGCTGCAGGGAAATCAACTATATCAATCGTAATTCATTCACAAGCCCTGCAGCTTTCAAACTGACAGCCTGTACAGATGTACAGGCAGAAAGCTGCAAGGCTTGTCTGTAGGAGCCACAGGTGCAAAGCTATGCAGTGTTTTGTGAAAAAAAAAAAAATACAAATGGCACATTTAAAATATAAAAGGTACATTATTTTTTTCACAAAGGTGAACTTGGCATTTAAACAGGAGAACAGAAATCCAGACGGCGGCCTTGCAAATCTGAGAAACCGATGCTGGATGTTAAAAAGCCAATGAAGCGCTAACAGATCTGATAGAGGCTGCTTTAACAGGGAAGGGAGGGCCCCTATGCTTTAAAATTAGGGGCTTCAATAATACCTTGTTTTATTTACCTAGCACTTGTGGAGCAAGATGTAGGAGAAACCTGCAGGAACGCTAAGGAAGTCTCCAACCTCCAAATCCAACCGCCTAAATAAGCAATAGCCGAGAGGTCAACTCTTACAATATGTATCACATCAAGACAGTGGAGAAGAGAGAAATGTCCTTTGCATGTTGTGGAGCAGGACATAAGGAAGAAAGGACAATGTCCCTGTTAAAGTGGAAAGAGACCACCTTCAGGAGGAAGGGAGATTCTGGCTTCAATACAACCTTGTCCTTGTGCAATGTTAAAATGGCTCCTTCGGAGGGAGGAGCCGGATGTGGGCAGCTCACCTGACGCGATGCTGAGCCCGGGAGGCTTGGGATCCCCTCCCTGAGACGCCGACTCATGCATAGCTAGGGCCGGTGCGCCCCTTCTCCCGTCCGCTCTGCTGATCGTCTCCCCCCTCCCCTGCCCCGCTGTATCTCCCTATGGGGGAGCTGACCTCTTGGTCGTCCGCCTGTATCACCTGTATCGCTGAAGACTGGCGGTTCACAGTCTCCCCGTAGCCTGCTCCAGCCTCCGCTGCCTCTTCGCTCACTCCCTGTCTACACAGGAACGCCGTTGCCTCGGAGACGCCGCGCGGCTGATTGAAGGAACCGAAGCGGCAGTGAGCTGAGTGCACTCGTCCCCTGGCTGTCTCTCTTAAACCCGCCTGAGAAATCCGCTGCTCCCAGTGTGTGGGGCTCTGGGCTATGGTAAAAAGGATTGGATTTTTTGGGCTATGGTAAAAAGGATTGGATTTTTAAAAAAAAAAAAACGGAACAAGGTGGTGTGGAGAGACAGCTTGGGGGAAAAGGCAAAAGGAAAAAAACAAAAACAAAAAAAAAAAAAAACAAAAAAAAAAAATAAAAAAATAAAAACTAGAGGAGAGAGCCTGGAAATCGCAGGAAGGGGTAAGTGCTGCTAACCCCAGTTTTATCCCAGTAAGGGGGAAAAATGAAGGTAATAAAGGAAAAATAAAAGCCCCCAGAACAGAACGGAGAAAGAGGAAGACGGGCAAGTAATATAAGTTTATGCTTTATTTTTGGTTTGGCTACTCTGTCTTATATTGTGGATTGCTAATGGCCTGGTGAAATGATGTATTTTATGATACAGTTAAACACTGTATAAATATGGTCTAAAGGCTGCGTTTAAGAGGGTCTGGCCCCAGAGGAAAAGGATAAAAAAAAGAAAAGAAAAAAAAAATAAATAAATAAAAAAAAAAAAAAAAAAAAAGAACTGGGACGTTTTAGTAAATTATATCTAAACCTATACCTCATGACCACATATAATATAACATCTTTGGATCAGGAGGAAAGGGGACTAGCTCTATCCATATAAAAGGAAAAAAGAGGTTTGCTGTAACTCAAGTTGTGTATAGAGGAAAATCGGTCTGACCACACACCAAGGAACACCTGCGATACATATCTACGCATAGAGTATAATTGTGGATTCGGTTGTATACCATTCATTCTAAGTAAAAAGGCTGTTTCGCGTTATCAACATATTTTCCATCCCTCACTGCTAATATAGAGTATTATAATATAGAGACTATAAATAGAGTTTTTCTAACTAAACTTATTTACTGTAATTACTGTAATCTCTTTTGTGTAACTATTTTTTATACAGTATTATGTTAATTGCTGTTATTTCTGCAGATGCATTTTTTTCATGCGACTGTGCCATATGAATCCGCCTCTCAGTGCTGAAACAAAGGGCCAATGATACCGTTGCCATTCTGCCCACTATCCCTACCCGGCACAGGGGGGGGCCATGACGCAACATCATGGCCCGAATACCCCGAAGGCGTCAGATCTTATTTTGATGCCCCGGGATTTCCTACTGTGTCGGTGGTTATAAGCCCTAATTTTGATGTTCTGCCATTCGCTCAATGACAGTACAATCATCATAAAGAGGTTTGGGCATATTTAAGAATAAAAATCTCCCTTCACATTCTCTTATTATATATATTTCATCAGTACTATCCCCATTTCAATCAATTCTTTGCAATTCTTTTATACAATTTTTCTTCCTTCCTTTTTCCATCTCTAATGAGGGAGTATAGACCTGCTACTTTTTGTCATACTTGTCACTGTATATCTTGGTGACATCTATGACATCAGCATAGAACAGTACCCCATACACCGCTGTGCATAGTCTGATACTTTTTTTTTTTTTTCAGACAGCGGGGCTACTATGCCCCGATGCCCGGTTTAACATGGATAAGACTGCTCAATAGCGCTGTGGAGTCACACGGCGCCCCTCCCTCTTTTAGGAACTGACGTCGGGGCCATGTGACCCCAACGTCATATGCACATTGCCCCGGCAACCAGACGCACCTCTCTCCCCGCCTCTCCCTGAGCCCACACTACATGGGCTACGTGTAAGCAATAGGCTTCACGTCACGGGGAGGAGAAAAGGAATTTTTTTTTTTTTTTGGAGGAGGTCCAAGCGTCTGCTACCTAGACAACAGGGAAGCTTCTGGACGCTTCCCCTCAATACATTGTACAAAGGTGCTTCCTCTAAACAGTGACAGCAGCCAATTGAAGTCGCACCCCCTCCACTGCACCACCAATGAATGTGAGACTCTACCTAGAATAGGGCTACGCCCATCACTTAGCCACGCCCACACCCCATATATTAGGACGCCAGGGATGGCCACAGGCAGCATTCCACAACTGGCTTTGTTACAGAGAGGTACTCCAGGACCAGAGCTCCCTGCCACTTGGAACAATACACCTGACACAATCAATTTAAGGTATTTGATCTCTTTTACTCTATGATGGCCCTGGGGAACCTTATTTCCCCTACGAATCACCATTATTTCCATTCTTTGACCTTTTTGATGTTCAATTTCTTAGCATTTCCCTTATAACTTCATGTTTTTCAGTTGTTTAATTATCACGACTGCCAAATACTGGTTTCTTCACAATATACCAGGCCATCCCGTAGAGGATATTTGAGCAGCATTGACAATCACGTGTTAGGACCCCTGCCAGCACTGGGAAAGCGATTTCTCACAGTTAAATGCAAATGTAAGTCGCATATAATACTTTTCTGTTGTAATGCGATTTCTGTAGTCGCAAATGTAAGTCGCATATAATACTTTTCTGTTGTAATGCGATTTCTGTAGATATAGGTAACAAACAAATATTTAAGTATATACCAATAATCATGCTGTTACTTAAAATTTTAGAATGTGATGCAGTCCCTCCCTGAGGAAGACTTTATCCTTACAATAAGTTGAAACGCGTTGGAAATCTGCTATCAGGACGCCATCACACCTATCGGGGGTGGTACTTGTAACTAGCAGTAGGATGCATCATATGTTTCCATATATCTGATGTTTTTATAATTATTCTTAACTAGATCAATGTGTATGTTCATGTATATCCTATTCGTTTTTGTATCAATAAACTTCTTTTTAACTATAATTCAACACTGCCAATTTCTGCATTGCCCTTAAAATCCCATTTTGAGGTACACATCTAGCACTGCTAATATATAGCCCAGGGGAAGAGGTCATCGCTCCTGTGTGAACAGAGGACTGGTTGCTTGGGAGGGGGTACCCTGTTGGGGGGACAGGATATATCACCCTGTCTCAGCCGGACCAGTGCTACAGTGAAAAAAAGGGGACAGTTACAAAAATTATCTTTCAGGGCGTTGAACCATTTGGATAAGGCGGCCCTAATTATACAGAGGGGAGGTGGTGGGCTATTTAGTCGCTAAGCAGCAGTAATTAAGTCGAATAAATTATTTTGGTGGCCAATTTAGTCGGGGGTTTGCTGAATCAACACGTAGAGATCGAATAAGGGCCCTCAGCAAAAGGGTCCTCTGGGGCCGTACCCTTTAACTGTTTCCAGAACAAGGATTGGTGGAGATGTTTGTCTAGAGACTCAGGAGCCCTCTTTTGACAGATATTTTAAGCCTGTGTCAGACCTGTTAAAGGAAGCAGGAGCTCCCTGGGAACCAGAAGTGAGTCCTTGGAAAACGGTAGGCGGCCGGGACAAAAAGCCTGATTCAAGAGCAGTTCTAGGAAAGAAATGAAAGGTAAAACCACGAAAGGAGCGACTGCTAACACTGCTAACCCATCCAGGACAAGTGCAAGCCCGGGAACCATTAGAAAGTACATGGTGCAGGACTCCGGCAAGAATAGCCCAGGCAAACAAAAAGAGACCAAAATCAAAACACCTGAGTGCACCCCCAGGATAGGGACAAGAAGACAGACAGTAGAGGCTGATATCCACATAGGAAGCAGCGAAATAACTGAAGAGGCAACAATGGAACCCCAACAAAAAAAACTTCTCCCCACTAAAAGTGAAATGGCGGAAATGTTTGCCAAACTGGAAGTAACTATAAAGGGGGAAATAGGCTCTGTCCGAGAAGAGATGAATCATATGTTGCAAAGAGTAGAAGAAGCAGAAACAAAGATGGATAAACAAAATGAAGAGATAAAGGAACTTAAATCCCAGATGGAAGAGCTACAAAGAGAACAGAAGAATCTACGTTACAGAGCGGAAGATCAGGAAAATAGGAGTAGAAGGAAGAACCTACGGATCAGGGGCCTGCCGGAACCACAAGGGGGAACCGAAGACCTACAAGGAGTAATGGACTTTGGGAGAATGGTGTATACTCCGGAGAATGCAAAAAAAATAAAGTTCGAGAGAATACACAGGATTAGAAAACCGGCAGAAATAAAGGGTGAGGTCCCAAGAGATGTCATCGCAAGATTTCACAAGTACAGCGACAAAGAGAAAGTCAAGGAAAATCTGAAGAAGAACTACCCAGTGAAGTACGGCGAGACAAAGTTGCAGATATTTCCGGACCTGGCAGCAGAAACACTAGCTAGGAGAAGAATACTAAAACCACTCCTTGAACAGTTAAAAGTTCATGATGTCCATTATTCATGGGGGTTCCCAGCCTGCCTTACTGGACGTAAAGACGGCAGATCGGCCACTTTAAGATTCCCAGAAGAAACAGCTAAATTTTGTGATCGATTAGAGGTGCCTCTGGTGGAAATACCGGGTTGGTGGGTTAAGACTGGGGACGCAGGAGTTCATGGGATGCAGCAGGCTTGGAGGCCAATATTTAAAACGAGAAAACCGTAATGGAACAGTTATAAGACCTAGCCAAACAAGGTTAAATTAAGATCTGGGGGTGTGTGAGGGGCGGGGGGGGTGTGAGGTGGTGGGGTGGAGGGGGGGGGGATCAACCAGGCTTGGGCACCCCTCAATATCAGGGGGAGCATTGGGAAAGGGGCGGCCCAGTCCGATCTCAACCTCAGGGGGAGAACCGAAGGGGCGGGTGGAGTTGGAGGAGCCACGGTTCTTTTTTTGGGCCATGAGAGGGCCTAATATCCCCATGGGGGAAGGGGAGGGAAGGGGGAGTGGGGTGGGTATTGGGGGAGGTAGGAGGGAGGGTAGGGAACGGGTTGGGGGAATAGGAAGGAGTTGAGGGCCGGTAGGAAAGTACAGCGATTAATTTTGAATCCCACGGACACCACTCTGTTGCAGGGACTAGGAAAGAACTTCTGTAGGATAGATGAGCAATATTAAAATAATCTCATATAATGTACGAGGTTTGAACGCAAGGGTGAAGTGTGTTAATATTTTGCAGGAACTGAAATTCCGGGGAGCTGATGTGGTTTTTCTCCAGGAGACTCATTTTCTCCTGGAGAGGAACCAAAAAATCTTCTCCAAGGACTTCCCAGTTTGGTTCTATGGTGACTCATCCACACCACGCGCAAAAGGAGTAGCCATTGGGTTTGCCAATGGAGTAAGGTTCGAACTATATGAGAGAAGGACTGACCCAGAGGGTCGGTTTTTGTTCTTAAAAGGGAAACTCAATGGTGTTGAATGTTCACTGGCAAACATTTATGGCCCAAACAAAAACCCACATAATTTTATGATCAGGAGGTTGGCAGAATTTACCGAATTCAAGGAAGGCCTAGCTATAATGGCTGGTGATTTTAATCTGTGTTTAGAGCCAGAGAAGGATAAATCGTCCCATGTGCAGGGGGTAAGTTCGGTCTGGGGCAATAGAGTGAGAAAGAAACTGCACCAGTGCCAAATGGTGGACGTGTGGAGGACGCAACATGATGATAGTAGGGATTATACGTTCTACTCCCCCGTACATGGGACTTATTCTAGACTGGACTTCTTCTTGATCGAGCACTGCTGGTTGGAGGAGATCGCTAGCTCAGATATCGGGGTGGTGACTTTCTCTGACCATGCGCCTGTAAGTTTGACAGTGAACATGAGACAGACCCATAATAAGAGCTTTAGCTGGAAGTTAAATGAGGAATTAATAAATGATAAAGAGATACGGGACCTGGTGCTGAGGGAACTAGAGTTCTACTTTAAAACTAATGAAACAGTTGAAGTCTCAGAGTCAATAATATGGGAGGCCCACAAAGCCTATATTAGGGGGATCCTGATTAAGGCAGGTGCGGAAAAGAAGAGAAAGAGAAGGGAAGATAAACTTGTAATCATGAGTGAAATAGAGGAACTTGAACAGATCCATAAAAAAGAGGGGGGGAAGGAGGTGCTCCTTAGACTTCACAACAAAAGAGAGACTATGAGAACCCTAATCGAACAAGACACGCGAGAAACGTACAATTTATTAAAGAAAGAGAGATATGTGGGAGGTAATAAACCAGGGAAGTTCCTAGCAAAAATCCTAAAAAAAAGGAAGTCCAACAATTATATTGAGAAAATCAAGACTTTAGAAGGGGAAGTAAAATATAAAACAGGAGAAATTGCCAAAGTTTTCCAAAAGTACTATGAGGGACTGTATTCGATCAACAGCACTACCTCAAAAAGAGAGACAGAAAAAAAAAGGGAAAGAACTAAAGCTTTTTTTCAGGAACTCGGTTTAAAGAAAATAGAAGAAGATACATATAATTTACTTGAGGGTCCCATTACAGAAGAGGAAATTAAAAAAACTTTGAGGGAGACGTCAGTAGGGAAAAGTCCCGGGCCGGATGGTTTCTCAGTAATATATTACAAAAGGTTCCAAGATCTCCTAATCCCTAAACTCTGTACATATATGAACGGGATAGGTACGAAGTGGGAGATGGGAAAAGAAGCGTCAGAAGCAATTATCGCCATCATTTTGAAGGAGGGCAAGGACAGTACTCTCTGTTCTAGCTACAGACCAATAGCGCTCCTAAATGCAGACACGAAATTGTTCGCGAAAATACTGGCAGGGAGAGTGAAGCACATCCTAAATAATATGATACACCCAGACCAGGCGGGATTCATTCCGGGTAGGGAGGGAAGGGATAATGGGATCAGAACCCTTATGGTAATTCAAAAAATGAGAGACAGCGGAGCCCCAGGTCTACTCCTGTCAATAGATGCTGAGAAAGCTTTTGACAGGGTAGACTGGGGCTTCATGTTCAGTGCGCTGAAGGAAATAGGATTCGGACCAATTATGATCAGAAGGATAAAGGCACTGTATACATGTCCTTCAGCAAAGGTCAAGGTTAATGGAACGCTGTCAGAACCGTTCAAAATGACTAACGGAACAAGACAGGGCTGCCCATTGTCCCCCCTTTTGTTC
The DNA here is from genome assembly GCF_042186555.1 of Aquarana catesbeiana. NCBI lineage: Eukaryota > Metazoa > Chordata > Amphibia > Anura > Ranidae > Aquarana > Aquarana catesbeiana. Next base: position 43,791,555 of record NC_133331.1, read on the forward strand.
GTGCTGACGCTTGAGCCCCTGCTCGAACGGATAAGGCTCAATCCGGATATTTCGGGGGTTTCGGACGGTGAGGAAGAACACAAACTGGCTGCTTTTGCAGACGATATTTTGTTGTATATTACTAGACCTAGAATAACTCTTCCTAACCTGCTAAAAACTCTGAAAGAATACGGAGAAATATCAAACTTCAAGATCAATCCAATTAAATCTGAAATATTAGAAATTAAGACTGACAAAAAAGATCATATGGTCCACAAAGAATTTCCATTTTCATGGGGAAAAAAGGAGATAAACTACCTTGGGGTAAAAATAACAGGGAATAGAGAGTCACTGTTTCAAGCTAACTTCATCCTCCTCCTGAATGAGATCAAGAGGGAGTTGAATAGAGTCACAAGAGGACAGCTGTCATGGGGGGGAAGAATTAATATTATTAAAATGGCAATCCTACCAAAGATTCTATTTAAAATGCAGATGTTACCAATCCCGCTTCCACAAGTATATCTTAAAAAACTGCATTCTCTTATTATTAAATTTATTTGGAGGGGAAAAAAGTCACGTATAAGTTACGACACTTTGGCAAGGGATAAAGAGAAAGGGGGGTGGGGAGCACCAGACATTAGATTATATCACGAAGCAATCACTTTATCTAGAATTATAGATTGGGCAAAAGGAAACAAAGAGAAGAGGTGGGTAAAAATGGAAAATACAATTAGTAAAGTAGAGTTAAGTAAAGTTATCTGGATACCTTCACATTTTAGGAAACTTTGTTCTGAGGCACATAGTATCACTAGACATACTTTGAAAATATGGGATAATTTGCACAGGAGGGAAAAATGGGAGTATAACTCCCCTTTGATCCCTCTGAGGGACACTGAGTTTTTTGCACCAGGAATGGAGAATCTAAGTGGGAGATGGATACTGCAAGGAGGAGCTCAGCTAAAGGATGTTATGCAGAAAGGTAAACTATGTTCATTTCAGGACCTGAAAAATAAAAGTGACCTTATGACCCTTAACAGGTGGCAATACAGCCAGTTAAAAAATTTTGTTGAAACGCTCCCCCAACCAATTAGAATGATGGATAATCTCAAACCGTTTGAGAAACTCTGTGTTGGTCAGGATGGGAAGAAGGGGATTTCAAAAACCTATAGGATACTAGTGGATCTGAAGGGAACAGACATCCCAGCATACATTAAAAAATGGGAATTAGAACTAAAATCAAAACTTAAAGAAGACGAGGTTATAACCCTACTGAAGCGAGTTCATAGTACTTCGGTAAACTATAAAATGTCTGAGCTAAATTACAAATGCTTGTCAAGATGGTATATTACCCCAGATAGAGCTTCTAAATACCAGAATGAAATTTCACAACTATGCTGGAGGGGATGTATGGAATTGGGTACAATGGCACACATTTGGTGGCACTGCACAAAAATAAGGGAATTCTGGGATGATATTGGGAAAATCATTGGCGAGATAACCCAAATAGCAGTGCCGGATGATCCATGGGTATGTCTGTTTCACGGCTTTAGAATGCCAACTGAATTATATCTGAGAACACTAGTCCCCCAAATGTTGAATGCAGCTAAGAGTCTGCTTGTAAGCCATTGGCAGGAGAAACATGGTCCAACAATACAAGAATGGTACGACAAAATAAACGAAACCCAGAACTTAGAATATTTGAGATGTACGGAGGAAGCGGAATTGGAAGAGTTCGAGGAAAAATGGAAGAAGTGGCAAAAATTTAAAAGCTCACCAAGGGTGTTAGAGGTCTTGAGAACTCAATAGAGCTTGCTGGGGGGAACCCAGCGAGAAGGATAGATGAACAGGCAACAGAAGTAGTGTCCATTGTGGGAGGGGGATTCAGTTAACATGAAGGAGTACGGAGGAAGAAATATAGGATCTTGAGAAGGAGTAGGTTGGGGTGGGGGGGGGGAGGGAAAGGGTAGGGGGTTTGATTAGGAGGGGTTTAAACGGGGTTTAAGTTCAGATCTTACGATTAAAAATTAGATAGATTAGTTTGATGCTACAAATAAGTAGATAGATACAAAAGATATTTGTAATATTGAAAGAAAAACAAGAGATAAAAGGTATCAAAGCCACCATGATGTGAGTAATGAGTCGGGAAAGTATTGAACCGTTAAGGTGAAACTTTCACCCCCAAAAACGAACACTGATGTGGCAAAGAAAATTTAAAAAAAAAAAAAAAAAAATGGCTCCTTCGAGGATAAGGCTGCTATGTCAGAGAACCTCCGTGCAGAAGTGATAGTAACGAGAAAGGCCACTTTGTGAGTGTGGTCAGACATGAGAATATTCCTAATAGTTCAAAAGGCAGCTTCTGATGACCCGAGAGCACACGAATATTGGCTAAATGCACCTTTAGCAACATGTTACACCCATATTTAGGCTTATCACCACTCAAATAGACCGAGTCCCCCCATGACCGTGGATGGGAATTCTTCCACCCCCGCAGCCGCCGTCGCATTTAAAAATCAGAACAGAGCGATCTGTGACTGAATGAAATACAAGTCCCATCTGCTACCACGGCACAGACAGATTTCAATCGACTACAAGAGAGCTGATCGGCACACCATGGACACTTCTGGCAGCTCAGCAACTGTCTGCCTGTACAAAGATACAAGCAAAGAGCTATATGCAGTGTCTGCAGGAGCCTGACCCTGTACTGCACTGTTCCCGCACTGCATGGGATAACTGATGGTTTGGTCTAAGGGTGAACAGAGCTTATACTCACGCGGTGCCTCGACCCTCCGGAAAAAGGCGCTTCTGCACATCCAGCGGTGGACTGTTATGGACATCTTCAGGTCCAGAGCCGTTTTATGGGCATGACGACGTCAGAAACAGTCCACCGCACAAGACAGCTGGACCGCAGGGAAGGTTGGGAGGTCTTGCATTGGAAGGATTGGAGGATTAGGCGAGTAGGTCTTCGAACCCCTAGACAAAAAAGAGCAGTTCACCTGTGAAGGGCGGGCACAGCCCAACCGCATGGGGGAAAAATAAATAATTTTCCCTGAGTTTAGCTTTAGAAAAAGAAAAAAAAAAAAAAAAAAAAAACCTTTGAAATTACATTAACCTGTTAAAGTGTAGGTTCACCTGCTAATGCATGTGGTAGTTTAAATTACATGATTAAATCGCTCTAGATTTGATACTGTTTATCACAAGCAGGAATATTGTATATGCCCGGCAGATCTGTGGTCATCTAGCGTATAAACGTTATCTGTTTTCTGTTTTCTATCTGTAAGCCTACGGTAATGTTACTGTGTTTTAAAGAATATGTAAACCTTATCTCTAAAATCTTTTATAAGTTTTAAAGGGCAAGTTCACCTTTATAAAACACTGGACACCCTTCCCCATCTCCCCCCAGGTCCCGCTGTACCCCGACTTCCGCGATTACCCACTGTGAGACATCGGGTCACCGCTTTACCGGTCCAGGGATTTGAAATCCCCGCAGCTTTCTCCCCTCTTCTCCAGCACTAACAGGACAGGCTGGACGGGTTCTGCCTCCTATATGCACCTTTACAAGGTATGTTTAGGAGATCAAATCCCAGGATTCGTGAAGCTGGCGACTGAATGGGTCACAGCAGGGGATCGCGTGACTTCTGTATAGCGTGACCGGGGGGGTCGGGTCCGGTCCAGTGTAAGTTCACGTTACAGATTTACTGTAAAGGTGAACTTACCCTTTAAAGCTTATAAAAGGTTTACATATTCTTTAAGACACAGCAACATTAACGTAAGGCTTACAGATAGTCAGGAGACAGACAACATTTATATGCAATATGACCACAGATCTGCCGGGCATATACAATATTCCTGCTTGTGATAAACAGTATCAATTCTAGAGCTATTAATCATGTAATTAAACTACCACCTGTATTAGCAGGCTGCGAAGAGGCATCCCTGTTTATACAAAGCTCCAGCAGATGGCTATTTGGACAGACAAGCTTGCTGGCTTCCCAGGACCAAGATCAAAGTGTGATTTGTTGGGAAGAGCCCTGGCACAGGTACTGCCACTGATGACAGTAAAGGTTGCCTGTTCAGAGGACAGACAAGGGACACTCATGTGACTCCCAGTGTGATGTAAACAGAAAGCCTGTGTCAGCACATTTCAGGCCTGTGTTCCCACTCACAGCTTGGCAAACTTCTCTTACCTGATCACTTTCACACTCCAGCTCTTTCTGAAGAACAACGAAAGCACATTGCGTATTCATCATAATCTCCAGAGCTCCACACAGGCTCTTCACTTTACCCGCAGTGCTGTTCTGGCCTGGAATCAAGACAACACATGCAGTAAAGTCATCTGATGCCAATATAAGGGAGACTATGAGACAGCTCAGAAACCTGATAAAGCTAACAAAGGATTTTCAAAGCCCATTTACACCCTGGGCAAAACAAGGACAGAGTCATGAACTATTGTAAATAAGAAAAAAAAAAAAAGTTAAGTCTCTAATTATAATACAATCCAAAAGAAAACTCCAAACAAAAAGCAAAATACAAAAAGGAAACAAATACAGGAACTGTTCTATCAAAGGATTTGTAAAGTAACATATTGTGGTGATCCTGTACGGCTGCACAGGACAACCCTTTTCAGAGCAGTCCCACTTCCCGGCTGCTCTGTTTGGACTAGGAGCACAAATTACTACAATGGCGACCTCTCTTATAATGTTACATGTTGCACCTAAATTTAGGGTATAACATATAACATGGTGCCAAGCCATGGCACCACCAGCACAGCCACATCATTCACAGAGATCTGTGTGTGGATAAACTACAAGTCCTCTTTGCCACTGCAACAGTAGGACTTGTAGTTATCTATGGAACACAAGTGTTGTGATCACATTTCCTGCAGCCCATAACTGAAGGCCCATACCTTGGTACGGACCAGCGGCTGCAAAAAAGTCTGCAGGAGCCTGTGCATTGCACTAGTGATGCTTTGCAGGCTCCTATGCAAAAATAAATGAATGCATCGTTTTTTTTCCGACAAATTCAGGTACTTTCTTCAGCTGGATTTAAGAATGCATCTAGTTTTTTTTTTTTTCCCTCCACTTAAAAATTTTATACCAAAGGAATTTAATTTATGGAATCTGTACACAGACATAAATATCTAAAATGTACTTAAAAGGAAATGTATGGCCAAAGCTTTTTTTGTCCCTACTTCTCCTATGGTTCGTTCTGCACTCCTGTGACCCGTTTTCAGCAGACAGCGGGCTAAAGCCTGCTGTTGGCTGACGTCACTCAACCAGTCCAGGCTTGGAAAAGATCCCGACCATATGGTTGGGATTTGTCCAGAAGCATGGACTGGCAGCTAGCTCAGCCTCTCAGCGACCCACTAAAAGGCTGAAACAGCCCCTCCCAACCCCTCCACCGCCCTGTGCTACAGTGCATGCTGGAGGGGTGAGCAGAGAGCCGCTGACTGACAGTCACAGCTCTCTGCTCAGAGTGGACGGGAGAAATTAGCGATCATCAGTGTTTGATCGATCAGTTCTCACTGCAGAACTGGCGGGGGGACAGATGCAGCATCAAATCGATGCTACATCCACCTAGGCGAGTATAATTCTTTGTTTTGTTTTTTTAAATGCTGAACTTCTCTTTTAAAGAAGACCTTCATGCTTAAAACAAACCTTTTCCCAATCCAACCCTCCCCCTAGCCAATTTTTTTTTTTAATTAAATTTTTTTTTTTGTTTTTATAAAATGTTTCTGTTAACCAGCCCCCTGCCCCCATTCTTGCCTTGGGGAGAACACTGTGTACCTGTTCTGCAGCCTCTTGGGATATCCCCATCACATATCCTAGAAGGCTGTAGTAAGCAGGAACATACAGCAGCAACAAGGCATACCTGGAGCAAGAACATGGTAGAGACAGTTTGCTCCCAATGATACAGGAAGGGAAGATGGCAGTATATGCAGCTCATCTCTGCAATATATTCACATTTCATTAAATTGCTTTCGGCATCGCTCAAAGTAGAAGTGAAAGCATATCCCTGTGTCGCAGAGCATGGGGTGAAGGCTTGTCCTGCCATCAATCCAGAGGGCTAGTAAATGTAAGGAAGCAAGGATCACCACTAAGCCTGACCAGCCCTGGTGAACAATAAGGAGCTGCCTTCTGCCTACATGTCTCCACCAAACCACAAACCCTAATGCATTTTACCCTGCCCACCGGGGCTTAGTCATAGGCTGACTAAGACCAGATGGGTGGGCCAAACGCATCAGGGTTTGTGGATTGGTGGAGACGTAGGCTGAGGCCGTTCTTTATCTTGTCACCTGGGCTGGTCAAGAGTAGCGCCGATCTATTCCTCTTTACATTTACTAGCTCTCTGGATTGGCAAGAGGAAAAGATTGCCACTACTCCCGACCAGCCCAGGTGAATAAAAAAGGAACACCCTCAGCCCTCAAACTCTAACGCATTTTGCCCCACCCACCAGAGCTTAGTCAGCCTATGACTATGCATCAGGGTGTGTGGTTTGGTGGAGACATGTAGGCAGAGGCCGCTCCTTATCGTTTATTCACCTGGGCTGGTCGGGAGTAGCTGCAAACCTTTACTTTTTCTATGTTTAGACTCTTTAAAAATGCAACGGAAAAATGATAGCCGATATTCCTGAAATCCAGTGATCTAACCTCCTGTAGTGAACTGAAAATATTGCCTCTACTGCAGTAAAATCCCAAGCAGTGCTGTCGGCCAGTGTTTTCCTGATGGACTACATACCATCTCTCCGCTTATGTAATAGATGAGAAGAGGGGGAGGTGTTCTGTAGTCCTAACACTTCCTTTCCCATGCAGACAACACTGCGCTTTCACAATTACAGTACAGTTCTTTCATGCTAGGACAGAAACATTGTCACTGACAGAATCACCATTTAGACCCCTTTCACACCGGGCCCCCCCGTGCGTTAGCAGTAAAGCCCCGCTCCTTTTAGCGGCGCTTTACCGCTGTTTTAGCAGCGCTTTTCGGCCAATAGCGGGTGCTTTTAACCCCAAAGAAGGGGTTAAAAACGCCCGTGTTGTCGCGCTTCAAAAGCGCTGTCCATTCATTGCAATGGGCAGGGGCGGGGTGGGGGGTGGATGGGCTGTATGCAGCGCTCCCAAAGCGCCCCAAAGATGCTGCTTGCAGGACTTTTTATAATGTCCCGAAAGTGCACCGCTCCAGTGTGAAAGCACTCGGGCGGCATGGGAGGCAGTTTTCAGGTGCTTTACAGGTGCTATTTCTAGCGCTACAACACCTGAAAACTGCCTCAGTATGAAAGGGGGTCTTTAAAATAAAAGAGAAGAAGCCTGAAAAAAGAAAAGACTATTGCAGCCACCACATCTAAGGACCTATAAGCTGCAATATATCATATTTTTGTTCTTGGGTTTAGACACACTTTATAGAGGGGATGCAGGGAGGAAAGATCTAGGTAAAGCATGTTAAATACATCAAATATATCTGATGTAAAGCAGCTTATATGTTGGATCAATGCATCTCCTTGTTCTAACAAACTCTGTATTTGCTGCTTAAGCCTCCAGCCTTTTCCAAGTGTCTGTCCTGCTACTTAACGTAGTGTTGATGCTCAAAACCCAGTCTGAAATTAAGAAATGTCACCAATTCAGCGGATTTACATTGCTCTGCAACTACTGACACTGCTTGGCAGCAGCAAGTGTGAACAAGGCCGTGCAGAAAAAAAAAAAATCCCTCTACTTTCCCAGCACAGCAATTTTTCAGTTGAATTAATCGGATTTGCAGATTTGGGGTAATTTTAGCCTGCAGGTCTATAATAGATGGGATAGGAGTCATCCATGTGAGGCGCTTTTATCATAATGAGCATCTTTGTTTGTATGTACCACACATGCTGCCTGTACATCTGTTCTTATAATACCCTCTGGCAGGGCACCCGCTGCACATGTTATCTGCATTGTGCTAGCCGAGCAAACTGAAAGCTGCAGAAGGGATTGTACTAACCTGGGAACAATCCGTCAGAATGTCGCAGTATAGGCAAATAGGACCAATCATATACACAATGTATAGCTCTTGGCACCTCACTGTTTAGAACAGATCATATCCTGTTCATGAATTATTCCTGCAGTGACTGTTCTATCAAACACAGATTTATTCCTCTGCTGGGGATCCAGAACTCGTCATTTTATACTTACAGTATATATAAATAGTAAAAAAGGGTGGTCCTAGTAAACCGTTAAAGTGTAATATTCTATACACCAACAACAATAAAACTAATTGGGGCATCAATGAGAAGCACGCCGGAGTAGACTTTTGTCAGAATTTAAACATTAATTTTTAGCTTATTATTGTGCAGGTTTATTTATAAAAGACTACCGTATATACTCGAGTATAAGCCGAGTTTTTCAGCACATTTTTTTTGTGCTGAAAATGCCCCCCTCAGCTTATACTTGAGTCCTCCTCTGCATCCTAATCCCCCGGCGCTGTGATACATTCAGTCTAATCAGCGGCCATGCAGTGTAACCAAGCGCCATCAGTGTTCAGCCTATCACGGTCGGTGTTCTGACGAGAAAGGTCCCCCCATCGGATAGTGTCTGCCCTGTACTGCGCAGGCGCAGCACGGAGGACATAGGAGACGCCGAAAGCTTCCGAACATGAACACCTGTTCATGACCTCTACATGGCGCCTGCGCATTTAATACAACATTCTGTCACACGCTCACGCACGCTCTCGATATACATTATGATCAACTGTTCTTCAGAGACTTTTGGCGTCTTTGTCCTCCGTACTGCGCAAGCGCTGTGCAGTACAGGGCGGACAATATCCGATGGGGGGACCTTTCTCGTCAGAACACCGTCCGTGATAGGCTGAACACTGACTCACTGCTGGAAAACCGAGTCAGTGTTCAGTCACGGAAGACGACATGGAGGAGGAGGAGACGGCCGCTTGTTTACACTGCATGGCCGCGGATTAGACTGAATGTATCACAGCGCCGAGAGATATGACTGCAGATGGGCACAGCGCCAGGAGATAACGCCGATCAAGGTACTTGAGGCCGAGGCAAAAGGGCTGCAGATGGACACAGTGAGGCTGCAGATGGGCATTGTTGACCCTCTTTTCCACTTACAGTACCTGCAGCATTCTCACCCTAGGCTTATACTCGAGTCAATACATTTTCCCATTTTTTGTGGTAAAACTAGGTGCCTCGGCTTATATTCGGGTCGACTTATACTCACGTATATATAGTAGCTTTAATTGAGGATGACTCCGAAGAAGAGTATATGAGCTGAAAGTGTCATCTTTTGTGAAATTCATGTGTTAAGTTAATCAGTAAATCCAAAAGATAATTAACCACTTGACATCCGGAAGATTTACCCCCCCCGACCTAACCATTTTTTTCGATACGGCACTGCGTTCCTTTAACCACTTCAGCCCCGGAAGGTTTAACCAACTTCCTAACCAGGCCATTTTTTGTGATACGGGACTGCGTCGCTTTAACTGACCCTTGTGCGGTCGTGTGACGCTGCACCCAAACAACATGTCCCCTTTTTCCCCACAAATAGAGCTTTCTTTTGGTGGTATTTGATAACCTCTGCGGGGTTTTTTTTTTTTTTTTTGCGCTATAAACAAAAAACAACAATTTTGAAAAACAATATTTTTTTACTTTCTGCTATAATACATATTCAAAATAAAAAAAAATAAAAATAAAAGTAAAAAAACTAAATTTTTTCATCAATTTAGGCCAATATGTATTCTTCTACATAATTTTGGTTAAAAAAAACCCCAATAAGCGTATATTGATTATTTGTGCAAAAGTTATAGCGTCTACTAAATATTCGACAGATGTAGGGACTTTTTATTTTTTTTTACTGGTACTGGCGGCGATCTGCAATTTTTAGCAGGACTGCGACATTGAGGCGGACAAATCTGACACTTTTTGGGGACCAGTGACATTATTACAGTGACAATGGACATTTTTGATACGATTTTCTCTATTAGCTGGAGGTTCCACATGTATCAATATTTATTACAGTGACAATGGACATTTTTGATACGATTTTCTCTATTAGCTGGAGGTTCCACATGTATCAATATTTATGATATTCCTTTGTTTTTCTCAGTTAAATTATGCATCCCACCCCTGATGACTGGCAAGAAGCCAAGAAACGCGTCGGGTTCGCAAACTAAGGATGCCCTATCAAGCCTAAATCATATCCCTGACATTTATCAATTTTTTATCGAGTTTTCTCATTTCATGCGATTTTGTGATTTTGATTGGCGATTTTAATTCATGTATTTCTGTTATGAATTGCATATATGTATGTCCATTGATTTGTTTTACACTACTGAGTCTTCAATGATTGTTACTGATAAATATGCTTATATATCAATTCATGCGACTATGTCTGTATCTATACTACTTTATTGGTACTGTATGCATCAAAATCATGGACTTGACTATAAATTAAATCCAATCATTTTACCTACTCACATGTATTCATTATTATTATACTTTCAATTGACATGCTTCATTTAAAGTCCCACTTGCCCCTCTCTTTTTCTTTTATATATGAACCCGGGATGGAAGCATGCCATTGATATTTAGTTCATGCGACTGGTCACTTTCTCTTTTGTTTATATTTATATTTGGGTGGAAGACACCCGCTCCCTCGGTGACCAAGTCGCACCATCATTAATTTTTGTTCATCCTTAGTTCAAATATCTTTTTGTATTTTTATCCCAACTCCGTTACCAATTTTCCAACACAGTAACAGTCCGTGACTATATAATATATTTTTACATGTGTTTCCTTGAGTTTATTGAGAACTATTTTGTACTAATTCCAAGGTTTTTATTCCCTGGAATCCACTTATTGATTTAAATCCAGCATATGGGCTGGGGTGTTTTGATATTTTGCAGTCTCTATGTCCGGGGTTGCGATGCGCTCAGCTCCCTCCCCACCTCCCCTCATTTATTTCGGGGCGGCTGGGGCCCGATCTCAACGCATCGGCGCCATGCATTTTTTTTTTTTTTTTTTCTCTCCATCTGACGCCTACAGCTGTGATGAGTAGACATCCACTGAGTTACTCTCAGCTGTGATTGCTCTCTCGTCTCTCAGCTGCTAATGACGTCATGCATGACGCTGGCAGGGACCCGCCCAGGGCCAGAGTATATCAGCTGGGACCGACAGACTGACGGTTCACTCCCTCACTGTGCTTCGCTAGGAAGGGACCGCTCTGTTAAGCAGCCACTATTCAACACATGGGTAATATATATTTTTATTTATTTTTTTAATATATCTTTTTTTCTGCTTACAGTACACACATTCCCATCCTCTCACCCATTTACCTCGCGCACGACACTCTCTATTTTCACACATTTCCTAGGGATTTCTTTTTCTATCTCTTTTCACGTGCATTTTTATGCATCTATTTTATTTCTATTCCCCTTTATCATCTCATTTTTCACACATTTATTCTTTCAGATGTACCTAGTACATATTTTTTTCAGTCATTCTATTCATCCAACACGTTTTACTCTAGATTTACTTTCTTTGACACATTCCATTTTCTTCAATTTTCTGCAGATTTTCCCATTTACAACTCATTGACCAGTATATTGAGGGCTCAGGAATCAGTTGGCTGTGGTTTCTCCTGGCCCACCCTCCAATCACTTTGGGAGGATGGTCGGTGCCCTGCCTCAACCCCGGTTGAGACGGTTATATCTCACACCCTAACAGATCCCATTGCTGGCGACTCTCCTTGACTTTTGGGCTATTTTGTAAGTAGCTTCACTATTCAAAGTAGACAATGGACATTTTTGATACGATTTTCTCTATTAGCTGGAGGTTCCACATGTATCAATATTTATGATATTCCTTTGTTTTTCTCAGTTAAATTATGCATCCCACCCCTGATGACTGGCAAGAAGCCAAGAAACGCGTCGGGTTCGCAAACTAAGGATGCCCTATCAAGCCTAAATCATATCCCTGACATTTATCAATTTTTTATCGAGTTTTCTCATTTCATGCGATTTTGTGATTTTGATTGGCGATTTTAATTCATGTATTTCTGTTATGAATTGCATATATGTATGTCCATTGATTTGTTTTACACTACTGAGTCTTCAATGATTGTTACTGATAAATATGCTTATATATCAATTCATGCGACTATGTCTGTATCTATACTACTTTATTGGTACTGTATGCATCAAAATCATGGACTTGACTATAAATTAAATCCAATCATTTTACCTACTCACATGTATTCATTATTATTATACTTTCAATTGACATGCTTCATTTAAAGTAGCACTTGCCCCTCTCTTTTTCTTTTATATATGAACCCGGGATGGAAGCATGCCATTGATATTTAGTTCATGCGACTGGTCACTTTCTCTTTTGTTTATTATTACAGTGATCAGTGCTAAAAAAAAAAAAAAAAATGCACTGATTACTGTGTAAATGTGATCACCTCTGTGGTTTTTATTTTTTGCGCTATAAACAAAAAAACTATTTTGAAAAAAAACAAACAATATTTTCTACTTTTTGCTATAATAAATATCCCCAAACATGTTTTTAAAAAAAACATTTTATCAGTTTAGGCCAATATATATTCTTCTACATATTTTTGGTAAAAAAAAACAAAAAATCGCCATAAACATATATTGATTGGTTTGCGCAAAAGTTATAGCTCCTACAAACTATGGGAAAAATGTATGGCATTTTTATTATTTACTTTTTTCCTTTTTACTAGTAATGGCGGTGATCTGCGATTTTTAGCGGTAATGCGACGGACAGATCGGACACTTTTGACACATTTTTGGGACCACTGACATTTATACAGTGATCAGCGCTATAAAAATGCACCGATTACTGTGTAAATGTCACTGGAAGGGAAGAGGTTAAAACTAGGGGGCGATCAAGGGAATAAATGTGTTCTCCCTCAGTGTGTTCTAACTGTATGGGGATAGGATTGAGTAGGAGACGAGACACATCGCTGTTCCTACTTACTAGGAACAAAGGACATGTCTGCTTTACACACACAGATCCCCCTGCTGGCGCTCGTGCACTCGATCCCGCATGGCCAGCGGTATCGGGTTCCCCGCCATGCAGCAGGTGCACAGCGGCTGGCGGTTCTTGAAGGAAACCCCTATGGGGTTTCGCTCAGGGGTGCCATTCTGCCCCTGTAAAGACATGAGCCGGTCGGGAACCGGTTAAGGGCTCTCGGGTGCAAGCCATCTGGTCCCGGTGACTTATTAATGTTGAGTTTTCAAGTCTATTTCTAATTCAGTACACTGTTCGCCATGAGGGTGCTTCCTGTGACGTGTCATGAGGATAAACATTGCAATTTTGGTTACTGAAGCCCTCCCATTCCCTCGTGAAGACTGAGGAGAAGAAGAAATTCAATACCTTCGCCATCTCTCCATCCTTAGTAACCAGATTTCCTTCAACATTCTTTATGGGACCAATATGATCTGGCCTCCCTTTTTTTACTCTCCTCCACTATGTGCCTTTCGTGTTTTATCTTAGCCGCTCTGATTACACCCTTACATTTCTTGTTGCATTCTTTGAAAAGTTGGAATGCTGATGATCCCTCAGCCTTGTCTTTTTTGAAGGCCTTCTCCTTTGCTTTTATATGCATTTTTACGTTGGAGTTAAGCCACACGGGACTTTATTTAGCTCTTTTAAATTTATTTCCCATTGGGATGCTAAGTTGCCCCGTATTTCCACATCCGTGATCAGGTCTGTATTGTTGGTAATCAGTAGGTCTAGTAACACTTTGTTTCTAGTTTGTGCATTTACCATCTGACCCATGAAATTGTCCTACAAGACATTCAGGAACTGGCGAGCCTTAGATGAATGTGCGGTTCCTTCCACCGAGTCTGTCTGGATAATTAAAATCCCCCATTATGACACTTCCCATTCTTGCTGCTAATCCAAATTTGTGATAGGAGGTCTGCCTCCTCCCTCTGGTTAGGGGGCCTATAGCATACTCCCAGTATTACTTTCCTCTTAGCTTCATCCCTTTGCAGCTCTAACCATAAGGATTCCATGTCCTCCCTAGCTCCCTTAGTGATGTCCTCTCTTACATTCACTTGTACATCATTTTTGATATACAGGCATACCCTTCCCCCCTTTTTTACCCTCTCTATCCCTGCGCTATAGGGAATGCTCTTGAATGGTTGCCAGCCAATCATGAGAGTTGTTGAACCAAGACTATCTCTACCTCTGGACCCTCCTCCCCAGGTAAAATTACAGCAGACTTAAGATGGAGGAGGATGTTATCGTGGGAGTGTTTAATCCTTTCACACACCCCCCATATACATCTCATCTGCATTCTGTCTCCGTAGTGCCTGTACAGTAACCCCTTCAGTTCCCTTATCTTGCACATTAAGGCAGGCCATACATGGGTCACATTTCGAAAGAATTTTCTTTTGAAAATCAGAAATTTTGTACGTTTAGTGATCTGATAGAGCCACCAATGATTTCGAAATTTGACCACCCAAGCCTTCAATATCACCTCCTGTTGCTACAGAAAATAATTTTCGTGGCTGGGAATCTTCTTTTCGGAAATTTTTGTTTCTTGCACATGCGCATCTCTTTTTCTATTACATTTCTCGCACAATTCTTCCATCATTGATTAGAAAATCGTTTGTTCAAAAAATTTCCAACATGCCCGATTACTCAAATTCGATGGCCGCACAAAAATTGGCTGTTGCTGCAGCCCAGTAATGGTGCGAAATTCGAACGAAAATTCTTAGATAAGATTTTCGAAAGAAAATGCTTTTCGAAATGTCGTTCTAATTTCGCACCATTAGTGGGCTGCAGCAACAGCCGATTTTCGTGCGGCCATCAAATTTGAGTAATCGGGCAAGTTGGAAATTTCTAATCAATGATGGGAGAATCGTGCAAGAAATGTAATCGAAAAAGAAATGTGCATGTGCAAGAAAGGAAAATTCCCAAAATGAAGCAGATTCCCAGCCACGAAAATTCTTTTCTGTAGCAACAGGAAGTAAATTTGCAGGCTTGGTTGGTTGAATTTTGAAATCGATGGTGGTACCATCAGATCACAAAACGCACAAAATTTCTGATTTTCAAAAGAAAATTCTTTAGAAATTCGACCATGTCTGGCCTATTTCCTAAAAAATGACCAAAAAAAAAAAATTTAGATCACCTTGGGGTGTCTACTTTTCAAAAAGGAGAAATTATGGGTGTTTTAGTAGCGTTTAGCCATACTTGAAATGTTTATAACAAAGTAAGGGAAATAGTTTGTTGAAAAACACACTCTCTCTCTATATATATATATATATATATATATATATATATATATATATATATATATATAGAGAGAGAGAGAGAGAGAGAGAGAGAGAGAGAGAGAGAGAGAGAGAGAGAGAGAGAGAGAGAGAGAGAGAGAGAGAGAGAGAGAGAGAGAGAGAGAGAGAGAGAGAGAGAGAGAGAGAGAGAGAGAGAGAGAGAGAGAGAGAGAGAGAGAGAGAGAGAGAGAGAGAGAGATTGACTGATAATTGTCAAACTATCACAGCACTGAAAAGTGGCCTGGTAATGAAGGGGTATTAATGCCTGGTATTCACGTGGTTAACATGATGGAAAAGCTCATTGGCCAATAGGGAGGGTCTGGATGGGGCAAAACTTTTAAAGGAAAAGTAGAAATTTGGACATAACCTCATCTGCCAATATTATATGATCTACTCATCAATTATGCTTTAATCAGCTCATAATGGCAAGCAAGTGGGGAGGGTAGAAACTGGTAGGATCAGCCAGATTTTTTTTTACAGCTTCCAGAGGGCCAGGGTAGACAGCACAAGCACTGTGCTGTTTAACCTGCTATAAGGGAACAGAATCTCTTTTTTTTTTTTTTTTTTTTTTAGGGTTACAAACACTTTAAGATGGAGGTATTACTGAAGAACACAGAAGCAACAAGGTCTTGGGAACAGTAATACAGCAACATACACTTACCAGCCACTTTATTAGTTACACCTGTTCAATTGCTTGGTAACACAAATTGCTAATCAGCCAATCACATGGCAGCAACGCAAAGCATTTAGGCATCTAGACGTGGTGGAGACGACTTGCTGAAGTTCAAATGGGGGAGAAAGGGGATTTAAGGAACTTTGAACGTAGCATGGTTGTTGGTGTCAGACGGGCTGGTCTGAGTATTTCAAAAACTGCTGAACTACTGGGATTTTCACATACAACCATCTCTAGGGTTTACAGAGAATGGTCCGAAAAAGAGAAAATATCCAGTAAGCAGAAGTTGTGTGGATGAAAATGCCTTGTTGATGTCAGAGGAGAATGGACAGACTGGTTTGAGCTAGAAAGGCAACAGTAACTGAAATAACCACTCGTTACAACCAAGGTATGCAGAATACCATCTCTGAATGCACAACACATCCAAACTTTTAGCAGATGGGCTACAGCAGCAGAAGACCACACCGGGTGCCACTCCTATCAGCTAAGAACAGGAAACTGAGGCTTCAATTCACACAGGCTCACCAAAAATTGGACAGTAAAGGATTGGAAAAACGTTGTCTGGTCTGATGAGTCTCAATTTCAGCTGCGACATTCAGATGGTAGGGTCAGAATT
Organism: Aquarana catesbeiana; assembly: GCF_042186555.1. Lineage (NCBI taxonomy): Eukaryota > Metazoa > Chordata > Amphibia > Anura > Ranidae > Aquarana > Aquarana catesbeiana. Next base: position 43,808,104 of record NC_133331.1, read on the forward strand.
TGGCATCAACAACATGAAAGCATGGATCCATCCTGCCTTGTATCAACGGTTCAGGCTGCTGGTGGTGGTGTAATGGTATGGAAGATATTTTCTTGGCACGCTTTGGGCCCCCTGGTACCAATTGAGCATTGTTTAAATGCCACAACCTACCTGAGTATTGTTGCTGACCATGTCCATCCCTTTATGACTACAGTGTACACATCTTCTGATGGCTCTTTCCAGCAGGATAATGTACCATGTTACAAAGCTCAAATCATCTCACCACTGGTTTCTTGAACATGACTATGAGGTCACTGTACTCCAATGGCCTCCAAAGTCACCAGATCTCATCCAATAGAGCACCTTTGGGATGTGGTGGAACGGAAGATTTGCATCATGGATGTGCAGCTGGCAAATCTGCAGCAACTCCTTGATGCTATCATGTCAATATAGACCAAAATCTCTGAGGAACGTTTCCAACACCTTGTTGAATCTATGCCATCAAGAATGAAGGCAGTTCTGAAGGCAAAAGGGGTCCAACCCGGTACTGGCAAGGTGTACCTAATAAAGTGGCCGGTAAGTGTAAATATACCATTTACTTTGAGTCAAACGTGTTAATGATACCATAAGACATCATAATGGAGAACTTACTAGACATCTGGAACTCTGCAAAGGCCACTCTCTCGAGCTGGACTCTGAGAAGCTCACATGGAGCGTCCTTCAGCACCTGGAAGAGCTTCACTGCTTTGCTGTACTGGAGATCGGCTAGAACGCGGTGCTGCTTTCTTGTGTGCTCATCCCCCACCTGTAGAAAAAGCAAGTACTGTAATACAAGATGTCTAATACACGGGACAAGAGGACAAAGAGGAGACCATGCACTATGCCCTGAAAACAATCTTCTCTTTCTTGTAGCTGCATTACTGTACAGATTACAAACAGGAATTTACCCCTCTAAACCCATATATAAAATTATACAAAAGTGAATATGTCTGACCACACGGTAACCTTTACACACATCAGATACTAGTCCTGCCCAAGGCTGGCCATACATGTTAAGGACCGAGTAAAACCACTTTATTCCCACTTCAATGCTAAAAAGAGTTGGAGGAATCTCCCCAGCTAGCTTTTGTACTCTGACAGCCCTTGCTCCCACGGTTGTCAGAATTCCCAAACAGTGACTGCATCCGATTGGCTGCAGTTATTGTTCGGCCAAGAATTTTCCACCCGGATTCTTGTTGAGGTGGATACAGCTGATCCGACCGACCAGGGGGATTGCTGAAGCAGGGGGAACACACAGATCAGAGAGAACAGATACTGCAAGAAAATGCTCTTTTGTTGAGATTTCAAAGAGACATTTGAGTACATAAAGTGTGGAGAGATCAAGAGCCCAGATAGCCATGAAGGGGGATAAGTGAGAGTGGGGGAACCTCGTAAGTAGTTCTCTCACTGGAGAAGTCTTTGGGGTCTGGTTCCTGAGCCAGCCTCAATAGTTGCTGAATAGAATCCTCCAAGTCATTAACTGAGAAACTCAAAGCTCTGGGAGACTGCTCCAGGTATTTTATTAGTCCAACAGAGGTTACCTCAGGATCATATTCGCTTGACCTGAGCATACTTGCAGTGCTCGGGAGACCCCTCTGAAGTCCCTGCTGGCTGCAGAGCTGCTCCTACCAGAGAAAGTTAATGCATTGAAAAGGGCCCTAAACCTCTACTGCTGAGCGAACACTAAATAAAGTTTTGGGCTAGTGACAAAGTGTAAACACGTGCAGGGGTACCATATCCCTAAAGGAGACTTGGAGAAAATTATGGTACCCCATAAGCTTCCCAGACAAAGAAATAGAATTACAAACTTGATTGTATAGAAAAACTTTAACATATACATAATTTTATGAGAAAGAAAGTGAGTGAGAGCCACTGAAAGCTGTTCATGCAGACCAGAAGTGGCTGCTGAAAATTCCTCCCGAGGCAATGGGAAAAAACAGACATAGACAGGGATTCAGAACTTAGTTGACCCCTGGGGAAGCCATAGCAGGGTGAATTCCTTCCCCACCAGACAAAGGGACTTGGCAGCCCACTGGATTTAACCCTCCCTACCAACCTCCCTGCTTAGTTCAGTCATGGCTTGCTGATGGTTAAAACTGTCCAACCTAAGGAATGGTAGCACCCACCCAGCTGAAAGGAGTGTCTGCCAAGGCCAGACACAGCATCCTCAAAATACTTGCAGGACAGCCTGATGCTGCCACCTACATAGTTACATAGTTCGTCTGGTTGACAAAAAGACACAAGTCCATCTAGTTCAACCAATAAACCAACCACCACATAAGTGCGGTGCCTTTTCTGCTGATTGGAGGGAGGCATTCTGTAGCTCACTCCCGGACAGTATTTCTGAAGCGGATACAAAATTGCAGATGTTTCCAATTAGGTAATCGCCCAAGCACAGTACAGCAAGTCCCATCCCTACTGAACAACATCAGTGTTGTAGTGCTAAATGCAGTGCTGACCACAAAGACAGGCAAGCTTAGTAAGGCTGTACTTCCCACTGCAGCACAAGACTAAGGCCCCTGAGCAAGAGAAACACTGCAAGGGGTAATGTCACACACATGGGGGATTTCTATAAAACACAGAAGTACTCACTAATCCAGGCTTCAGAGCTTAAGTAAAGCTCAATCTTAAGCCATCATGGTGGGCATGTCCTGAGAGCCTTCAGTGACTCGTCTCCCCCTCAGAGGATCACTACACTGGACCTGTAAAGCACTCTGCCAGCGACTCACCAGAATACAGATACCCCTGAGGGCACTGCCTGCAGAATTCAGTGCTGAATGGCAACCTCACAGGCAGTCCTTGATCCTCCAAAGAGGGGTCTGGGTACCATCACTCTAGGCTTTAGGGCTGTAGGTGACCAATCAAGGATAAAACCCTTCCCCATCAGGGGTATACGAAAACAGACAGTAAAGATCCACAAGCAACCACCCATAGGAGGAAAATCTGCAGAGAGACTTCAAAGGACAATAGCAAATGGCTGAGCACAAGCTGTGATGGGAGGCATTATGCCTGCCTTTTCTTCCTCTCGCAGTGTCCATTCACCTGAAGGTGGCAGCATAACCCAATGACCCATGAATATGAAGATGCCCTGTGTCCTATTATGTATGATTAAAGTGGCTGTAAACCTCAGACATGAAATATGAAAAATATCTCCAAAGCTCTAAGTCATTTCTCTCTGCTGCCTGGTTCCTCTGTTATCAGCATGACTCACTTCTGGAAGCCTTTTCCAAAACCAAGGATTGAGGCTGGGTTCACATTGGTCCGACAAACGCTCCGACATTGGGAGCTCATGTCGCATGACGTGTGAAATTTAATGTTTCCCTATGGGAGCCGTCCTAACTGGTCCGACACAAGTCGTTCCGACTTTAGAAATGCTCCCTGTACTACTTTGGTCCGACTTTGATCCTACTTCAGCCTATTGACTATCATTGAAGTCGGATCAAAGTCGGATTGCCGTCTCACATGATCCGACTTCGGCACGCGACTTGTGCTCAGACGATCTTGAGGGGGAACTCCGCGCCAAATTTTAGATAAAAATCCGGCATGGGTTCCCCCTCCAAGAGCATACCAGGCCCTTGGGTCTGGTATGGAACTTGAGGGGAACCCCCTACGCCGAAAAAGCGGCGTGGGGGTCCCCCCAATCCATACCAGACCCTTATCCGAGCACGCAGCCCGGCCGGACAGGAATGGGGGTGGGGACGAGCGAGCGCCCCCCCCCTCCTGAACCGTACCAGGCCGCATGCCCTCAACATGGGGGGTGGTGCCTTGGGGGAGGGGGGCGCGCTGCGGCCCCCCCACCCCAAAGCACCTTGTCCCCATGTCGATGAGGACAAGGGCCTCTTCCCGACAACCCTGGCCGTTGGTTGTCGGGGTCTGCGGGCGGGGGGCTTATCGGAATCCGGGAGCCCCCTTTAATAAGGGAGCCCCCAGATCCCGGCCCCCCACCCTATGTGAATGAGTATGGGGTACAGCGTACCCCTACCCATTCACCTAGGAAAAAAGTGTCAATTTAAAAAAAAACACTACACAGATTTTTAAAGCATTTTATTAGACAGCTCCGGGGGTCTTCTTCCGACTTCGGGGGTCTCTCCGGTTCTTCTCCACGCTCTCCGGATCTTCTGCCGGGCTCCTCCGCTCTCTTCTGCTCTTTTGCCGCTCTTTTGCTAAAGCGGAGGAGCCCGGTCTTCGGTCTTCAATCTTCTGCCTTCTGCCTTCTGCCTTCTGCCCTCTTCTCCTGATGTTGACACGACGCTCTCTGGGGCTAGAATGCTCTCTGTGCGCTCTGCTCTGACTTATATAGGCGGTGACCCCGCCCCCTTATGCCGTCACAGTCCCTGGGCATGCTGGGACTGTGACGTTTTAGGGGGCGTGGTCATCACCCGATGACCACGCCCCCTAAAACGTCACAGTCCCAGCATGCCCAGGGACTGTGACGGCATAAGGGGGCGGGGTCACCGCCTATATAAGTCAGAGCAGAGCGCACAGAGAGCATTCTAGCCCCAGAGAGCGTCGTGTCAACATCAGGAGAAGAAGGCAGAAGGCAGAAGGCAGAAGGCAGAAGGCAGAAGGCAGAAGGCAGAAGATTGAAGACCGAAGACCGGGCTCCTCCGCTTTAGCAAAAGAGCTGCAAAAGAGCAGAAGAGAGCGGAGGAGCCCGGCAGAAGATCCGGAGAGCGTGGAGAAGAACCGGAGAGACCCCCGAAGTCGGAAGAAGACCCCCGGAGCTGTCTAATAAAATGCTTTAAAAATCTGTGTAGTGTTTTTTTTTAAATTGACACTTTTTTCCTAGGTGAATGGGTAGGGGTACGCTGTACCCCATACTCATTCACATAGGGTGGGGGGCCGGGATCTGGGGGCTCCCTTATTAAAGGGGGCTCCCGGATTCCGATAAGCCCCCCGCCCGCAGACCCCGACAACCAACGGCCAGGGTTGTCGGGAAGAGGCCCTTGTCCTCATCGACATGGGGACAAGGTGCTTTGGGGTGGGGGGGCCGCAGCGCGCCCCCCTCCCCCAAGGCACCACCCCCCATGTTGAGGGCATGCGGCCTGGTACGGTTCAGGAGGGGGGGGGCGCTCGCTCGTCCCCACCCCCATTCCTGTCCGGCCGGGCTGCGTGCTCGGATAAGGGTCTGGTATGGATTGGGGGCGACCCCCCACGCCGTTTTTTCGGCGTAGGGGGTTCCCTTCAAGGTCCATACCAGACCCAAGGGCCTGGTATGCCTCTGGAGGGGGAACCCATGCCGGTTTTTTATTTAAAATTTGGCGCGGAGTTCCCCCCTAAAGATTCATACCAAACACAGTGCCGGCATTGGCGGGGATCCAAGTCGGATCCTCGTTCATTGAAAGTCGGACACATGCCGGCTTCATGTCGCAGGGCAAAGTCGGATCCAAAGTAGGACGGCTGTCGTGTCGCACCAGTGTGAACCCAGCCTAAAAAAGTGATGGGAAAGATCTGCAGCACAGCCTGTGACTGATCCACAGCTGTACTCGATCTCCATAATGAGTGAAGGGGAAAGGGGGGGGGGGGGGGGGGTGTCTGTCCCTTCCCTGGAATCAGGGCTCAGAGCCTTCAGCTGTGTAAAGACTTCAGATCGCCACCCCCTGCTGCTAGAACTAAAGAGAAATACTTTCTTCTGCGTGTTTTCAGAATGACAGAGGAAATGGATGCAGATAAACAGCTACATTTTATGTAGGAGAATTTGTTTCATCTGTGTGTATCATCTAATGCTAGTCACTTCTCTGGGTACATGTAAAGGTTTACAACCACTTTAAGAAATCGGAGCTTAGTTTACATGACATACCTGTAGGCCAAGCACGGCAGCCTATCAACCTGACTAATCCACCCCTGGGCAGCGATGCTTGGCCTACAGGTATGGTATGTAAATCATTTTTTCAACTGCACAATATATTTTAAAACATATTGGGGCCCCTTGATTTTACAGTACAACATAGTAAAAAAAACTAGTGAAATATTTATAGTAGCGAGGGGTGTGGAATGACAAAGCATGGAGTAGGACGCACTTGCACAGAGCTCCGAGCATTAATCCTGGATTCTAGCTAATCCAGTGACCCTCAGACATCAGTCATGGCTTGCTGATGGTTAAAACAGTCCTACATACCACCGACTAACCTGGGAAAGTTCCCTGATCCTGCCTCATCATGTCAACGTTGAAAGCACAGAAAGCCGCCACTGCTAAACTCGAGCAGTATCACAGACAAGACGGCAACAACGTGGAGGAAGATAGCGGTGCCACGAATGAGGGGACCGACTCGGCGGGAGGAGACACAGATAAGCTGTTGGAAGCAATCACGTGCTGCCAAACCTCACTCACAGCTCAAATTGAGGAGGTCAAGGTGGATATCTCACTCATCCGCCAGGACTTCCAGAAACTTTGTGAACGAGTTACAACCACTGAGACCCGGCTGAGCAACGTGGATCTCCATAATGAGTGATTGCTTCCAACAGCTTATCTGTGTCTCCTCCCGCCGAGTCGGTCCCCTCATTCGTGGCACCGCTATCTTCCTCCACGTTGTTGCCGTCTTGTCTGTGATACTGCTCGAGTTTAGCAGTGGCGGCTTTCTGTGCTTTCAACATTGACATGATGAGGCAGGATCGGGGAACTTTCCCAGGTTAGTCGGTGGTATGTAGGACTGTTTTAACCATCAGCAAGCCATGACTGATGTCTGAGGGTCACTGGATTAGCTAGAATCCAGGATTAATGCTCGGAGCTCTGATCTACCATTTACATACCTACTCTCCGATGAAGGACTGAAGACCTTCACAGCGAATTCATGCTCTCCAATAGCATGTTCAGATTCTTGCAGATCCGCCATGCCATGCACTCTGTTCCCCCATTCCCCTCCACAACTCAGTTCCAATGCAGTTATAGCTATAGTTAAAAGCACAGATCGTCAAAAACGGATATCCACCTTTTACAACAGGCTTATAACTCCTACAGCCACCAAAATAGCTTATGACCTTAAACCCCGATGGGAGAGACAGGTGGAAGCACTGGCAGATGAGGAATGGAGTGAAGCTTTAGATGCCATCAAAATTGTCTCCCCTAAACTCTCGGACAAACCATCTCAGATCTATATCCTCCATCGGGCATACCTCGCCCCATGCAGGGTAGCTAGATATCAGAGGGGGCAATCCACCAACTGTCTATTGTGTCAGCAGGAAACTGGTACATTTTTTCACTTTATTTGGGCATGCCCATTATTACAGCCATTTTGGAAACAAATTGTAGATTTCCTACATGACAAAAAGGGATCCCCAATTACCATGGGCCCAAAACAATGTCTGTTGGGAATATTCCCCGACATTGATAAGTTTATGAAAATATTCTTACATGAAACTTTATTCTCAGCCAGGGAAATCACTGAAAGACAATGGATGAGATCACAGCCACCTAACTTTTCTGAATCGAAAGCAGATGTAAATAACTTTTACCCTACAAAAAATTCTTGTATATAAATCGGGGATGCCCAACCAAATACAATAAAATTTGGGATCGCTGGCTACAAGATTCCGAAACATGTTCATAAACATCATGATAACCCCCAAACAGGTCCCTCACTGTTTGTAGTAACCACATGTCTTTATTACTATGCAAGTCTCACCACCCTGATAGATATGTCCCTATACATATTATGGCTTAAACTGGACTTCACCAAGTATCTGTGATAGAATTCAGTGTGGTTTTTTTTTTACATGTAACAGATGTATTACCCTGGGAATGCTCTTGTACCAATTGGACATGTCAATTGTTCAATAAAATCCTTTTGTTAAAAAACAAATTAAAAAAAATAATAATATTTTATAGTAGCATTTTTGACTGCCATTGTGGATATCCTTACATTTCTACATAAATGCAGGTATGACAAGCCTGTGTGTGTTGCATAAGCAAGGCCATGTTTACCTTTGACAATAAAACAAAAACAACACTAAAATGCACATCTTTTTACAGGAATTTTTTTTTTAAATGTGCATTTATTCTTATTTTACTCAGCAGCCTGTAAGGCATTGCACCAGCGATCATGCAGATCGTGGAAGCTATGCTTGGATCCTGCAGAATCTCAGTACACTGCCTGACTGTACCTCCAATACGGGGAGGCTGTAATGCCTCTTGCACACAGAAGTAAATAACGCAGCGTTTTTTACAGATTTGAAATTAGATGCATTGTTGTCTATGTAACAATGCACACAGCTGAGTAAAGATCAATAATACAACAATGAGTACAGAGCCATAAAACAAAAAGAGAAAGTTTTACATTTGAGCGCAGTAATTTACACGCATACGCATCTATATGCATGTGTACACGACTATAAATGAGTATATTACAACACTAGCAATGAAGAATTTTATTCGTCTATATGCTACTCACAATTATGCACCTATCCGTGTGTTTAAGCAAGGCCTTTACAGAACATTTTACTCAGTATCTATCTGTCAACAAGATCTGGAGTACAGGCAGTTCCAGAGTAAGACCCCTTTCACACTGTGGCCCCGGCCGCATTTGCGGTAAAGTGCCGCTTTACTGCTGTTGAAGCGGAGCTTTTCAGCCACTAGCGGGACGCTTTTAACCCTAAAGAAGGTGTTAAAAACTCCCGTGTTGCGGCACTTCTGAAGCGCTGCCCATTCATTCCAATGCAGGGCATTTTGGGAGTGCCAAATACAGCGCTCCCAACAGGCCCCAAAGATGCCGCTTGCAGGACTTTTCGGAACGTCCCGCAAGTACACCGCTCGAGTGTGAAAAGTCACACTTGAATAAATGGGAGGCGGTTATCAGGGGCTTATATTATTATTATTCCTCAAGATTTAGATAGCACCAACAGTTTACCAACCAACAGTTTACGCAGCGCTTTATTTCGCATGAAAACCTCCCCAGTGTGAAAGGGGTCTTACATACAACAGGAAATGGGAGGAAATCTACCCCTAGGAAGAGAGAGTCACTCCTGTAAGAGTTATTATGGGAAAAAGGTGTCCCCACTGAAACTTTATCACCAATCCTCGTTTCCACATCAACCCAAAATTTTCAAAATCCAATTGTCACAGGGACAGAAAGTGAGTTGAAACCTTCTGAACAGGGGCACAGACAGCAAAACAAACGTTACAGAGGTGTTAACCCTTCCCTATTCTATTTAAAAAACTTGGATGGAGTAACAAAAAAATGTACCTGTTCAAACTTCCATACAAATTCAACTTAAGAAACCTACAGAAATGATCTTGTTTGTAACCCGGGACTGCCGGTGAAACCATCTGTAAATTATTACACCTGTGTGCAGTTGGCCTAACTGAATGGCAGGAACAATCAATGGATACCAGCGCCCTCACAGTTGATTGAGAACTACAAACTGCCAGCTACAGAGGCCCGAGGGTAGATGTAGTTCATTCAAACAACTTTGTGAATGAATGACACAGCTGTGTGGGCGGAGTCCTGCACAGCTGTGCTGTTTTTAACCGAATGCTGACTGCCCTATAGTGGTTTTACTGCTACAGGGCGGCCGCAGTGTGCAGGATCCCCTATATATACACACACATGATCCTGCACTTCAGGGTAGTGGGTGTGAATGCACGCCACTGGCGGCTCGCTCCCGCTGTGATCACTAGGTACACAGGCAGTCTACCTATGTAAACAAGGTAGATTTCCGTTCTGTTGGTAGGGAAGACATGGATCCTATGTCTCTGCAAAGATCTATGTCTTCCTCTAATACAAGCACCTCCCTCACAGTTAGAAAACATAGGCTAGGCACACATTTAACCTGTTGATCACCCCCCATTGTTTAACCCCTTCCCAGCCAGTGTCATTAGTACAGTGACCGTGCATATTTTTAGCACTGATCACTGTGTTAGTGTCACTGGTTCCCAAAAAAAAGCGTCAAAAATGTCAGTGTCCGACTGAACGCTGCAATATCGTAGTCCTGCTATAAGTCGCTGACCGGCACCATTACTAGTAAAAATAATAATAATAATATCCCATAGTTTGTAGGTGCTATAACTTTTGTGCAAACCAATCAATTTACGCTTGAGATTATTTTACCAAATATATGTAGCAGAGTACATATTGGCCTAAATGTATAAAGAAATTTGATTTTTTATATATATATTTTTTTTATTTGATATGTTTTATTACAGAAATTATTTTTTTCTTATTTTAAATTGTCTTTTTTTGTTTATAGCACATAAATTTTATCTGGGTACAGTGTCGCTGGACCGCGCATTTGTCTGTTAAAGTAACGCAGTGCTGTGTCAGACAAAATGGCCTGGTCAGGAAGGGGGGTAAATCTTCAGGAAGCAAAGTGGTTAAAATTTTGATAGCGGGGAGATCCCCTGTCACAGGAGGGGAGGGGACAAAAGAGCTGGAGGAGAGAAGGTAGAAGCTGGAGCGCCTTACATGCTCCACCCCAGATGTAACATGTTCTAAAGGTGATCTTAGCCTTTAAAAAAAACTCAGATGTTACCTGAGAATGCAGAAAGGTAAAACAGGTGTCATGTTAATGACTGAAAAAGAGCAACAAATAAAACGGATGCCAAACCTACACATGTAATGAGTAATTAGGGCCATTTCCATGTAAAAGCTAATGAATTAGCATCAGTTAGACAACTAGCATTTTCAGAAGTCAGCCAGCCATAGCAGTCTACATTTTCCTCATGATAACTAATGATTTCAAAGCACAACTCCAGTTAAACATTTTCATATTTGGATAGAGCTGGGTAAGAGTTAGAACCTCTGTCGGTTACTTTTTTTTATGGTCATCTGAGCCCCTTGTTGGAGGTTTCCCTCAGTTTCTTTCAGGAAAAAGAAGAGGTGGAGAATCTCTCTGAAGGGGACACCAACATAAATAAAATCACATTTTAGTAGAGTAGAAAACAGCCAGAACCTCTGACAATGTTATTGTTGTTGTTTGTAATTGCCTGTCCTAGTGATGCCTGAACCTAACTGCCCCTATTTTTTTTTTACAAGCATTACAGGAACAGGAAGGGAGAGAAAAATCACCCACAATAGGGTCAGAGACAGAAATCTATAGACATTCCTGGTAAGAATATCCTTATAGAAGACATGTACCTGGTTTCTCAGACAGCTGTGATACATGGAGGCGAGCCGGTGATGGATGGTTGCAGCACGGTACTGACATAAAGGCTGGCGAGCGGACGCGGTTTCCACATCGCAGTACTTCAGAGACTTCATCATGGCTTCTGTCACCTCTCGCTCAATCTGCAGACAACACATCAGAATAAAAAAATAACACATGTTCATATATTTGAATGAGAGAATGATCATCAGTGGCAGCTACATTCAATACAAAATGATTTGTAAATGATGGTCAAAAAGGACGTTTGGTCCACGCTTCTGCCTCCCTGCATCAATACTATACACTTGTTATACAAGCAGGACCATTCAGGTAAAAAGAATGAACATACACTCATCGGCCACTTTATTAGGTACACCTTGCTAGTACCGGGTCAGACCCCCTTTTTGCCTTCATTCTTCATGACATAGATTCAACAAGGTGTTGGAAACATTCCTCAGAGATTTTGGTCCATAGTGACATGGTAGCATCACACAGTTGCTGCAAATTTGTCGGCTGCACATCCATGATGCCAATTTCCCATTCCACCACATCCCAAAGGTGCTCTATTGGATGAGATCTGGTGACTGTGGAGGCCATTGGAGTACAGGGACCTCATCGTCATGTATAAGAAACCAGTGGTGAGATGATTTGAGTTTTGTGACATGGTGCATTATCCTGCTGGAAGGAGCCATCAGAAGATGGGTACACTGTAGTCATAAAGGGAAGGACATGGTCAGCAACAATACTCAGGTAGGCCGTGGTGTTTAAACAATGTTCAATTAGTATTAAGGGGCCCAAAGTGTGCCAAGAAAATATCCCCCCACCACACAATTACACCATCAGCCTGAACCATTGATACAAGACAGGATGGATCCATGATTTCATGTTTACTCCAAATTCTGACCCCACCATCTGAATGTCACAGCTGAAAATCGAGACTCATCAGACCAGAAAACGTTTTTCTAGTTCTCTATTGTCCAGTTTTGGTGAGCCTGTGCCAATTGTAGCCTCAGTTTCCTGTTCTTAGCGGACAGGAGTGACACCCGGTGTGGTCTTCTGCTGCTGTAGCTCATCTGTTTCAAGGTTCGTGTTGTGCGTTCAGAGATGGTATTCTGCATACCTTGGATGTAATGAGTGGTCATTTGAGTTACTGTCACCTTTCTATCATCTCAAACCAGTCTGCCCATTCTCCTCTGACATCAACAAGGTATTTTCCTCCACACAACTGCCGCTCACTGGATATTTTCCCTTTTTCCGACCATTCTCTGTAAACTCGAGAGATGGTTGTGTGTGAAAATCCCAGTAGATCAGCAGTTTTTGAAATACTCAGACCAGCCCGTCTGGCACCAACAAACATGCCATGTTAATTCCCCTTTCTTCCCCATTCTGATGCTCGGTTTGGACGTCAGCAAGTCATCTTTACTGAGTCTAGATGCCTAAATGCATGGAGTTGCTACCATGCGATTGGCAATTTGTGTTACCAAGCATTTGAACAGGGGTACCTAATAAAGTGGCCGGTGGATAAAAAATTTCATGTTATGATAAAATATTGAACTAATGTATGGCTGATCTTCGCTTTGCACTGTAAGCTATACTAGGGGCTTTTGCCCATCACCATATCTGGTTGTATAGCGTAACTTCTGGCACTTTGCCCTGCCAGTGAGCCCACAGGTGCGGCATGCATCCGCCTATAGAGCTGTACATGGCTACATGCGTGTAAGTACCTGCATAAAAGCACAAGTATGAGTGCAAAACTCTGGGCACAGTATGGAATGTGGTACTTTTTTTTTTTTTTTCCAGCTCAGCATGCCAAGATGCAATCCATGGCATTACACTGTGCTGCAGCCAATAGAAAATTAATCAAATGTCAATTTATGACATTTTAGTAAAGATTTAACAAAAAATTGACTGCGACGTGCAGTCTACAAGCATCAGCCTCGCTGGCACTGCTGATGTGAACCATCCCTAAAGCTGCCCATACAAATTGATCTTTTCTAACCATTTCTGTTTCAATCGTTTTTATTTGGTTTTAACAAGTGGTCAATATTCAAAAAGTTCACCACGTGCGGGGGCTAGCATTGAGGTTGAAACAGAAATGAGCTCACAAGGAGGGCAAAAATAAGGTGACAAAAACTGAAAAAATGAGAGCTAGCACAACAGCAGCAAATAGAAGTGTTGATGAAACCAAAAGACCAAGAAGTCCCGGAGAGGTTCCCCGCAACTACGGGGCATCCCCTGGGCCCATCAATATCCAAAAGGTGGTGCAATGAACAGCCTAAACTGAACTCAAAAGGATAAAAGAAGCGGAAATATATAGATTTAAAAAGAAACTGTTGGTGGTAGGTGGCTCTGGTCCATTAAACCATTCTTGCAATAAATAAAATGCAAGAAAACCATAATGTCAAGAATAGTTTTGGTCTTATACTGAAAATTTCAGGTCATTCCAGTAACTTTTAACTTGTTTTCCAAGCACAGAAATGATCAAATATGGGAGGAAGGCAACTGATCAGCAACTTTTCATTGTTTCAAGCTTTCTAAATACGTTTTTGGTTGTAGGTTTCCTTGATTGGCTATTATTGCCATTGAAATCTCAGTGAAACAGTCCAATAATAAATTGCTGTGCATATGAACAGCATTACGTTATATCTATACATGCTTATTACTGTCCCTTTGAGCACGGTAGGGATATTAGACCCTGAGGGGATTGATGCACGCTACAGTGCTGCGTAGTATGATGGCACCATTTAAAAACAGGACACTGACTCACTGCATATCTGTAGAAGGCAGCCGATTAGGGCAATTCCCTACATAAAGAGACAATGGATAATCCGAATAAGCAGCCATGAAGGGTGCAAGATATATTCCATGCCCTTGGCCAAAAGTTTTGAGAACGACACAAATATTCCTTTTTTCACAAAGTCTGCTGCTTCAGTTTTTATGATGGCAATTTGCATATACTACAGAATGTTATGAAGAGTGATCAGATGAATTGCAATTAATTGCAAGTCCCTCTTTGCCATGAAAATAAACTTAATCCCAAAAAAAAAAAAAAATTTCCACTGCATTCGCGAAGGAGGCTTCAGGGCACCCAAGAAAGTCCAGCAAGCGCCAGGAACGTCTCCTACAGTGGATTCAGCTGCAGGATCGGGGCACCACCAGTGCAGAGCTTGCTCAGGAAGGGCAGCAGGCAGGCGTGATTACATCTGCACACACAGTGAGAAGACTTTTGGAGGATGGCCTGGTGTCAAGAAGAGCAGCAAAGAAGCCACTTCTCTCCAGGAAAAACATCAGGGACAGACAAATTCTACAAAAAGGTACAGGGATTGGACTGCCGAGGACTGGGGTAAAGTAGTCATTTTCTCCGATTAATCCCCTTTCCGATTGTTTATTTAAAAATGGGGGTTGGTGGGACTTTAATTGAGGTATAAGACATGATGGAAAGTTGTTTGAAGGGATCACATGTTTATTGATATAAAAATATAGTACATATATAGGTCATGGGATTGCGCACAGGTACAAAATATAGCATGAATAAAAGAGACATAATGATCATATCAACTTGGAAACGCATGACAATATGACAGTGCATATATCTAACATGGTACATCAAGGATGCGACATAGTGTCAACTAATACATACATGACAATAATAGTGATCAATGAGCAATTCCCATGGATATATAGGTAGTAGTAGTGGTGGAAGCAACAAAGTGCATGAAATGACAAAATACCAATAAATAAGGGCATAAATTGTATAAAACTTGGTTGGTTGCTGGTAGAGATGTGTGTCGTCATCCTAGGTTTACCGACGCGTTTCGTGTTTGTACACTCATCAGGGGTGGATGCTCCCAAGTATCTAAAGGAAATAGGATGTTTAATCTAATATGATATTAGTGATAGTAAAAACAAGGGCAGAGAAAGCCCAACCTATGTACTCACATATGCAAATTGGTGTTTGGAGAGGTTTTGGAGGCTATGGGACCAAGGCCAACTAGGTAATGTCCAACCCGGAAGCTGAGGTGTCGTAGAGCCGCATGCAGCTGGGGGATGTAACAATGGGTTGTCAAGATGGAAGAAATGGTAAAGTGTTCCAACTAATCTGCTCTAATAGCCAAGGATATGGGAACTGGCATAAAATCTGGATGAAAAGGATATAAAGTGCCAATTAGACATAATGTGCCCGCTACGGAAGTCAACCAGTACAGTGACTGGTATTAAGTTACCTTGGTGGCTGATTAGAGGCGTGGGGGAACCTTGCATATTCTGACATCTAACTCGCCATGAAAATCATGGCTGTGTGCGCGCGGCGTGTTAAATACACGCCGTACAGCTGCACGCCGGCTAACTAACCAACGTCACGCTGGGCCGCACGTGCAGGGAGGGGCTCCGGTCCTGGCGGCGAGCTCCGCCCACGGCCGAGGCCAATTCTCCCCATTGTGACGGCTGGAATGGTAAAAACCTCGCTCCGCGCCATGACGCACGCAATGACGTCACGCGTGAGGCACGTGGCGTGGCGCCGATGCGTCATGAGTCCCGCCCACGTCCCCCGGGGAAGGGGGGAAGGAGGACGGGACCTAGGGCGCATCGCAGCTTCCGGGATAGGACAGTGGCAGAGGCCAATGTCATCACATGCCATAAAATCTATGTAGCCAAATATACCAATGTGTGAAGTAGCAAACTGACCAACCAAATAGATGATAAAAAATATTGTTAAGTAAAACAATAGAGTGCCACCTGGCACATGGATATAGATGGTGTAGACCCAGTGCGACGGGGACCCAAAATGTGGTACAGGTCACATGGAATCATGCGACTTCCACCTAGAGTGGCAGGGGAACACTGCCAACTTAGTCAAGATAACTCCATCCCTATTAGGCAATATAGAGGGGGGGGGGGGGGGGAGCTCAATAGCAACCCAAGTGGGACTTTAAATGAGGTGCATGTGATATGCACCTCCATCCCTGTAACATACAATACTTAAAAATGGGGGTTGGTGGGACTTTAATTGAGGTATAAGACATGATGGAAAGTTGTTTGAAAAAGTTGTTTCCAAACACCAATTTGCATATGTGAGTACATAGGTTGGGCTTTCTCTGCCCTTGTTTTTACTATCACTAATATCATATTAAACATCCTATTTCCTTTAGATACTTGGGAGCATCCGCCCCTGAGTGTACAAACACGAAACGTGTCGGGCAACCTAGGATGCCGACACACATCTCTACCAGCAACCAACCAAGTTTTATACAATTTATGCCCTTATTTATTGGTATTTTGTCATTTCATGCACTTTGTTGCTTCCACCACTACTACTACCTATATATCCATGGGAATTGCTCATTGATCACTATTATTGTCATGTATGTATTAGTTGACACTATGTCGCATCCTTGATGTACCATGTTAGATATATGCACTGTCATATTGTCATGCGTTTCCAAGTTGATATGATCATTATGTCTCTTTTATTCATGCTATATTTTGTACCTGTGCGCAATCCCATGACCTATATATATACACTATATTTTTATATCAATAAACATGTGATCACTTCAAACAACTTTCCATCATGTCTTATACCTCAATTAAAGTCCCACCAACCCCCATTTTTAAGTATTGTATGTTACAGGGATGGAGGTGCATATCACATGCACCTCATTTAAAGTCCCACTTGGGTTGCTATTGAGCTCCCCCCCCCCCTCTATATTGCCTAATAGGGATGGAGGTATCTTGACTAAGTTGGCAGTGTTCCCCTGCCACTCTAGGTGGAAGTCCATGATTCCATGTGACCTGTACCACATTTTGGGTCCCTGTCGCACTGGGTCTACACCATCTATATCCATGTGCCAGGTGGCACTCTATTGTTTTACTTATCAATATTTTTTATCATCTATTTGGTTGGTCAGTTTGCTACTTCACACATTGGTATATTTGGCTACATAGATTTTATGGCATGTGATGACATTGGCCTCTGCCACTGTCCTATCCCGGAAGCTGCGATGCGCCCTAGGTCCCGTCCTTCTTCCCCTCTTCCCCGGGGGACGTGGGCGGGACTCATGACGCATCGGCGCCACGCCACATGCCTCACGCGTGACGTCATTGCGTGCGTCACGGCACGGGGCGCGGTTTTTACCATTCCAGCCGTCACAATGGGGAGAATTGGCCTCGGCCGTGGGCGGAGCTCGCCGCCAGGACCGGAGCCCCTCCCTGCACGTGCGGCCCAGCGTGACGTTGGTTAGTTAGCCGGCGTGCAGCTGTACGGCGTGTATTTAACACGCCGCGCGCACACAGCCATGATTTTCATGGCGAGTTAGATGTCAGAATATGCAAGGTTCCCCCACGCCTCTAATCAGCCACCAAGGTAACTTAATACCAGTCACTGTACCGATTGACTTCCGTAGCGGGCACATTATGTCTAATTGGCACTTTATATCCTTTTCATCCAGATTTTATGCCAGTTCCCATATCCTTGGCTATTAGAGCAGATTAGTTGGAACACTTTACCATTTCTTCCATCTTGACAACCCATTGTTACATCCCTCAGCTGCATGCGGCTCTACGACACCTCAGCTTCCGGGTTGGACATTACCTAGTTGGCCTTGGTCAAATAGCCTCCAAAACCTCTCCAAACACCAATTTGCATATGTGAGTACATAGGTTTGGCTTTCTCTGCCCTTGTTTTTACTATCACTAATAGCATATTAGATGAAACATCCTATTTCCTTTAGATACTTGGGAGCATCCGCCCCTGATGAATGTACAAACACGAAACGCGCCGGACAACCTAGGATGCCGACACACATCTCTACCAGCAACCAACCAAGTTTTATACAATTTATGCCCTTATTTATTGGTATTTTGTCATTTCATGCACTTTGTTGCTTCCACCACTACTACTACCTATATATCCATGGGAATTGCTCATTGATCACTATTATTGTCATGTATGTATTAGTTGACACTATGTCGCATCCTTGATGTACCATGTTGGATATAGATGGTGTAGACCCAGTGCGACGGGGACCCAAAATGTGGTACAGGTCACATGGAATCATGCGACTTCCACCTAGAGTGGCAGGGGAACACTGCCAACTTAGTCAAGATACCTCCATCCCTATTAGGCAATATAGAGGGGGGGGGGGGGAGCTCAATAGCAACCCAAGTGGGACTTTAAATGAGGTGCATGCGATATGCACCTCCATCCCTGTAACATACAATACTTAAAAATGGGGGTTGGTGGGACTTTAATTGAGGTATAAGACATGATGGAAAGTTGTTTGAAAAAGTTGTTTCCAAACACCAATTTGCATATGTGAGTACATAGGTTGGGCTTTCTCTGCCCTTGTTTTTACTATCACTAATATCATATTAGATTAAACATCCTATTTCCTTTAGATACTTGGGAGCATCCGCCCCTGAGTGTACAAACACGAAACGTGTCGGGCAACCTAGGATGCCGACACACATCTCTACCAGCAACCAACCAAGTTTTATACAATTTATGCCCTTATTTATTGGTATTTTGTCATTTCATGCACTTTGTTGCTTCCACCACTACTACTACCTATATATCCATGGGAATTGCTCATTGATCACTATTATTGTCATGTATGTATTAGTTGACACTATGTCGCATCCTTGATGTACCATGTTAGATATATGCACTGTCATATTGTCATGCGTTTCCAAGTTGATATGATCATTATGTCTCTTTTATTCATGCTATATTTTGTACCTGTGCGCAATCCCATGACCTATATATGTACTATATTTTTATATCAATAAACATGTGATCCCTTCAAACAACTTTCCATCATGTCTTATACCTCAATTAAAGTCCCACCAACCCCCATTTTTAAGTATTGTATGTTACAGGGATGGAGGTGCATATCACATGCACCTCATTTAAAGTCCCACTTGGGTTGCTATTGAGCTCCCCCCCCCCCCTCTATACTTTCCGATTGTTTGGGGCATCCGGAAAAAACTTTGTCCGGAGAAGAAAAGGTGAGCGCTACCATCAGTCCTGTGTCATGCCAACAGTAAAGTATCCTGAGACCATTCATGTGAGGGGTTGCTCCTAAGCCAAGGGAGTGAGCTCACTCACAATTTTGCCTAAGAACTAAGGATGAGCTCAGGCGTGTTCGCAACTAGCACGTGTAGAGCCCGCCAGGAAGTCGGCACTGCACAGCGCTAATCACAGGCAGCGAGACATTCCTCGATCTCTGCAGCCACGCATCGGGAAAATGTCTCACTGCCTGCGATTAGCTCTGTGCAGTGCAGACTTCATGGCGGGCTCTCTGTACGTGCTAGTTGCGAACACGCCTGAGCTCATCCTTACTAAGAACACAGCCATGAATAAAGAATGGTACAAAAACATCCTCCAAGAGCAACTTCTCCCAACCATCCAAGAACAGTATGGTGATTAACAATGCCTTTTCCAGCATGATGGAGCACATTGCCATAAGGCGAAAGTGATAACTAAGTGGCATGGGGAACAAAACATCGAAATTTTGGGTCGATGGACAGGAAACTCACCAGACCTTAATCCCATTGAGAACTTGTGGTCAATCCTCAAGAGGCGTGTGAATAGAACTCCCCCCCCCACAAACTCCAAGCATTAATTATGCAAGAATGTGCTGCCATCAGCCAGGATGTGGCCCAGAAGTTAACCACTTGCCGACCGCCTAACGACGATATACGTCGGCAGAATGGCACGGGCAGGCAGAATCACGTACCCATCGAACCCCCCCCCCCGGTGCCAGAGGCGGTCGGCATTTGACTGGGAGCGTTGAGAGGCGAGGGGGAGACCATCGATCGTGGCCCCCCCCTCGTGATCGCTCCCAGCCAATCGGAATCCTCCCCTGCCTGTGTGCAGTACACACAGGCAGAGGATGTGATGTCATCTCTCCTCGGCTCGGCAGTTTCCGTTCCGGCGCCGAGGAGAGAAGACATGTGAGTGAGTGCACAACACTACACAACACAGTAGAACATGCCAGGCACATAAAACGATCTCTGTCACTTACAAAACACTAAACGCATAACTGCAGCGTTCGCAGAGTCAGGCCTGATCCCTGCGATCGCTAACAGTTTTTTTTGTAGCGTTTTGGTGAACTGGCAAGCACCAGCGGCCTAGTACACCCCGATCGTAGTCTCACCAGCACTGCAGTAACACTTGGTGACGTGGCGAGTCCCATAAGTGCAGTTCAAGCTGGTGAGGTGGCAAGCACAAGTAGTGTCCCGCTGCCACCAAAAAGACAAACACAGGCCCGTCGTGCCCATAATGCCCTTCCTGCTGCATTCGCCAATCCTAATTGGGAACCCACCGCTTCTGCAGCGCCCATACTTCCCCCATTCACATCCCCAACCAAATGCAGTCGGCTGCATGAGAGGCATTTTCTTTATGTCCTCCCGAGTACCCCTACCCAACGAACCCCCAAAAAAGATGTCGTGTCTGCAGCAAGCACGGATATAGGCATGACACCCGCTATTATTGTCCCTCCTGTCCTGACAATCCTGGTCTTTGCATTGGTGAATGTTTTGAACGCTACCATTCACTAGTTGAGTATTAGCGTAGGGTACAGCATTGCACAGACTAGGCACACTTTCACAGGGTCTCCCAAGATGCCATCGCATTTTGAGAGACCCGAACCTGGAACCGGTTACAGTTATAAAAGTTACAGTTACAAAAAAAAAGTGTAAAAAAAAAAAAACACAAACAAAAATATAAAATAAAAAAAAAATAGTTGTTGTTTTAGTGTTCTCTCTCTCTCTATTCTCTCTATTGTTCTGCTCTTTTTTACTGTATTCTATTCTGCAATGTTTTATTGTTATTATGTTTTATCATGTTTGCTTTTCAGGTCTGCAATTTTTTATACTTTACCGTTTACTGTGCTTTATTGTTAACCATTTTTTTGTCTTCAGGTACGCCATTCACGACTTTGAATGGTTATACCAGAATGATGCCTGCAGGTTTAGGTATCATCTTGGTATCATTCTTTTCAGCCAGCGGTCGGCTTTCATGTAAAAGCAATCCTAGCGGCTAATTAGCTTCTAGACTGCTTTTAC
This sequence comes from Aquarana catesbeiana, assembly GCF_042186555.1. Lineage (NCBI taxonomy): Eukaryota > Metazoa > Chordata > Amphibia > Anura > Ranidae > Aquarana > Aquarana catesbeiana. The sequence goes on from NC_133331.1 coordinate 43,829,263, forward strand.
AAGCAGTGAGAGGGAAAGCCCCCCCCCCTCCAACGTCTTCCGTGTTTTTCTCTGGCTCTCCTGTCTCAACAGGGAACCTGAAAATGCAGCCGGTGATTCAGCCAGCTGACCATAGAGCTGATCAGAGACCAGAGTGGCTCCAAACATCTCTATGGCCTAAGAAACCGGAAGCTACGAGCACTTTATGACTTAGATTTCGCCGGATGTAAACAGCGCCATTGGGAAATTGGGAAAGCATTTTATCACACCGATCTTGGTGTGGTCAGATGCTTTGAGGGCAGAGGAGAAATCTAGGGTCTAATAGACCCCAATTTTTTCAAAAAAGAGTACCTGTCACTACCTATTGCTATGATAGGGGATATTTACATTCCCTGAGATAACAATAAAAATGATTTAAAAAAAAAAAAAAAAAAAAAAATGAAAGGAACAGTTTAAAAATAAGATAAAAAAAAAAAAAAAAAAGCACCCCTGTCCCCCCTGCTCTCGTGCTAAGGCGAACGCAAGCGTCGGTCTGGTGTCAAATGTAAACCGCAATTGCACCATGCATGTGAGGTATCACCGCGAAGGTCAGATCGAGGGCAGTAATTTTAGCAGTAGACCTCCTCTGTAAATCTAAAGTGGTAACCTGTAAAGGCTTTTAAAGGCTTTTAAAAATGTATTTAGTTTGTCGCCACTGCACGTTTGTGCGCAATTTTAAAGCATGTCATGTTTGGTATCCATGTACTCGGCCTAAGATCATCTTTTTTATTTCATCAAACATTTGGGCAATATAATGTGTTTTAGTGCATTAAAATTTTAAAAAGTGTGTTTTTTCCCCAAAAAATGCGTTTGAAAAATCGCTGCGCAAATACTGTGTGAAAAAAAAAAATGAAACACCCACCATTTTAATCTGTGGGGCCTTTGCTTTAAAAAAAATATATAATGTGTGGGGGTTCAAAGTAATTTTCTAGCAAAAAAAAATAATTTTTTCATGTAATCAAAAAGTGTCAGAAAGGGCTTTGTCTTCAAGTGGTTAGAAGAGTGGGTGATGTGTGACATAAGCTTCTAAATCAGTGGTTCTCAACTCCAGTCCTCGGGACCCACCAACAGGCCAGATTTTAAGTACTACCTTGGGGAATTGCAGACTAGAATACTGCAATCACTGAGCAGCAAGTGATATCACCTGTGATGTATTTCAGCTATCTTGCAAACCTGGCCTGTTGGTGGGTCCTGAGGACTGGAGTTGAGAACCACTGTTCTAAATATTGTGCATAAAATGCCAGGACAGTTCAAAACCCCCCCAAATGACCCCATTTTGGAAAGTAGACACCCCAAGCTATTTGCTGAGAGGCATGTCGAGTCCATGGAATATTTTATATTGTGACACAAGTTGCGGGAAAGAGACAAATTTTTATTTTTTTTTTTTTTGCGCAAAGTTGTCACTAAATGATATATTGCTCAAACATGCCATGGGAATATGTGAAATTACACCTCAAAATACATTCTGGCGCTTCTCCTGAGTACGGGGATACCACATGTGTGAGACTTTTTGGGAGCCTAGCCGCGTACGGGACCCCGAAAACCAAGCACCGCCTTCAGGCTTTCTAAGGCCGTAAATTTTTTATTTCACTCTTCACTGCCTATCACAGTTTCGGAGGCCATGGAATGCCCAGGTGGCAAAAAAAAAAAACCCAAATGACCCCATTTTGGAAAGTAGACACCCCAAGCTATTTGCTGAGAGGTATAGTGAGTATTTTGCAGACCTCACTTTTTGTCACAAAGTTTTGAAAATTGAAAAAAAAAATTTTTTTTTTTCTCGTCTTTCTTTATTTTCAAAAACAAATGAGAGCTGCAAAATACTCACCATGCCTCTCAGCAAATAGCTTGGGGTGTCTACTTTCCAAAATGGGGTCATTTGGGGGGGGGGGGGGGGGGGGGTTTGTGCCACCTGGGCATTCCATGGCCTCCGAAACTGTGATAGGCAGTGAAGAGTGAAATCAAAAATTTACACCCTTAGAAATCATGAAGGCGGTGATTGGTTTTTGGGGCCCCGTATGCGGCTAGGCTCCCAAAAAGTCCCACACATGTGGTATCCACGTACTGAGAAGTAGCTAAATGTATTTTGGGGTGCAATTCCACATATGCCCATGGCCTGTGTGAGCAATATATCATTTAGTGACAACTTTGTGCAAAAAAAAAAAAAAAAAATGTGTCACTTTCCCGCAACTTGTGTCAAAATATAAAACATTCCATGGACTCAACATGCCTCAAAGCAAATAGCTTGGGGTGTCTACTTTCCAAAATGGGGTCATTTGGGGGGGTTTTATGCCATCTGGGCATTTTATGGCCTTCAAAACTGTGATAGGTAGTGAGGAGTAAAATCAAAAATTTACGCCCTTAGAAATCCTGAAGGCAGTGATTGGTTTTCGGGGCTCCGTACGCGGCTAGGCTCCCAAAAAGTCCCACACATGTGGTATCCCCATACTCAGGAGAAGCAGCTAAATGTATTTTGGGGTGCAATTCCACATATGCCCATGGCCTGTGTGAGCAATATATCATTTAGTGACAACTTTTTGTAATTTTTTTTTTTTTTTTGTCATTATCCAATCACTTGGGACAAAAAAAATGAATATTCAATGGGCTCAACATGCCTCTCAGCAATTTCCTTGGGGTGTCTACTTTCCAAAATGGGGTCATTTGTGGGGGTTTTGTACTGCCCTGCCATTTTAGCACCTCAAGAAATGACATAGGCAGTCATAAACTAAAAGCTGTGTAAATTCCAGAAAATGTACCCTAGTTTGTAGGCGCTATAACTTTTGCGCAAACCAATAAATATACGCTTATTGACATTTTTTTTACCAAAGACATGTGGCCAAATACATTTTGGCCTAAATGTATGACTAAAATTGAGTTTATTGGATTTTTTTTAGAACAAAAAGTAGAAAATATCATTTTTTTTCAAAATTTTCGGTCTTTTTCTGTGTATAGCGCAAAAAATAAAAAACGGCAGAGGTGATCAAATACCATCAAAAGAAAGCTCTATTTGTGGGAAGAAAAGGACGCAAATTTTGTTTGGGTACAGCATTGCATGACCGCGCAATTAGCAGTTAAAGCGACGCAGTGCCAAATTGTAAAAAGTGCTCTGGTCAGGAAGGGGGTAAATCCTTCCGGGGCTGAAGTGGTTAAATGACAACATGCCAGGGCGAATTGCAGATGTCTTGAAAAAGGGTCAACACTGCAAATATTGCATAAACAAAATGGAATTGCCAATAAAAGCCTTTGACACTTATGAAATGCTTGTAATTATAGTTAAAGCAGAGTTCCACCCAAAAGTGGAACTTCCGCTCATTTGTCTCATCCCCCTCCGGTGCCATATTTGGGAGGGGGTTGGATACATGTCTGACAGGTACCCTATTTCCATTTTCGGGAGACCAGGCGCATTACATCAGAAGCTCGGCTATCGCCTCCTCTTTCTCCTGCCGTCAGGCCAGTAGGAGAACGCAGTGGTGCCTAGTGTAAGCGCAGTAGGGACCAGGCGTAAACCTGTAATGCTTTACTACAGGGTTCCCTCACCAACAATGTCGGCGGCAGTTGATGGAAACATCAGCTACGGTGCCGACATCGCTGTACTCCAGGATAGGTAAGTGTCCTATTATTAAAAGACAGCAGCTGCAGTATGTGTAGCTGCTGGCTTTTAATTTTTGCAGGCGTGGGGGGGACTTCCGCTTTCAGTATACCATAACAACATCTGACAAAGAATATCTAAAAAAAAAAAAAAAAAACACTGAAGCAGCAGACTTTGTGAAAACTTTTGACCGTGGCTGTACAGGCATGACATGAAAAGAAAAAATGTCATTAGGGTCTCACAGATCTGCTCTGCCATCACTTTCTACTAAAAGTGGCTAAACAAATCAGCAGCACATCAGATTAAGAGGGAATTCACTCTCCATCTTGTATAACGTGCAGAATGTTCAGCCACCTTTAATAAAGTGATAGGCGGTGTGATCCTCTGCAGCACATGACACAGCCTGCCGATTTGTATCTTTGAATAGTCTTAGCAAATAGTGGAGGGTCCAATGGCTCTGTGCGAACACTTGCATGAACACTTTCACATCTGCTGCACAGTGTAGTCCGTCTTACATAAATGAAAAGGGGCAGTGGAGGGACAGACAATAGAAAGAGATGGAGGCGGAACATTTTTAATAGTAAAAACTTAGGCTTCCTTCCACTTTAAATATGTGACCTAGAAGTACTATTAGAACTATGGAGCCATAAACAGACATTAAAGGATATAGCTCTAGGATGTTAAAAAAAAGATCAACACAACATGCCCAATACAAATATTTTTTGTACCGTATTTTCCTAAAGCTGACTACACACTAGTGGATTTTCGAACAAGCATTAATACAAATGTCTGCAAAAATATTCTTTGTACATTTGACGAATGGATGAATGTCGATTTTGTTTGCTTAACATTCATTTTTGAATGAATGTACTGTAATTTCCTACATGAAAATCACATACACTTAGAAATTAGGTAATTTGAGAAAAAAGTTCCATCCTGCACCTTTTTGTGTCACTGCAGTTAAAAACTAACATCAGCCTGACCCCCACTAACGATTCGAAAATCGAACCAATGTTCTTAAAAATGAAATGCTACTAGCGGACAGCCAGATTTAGGAGGCCCTATACATTCTTTCCAACAAGAAACGAAGATCAGCTCTGAGAACTGCATGCTGGGACACACAGTATGATCACATTAGGAGTCTGTTAGCAGTCTATAAGAACACCTACCTGCTCCTGTGCTTTCCTGGAGATGGGAGCATAGTCCTGCAGCAGGGTGGCCATTGTAAAATAGGTCGTAGACAGCTCCCAATAAACAGAGTCCCACACAGCCTGATGAGTATCTCTTTTATCCAGAGACTTCAATGCTTTATGATAGTAATCAATAGCCTGTAAACAGATTAGGCACAGTTACCTCACAATTAACAGTGTAGCAGGTTATGCCAAACGTATGAGTGCAGTTTTTTTTACTGCATGAAAAATGCATGCACAGTGTTTTCCATGTATTCAATGGCCCTAGTTTTTTTTTTCTCCACCGGAAACTGACTGGAGCTGACAGCACAGCTCCAGTCAGTTTCTGGTGGAGAAAAAAAAAAAAAAAAAGTAGAATATGCTGCATTTTTTTCTCCACATAACTGTACTGGAACCTAGCATACCGTATCAAAAATGCACCGGAACTGTGTGTGGTGTGAATTGTAAGCAAAAACTCATCCAGAATGTATTGGGAGTGCATTTTTGAGGTGTGAACTGGCCCTCACGTTTTTTCCATTCAGAAAATTGAACAGATTCCCCCATTCAAAGTGGTGTGAAGAATCCTCCCTTCTGCTCTGTCAGAATACACAGATCAGCGCTGCAGCCAATAAATGAGCAACGTTTTTTTCCCAACAGGTCTGTTTAACAGAAGTCAATCAATAGATAATGTATTTTTCTGTTCTAAAGTTCCACTTGGAGCGACAAAGTTCACTTTTGCAGAATATTATACAATTAACGTGGAAAATACAGATTATTAAAGATGTATTTGTTTTCTACCTGCTAGCCATTGTGCATTCTAATCCGTACCCTCGCACACATGTAAAATTTTCAAAGAAAAAATACAAAAGTGCACAAGATAAGACAAATATTAATAAAACAAATAAAATAGGAGACACACTCACAAGCCGTGTGTAGTCAGATCACAGAAGACGGCCATTACCAGGTATATCATACTAGGTAGTCAATGCTTGATCAATATTAGTTGACTATTAAGGATGAAATAGCCCAGAAGCAGTCCAGGCAGCTTTGCACTTCAAACGTAAAAAAAAAAAAAAAAAATATAAATGCTGACTGACTGACAGGCTATAAACCTGTGTGGACTTCACACACCAAACCAGCCTCTTTCAACCTCTTTATCCCACAGGAAGCCAGAGGTCACGGGGAACCCCCGGCTAAGGTTATTCCATCAGGGGTCATTAGGAAAATGCTCATTACATTGATGATTACAATCCTTCCCTTACAGTCAGCTAAAAAGTTATAAAAAAGGCACCTAATCTAACTACCCTGTAAAAAGGAATATGCTTATACTTACCTATTCTTGGGGCACTCCGATCTGGTCATGTGAACGGGCAGCAGACAACATATGCCCAATAGCAAGCCTATTGCTGATGTCACGACCCAGACATTTCCACCATTGGCGGTGATATCTCCTTTCCCTTGAAGTTGGCTGCTTGAGAGATCACGACAGGCCTTCAGAATAGGTAAGTATAAGCATCTTCCATTCACAGGATAGCTAGAATAGGATTTAGAAGGGGGGGGGGGGGAGGGGGGAATGGAGCAGGTTTCAAAAAGGAGAAGTATGGCCAAAACTTTTTTAACCCTACTTTTCCTATGGATCACAGGAATGCAGTTTGTTCTGCACTCCTGTAACCAGTTTTCAGCCGAACGTGGGCTAAAAATCCAGCTGATGGCTGATGTCACTCAACCAGTCCAGGCTGGGGAAAGACCCACCCAGATGCCTCGACTGGCAGCTGGCTCAGCCATTAAGCAAGCCAGCTGCTCCCACCCCCTGCACAGCCCAGTATTCAAGTGAGTGCTGGAGAGGCAGAGAGTCGGTAACTGTCAGTCACTGGCTCACTGAAGACTGGGAACTGAGTGATCAGCTGTGTTTGATCACTCAGTCTTATAAGCAGCAGAGGACCGATATCGCATCCACCTAGGTGGGTAAAAATTTTTGAAAGGAAACCATACTTCTCTTTTGAAGTGATTCTAAAGGGTAATTAAAAATATAAAATTATATATATATATATATATATCTCACAGTTGTGCTCATATCTATAGATAGATATATATCTCATACTTGCATGCTCGGTGCAGTGAGAGCACCCCTGATTCTTCTTGGGTCCCCTGCCGGTGGTCCTGTCTTCTCCCCACAAGCCTTTTGCTATGGGGGCACTTGAGCAGGCTCGCTCCTGAGAATGGACATTATCGATTCCCACACAAAGCCCCTGCTCCCTCATTTGCTCACTGGCTGTGATTGACAGCAGCAGGAGCCAAAGGCTCCTGCTGCCTAGTGAGCGATCGAGGAGAAAGAGGCCATGGAGAGTACACAACACTGGATCGAGATGGGGCTCAGGTAAGTATAATGGGGGGGCTGCATCCAGGTTTTTTTTTTTTTTTTTTTTTTTTTTCCAGTTTTTCAGTTCTAAGTGTTAGTTCACACCAGACGCAGTTCAGTTTAGTTCCGCACGCTTTTTTTCCTGCACAAAATGCATGCACAGTGTTTTCAATGTATTTCAATGGCTCTAGTTCACACTATGCAGTCAGTTTACGGTCAGTTTCTGCACCGGAAGCTGACTACATGGTGTGAACTAGAGCCATTGGAACACATGGAAAACACTGTGCATGCATTTTTAGTGCAGAAAAAAAAGCACACGGAACTGAACTGAACTGCGTCTGGTGTGAACTAACACTTAGAACGACTTTAAGTGTTAGTTTGCCAATAGCCTAGAATTCCAAATTTTGTTGAATGTGACTAGCTGCAAAGGTTACTTTTTGGACTATTCATCCCCATGATTTGGCTAATAATGAGAGCATTGACTCCTTAGGGTTATGTACCTGGTGATGAGAACGCTTCCTACGATTTGACTACACATTGCATTTGAAAGTACGATTACTTTTGTTTTAATATTAATAAATGTCTTCTCTGCACTATATAGCTTGTGGAATTATAGTTTCACCAAAATAAAGTCCAAAAGGAACAAAAAATGGTGCAACTGATGCCATGAAAAGACATACAGAATGTGTGTAAATAGTTATTAGGATAACACAATTTGGGACCCCTAGCCCATACTTCATCAGATATAAAAAAAAAAAAAAAAAAAAAAGGGGGGGGGGGGGGGTACACTTGTGAGGCAAATAGACTAACACATAAATACATACTGCTGTACTATATACTGTAACACAATAACATACGGTGCTTGAAAGTTGGAAAACACTCAATTGTATAGTTATAACTTTTTTTGTATGGCTCAGAAAAATACAGCTAAAAACAAATAAAAATGCCACAAGCAATCATGAAATGTGTTATCACGGCAGAACAAATGAGGGGGTTTGTTATGTACTGGTGTGTTCTTTCACTTATCCAGCATTCTGTGTTAGTCACAAATGGTAGCAGAAGAGTAAAAATATATGCCTGGTGGGCTAATTGAATAGGGCTTGTGGTGAAAGCTTTTAAAATGCTTAGTGTTGCAGTGTTATACCCACTTAAAAGAATTAGATATTATCAAAATATATTCAGTTTGAATAGCAGGCAAGGGAAAACATTGACAAAGTTCATAGATATCACTGAATCCTGTATGGTTTCCCAATGTATTGGCCTTGGAACAGAAAAAGACTTGCAATATGGACATTAGGTAATAGAATATACCGTATTTATCGGCGTATAACACGCACATTAATTTCAAGAGGGAAGATTCAGGAAAAAAACTTAAATTATAAATAAGAAACTTTGAAGCAAAATAAGGGTCAGTGCCCATCTGCAGCCTCACCGTTGCCATCAATGCAGCAGCCTCACCGTTGCCATCAATGCAGCAGCCTCCCCGTTGCCATCAATGCAGCAGCCTCCCCGTTGCCATCAATGCAGCAGCCTCACCGTTGCCATCAATGCAGCAGCCTCACCGTTGCCATCAATGCAGCAGCCTCACCGTTGCCATCAATGCAGCAGCCTCACCGTTGCCATCAATGCAGCAGCCTCACCGTTGCCATCAATGCAGCAGCCTCACCGTTGCCATCAATGCAGCAGCCTCACCGTTGCCATCAATGCAGCAGCCTCACCGTTGCCATCAATGCAGCAGCCTCACCGTTGCCATCAATGCAGCAGCCTCACCGTTGCCATCAATGCAGCAGCCTCACCGTTGCCATCAATGCAGCAGCCTCACCGTTGCCATCAATGCAGCAGCCTCACCGTTGCCATCAATGCAGCAGCCTCACCGTTGCCATCAATGCAGCAGCCTCACCGTTGCCATCAATGCAGCAGCCTCACCGTTGCCATCAATGCAGCAGCCTCACCGTTGCCATCAATGCAGCAGCCTCACCGTTGCCATCAATGCAGCAGCCTCACCGTTGCCATCAATGCAGCAGCCTCACCGTTGCCATCAATGCAGCAGCCTCACCGTTGCCATCAATGCAGCAGCCTCACCGTTGCCATCAATGCAGCAGCCTCACCGTTGCCATCAATGCAGCAGCCTCACCGTTGCCATCAATGCAGCAGCCTCACCGTTGCCATCAATGCAGCAGCCTCACCGTTGCCATCAATGCAGCAGCCTCACCGTTGCCATCAATGCAGCAGCCTCACCGTTGCCATCAATGCAGCAGCCTCACCGTTGCCATCAATGCAGCAGCCTCACCGTTGCCATCAATGCAGCAGCCTCACCGTTGCCATCAATGCAGCAGCCTCACCGTTGCCATCAATGCAGCAGCCTCACCGTTGCCATCAATGCAGCAGCCTCACCGTTGCCATCAATGCAGCAGCCTCACCGTTGCCATCAATGCAGCAGCCTCACCGTTGCCATCAATGCAGCAGCCTCACCGTTGCCATCAATGCAGCAGCCTCACCGTTGCCATCAATGCAGCAGCCTCACCGTTGCCATCAATGCAGCAGCCTCACCGTTGCCATCAATGCAGCAGCCTCACCGTTGCCATCAATGCAGCAGCCTCACCATTGCCATCAATGCAGCAGCCTCACCATTGCCATCAATGCAGCAGCCTCACCATTGCCATCAGTGCAGCAGCCTCACCATTGCCATCAGTGCAGCAGCCTCACCATTGCCATCAGTGCAGCAGCCTCACCATTGCCATCAGTGCAGCAGCCTCACCATTGCCATCAGTGCAGCAGCCTCACCATTGCCATCAGTGCAGTCTGATCGATGCCCATCTGCAGCCTAGAGGGGACAGGGAGGGGGGCGGGACGAGCGCCGACAGATTACATATAATGAGAATCTCCTATGATAGACAGAACAGTGGTCCAATGGCGGCCCAGGAGATGGGACTTCCTATTACAGAGGCCGTCAAGTAAACAGGAGATTCTCACTGTATGTAATCTGATGGCGCTCGTCCCGCCCCCCTCCCTGTCCCCTCCGAGGCAACTAAAATTGAAGTATTGGCGTATAACACGCACACACTATTTGCAGCCGATTTTCATGGGGAAAAAGTGAGTATTATACGCCAATAAATACAGTATATACTGTATATTGCTTTTCAAGTACTAAATTAATAAGTGTATGTAAAACACATTGACGCACAGTCCCACCTTATTGTAATAAAGAGCCTCCTCTGGAGAGAACTCCCCCCTTCTCACAACATTTTCACTTCCGCAGTGTGCCTGGGCACATATCCTCATCAGGCGCCCCAGGTTACACAGTAAGAGAGCCATGTTGGTGGAGTCCCGGATAGCTTCAAAGTTGGCGATTCCTTTCTCAAAACTGGAGAAGCTCTTCTTCCACATGTCCTGCTCTGCATTGGACACGGTCCTCCCGGCTGGATGGTGTGGAAAAGAAAAAAGAAAAAGCTAAAATTTTGCTTAAACAAAACCATAAATGTAAGCAGTTGTGTGTTTATTTTTACCCATCATACAAACCCAAAAAAATACAAAATGCAATTAGGCCCAGTTCACACAGGCACACTTAGGCTCGGTTCACACGGGGGCGACTTGTCAGGCGACCTAGTCGCCTGACAAGTCGCCTCCCGTTCTGTACAATGGAACCGTTCTAATCGGAGCGACGCAAGTCGCTCCGACTTATAAGAAAGGTTCCTGTACTACTTTGGGGGCGACTTGCATAGACTTCTATACAGAAGTCGTCTTGCAAGTCGCCCCGGCAGTCGTGTGCAGGTCGCCTCGGTGAGGCGACCTGCAAGTCGTGCCGCGTCTAGTGTGAACCGGCACTGAAAGAGGAGTTCAACTCAAAAGTGGAACTTCTGTTTTAAAGGACTCCTGACCACCTGATATGCCACATTTGGCATGTCATTTTCTTGGGGGAGAGAGTATCTAGTTTTGACAGGTACCCAGCTCCCACCTAGGTGACTCGAGCCAAAGTTCTCCTCTCCCCCTCCCTGCAATCTTCTGGGACACATCACAGGTCCCAGAAGATTGTCCGGCCATTCAGGACGTGCAGCGCGACTCGTGAATGCGCAGTGCAGGCTGTGAAGCCGCAAACTGTCAAAGCCGGGTGCCTACACTAGTGATGCTGGCGCTGAGGAGAGGCGGTGAAGAGAACTGAGGCTTCGGGCGGCCGCATCGCTGGACCGTGGGACAGGTGAGTGAGTGTTTATTAAAAGTCAGCAGCTACACTTTTTGAAGTTGCCGACTTTTAATAAAAACACAGAAACGGCTGGAACACCGCTTTAAGTATACAAACAAATTGCATCTTCCCCAACCTATGACTGGCCTTAACCCCCTAGAGCCAGCACCTGCCAGCCCTTTAAGGGGTTTGGAATGCTGGGAGGCGGGACAGGGCTTATAGTCATGTAAAAGCTGTGATTGGCAGTCACACGATCAGAAAGCTCCTGATGGCAAGCAAACAGGAGCTTTCCATTACAAGCCACTAACTGCCAGGATTGCGCTCTCGGCACACCTCTATTGGCAGTATTGCATGCAAATAAGCAATTGCTCAACACCAAGGCACGGCCGCCCAGAGGCCGCATATTTGCGTGTGCTCAGCATGAACAGGTTAACAGCAAGGAACACAAGGAAGGGCAACACATGTCATAAAAACAAAGAATAATTCCCAGCTCAACTTACCAGCCAGCCTTCAACAAACGCAATTATCCTAACAGTTCACGCTAAAAAAAACGGTGTTTCATATGTACACATTTGCAAATACATGCGTAAGTTGAAGAGGCCACGACAAGGCATAATCATGCATGTCAGAATTCTATAAAAGCGCTAGCATCGTTAACGTCACGCAGGAAACTATCATCCTCAACAGACAGAGATCAAATCACAGATAGCCTAAATAATTCTCTGAGAACACAACGGCTGTGGGGTGGGGAATGCCCCGGGAACAGATAATCGTCCCGTGCAGGTGACTGCTTACTGCCGACTCTGTAGGTTTGGATCCTAGTTTGTCACTAATCCTGAGACTCTCCCCCATTTATAGATCATGTTACAGGCAGTGTAAACCTAAATAACTTCTCAATGGAGAAGGGACAGGTCCCCGGTTCAACTTTTTCAAGCAGCTCAACCCAAACCCAAACACATTAACAACCTCCGCACAAGAAGAGGACAGGGCATCCCTGGAGTGAAGATTTCTCCAGGAACCAGCTGTATGCATGATTTGGGGGGCATACTTCATTACTGCCAAGTTAAGGGACTAAAGCTGTACAGAGAAAAAAAAAATAAAAAATTACCAGTTCAGACAGATGGCTTACAGCAGTTTTTAAAGCCGAAGTTTAAAGTTATTGAATGACTTTTCCATTTCAATCAGTAGCAAGCAACTATTTACCAAAACCACCCTATAATAATGCTTTTCTGAAAGATATAGCAACACTGTAAAGGCGATCCTTACATAGAGAGAGTCAAGTACACCCCCCCCCCCCCCCCCCTCGGTATACTATTCTATTGTCACGTAATTGACTCACTTCTGCAGAGAGCACAGAAGTCTGCACAGAGCTTGAAAGTAAAGATCGGGCATCTACAGCACCATCCTCTGGTTTATTGTAGTGGGTTTTTCATCAAAAGATTTGCAAATCTACCTGCAGAAATGCAGGTTCTCTTTACTGCTCTGGTATTGATTAAATTATGCCATATATATATATATATATATATATATATATATATATATATATATATATATATATATATATATAAGTGTGAGTGGCCAGTCTCAGTATCTACAAGGAAGACGCAGGTAAGAAATCACTGGAAAGTTTGACACTTTTCGCAAATTTATATAACCAACATGTAAAGCATTGTTTTATTCCCATTAAAGTTTTTTTTTTACTTAAAAAGGAGTTCCACCCAAAGTGGAACTTCCACTTATTTGTCTCCTCTCCCCCTCCGGTACCACAACTGGCAGGTATCCTGATCCCACTTCCGGGAGTCTGGGCCGCGGCCCGTGACGTCACCCCCGGGCTCCCTCCTCTTCCCTCCTCCTCCTCTCCCTGTCTCTGGGCCAGTAGGAGAGAGGAGCAGGGCCTTGCGCATGCGCAGTAGAGTTCCTGGCGTGAAGCGATAAGGCTGCACTGCCGGGTACCCTTACTCGCAATGGCGGCGGCAGCACTCGACAGCTGATGGAAACATCAGCTGCGGTGCCGACATCGCTGGACTCCAAAACAGGTAAAAGGCAGCAACTGCAGTATGTGTAGCTGCTGGCTTTTAATTTTTTTCTTTTTTGGGGCGGAACACCACTTTAAATCACACCAGGGGAAGGGTGAGCAGTTTGTCAAGTTTGCATAAAACTTTTGCCTAGCCGCTAATTCCCCTTACCAGGCGCATTCAATTAAGGCAAGCTTGAGGCTTAAGTACCTTAAAATGCACAGTCCTATCATTTCCTCTCCAACATTATAGTCAAATACTCCGCTTGTACACTGAGATTCTGACAGAAAATGGATTGAAATTGCTAGAAAATTGCACAATATAATGTAAATTAAAAGGATGTAAATATAAGGTTTGTCTGAGTGAGACTAAAAAAAAAAAAAAAAAAAAAAAAACAACCTTGAATAAAGCAGGAAAATTTAAATTGCAGGAAATCCATCGCAGCACTTAAATATATATGCAAATGTTCAGAATGCAGGCTAGAAATTCATTAGCTCGCTATGCTTTGCTGATGAGGTTGTAGGAGGACAAATCTATGTGGCTTTAAAGTTTGAGTACTTGAAAATGATTTCCATTCAGAGAAATGATTATACATTAAAACACTCTCTCCTCCAACTGACAAAAACATCAGGGGTTCTGGTTTACCAACAGCCTAAAAGTGTTACTAACTCCACATCACCGCTGGCCTAGTTTAATAGTATCTAGTATCTGAGAGAAGCGTTAAACTTTCCATAAAAGTTCACTGCCCCACACCCTCTTAAAAAGTAACTCCACTTTTACTGTGAAAAAAAAAAAATCCTCCCCTCTGGGTGAGCTCTGTACACTGCAGAGATTTTAACAAACCGTGTTGCAGATTCCTACCTTTTGTTATTCTGAAGAAACCCCCGTTTGTTGGTTTGTATGTCTGTGTGGGAGCGATATTGGAATTATGGATCAGCTGCTGCACCTGCATGGCTCTAATTAGGAAAGTGGCAGGGTCTGCATTTTTTAAGATGAGATTTCCCTTTGATATATCTGGATGGGATGTTCTGTAAACTGTGTACAGAACACCTCCAGGTTGCCATACTGCATTTTACAAATAAATAAACACAGCACTGCATATTGAAAAGGAAAGGTCATTTTTAACAGACAAATTACAATATGACTTGTGTTGGGAATTGTATAGACTACTGTATATACTCGAGTATAAGCCGAGTTTTTCAGCACATTTTTTTGTGCTGAAAATATCCCCTTCAGCTTATACTCGAGTCAAGCACTTTTCTGCAGCAGCTAATGACATTTTCCGAACTGAATTTGGGGCCCCATATCTCGGGGCCACTTGATGCTAGGAACCCCAAGTTTGGTGTGCAAACTCAGGGGAAGCACTAAAACATATCGAAAGCTGGGGTTCCTAGCACCAAGTGGCCCCAAGATACGGGGCCCCAAAGTCGGTCAACTGTGTCCATCTGCAGCAATGTCATTTCGGGACCCTTTGGGTCCAGAGACCCCAAATTTTGGCTGCAGCTAGGGGGCATCTAGGAACCCTTAACTACCAAGTTTGAAGTTCGGGGGACCTATGGCTGCAAATGGGCACAGTGAGGCTGCAAATGGGCACAGTGAGGCTGCAAATGGGCATTGTTGACCCTCTTTTCCACTTACAGTAGCTGTGCATTTCTCACCCTAGGCTTATACTCGAGTCAATACGTTTTCCCAGTTTTTTGTGGTAAAATTAGGTGGGTCGGCTTATATTCGGGTCGGCTTATACTCGAGTATATACGGTATATTATCTTATTTGCTAATTTTTTTCCCAGCGAAAGTGGAGTTACCCTTTAAGCACTCCAAAACCATTTTATACTAGAAGCTCACAGCTGAGGTCTGGATAGCTGTGGTCTGCTCCAAGCCATGTCTGGAGCACTGGGAAACAGCCATATACAAGTCTATGAGGACTCGCGGAGCAGGCGCAGCGCTAATGAGCATTTTGGCAAGAATATCAAAACAAATTTGCATCTTGTCAAAGTCTGCTAAGCTTGCCTGAGGATAAGTAAGCAGCTGGGGTTAATGGTTTTTATTGCAGGATAAGTCTGTAGAACTAAGCAGATGGTAGTGTGCCTCTATTTTGTACTGTACTCGTAATCTATATTCACGGTTTTATATAAATTATATCTTTTTTTTTTTAACCAACTCATACTAATGCTGCTAAATTTGACTTAAGCAGCAAAGCTTTAATGACCACTGGTCATCAAAGTGTTTAATCAGATGACAATCCGAGGGGCACAAACACTACTGGTTGAATATTGTCAGGGGTAAAAAACCAAACCAATGTCTGGAAGCCTTGTCTGGTTGTTACTCTCTTCTCCCCAAGGAGCCAGCGCCATAGGGGTCAACCACTTGCCTCTGCCACCTTTTTCTACAGCAAAAAACACAAATGAAAACCAGACACCTTTATGTTACTACTTGGAGTACAGTAGTACCTTGGATTACAAGCACAGTTCTTTCCAGAATCATGCTTGTAATCCAAAGCACTCGTATATCAAAGCGAGTTTCCCCACCCATAGGAATCAATGGAAACTCAGATAACACATTCCAGTGCCACTGCTGATGTATGCAGTACCGCACGTGGCCAGAGGTGCGGGGGCGCCGGAGACACTCGGAAACACTTTGAGACTCGGGAACCGAGCGTCTTCAAGCGTCACGCACTTTTGCCATTCTGCCTGTGTACCGAATGATCAGTGGATGCCAGCGGATATTGAGTCAGCGGGAGCCGCTGATCGGCTTTCGCTATGTAGAATCACAGCGGGAGCGAGCCACCGGCGGCATGCACTTGCTACCCGGAAGTGCAGGATCATCTAAAATTATATATATATATATATATATACACACACACACACATAGATAATCTCTCTCTCATATATATATATATATATATATATATACTTTATCTATATACAGACACACACACATATATATACACACACGTGATTTTGCGTAGTTTTACTGCTATAGGGCGGTCGACAAGTGGTTAAGTTATTCAAGATAGCAGGCCTCTGACAAGGCTCTTAAATCTCACACATCAGACCTCACCTGCTCTCTCAGACTGGACCGCTGCAGCCTGGTTCATAAAGAACACTCCGATCTCATTTCGGATATTGCCAAGCCTCTTGAGCACCTGCATCTTCTGCTCTGGGTTCTGGTCCTGGAGTTGGGTGATGATCAGGATTTCGTTGGCAGCTTCATAGCATTTGCAGCTAACAGACAGCTGACATTCCAGGTCAGTGATCAAGTCAGTAACAAAGGAAAAACCTAAAAGATAGAGCTTCAGGTTTATTAATGTAGTGATAACTGCGGATCAGTAGAGTATGAACAGTTCACAACTCCTATG
Source organism: Aquarana catesbeiana (assembly GCF_042186555.1). NCBI lineage: Eukaryota > Metazoa > Chordata > Amphibia > Anura > Ranidae > Aquarana > Aquarana catesbeiana. The sequence goes on from NC_133331.1 coordinate 43,845,948, forward strand.
TTATGTAAAATCACCATAAGGTCTCTTGTAGAGGTCGACCGATATGGGTTTTTCTCTGGCCGATGCCGATATTTACAAATCGCGGTGGCCGATGGCCGATATGTGATGCTGATTTTTTGGGGCCGATATATTAGGCCGATTTTTTTTTTTTACCTTCATCTCATAAAATCTAACAGTTAGACCCCTTTCACACTGGGGCGTTTTTCAGGCACTTTTGGGCTAAAAATAGCACCTGTAAAGTGCCTGTCAAACGGCTCCCCTGCAGTCTGTGTGAAAGCTCGAGTGCTTTCACACTGAGGCGATGCGCTGGCAGGATATTAAAAAAAGTCCTGCAAGCAGCATCTTTGGAGCGGTGTATACCACCACTCCTGCCCATTGAAATGAATGCGCACCGCTGTCGAATCGCCTGCAAAGCGTTTCGGCAGCGGCGCTTCAGGGGCGCATTTAACCCCTTCCTCGGCCGCTAGCTGGGTTATAATCGACCTGCTAGCAGCCGAATAGCGCCGCTAAAATGATGGTAAAGAGCCGCTAAAACTAGCAGTCTTTTACCGTCAACGCATGCCCGCTCCAGTGTGAAAGCAACCTTCAGTGATACGGAAATTTTTTTACATTTAAACATTTATTAAACAAAACAAACCTCCAATCAGTTCACTTGTATGTAGAATTTAGATTAAAAAAATATAAAAAAAACCTCTCTTAAATATTAAATACACAAAAACAGGTAATCAAAACTTCTGGATGAAAAAAAAATGGGCTAACTTTACTGCTTAGTTTTTTTTTTTTAATTTATTAGTGTATTTTTTTAAAAATTGCATTTGAAAGACCGCTGCGCAAATACCGTGTGACATAAAATATTGCAACAACTGCTATTTTATTCCCTAGGGTCTCTGCTAAAAAAAATATATATAATGTTTGGGGGTTCTAAGTGATTTTCTAGCAGAAAATACTGGATTTTTACTTGTAAGCAACAAATGTCAGAAAAGATTTAGTCTTTAAATCGTTAAACTGAGAACTTCTACACACTGAATTTAGTTCATTCAGAAGTGTAAACATTGTATCCTTGAGGTTCTTTTTATCAGATTTGGCAGGCTGCCCAGAGAGGGGGAGAAGTCGCTTCACACAGGCAACTTGCATTGACTTCTATTACAGAAGTCTTTTGCAAGTCGCGCTGAAGCTATATCGGCTTTTTTATCAGCACAATCGGCCAATGCCGATTAAGTAAAAAACACCAAATATCGGCCAATATATCGGTCGACCTCTAGTCTCTTGTATTAAGTAATCAGCTTTCAGAGACCAATTTTCCAAGTGCAGATTAGAGAAAGACATCTAATGTACTGCTTCTCACTCTGGGGTTGATTTACTAAAACTGGAGAGTGCAAAATCTGTTGCAGCTCTGCATAGAAACCAATCAGCTTCCAGGATTTTTTGTCAAAGTTTAATTGAACAAGTTGAAGTTGGAAGCTGATTGGCTAATATGCACAGCTGCACCAGATTTTGCATTCTCCAGTTTTAGTAATCAACCGGTGTGTCCACGCGAGGACCTGTTATGCTGGGTTCACACCTATGCAAATTGGATGCGGAGTTACTCCGTATCCAACTTGCATAGCAGGAGATTGTGACCGGTTCACACATCTCCGCAGCATGTCCAGTTCGTTTTGCAGGAAAAACGTGTGCTTTTTTAATCTGTTTCAGGTCCGAACTCAGCCCAAAATTCGGGCTGAAATCGTACCTGAAACAGTGAACCAGCATGCACCGGACCCCTGCTGTGCAACGGGTGTGGCTTCTACGTGAGACTTGGGGGGGTTCGCCACAAACTCTGTATCTGCTGTCAGCACAATATGATCTGGAACTGAACAAAAATGACTGCCTTACAGTTAGATGGACTGTAGTTAAGATGTGATCCTAATGATTCATTTTTCAAATGTATTAAACAATTTTTCATAATGTTTACCAAACAACTTAATTCCCAAAATGCTATAGTAAAGGTATATTGACTTATTAGCGAAAATATTGTTTTGGTAAACATTTGCGTAAATATCGCGGGAGCTTAAAAATCAGTTTTTATTCTACTGGCCCTATGCTTTGAGAAAATATATGGTTTTGGGGGAGGGTCTTTTACAAACTCTGAAAGCTGTAATGGAACAATGAAAACCTTCAGATTTTTAGAGAAATATGGTTATTTAAATTTTTTCGTATGTTCAATTTTCACCATTGTGCAAAAAGGCGTAATTAAAAAATTACAAATCTATTTATTAACTCAATACAGGTTAAGCTTTTATATTTAGTAGAAATTTAGCAGGGATTTTGTAAAATTTGCTGTGTTTATATCTGCTAAAAATTTTAGAGAATTTTTAGCAAATATATTGTTTTGATAAACATTTGCACAAATATCGCAGGGGGTTAAAATCAGTAGTACCTTCTTGTTATTCGACACATCATTTGCTTTCAGAAAATATATGGTTTGGGGGGGTCTTTAACAAACTCTGAAAGCTGTAAGGGAAAAACGAAAAGCTCTAGATTTGAGAAATTTGTATATTCACATTTTTATGTATGTTCGATTTTCACCATTTTGCAAAAAAAGGTGCAATCTAAAATTTACAAATATTGTTTTTTTTAACTCAATACAGGTTAGCTTTTATATTTAGCAGGAATTTTGTAAATTGTGCTGTTTTTATCTGCTAATGATTTTAGTGTATTTTTTTGCATAAAAATTTGCCCCAATATTGTGCCCTGAAAAAGTAGCACCTTCTTTGTATTCTACTGGTCATGTGTTTTCAGAAAATATATGGTTTGGGGGGTCTTTTACAAACTCTGAAAGCTGTAAGGGAAAAATAAAAAAAGCTATGGAAAATTGCAAAAATGGCTCGGCCAGCGAAGTTTAAAAGTGGAGCACAGGGCCTGGCAGTGAAAAGTTAAAGTGGTTGTAAAGCCTTAAAGTTTTTCACCGTAATGCATTCTATGCATTAAGGTGAAAAACAGTCTGTGCTGCAGCTCCCCCCAGACCCCCCCCTCCCACCCCCCTTTTTCTTACCTGAATCCAATGCGATTCAGCAATGTGCACGAGCGCAGCTGCTCCAGCTGCTGTCACTCTCCTCATTGGGTCTGTGTCAATGGACGCAACAGCGGGACTGGGGAGCGAGCCCACAAGGGTGCCCCCATAGAAAGTGGCTTTCCGTAGGGGCACACAATGAAGAGGAGGAGCCTGGAGCACTGGCGGGGGACCCCAGAAGAAGAGGACTGGGGCTGCTCTGTGCAAAACCATTGCACAGAGCAGGTACGTATAGGCATGTTGGTTATTGAAAAAAAAAAATAAATAAATAAAACATTTAGGGTCGGTTCACACATGGGCAACACGACTTTAGCGCGACTTTGTACCGCGACTTCAACGCGACTTCAACGCGGCTTCAGCGCGACTTTAGCGCGACTTCGGCAAATTACGAGGCGACTTGAAGTCGCCTCCATGACAGTCGACTTCGCCTGTGGCCAATCACCTCTCTGGGAGGGAGGGGGGGAGGGAGGGGTTTTCTCTGCAAAGTCGCTTGACTTTACAGAGAGATCCGACTTGCAGGCGACTTACATTGAGTTGAATGGGTACAAGTCGCCTACAAGTCGGATAGAAGTAGTACAGGAGTCTTTTCTGAAGTTGGAGCGACTTCAGTAGTGTCAATTAAGACGCTCCCATTGCCTACCATGTTAACCTAAATGCAAAGCGATTTGGGGCGACTTGAGGGCGTACAAGTCGGATCCCAAGTCGCCCCAGTGTGAACCGACCCTTACAACCATTTTAAGCACATTTACAGTAGACACAGGAGGAGGGTACAACCCCGTAGCTGGTTTCTATTCCGCAGTGAAGCTGCACACAGGCTACAAAGCTTTTGAGCTCTAATATTCAAATGTGTGAATTGTGTTTATACGGCATCAATAGAATGCGCTGATGTCAAAAGACATAGCTGCAAGTGGCTTGAAGGAGAAGTGAGCTTCACGGTAGGTCACTTAGACCAGTGGTTCTCCACCCTGTAAGTACCCCCAACAAACCATGTTTTGGGAATTTCTCTTAGATAAAATAGCTGTCCAAAATAGCAAGCCATTGATTCTGATTTAAAGCACCTGTGCAAGTTGAAGGAAAAGTGCAAACATGGAGTGTCAGGGGTACTTGAGGACAGGGTTGAGACCCACTGACTTAGACTGACTATGAGGAAGTTCTGCAGTGGATGAAGCTGGAGTTCTCTTTGCTCCTCCATGTATGAGTAATTGTGATGCTCACCATCACAGCTAGATTCTCTGTGAAGACTGTGCAGGATCTCCTGATCATCCTTCGTCTGGTAATTGTACTCCTCGAAATATGCAGCTCGGTTGCTTGCGTTCTGGGCCAGCATGAGCTGAATGTCTCCGCAGAGAGCGAGGTACTGGCACAGCAACAGCGTGACATCAGGAACTTGACTGGTATACAAGCAGCTGTAGGCATCTATGAAGAATGACAAAATTGTTTAACAGTACATACTGATTTTAAAACACACTTAGTGACGGTCAGCACATCACAACTTGACATGCATACATTTGACAATCAAGGGGAAAGTGACACCTTTTATCAACAATTTCTTCTCGGCTACACCTTGTTTAAAAAAAAACAAAAAAACAAAACCTTTTTGTGAATTGTTCAGCAAGCATCAAACTAGGGCTGGGGAAAAAAATCGATTTGAATCTTGAATCAAGTTGAGAGGTCAAATCGATTCAAATTTTCAGCAAATCGATTTTTTTTTTTCCCACCAGGACCGGCACTGACACCGTGTTGGTCCTGAGGAGCTGCGGGCAGGGGTTTTTAGGTGAGGCCGCAGCTTCAGCCTAGTCCGCGAGGCCAGACGCCGCGGACTAGGCCTAAGCCACGGCTTCGCCTAAAAACTCCTGCCCGCAGCTCCTCAGGACTGGCACGGTGTCCATAAAAAAAAAAAACAAAAAAAAACAAAAAAAAAAAAAAACCCCGATTCGAATCGTGAATCGAGTTTAAAAAAAAATTTGCAGATTTTTTTTTTTTTTTGGAGAAAATCGCCCAGCTCTACATCAAGCCTCTCAAATGTAATCCACTATGTAGGCATTGTGGGGAAAGGTAAGAGAAAAAAAAAAAAATATCCTTACAGCTTTATTTCAGTTAGAAACAGATAGCATTGATGAATTTTGTAACCTGCATAACAAATCACCTTTCACACGATCGGCCGGCTCAGGTCCGCCTGTCCTTTTTTCAGGCGGATTCGAGCGGGCCATCCATTGACTTCTATGGGCAGTCGGATGTCAGCGGGGATGTGCCTGCTGACACCCGCCTGCCATCCGATCCGACAAGATCGGCTCAAAACAGACGGATGGCGATACGGTCGCCATCCAGCGGATCGGATGAAGACAGGACAGGCTGTCTTCTCCCCATATAGAACAGCAGGGCTCTGACAGGTCTGTCCCTGCACAGTGAGCAGAGACAGACCTGTCATCCGTCTGCTCAGCGGCGATCAACGGAGTGATCCCCTGCTGAGCTAGAAAGAGCCCGTCCAGCGGATCTGCCCCGTGTATATGGGGCCTTACGCTTACATACACAACATTCAGTGGGGTGGGTCACATGCAGTTTGCACATCATCATCATAACAGCAATAAAAAGCAAAGTGTATTCTTTCCTAGAAGAGAAATTTGGAGCCTGTAAATTGTTGACTTCATTTTGCAAATGCTAGTTACCTGCTTGTTAAGCCGACCCTCTGGTTTTAATGCTATGATTCACGGATCTAGAACAAGTATAGCGATGAGGAGTTTTGTTTTACTCAGACTTTCCTGATGGCACACTCGTTCTAGCCCAGTAATTCAAACGTACTGAAGCCTACAAGCCACTAGAAAAATCAGGATACTAGCACTTTCAGCAGCTTCTATAACTAAGGGAAAGGTTTCCTTTAACCTCCTCCCATCCAGCCAATGTACATATACAGCCGGAGGGGAGCAGCGCCGATGCAGGTGGACGTACCTGTATGCCCTCCAGCATGGGCCACTCACGTGTGATCTGTGACCGATGTCCACCGGACACAGCAGATCACGTTATCAATGTACTGGGCTTCTGTGAGTTGTGAGTTGCTGTGAGTGATCGCAGTGACCAGACTTACAGTAGTAAACAAAGCTGTCATGCCCTGTTTACTACTCTGTGATCTCTGATTTATCACAGTGATCACATGGTACCAGGGACAATCACAGCGGCCCTATGCCATGTGATAGCTGTGACAAATCACAGCAGTAAACAGTAAATTAAACCTTTGCTCATTACTAGCAATCAAAATGTAAAAAAAAGCAAAAAAAAAAAAAAAAAAAAAACACACACACACTGATCACCCCCCAAAGTGGGGTTGAAGGTGGTAAAACAATGGTCAAACAAGGTTTTACCACCCCCAACCTCATGTGTTAACAAGCCCTAATAGAGTTTATGTCTGATTGTCGCCTGTACTAACCTTGGCTCATTTATTGGCCGCATATCTGCATGTTGCCTGTTTGCTGATCATGTCTCTGCCTGCACCAGACCTGACTGACTACGTTCATGCAAGGCACCAGTCTCAGTCATTCCCTGTGGACAACTGCACTCCTGGAACCATGGGAACTCTTTTGTTCTTCCTTTCTGTAGCCTCCTGTACTTCCTCACCAATAAACATGGCATTCCTGGGCATAGCCACATACCAGTAAACTATGTTTGTTTAGTTTATAGGAACCCAACTATAGGTGACGCTACACTAAGCTATATTCCCTGACCACTCGTATAGAGGAGACTATTATTGCGGTAAAAAGGGCTGACACAATTGGTTGATTTGTGTGATACACAAGATAAAATATTCAGTATATAATCAGTCCAAACAGTGAAAAAGTCTCACCACACTCGGGAGGAGTAGCAGAATGTGTTTTGGGGTGTAATTCTAAGTAAGCCTATGCTGTGTGTGAGAGAAAGCGTCATTTCAAAATTCATTTCACATTTTTCAAAAACTTGTGAAAAAAAAAAAAATGAAGTCTTCAAAAGACTCATTGTGCTTCTTAAAATGGGGTAATGTTGTGGGTGTTTCCACTGTCCTGATGTTCCAGGGCCTCCAAATATGCGATAGATATTCAGGAAATAAGATGTGTACTTTATGCTCCTTGAAAGCACAAAGGTGCTCCTTGGATTTTGGGCCCCTATATGCTGTGAAAAAAAGTCTCACATGTGGTATCCCCATATTTGGTAGGCATAGCAGAATGTGTTTTGGGGTATAATTAAAAGTGTGCCCATGTTGTGTGTGCGGGACATAACTATGGTAAAATTGCAACTTTGTGGGAAAAAAACATTTTTTCATTTCTAAATTTTTCAAAAACTTGTGGCAAAAAATTACAGCTTCATAAAACTCACTATGCCTCTGACTAAATACCTTGGACTGTCATCTTTCCAAAAAAGGGGTGATTTGGGAGGTATTTGTACTGTCCTGGCATTTTAGGGCCTCAAGAAATGATGGGCTGGCAGTACATCAGGTGTGACCAATTTTGAAATATATACCATAGTTTGTAGACTAACTTTCACACAGACTGATTTATTAAACTGTTTTGGGTTATTTAATTGGAACTAAAGAAATGTAGCAGACTACATTATGGCCTGATTTTATGAAGAAAGATTGCAAAATTTTATAACAAACTTTCAAAATTTTTGGTATTCTTTCGCATCCACTCAGATGAAACATGTCAGGCTGGCTATGAGACACAAGCACGCTGAATGCCGCGGCTGTTTTGTTTTTGATCGTTCTTTTTGACTGTACATGTAAGTTGCTACAATAAATCCTTTCACAAGTGAGACGGGCTTCACTATATGCTGCTTTATTTCCATTTGGTGATGATATCTCCTTGCCCACTGATTGCTAGAAGTTTACTGCTTTGTTGCTGCCGCCTGGGACAAGTGAATGGATGCAAGCTTTGCAGTGTATTTTAACCATCTACTTACTGGTGATTGACGAGTTCAGATGTGATCCCTTGGGAAGTTATTAATCAATGCCTATCACTTGCTGATATCTGGTAAGCAGATTTGATTCTCACGTGGTGTGGTGCACTTCCCTATACACACTGAAAACTGGTGAAGGCATTATCATCTTTTTCCTATTTTAATACTTTAAAGGCTGTTGCTTTATATTAGCGCCGCATGTGGACTTTTTATAGTCTTTCGTTCATGCTGAATACTACAGTCAGCCACAAGCTTCTGGGCGCAGTAACTGACCGTTTTAGCTAGTGTACAAAGGATCACATCCCTAACCTGTTCCTCCCCCCAGTCCATAAAAAGCCTTGTATCTTTTACACAGAATGTAAGGCATTCTGTAAATGGTAAGGGGACTGGAGAAAAGACAGGATCTTCCCTCATCCATTCACAGAATGCCTTTTACACTGTAAAAAGGATACCCGGCTTTTCTGTCGATTAACCAGTAAGAATGGGGAGAGTGAGCGACTCGATGCTTTCCTGTACACTAGCCAGAATGGTAAGCCCTATGATATGAAGCTCATTGCTGACAGTACTGTCCGGCATGAATAAAATTAGCATTTTCAGACTTGACACCGAGGTTGTATCCCCAAATTCACACACACACACACACACACGAGGCAATCACAGGCTGGGTCTTAAACACGACCGATTAAATACAAGCAAAATTCCTTCACAGAGTATACCTCAGGCCTCAGAGACTGCATAGAATATACCCGCAGAGGGCCCCGAATTGTCCGCGCTGTCAGTCTACTGATAGCACCTACTTTCACATGTTTTGGGCCTGTCCTAGACTTTCCAGTTTCTGGTCTGCTGTAATGGAGGTTATTAATACCCCTGTCACCTGAATTAGCTCTGTTAGGCATACAGGATGATGACCAGAGGCCTAGATATACTAAGTTACTTGTATCGCTGTTGCTCTTCTATGCAAAAAAATAGATCTTATTTAAATGGAATTCTCATGTGCCCCCCATGGCAAGGGCATGGGAGAACTCAGTTAATGCTGTTTTACCCATGTACAAACTGACCTATACATGTAGAGGGTGCCCACAGACGTTCACGAGAATGTGGAAGCCTTGGACTGATCCCACTTAGATACCTGTTCAATGCAACCTGTATCCTGTCTCTCGTCTAAAAGATGTATTATTTACTGTATTGGTGGACCCCCATCATTGCTTTAATGGACCAGTTGTCCTAATTCGGTGTGTGTACTGTTTCCTATGTATGTAGACTATGGATCGCCTATGTGCCCACTCTATTGTTTTCGAAACATTTTCTGTATTGTGTACCATCTTTTCTCAAATAAAGACCAAACTTGTTGTAAAAAAAAAAAATAAAACACGACCGCTTAGCATATAATGCAAAGCTTTCGAATCTGAGATTTGCCAAAAATGATGAAAAATCTTCTGGAACCAGTAACTTGTTCAGAATTCAGATTATTCCGTAATTTCCTTATGCAACTTACCGTAACACTGTAAAGCCAACTTGATGTATCTCAGCGCTCGCCCATACTTCTGCAGGCTCATTGCAGCATCCGACAGTACATAATAGGATTTGGAAGCCTTAATAATCAATTGCAGCTTCATTTTGAACTGCCAGGAGCCAGGGACGATGCCAGATCTACTAGAACACTGTTCATCTGTACATTCCACTGGAATAGATAGAAGAAAAAGCAGGATGTATTGTTATTTTCAGGTATAAAGCTTTAGCGAGCAATTTCAGGCAAGAGGTACAATGACCGAGCAAACTGTTAATGCTGTCCAAGAAACACTGCCACCAGCGTGTCCGTCACATGGTCCGGTATAATCGCAGTGTACTTTCCCCTTTGCGTGGCCAGACTAGTGGTTTTGTTGGTGCTAAGGAAGTACCAGGGAACACATTGGGCTGTATTTTATTGCAACAGTAGAAAAGGGGCAACTGTGTAAAGCAGATGACCGGATGAAATTCAGAGCCACTCTGCAGGTAAATTTTATCCAAGACTTTGTTTAAACCATTATATATTTGATTGGCATGAATCCATAAAGTACAACTCTGGTTATGGCAGAAAGAGTTAGAACCTCTGTCAGATTTTTACAGTCTTTGTCCTCATTGGAAAGATTTACCTGTACTTCCTGTCTAATGAAATTAGTTGTAATTTACCCAAAAGGGAAAAGAAATCTTAGCTCTGACGGTTGTCACCAGAATAAATGACAATTAAAAGGATTCTTCTGTACGCTTTTTACTGTAACAAGCAAAAACCTGATTGCCCTGACTTACTGGGGGTATAGGTACTCAGGACAAACAATGAATTCAGATCTCCCCAACAGGGAACACAAACAGCAATAAAAATCTAAGTCCAAAAGAGTCCCAAGTCTAACTTACACTGGCAACATCACCTGACCGACAGCATGCCGGAATCAATGAAACGCTATTGTCAACTAACTGATTAATCAGCAGCAAAGAGATTTTATTCCCAGGACAGGTGTAGCTCAATTCATGCTCACCACTTACTTTTTCCACATATTTTGGCTGCAGTAATCAGGGCCACCTTTAAGGCAGGTCAAAAGGGGCACCTGCCCTGGGCCCTGTCATTGTTGTGGGGCCCAAAGCAGCTAGCTCATACTGGCAAACTATCCTGGTTTAAATTCCCCCATCCCTTAAAGTTTTAGTCCTGCGCTGTGTCCCGATATCTCAGTGTGAAGTGCTGCTACTAATTCTGCCCAGCTCTGCCCTATTGTTGTGTGCAGATGACTCAGCTGCAGACACTGTGTTTATATATACAGTAAATAACCGGCATTGATATGTAAATAGCCGCAGCTGGCTGCATTGATATGTAAATAAAGGCGGCATTCATATGTATATCATACCGCCCTGAGGTCATATCCACCATCACCTATACTGAATGCTGCCCACTGGGGAGATAAAGGGGCATGCTTGAAAGTCCTACCTGCAACTGTGGTTATTAAGCCTAACATCAGCCTGTTCTGCAACGGTAAGCAAATTGGTGGGGGGAGGGTAGTTTGGGGTGTGCAGAGAAGGAATTACAGTTTGGGTGCACAGGTGAGCAAGGAGGGGATGTATAGAGGTAAGGAAGCTGGGTGCAACGATAAACATAGAGGCAGGTAGAGTTAAAGGGGTGGAGGGTTGGAGTGGAGAGAATGGGAGAGGTTTTAGGGTGCAGGGGTTTTACGTGTTATGACAGGGTGGATAAAAATGTAGGTAATGTGTAGGGCAGCCCTCTCATTTCAATGGGCTGCTCTATGCGCTAGAAATGCAGAAGAAAGTCCCTAACGCTTTTTCAAAATCACATGTGCCATAGAACATGTCAGCAGATGCGTGAAGGTGTCATTAACAATTGATGGCACTGCTGTGTATCTGCTAAAGGGCAGCACATTTCTGTGGTGTCAGGAAAGGGATTTTGTATGCGTTCCCGACACACAAATGTGAACGCAGGCTAAATGTCTCAGTTACATTGGTGGTCAGTGTAAATATTCTCATTACATTGGGGCTTGGTGCAGAATCCTTTCATTCACACTAGTGGCCAGTGTGAATGTCCTCCTTACACATTGGTGGTCAGTGTAAATCCCTCCTTACATTGGTGGTTACTGTGAATGCTTATATTACATTAGTGGTCAGAGTCGTAATGTGTGCTGTAACCTCTGGCAACCAATCGCAGTCCCTGTCTGATCTGTATCAGTAAACTGATTTTGAGTCTAGCTGCTATTATATAGATATAGATATAGATATAGATATAGATATAGATATAGATATAGATATAGATATAGAGAGAGAGAGAGAGAAGAGAGATATATATATATCTCAACCAGAGCAGGTGGAGAGCGAAATTGCATTGGGGGGGCCCCAAGAAAATGTTTGCCCTGGGTCCAATCAATATTAAAGACGGCCCTGGCAGTAATATATATATGTATATATTTCATAGCGCTCTGGGTGGGATGAAATCTCCAATTCTGGGACCATGATTTAGGATTAGCCAGGACACAGATTGTGCAGGTGTGTCAGGGTCTTTTAGTAGAGACAGGAACAAGGGTCTGGGCTCCACCCTCCCGAGGAGTCCTGGTATGCAAGGGAGAAGCATGCATGTCCGCACGGGACAGTCTGAAGGAGCAGACAGAGGGCCCAAAAGTGTGGGCTGTAGCAGCAAAGAAGCTGTAAAAGAGTGTCAGCAGAGGTAGAAAGTGTGTACCAAACAGGGACACTGTTACAGGGTCAAGAGGACTGAGGCCAAAGCCTGAGCAGCACTGCTGACCAGAGAGCCAGGTGGCGTGGTATTTTTTGTTTGTAGTTACATTATTGCTGTGAAGTTGAAACCTCTGCGTGGGAATTCTGAATGGACATTTTCTTTCTTTAATAAAAGTTAGCAAAGAAAAGCCCTTAAACAGCATATCTGGCATGTCTCAGCTCACTGGAAGGCTCTTCACTTAAGCTAAACACCCCCCAATATCACTATATAAAACACAACTAAGCCACTCTCCTCACTTACCCTTGTGTAAGAATAATTGCATCTGTTTCTCCAAGCAATCAGAGACCACATTAGTAGAATCATCTTGATATTTCAGTGGGATTGGAGTGTTGGGGTCTGCTGCGGGCAGCTCCCCTTCTTTCTTAATACTTCCGTCAATAGACTTCAAGCCCTTAGAGGAACACAGACAGACAGTTACAGTTCTTGAGAAAAAAAAACATTCCGAGAAGACAACCTAAACATAGCAAATCACTGACCGTAAACTCACCTCCAGGACATAGCTAAGCACCAATCTGCAGCGCTCCTCTGTGTCACTGCACACTGGAAATGCACAGCTTGGCTGGACGACACAGCAAAACAAAATGGGAAACCACAAGTTATTCCCTGATCCACAGAAAATGTATATACCCTCATTTTTCAGTTCAAGGTATGTGGAATTACATGCAATTTTTCACACTGGTTCTTCTGACAAGATGTCCCCTAAAATTCCCTTTTTCATCCAACTGTTGCAGTTGTTACAAGGCCAAGTGGTGGTGTTGCTCTCACTTTATGGATTTCTACACTGATGTTCTGCAGCTCCGATGTACAGAGGTGTAAAATCCCCAACGCCCTACATCCACTAGTACAAATGAATGGCTGTACACTGCCGCGCTTAGGTTGATGACAGCTGTTTCTGCATCAGCATTTATCCATGCTTGTGCTTACGTTTCTCCCCAAGTGCAAAAAAAAAAAGTATACATGGAGGCACAGCTGAATGCTGATGAAGAAGCAATTGTTGAACAGACTGAAGTTTTTGTTCACTCGTTTTGCACTTGTGAAATACTTTTAGCTCCCTTTCACACTGACGGACCAATCAGGTCCGCCGGGCAGTTTTTCTGGCAGACCCAATCGGATCATCTATTGCGCTCTATGGAGCAGCAGATGTCAATGGACATGTGTCCGCTGACACCCGATCCTGTCCGCTAAAAACAGATGGATGGAGATCCGTTTCTCATCTGTCTGGTGGATCAGAACGAATGATAGTTGGATGGAAATGGACAAACTGTCTGTATCCATCCGATCGCCCCATCAAGAACAGTGGGGTGTGTCCTTCTGCATCAGAGGAGCGGACACGGACCTGGCATCCTCCTGCTCAGTGGAGGATTAGCGGACAGATTCCCCACTGACCAGGCAGATCCACATCGCCGGAGTACACCCCGTGTGAAATGTACCTTATGCTGAAAAGATATTCATTTTTGACAATTTCTGTAAACATTGGGAAAATACAAAACAAAACCACAAACTGAGTAATGTGAAAAAAATGTGTGGAAAACGTTTACGCAAATATGCAAAAGCTAGGAGTAAAAAAACAAAAAAAAAACAAAAAAAAACTAAATCTGCAGCTCACAGTGGAACAATTACTGCCTTTGGACATCTCTCCTTACCCTGATTTGATGGGTGGACTTATACTTTTCTGGAACAGAGAGCTCACCGACAGACTTAATGACAGCCACAGCCTTGCTGTCTTCAGGGGGGTTGGAAGCGGAGCTGTATGCTCCATTCTCATCACTGTCCCCCAACTCTTCCTCTTCTTCCTCCTCACTGTAGCTCTCATCAGAGTTCCCATTGGAAGCAGCATCCACACCTTCCTCCTTCTTTGGCTCAAGCTGGAAAAGCTCTGACAGCATGTAGTTGGCTGAAGCAATTATCTGAAAAATTAATAATAAAAAAAAAAAAAAAAAAGATAGGGCTGTATTATTTTGTCAAAAAAATCATCACCATTCTGCAAAAGTATTTGAGGTGGGTTAAATAGATCTATATCTAGAATAAGAGGTCACTCCCAGATTACACATTTCTTAAACCAGACTTTGCACTAAGGAAAAAAGGGTCAGCCCCCCCAATTACCTTTAAAAAATAAACACTGGTAGTAATATTTACATCATGGCTTCAGGTGGGTTTGGGTACACAAGAGTGTTGTCACAGGGTCTTCTTGGGGGATACTGGGAAAGATGAGGAACTGAAATCCTGAACTTTACCGAGATCCCACTGTGGGACCAGCAACATTCTCAGGAATACTACCGGTACATCGAGCCACACCAGAAAGGCAGAGGGAGATTAGGGAAGTAAACAAGTGGCTGAGGAGCTGGTGTAGTAAGGAGGGGTTTGGGTTCCTGGAGGACTGGGCCGACTTCTCAGTTGACAACCAGTACTATAGAAGGGATGGACTGCACATAAATGAGGAGGGTGCAGATTAGCTGGGAATGAAGATGGCCAAAAAGTTAGAGGGGTTTTTAAACTAGGCCGGGGGGGGGGGGGGCATTAGTGGTAGGTTGACCAAAGCACATAAACACAAGGTAAGTATAGTAAAACGTCCTAGTTGCAATCTCGGAACACCCAATAAGAGGATAATATGTGACCGTTCTAAACTACGTGGCATGTTCTCCAATGCCAGGAGCATGGCAGAGAATATGGGTGAACTAGAGATACTGTTGTACGAGGAGGATTTGGATTTTGTGGGAATTTCAGAGACCTGGTTCAACAGCTCTCATGATTGGCTGGCAACCATTCAAGGGTATACCCTTTATCGCAAGGATAGAGAGGGGAAAAAAGGGGGAGGGGTATGCCTATAGATCAAGAATAATGTACAAGTGAATGTGAGAGATGACATCACTAAGGGAGCTAGGGAGGGGGTGAGCTTATGGATAGAGCTCCAAAGGGATGACGCTAAGGAGAAAATACTGGGAGTATGCTATAGGCCCCCTAACCTGAGGGAGGAGGGGGAGACGGAACTCCTATCACAATTTGGATTAGCAGCAAGGATGGGAAGTGTTATCATAATGGGGGATTTTAACTATCCAGACATAGACTTGATGGAGGGAACCGCGCATTCATCTAAGGCTCGCCAGTTCCTAAAAGTCTTGCAGGACAATTTAATGGTTCAGATGGTACACACACCAACTAGAAATAAAGCGTTACTAGATCTATTGCTGGGGGAGCACATTGCAGTGGCTTCTATCATTAAGGCTTCTATCTCTAAGTGATTCTTTCTACAAGTGATATGCACTTCAATCTCTGCACTAAGTTCTGCCTCACCTGATCATTCCTTCTGTCTCTTTACAGGTATGTGTCAGCTCATCCACATCTTCCACCGTTAACTGAAACTGGGATCTGCCTGCTGTCTCTGTGTGTGTGTGTGTCTCTGGTATGTGTCAGCTCATCCACATCTTCCACCGTTAACTGAAACTGGGATCTGCCTGCTGTCTCTGTGTGTGTGTGTGTCTCTGGTATGTGTCAGCTCATCCACATCTTCCACCGTTAACTGAAACTGGGATCTGCCTGCTGTCTCTGTGTGTGTGTGTGTCTCTGGTATGTGTCAGCTCATCCACATCTTCCACCGTTAACTGAAACTGGGATCTGCCTGCTGTCTCTGTGTGTGTGTCTCTGGTATGTGTCAGCTCATCCACATCTTCCACCGTTAACTGAAACTGGGATCTGCCTGCTGTCTGTGTGTGTGTGTGTCTCTGGTATGTGTCCTTCTCTATCTGTTGCCCTGTGCGAGCAACCATGACATTATTTGTTTTTCTGGTCTGTCTTACCTAAGTTTTATCAGTTGATCTTGTCTTGGCCTCTTGCTATTCTGACTTTTGAAGCAAAAAGTTCACTTTGATTGCTAGGCATTCTTATATTCACTCATGATTAATTAACGAACTTCAACCCCACCCTTATAACAGTATAAATTTGAGCATCCTTAAGGGGTCAGCACATTGCTGGGGGAGCACATTGCAGTGGCTTCTATCTCTAAGTGATTCTTTCTACAAGTGATATGCACTTCAATCTCTGCACTAAGTTCTGCCTCACCTGATCATTCCTTCTGTCTCTTTACAGGTATGTGTCAGCTCATCCACATCTTCCACCGTTAACTGAAACTGGGATCTGCCTGCTGTCTCTGTGTGTGTGTCTCTGGTATGTGTCAGCTCATCCACATCTTCCACCGTTAACTGAAACTGGGATCTGCCTGCTGTCTGTGTGTGTGTGTGTCTCTGGTATGTGTCCTTCTCTATCTGTTGCCCTGTGCGAGCAACCATGACATTATTTGTTTTTCTGGTCTGTCTTACCTAAGTTTTATCAGTTGATCTTGTCTTGGCCTCTTGCTATTCTGACTTTTGAAGCAAAAAGTTCACTTTGATTGCTAGGCATTCTTATATTCACTCATGATTAATTAACGAACTTCAACCCCACCCTTATAACAGTATAAATTTGAGCATCCTTAAGGGGTCAGCACATTGCTGGGGGAGCACATTGCAGTGGCTTCTATCTCTAAGTGATTCTTTCTACAAGTGATATGCACTTCAATCTCTGCACTAAGTTCTGCCTCACCTGATCATTCCTTCTGTCTCTTTACAGGTATGTGTCAGCTCATCCACATCTTCCACCGTTAACTGAAACTGGGATCTGCCTGCTGTCTCTGTGTGTGTGTCTCTGGTATGTGTCAGCTCATCCACATCTTCCACCGTTAACTGAAACTGGGATCTGCCTGCTGTCTGTGTGTGTGTGTGTCTCTGGTATGTGTCCTTCTCTATCTGTTGCCCTGTGCGAGCAACCATGACATTATTTGTTTTTCTGGTCTGTCTTACCTAAGTTTTATGAGTTGATCTTGTCTTGGCCTCTTGCTATTCTGACTTTTGAAGCAAAAAGTTCACTTTGATTGCTAGGCATTCTTATATTCACTCATGATTAATTAACGAACTTCAACCCCACCCTTATAACAGTATAAATTTGAGCATCCTTAAGGGGTCAGCACATTGCTGGGGGAGCACATTGCAGTGGCTTCTATCTCTAAGTGATTCTTTCTACAAGTGATATGCACTTCAATCTCTGCACTAAGTTCTGCCTCACCTGATCATTCCTTCTGTCTCTTTACAGGTATGTGTCAGCTCATCCACATCTTCCACCGTTAACTGAAACTGGGATCTGCCTGCTGTCTCTGTGTGTGTGTCTCTGGTATGTGTCAGCTCATCCACATCTTCCACCGTTAACTGAAACTGGGATCTGCCTGCTGTCTGTGTGTGTGTGTGTCTCTGGTATGTGTCCTTCTCTATCTGTTGCCCTGTGCGAGCAACCATGACATTATTTGTTTTTCTGGTCTGTCTTACCTAAGTTTTATGAGTTGATCTTGTCTTGGCCTCTTGCTATTCTGACTTTTGAAGCAAAAAGTTCACTTTGATTGCTAGGCATTCTTATATTCACTCATGATTAATTAACGAACTTCAACCCCACCCTTATAACAGTATAAATTTGAGCATCCTTAAGGGGTCAGCACATTGCTGGGGGAGCACATTGCAGTGGCTTCTATCTCTAAGTGATTCTTTCTACAAGTGATATGCACTTCAATCTCTGCACTAAGTTCTGCCTCACCTGATCATTCCTTCTGTCTCTTTACAGGTATGTGTCAGCTCATCCACATCTTCCACCGTTAACTGAAACTGGGATCTGCCTGCTGTCTCTGTGTGTGTGTCTCTGGTATGTGTCAGCTCATCCACATCTTCCACCGTTAACTGAAACTGGGATCTGCCTGCTGTCTGTGTGTGTGTCTCTGGTATGTGTCCTTCTCTATCTGTTGCCCTGTGCGAGCAACCATGACATTATTTGTTTTTCTGGTCTGTCTTACCTAAGTTTTATGAGTTGATCTTGTCTTGGCCTCTTGCTATTCTGACTTTTGAAGCAAAAAGTTCACTTTGATTGCTAGGCATTCTTATATTCACTCATGATTAATTAACGAACTTCAACCCCACCCTTATAACAGTATAAATTTGAGCATCCTTAAGGGGTCAGCACATTGCTGGGGGAGCACATTGCAGTGGCTTCTATCTCTAAGTGATTCTTTCTACAAGTGATATGCACTTCAATCTCTGCACTAAGTTCTGCCTCACCTGATCATTCCTTCTGTCTCTTTACAGGTATGTGTCAGCTCATCCACATCTTCCACCGTTAACTGAAACTGGGATCTGCCTGCTGTCTCTGTGTGTGTGTCTCTGGTATGTGTCAGCTCATCCACATCTTCCACCGTTAACTGAAACTGGGATCTGCCTGCTGTCTGTGTGTGTGTGTGTCTCTGGTATGTGTCCTTCTCTATCTGTTGCCCTGTGCGAGCAACCATGACATTATTTGTTTTTCTGGTCTGTCTTACCTAAGTTTTATGAGTTGATCTTGTCTTGGCCTCTTGCTATTCTGACTTTTGAAGCAAAAAGTTCACTTTGATTGCTAGGCATTCTTATATTCACTCATGATTAATTAACGAACTTCAACCCCACCCTTATAACAGTATAAATTTGAGCATCCTTAAGGGGTCAGCACATTGCTGGGGGAGCACATTGCAGTGGCTTCTATCTCTAAGTGATTCTTTCTACAAGTGATATGCACTTCAATCTCTGCACTAAGTTCTGCCTCACCTGATCATTCCTTCTGTCTCTTTACAGGTATGTGTCAGCTCATCCACATCTTCCACCGTTAACTGAAACTGGGATCTGCCTGCTGTCTCTGTGTGTGTGTCTCTGGTATGTGTCAGCTCATCCACATCTTCCACCGTTAACTGAAACTGGGATCTGCCTGCTGTCTGTGTGTGTGTGTGTGTCTCTGGTATGTGTCCTTCTCTATCTGTTGCCCTGTGCGAGCAACCATGACATTATTTGTTTTTCTGGTCTGTCTTACCTAAGTTTTATCAGTTGATCTTGTCTTGGCCTCTTGCTATTCTGACTTTTGAAGCAAAAAGTTCACTTTGATTGCTAGGCATTCTTATATTCACTCATGATTAATTAACGAACTTCAACCCCACCCTTATAACAGTATAAATTTGAGCATCCTTAAGGGGTCAGCACATTGCTGGGGGAGCACATTGCAGTGGCTTCTATCTCTAAGTGATTCTTTCTACAAGTGATATGCACTTCAATCTCTGCACTAAGTTCTGCCTCACCTGATCATTCCTTCTGTCTCTTTACAGGTATGTGTCAGCTCATCCACATCTTCCACCGTTAACTGAAACTGGGATCTGCCTGCTGTCTCTGTGTGTGTGTCTCTGGTATGTGTCAGCTCATCCACATCTTCCACCGTTAACTGAAACTGGGATCTGCCTGCTGTCTGTGTGTGTGTGTGTCTCTGGTATGTGTCCTTCTCTATCTGTTGCCCTGTGCGAGCAACCATGACATTATTTGTTTTTCTGGTCTGTCTTACCTAAGTTTTATGAGTTGATCTTGTCTTGGCCTCTTGCTATTCTGACTTTTGAAGCAAAAAGTTCACTTTGATTGCTAGGCATTCTTATATTCACTCATGATTAATTAACGAACTTCAACCCCACCCTTATAACAGTATAAATTTGAGCATCCTTAAGGGGTCAGCACATTGCTGGGGGAGCACATTGCAGTGGCTTCTATCTCTAAGTGATTCTTTCTACAAGTGATATGCACTTCAATCTCTGCACTTCAGCGATTGCACGAAGCAAATAAATACAGCAATCTGCACTGGAAAGCAGCTAACAGACTGCAGGTGACCCTGTCTCTATTAAGCTCTCCTTCCACTCTGTAACATGCACTCTCTACCACTGCTTCTGACACTCCTCTCCTCTCTCCTCAAACTCTCTTACCTTCACCCCCCCTCTCCACCCGCCTGCTTATACATATCACCCTGCCTTCTGTCTTCCCCCTACTACTGCTCCTACCAACTCTCGCTCATTCTACATCCATACACTGATAAAACCTCCAGTACTCTGAGACATGCCCCTTCACATAAATCACAGTCCCACATTACCTCCCTCACCCTCCTGCTTCTCCTAATCTCTGGTGACATATACCCAAACCCTGGGCCACCATCATCTGTCTTTGCCCAACGCTCCCATCCCCCTACACCCTCTGGCAGGAGCCGCAACCCACAGAACTTGGTCTCTATTCCTCTTTCCAAAACCAGCCCCCCCTTTTCCTGTGCCCTGTGGAATGCACGTTCTGTCTGCAACAAACTCACCGCCCTCCACGACCTCTTCATCACAAATTCCTTTAACCTACTTGCCATTACTGAAACCTGGCTTCATGAATCGGATACTATTTCTCCTGCTTCCCTCTCCCATGGGGGCCTTCTCTGGACTCACTCCCCCAGACCAAGTGGACGGAAGGGAGGTGGAGTGGGAATCCTTCTAGCCCCATGCAGCACCTATCAGGTTCTTCACCCACCGCCCTCTCTGACACTCTCCTCTTTTGAGGCACACTGCATTCGTCTTTTCTCTCCCATTTCTCTAAGAATTGCTGTCATCTACCGGCCCCCTGGGCCGGTATCAGCCTTTCTTGATGACTTCTCTGCCTGGCTACCCTACTTTCTCTCTTCTGAAATCCCCACAATTATTCTTGGGGACTTCAACATCCCTGTCAACACTAACACTACTATTACTTCTAAACTTCTCAGTCTAACCTCATCGCTTGACCTGAAGCAATGGATACAGGCTCCTACCCACTCCAATGGCAACACCCTTGACCTTGCCTTCTCCTATCTGTGCACTCCGTGCAACCTTTCCAACAATCCACTCCCACTCTCTGATCACCACCTTATTACTTTTGCTCTCTCCTTGTCTTCCACCTCTTCTCCCTCCAACCGCCTAACAGTTACACGCAGAAACCTTCGCCACCTCAACCCTTCTCTTCTCTACTCTGCTACTGATCACCTCTATGACAAAATCTCCCCCCTGTCCTGCCCCAACCTAGCTACTTTCATCTACAACAGCTCACTGTCTTCCTCCCTAGACAAGCTGGCCCCCCTCACTACACGCAGAATTAGGCCCCGACTTCTACAACCCTGGCAAACAGATGACACCAGAAGTCTCAGAAAACGTAGCCGCGCTCTTGAGCGCCTGTGGCATAAGACTAAGAGCCAGGAAGACTTCACACAATATAAATCTGCCCTCCTAAAATACTACTCCTGCCTTCACACTGCCAAACAGACCTACTTTATCACACTCATCAACACCTTCTCATCCAGTCCACGTCAACTCTTCTCTACCTTCAACACTCTACTCTGTCCTCCACTGCCTCCACCCACCAACTCACTCACTGCCCAGGAGATTGCCAATCACTTCAAAACTAAGATTAATACAATTCACGAGGAGATCGCCAATGCGCAAAAACCTCCCCCATGCAACACCCCATGTCCACAGATACAATCATTACTTCCCTCATTCAACCCTGCTACTACTACTGAGGTTGCTAAACTTTTATCTAGCACTCATCTAACCACTTGCCCCCTGGATCCTGTTCCCTCGTAAATGCTACGCTCACCCGCTGACTCGATTCTACGCTCTCTAACTCACATTTTCAACCTCTCCCTCTCTTGTGGCATCTTCCCAAACTCTCTAAAACATGCGCTAGTCACCCCCATACTAAAAAAGCCCTCACTGGATCCCACCAGTCTCAACAACTTACGTCCCATCTCCTTACTCTCCTTCTCCTCCAAACTTCTTGAAAGACTGGTCTACAACCGACTAAGCGACCATCTGACCATGAATAAACTTCTTGATCCCCTTCAGTCCGGTTTTCGCCCTCAACACTCCACGGAAACTGCTCTCCTTAAACTCTCAAATGACCTACTAATGGCTAAAGCCAATGGACACTATTCTGTACTACTTCTCCTGGATCTCTCTGCTGCCTTTGACACAGTGGACCACCCCCTCCTCCTCAAAAAACTCCACTCCTTTGGTCTCCGTGACTGTACTCTTCGCTGGTTCTCATCCTACCTATCCCACCGCTCCTTCAGTGTCACTTACAACTCTACTTCCTCCTCTCCTCTTCCTTTTTCCGTTGGGGTCCCCCAAGGTTCTGTTCTCGGACCTCTCCTTTTCTCAATCTACACCACCTCCTTGGGTCAGTTGATTGCCTCCCACGGCTTTAAATATCATCTCTACGCTGATGACACCCAAATCTATCTCTCCACCCCCCAGCTCTCTCCATCTGTCTCCTCACGCATTACCAACTTACTAGCAGACATATCAGCCTGGATGTCACATCACTTTCTCAAACTCAACCTATCCAAAACCGAGCTCATGATATTTCCTCCCTTAGGTGCCACTTCCCCTGATCTCCCTGTCAAGATCAACGGCTCAACTATCAACCCATCTCCCCACGCCAAGGTCCTAGGTGTAATCCTGGACTCTGAACTAACCTTTCGACCCCACATTCTATCACTATCCAAAGCTTGCCGCCTCTGTCTTCGCAACATCTCCAAGATACGCCCCTTCCTAACCAATGACACCACAAAGCTTCTAATCCACTCCCTGGTCATCTCCCGCCTTGACTACTGCAACTCCCTCCTCATTGGTTTACCTCTAAATAGGCTATCCCCACTTCAGTCCATCATGAACGCTGCGGCCAGGCTCATCCACCACACAAACCGCTCAGCGTCTGCTACACCCCTCTGCCAATCCCTCCATTGGCTGCCACTCAGTCACCGAATTAAATTCAAGATACTAACTATAACTTACAAAGCCATCCACAACCTGGCCCCTAGCTACATCTCTAACCTAGTCACAAAATACCAACCTAATCGTTCTCTTCGCTCCTCCCAAGACCTCCTGCTCTCAAACTCCCTTGTCACCTCATCCCATGCTCGCCTCCAGGACTTCTCCAGAGCCTCCCCCATCCTCTGGAATGCTCTACCCCAATCCGTCCGATTTTCTCCTACTTTATCCACTTTCAGACGATCCCTGAAAACTCATCTCTTCAGAGAAGCCTATCTGGCCCCCACCTAACAACTGTACATTTATCTTCTCAATCAGCACATCACCCACAGTTATTACCTCTTGTATCTCTTGACCTTCCCTCTTAGATTGTAAGCTCTAAGGAGCAGGGCCCTCTGATTCCTACTGTATCAAATTGTATTCTATTTGTACTGTCTACCCTCAAGTTGTAAAGCGCTACGTAAACTGTTGGCGCTATATAAATACTGTATAATAATAATAATAATAGTAGATCTACTGATTACAGATGTGGAAATACAGGGCAATTTATGTTACAGCAATCACAGGTCAATTGCCTTCAGTATAAATAACACAAATAGGAAACATAAGGGGAATACAAAGACACCGAATTTCAAAAGAGCCAACTTCCCTAAACTACAAACCTTGCTAGAAGGCATAAATTGGGATAAAATCTTAAGAACAAAGAATACGGAGGAGAGATGGATTTGCTTTAAGAGCATATTAAATAAGGGCATTAGCCAATGCATCCCACTGGGTAAAAAATTTAAAAGAGCGAACAAAAGTCCTGGATGGCCTAACTCCAATATAAAAATGCATATAAAAGCAAAGGAGAAGGCCTTCAAAAGATACCAGGGTGAGGGATCATCATCAGACTTTATAAAGAATGCAACAAGAAATCTAAGGGTGCAATAAGGACGGCTAAGATAGAATATGAAAGACACATAGCGAAGGACAGCAAAAAAAAAATTCCAAGAAATTCCTTAAGTATGTAAACAGTAAAAAAGGGAGGACAGACCATATTGGCCCCATAAAGCATGAGGAAGGACATCTGGTTACAAAGGATGGGGAGATGGCGAAGGTATTGAATTTATTCTTCTCCTCAGTCTTCCCAAGGGAATCGGGGGACTTCAGTAACCAAAACTGCAGTATTTATCCTCATGACACATCACAGGAAGCACCTCCATGGTTAACAGAGGACAGAATTAAAATTAGACTCGGGAAACTTAACATTAATAAATCACCGGGACCAGATGGCTTGCACCCGAGAGTACTTAGGGAACCTCAGTCAAGTAATTGCCAGACCATTGTTCCTAATTTTTACTGACCGTCTACTGACTGGAATGGTACCAGCTGATTGTAGAAAAGCCAATGTAGCACCAATATTTAAAAAGGTCCCAAAATACATCCCTGGGAATTACAAACCAGTTAGCCTAACATCAATAGTAAGTAAACTCTTGGAGGGGATGATAAGGGACTATATACAAGATTTTAGTAATGATAACGGTATCATTATCAGTAAATCAGCATGGATTCATGAAGAATCGTTCTTGCCAAACCAATCTATTAACCCTCTATGAGGAGGAGAGTTGCCATCTAGATAAAGGAAGGCCCGTAGACGTGGTGTATCTGAATTTTGCAAAAGCATTTGACACAGTTCCCCATAAATGTTTACTGTACAAAATAAGGTCCGTTGGCATAGACCATAGGGTGAGTATATGGATTGAAAACTGGCCAAAAGGGCGAGTTCAGAGAGTGGTGATAAATGGAGAGTACTTGGAATGGTCAGGGGTGGGTAGTGGGGTCCCCCATGGGTTCTGTGCTGGGACCAATCCGGTTTAATTTGTTCATTAAGGACCTGGAGGATGCGGTAAACCAGGGCTCGACAAACCCGGGGCGCCAGGTCGCATTTGCGACTAGAATTAGCGCCCTGGCGCCTGGGGCGGCACAGCTGGGGTATCCTGTGTCCGTTCGACACCCACCCCTCCTGGGGCGCGATCGCGTTGGGCCGCGCCGGTAATTGAGGCCCCGGCTTTGCGGCCTACTGCAGTCCTATGGTTCCTTCTGCAATCGGGCGCCCTCTGGTGGTGGCCGTTGGTATGACAAGACATCCACCAATGCTAATGGAGCTTTCCCTACCTGTTTTCACTGCCTGCTCATCTCCTTCCCTTTACTTAGAACCCCCAAACATTATATATATATTTTATTCTAACACCCTAGAGAATAAAATGGCGGTCATTGCAATACTTTCTGTCACACCGTATTTGCGCAGCGGACTTACAAGCGCACTTTTTTGGGAAAAAACACTTTTTTTAATTAAAAAATAAGAAAACAGTAAAGTTAGCCCAATTTTTTTTATATTGTGAAAGATAATGTTACACCGAGTAAATTGATTCCCAACATGTCACGCTTCAAAACTTCATCCGCTCGTGGAATGGCGACAAACTTTTACCCTTTAAAATCTCCATAGGCGAGGTTTAAAAAATTCTACAGGTTGCATGTTTTGAGTTACAGAGGAGGTCTAGGGCTAGAATTATTGCTCCCGCTCTAACGATCGTGGCAATACCTCATGTGTGTGGTTTGAACACCGCTTTCATATGCGGGCGCTACTCGCATATGCGTTCGCTTCTGCAAGCGAGCTCGGCGGGACGGGGCGCGTTTAAAAAAATTATTTTTTCTCTTATATATTTTACTTTTTATTTTTACACTGTTTGTTTAAAAAAAAAAAAAAAGTGTCACTTTTATTTCTATTACAAGGGATGGGGCACATTTAAAATTTTTTTTTTTTTTCTTATTCATTTTAACGTTTATTTTTTCACTAAAAGAAAAAAAAAAAAGTCACTTTTATTCCTATTACAAGGAATGTAAAAATCCCTTGTAATAGAAAAAAAGCATGACAGGACCTCTTAAGTATGAGATCTGGGGTCAAAAAGACCTCAGATCTCATATTTACACTAAAATGCATTAAAAAAAGAAAAAAAAAATGCCTTCCGCCGATGAAAGTGATCTCGCTGCGAATCTGCTGCAGAGACCACTTTTATCTGAAAGAGAACTGCCGGCTCTTGAAGAAGATACCGGGGTTATGGTAGCTAGCTGCTACCATAACAACGGTATTTCTCTTCAAAGACAGGGCGTATATATTCGTCCTGCGGGAAGGAAGTGGTTAATTAAAATGAATTTATTATTTGTCATCTCCCTGCTTGCCCCCTTTCACATGGGCTGTCTGATCAGGTTCGCCTGTCAGTTTTTCAGGCGGACCTGATTGGACCCTTAGCGGGGATATGGCGGTCTTGTGTCCCTGCATGGCAGGAAATAAAAGCAGTCACATTCGTTCTAGTCGTCTCTGTGTAAATTTAGGATTGGTTAATTTTTATATTGAAAATAAAGCTTTGTCGGTCGTTTAAAAAAAAAAAAACAAACAAAAACCTGGCTCCTAACTTTTTTAGCTGGCTCCTAGATTCCAAGCAAATTTGTCAAGCCCTGCGGTAAACAGTTCAATCTCTGTATTTGCGGATGATACTAAGCTAAGCAGGGCAATAACTTCTCCGCAGGATGTGGAAACCTTGCAAAAAGATCTGAACAAATTAATGGGGTGGGCGACTACATGGCAAATGAGGTTCAATGTAGAAAATGTAAAATAATGCATTTGGGTGGTAAAAATATGAATGCAATCTATACACTGGGGGGGGGGGGGACCTCTGGGGGAATCTAGTATGGAAAAGGACCTGGGGGTCCTAGTAGATGATAGGTTCAGCAATGGCATGCAATGCCAAGCTGCTGCTAACAAAGCAAACAGAATATTGGCATTAAAAAGGGGATTCCAGAGATAAAACAATAATTATCTCGCTCAAGACTCAGGCCCGCCCGCAACTAGAATATGCTGTCCAGTTCTGGGCACTAGTCCTCAGGAAGGAACTGGAAATGGAGTGCGTACAAAGAAAGGCAACAAAGCTAATAAAGGGTCTGGAGGATATTAGTTATAAGGAAAGATTGCAAGCACTAAACTTATTCTCTCTGGAGAAGAGACGCTTGAGAGGGGATATGATTTCAATTTACAAATACCGTACTGGTGACCCCACAATAGGGATAAAAAATTTTCGCGGAAGGGAGTTTAACAAGACTCGTGGCCACTCATTAAAATTAGAAGAAAAGAGGTTTAACTTTAAACTACTTAGAGGGTTCTTTACTGTAAGAGCGGCAAGGATGTGGAATTCCCTTCCACAGGTGGTGGTCTCAGCGGGGGGGCATCGATAGTTTCAAGAAACTATTAGATAAGCACCTGAACGACCACAACATACAGGGATATGCAATGTAATACGGACATAAAAGCACACACATAGGTTAAACTTGATGGACTTTTGTCTATTTTTCGACCTCATCTACTATGTAACATCAGCATAAAAACAACAGGAGGCATCTGGATTTCAGGAGTAAGGCAAGTCATTTGTATGTTTTTTTTTTTACTGCTTTACTCCAGCAATCTGTAGTCGGGGGTGGGGGGTACGTGTAAAGAAATATTTTAACATAATCCCAGACCCCATATCCTGAAACCGAGCCTCAACCACCCCACATGGTGAACCTGGTTCACTGAGTACAGAAAGAAAAGATTCGTAACTCATTGTAACCAATTATCTCACAAAAATTAATTTCACTTGTTTGAGTGATGGTATGGTCACCATCCTTGTTTTCGGCTGCAGAAAGCCTCTTGGGCCATGGTGAAAGCTACAACTCCATGAACGGTGTTTAGCAAACTTGTTTAAATTTGAAGAAGCACCATATACATACCTGAGGATGTCTTCCTTTATCCACTAACTTCAGGCAGTTTAATAATAGTGTACGAATAGTTCCATAATGTTTCCTATTTTGCACTTTCTTCATCATCATATTACAAGCCACCCTAAGGAAAGACCAAAAAAAGATCACTGCAATGGACATAGCTGCCAGTAGATGGCATGAGAGTACACTTCTGCACAGCAGGCATAAACACACAGCATGTGAAGCTGCCCTGCAGTGGCTGTAGCGGGTTTCACATCGCTCCTCATCATGATGAATATTTTACAGAGCAGAATCCCAGAGAAGTTACAGTTTTATTTCCAAATGTACTCTAGGGAAATATCACAGCTAACACCGATTGCAAATAGATAAAGTGTTCAAAGTCATAAAGGCTTTCATTGATATTATTAGTGGAATAGGATTGAGGGATGGGTTTTAATTACCCAACTCATCAGCAGTTAATTATACTTCAGCGACTCTTAATATCCCGCTGAGACATAATGCTCCATACCACTTGTCAATTTCCCAGATCTGCACAGATATAAATATTATAACCCATTCCAGCACAGAGGGCTAGCTACATAGAGCACATAACAAAAAAAAACAACAAAAAAAAAAAAAAAACACTATAAATGAGGACCAACAACTCAAATCCACATTTGGCCATAAGAATCATACTATGCCGCTATGCACTGGTAGGGCTAAAGGCCAAGGGACTGGGTTATACAGTGCTGCCTGTGGAATTCCTTTCCCACCTTACTATACGCTCCTGGGCATAAACTGCATCTACAAAGCAAAAAACTAATGTAAAAACCTTTATTTTTACATATGTTTATGGGGCAGCCATCATTCTTTTTTAAATGCCCTATTACAATTTTTTTTTTTTTTACTTTACAAAAGCTGACTCAGAGCTATTAGAACTTGAGCTGTATACAGTAGAGAAGTAAATAAATACAACAGAAGCAAACGTCTTATTTTGTGGTTAAAATGCTTCTTTTATTTTAGTGACAGATCACACTGAAAGCAAATACTGTAGAAAGGAGACATTATGAGAGGTCTTTACTAGTTAAAAAAAGTTCTATCTATACTCAAAGGGCTCCCACAGGTGAACAAGGACAATGGAATAGCTTTATTACATCATTTCTGTAAATCACAGCCTGTCTTCATAAAAGGTGTGCAATCGCCCTTCTTCTCACCTGTGGAAGCCCTTTAACTGCCTAGAATACCTGTTGCTGCGTTTTGTGTGGAATAATTATCACACATTTTTTTTTACTCCCATTTATGTACTCTCTATAATATATAATGTATGTGCGCGCACACACACACACTATTCTACATTGCTATTGTAAAGTGCTTTAAATAACCGCCTTTTATTTTAACATTGATATTTTTGCTCCAGGACTTTGTATTAGGATTGCTGTGTTTCTCAGACCCTAGTAACAGATATATCAGAGCATTCGTAACACAGCTCTAACTGGCTCTGAAGAAGGGAGGGGGGGGGGGATTATAACGGGCATAGGTTTTCAGTGCATCTGAAGATTTTGAAGAGTGGCCCTCAACCAGAAGCTCATCCCTCAAAAAGAGCTCTCCCCTCCTCGGAGTAGACAAACATGTTCCAGAGCATCTAGGTCTTGGAACACCGTTTTTGTGGATGCCGTGCAGTAAAGATCAGGTCCTCTATTTTATTTCCCCCACTTTGTGGAGCCTGAGCTTAATGGTTGGTGGCTGTGGACCTTTCCAA
The DNA here is from genome assembly GCF_042186555.1 of Aquarana catesbeiana. Taxonomy (NCBI): domain Eukaryota; kingdom Metazoa; phylum Chordata; class Amphibia; order Anura; family Ranidae; genus Aquarana; species Aquarana catesbeiana. Next base: position 43,875,403 of record NC_133331.1, read on the forward strand.
GTAAGGGGAATACACGATTTAGCGGCATCAAGGGTATGGCGTACCACAAAAGTGTAACAATTCTTAATGGGGCTGTGATGTATTGTGAAGATGCATCGAAAAGAGATGTAATCCAATACAAGTTTGAGAAGAACTTGTATTGTATTCCATAGATGTAATGGTAGGAAAGTAGAGGTTGGCAGAGGTAGTATCTGTGTTATGTTCTTTCAAAGATGAACGTTTTAGTGTATTTTGGTTTCATGTTTGATGTGAATGAGAACATGGAGCTAAAGTTGGCCGGAACATGGAGTTCAGCTTTAATCTCACATAAAAGGTTAGTGATAAAAGGACAGCATGAGCAGACAAATAAGGCAAAAGACATCAGGAAAGATGCAACTGGTAAGAAAACACTTACTTGTAGAGGAGAACAGCCACTGGCATGGTGAATGGGTTCTGATATTTGTCCTCAGTTTCTTCACACAAAGTAGTGAGGTCATACAGTTTTACTATATCACTACCGCTGGCTGCCAAAAAAAACACAAAGAACACCACATGAAGGTCAGCCATCACACTGTAAGATACTAATAATCACAGCTGGAAGATATTTACTACTGACGCACAGTAGTACGAATGTGAACCAAATACTGAAAAAGCAACAACGGCAACAACTCTGATCTATTTGAAACACACACACACTATATATATATATATATATATATATATATATATATATATATATATATATATATATATATATATATATATATATATATATATATATATATATATATATATAGTGGCTTGCGAAAGTATTCGGCCCCCTTGAACTTTTCAACCTTTTGCCACATTTCAGGCTTCAAACATAAAGATATAACATTTATATTTTTTGTGAAGAATCACCAACAAGTGGGACACAATTGTGAAGTGGAACGAAATCTTTTGGATTTTTGAAACTTTTTTAACTAATAAAAAAATGAAGTGGGGCGTGCAAAATTATTCGGAACCCTTGCGTTAATACTTTGTAGAGCCACCTTTTGCTGCGATTACAGTTGCAAGTCGCTTGGGGTATGTCTCTATCAGTTTTGCACATCGAGAGACTGAAATTCTTGCCCATTCTTCCTTGCAAAACAGCTCAAGCTCAGTGAGGTTGGATGGAGAGCGTTTGTGAACAGCAGTTTTCAGCTCTTTCCACAGATTCTCGATTGGATTCAGGTCTGGACTTTGACTTGGCCATTCTAACACCTGGATACGTTTATTTGTGAACCATTCCTTTGTAGATTTTGCTGTATGTTTGGGATCATTGTCTTGTTGGAAGATAAATCTCCGTCCCAGGTCTTTTGCAGACTCCAACAGGTTTTCATCCAGAATGGTCCTGTATTTGGCTGCATCCGTCTTCCCCTCAATTTTAACCATCTTCCCTGTCCCTGCTGAAGAAAAGCAGGCCCAAACCATGATGCTGCCACCACGTTTGACAGTGGGGATGGTGTGTTGAGTGTGATGAGCTGTGTTGCTTTTACGTCAAACATATCGTTTTGCATTGTGGCCAAAAAGTTCGATTTTGGTTTCATCGGACCAGAGCACCTTCTTCCACATGTTTGGTGTGTCTCCCAGGTGGCTTGTGGCAAACTTTAGACGAGACTTTTTATGGATATCTTTGAGAAATGGCTTTCTTCTTGCCACTCTTCCATAAAGGTCAGATTTGTGCAGTGTACGACTGATTGTTGTCCTATGGACAGACTCTCCCACCTCAGCTGTAGTTCTCTGCAGTTCATCCAGAGTGATCATGGGCCTCTTGGCTGCATCTCTGATCAGTCTTCTCCTTGTCTGAGCTGAAAGTTTAGAGGGACAGCCAGGTCTTGGTAGATTTGCAGTGGTCTGATACTCCTTCCATTTCAATATGATCGCTTGCACAGTGCTCCTTGGGACGTTTAAAGCTTGGGAAATCTTTTTGTATCCAAATCCGGCTTTAAACTTCTCCACAACAGTATTACGGACCTGCCTGGTGTGTTCCTTGGTCTTCATGATGCTGTCTGCGCTTTCAACAGAACCCTGAGACTATCACAGAGCAGGTGCATTTATACAGAGACTTGATTACACACAGGTGGATTCTATTTATCACCATCAGTCATTTAGGACAACATTGGATCATTCAGAGATCCTCGCTGAACTTCTGGAGTGAGTTTGCTGCACTGAAAGTAAAGGGGCCGAATAATTTTGCACGCACCACTTTTCAGTTTTTTAATTGCTAAAAAAAGTTTAAAATATCCAATAGATTTCGTTCCACTTCACAATTGTGTCCCACTTGTTGGTGATTCTTCACAAAAAATTAAAATTTTATATCTTTATGTTTGAAGCCTGAAATGTGGCAAAAGGTTGAAAAGTTCAAAGGGGGCCGAATACTTTCGCAAGCCACTGTGTATAATATATATATATACACACACACACATATGAAAGAAGGTTCACATGAACAGAATAATATCAGTACAAAAACTACACTTTCAAAGTTATCCAGAAAGAACGTATTAAGCCATTTCAATTACTCTGGTTATTGTTGCATACATTTGCAGACACCAAACTGAGTTCCCAGCTAGGGAAGGTACAGCAACAGAAGCTTATGCCGCGTACACACGACCGGAATTTACGGCATACTTTGCCCGGCGGACTTTGTCGGACTTTCCGAATGAACGGACTTGCCTACACACGATCAACCAAAGTCCGATGGATTTGTAAGTGATGACGTACACCGGACTAAAACAAGGAAGTTCATAGCCAATAGCTGCCCTAGCCTCGGTTTTTGTCCGTCGGACTAGCATACAGACGAGCGGACTTTTCGACCGGACTCGAGTCCGTCGGATAGATTTGAAATTGAGATTTTGAATTTCAAATCTAAGTCTGTCAAACTTTTGAGAAAACAAAGTCCGCTGGAGCCCACACACGATCGAATTGTCAGACGAAACCCAGTACGCCGGACCAAGTATGCTGTAAAGTCCGATCGTGTGTACATGGCATTAGATATCTTTGCAAAGCAGCTGAAGACTTCCATTGCTGCTTTATTAGATTTAGTGCAGACACATACTGGAAGTCTTAGAATGCCTTGTAAAGCCGATGTCTGGACTTCTGTTGTTGTTGCTGTACCTTTAAGGAGAAAAGGGGCTTCCTCCAGGATGAGCTTGCTCTCTGTTTGTGCACTGCTGTATACCAAACAGCCATAACCACTTACAGGTAAAGTGAACAACATGGATCTCATAACGATGGCATCTGAACATGGGTGGGATAAATTAGGCAGCAAGTGATCATGTCCTTGAAGTTGATGTGTTGAAATAAAAATAAAAAAAAATATGGGCAAGCATAAGGATTTGAGCAACTTTGACGTGGGACAAATTGTAATGGATGAATGTCTGGGCCAGAGAATCTTCAAAACTGCAGCTCTTGAAGAATGTTTATAGAAGTGGTCCAAGGAAAGAAAACAGGTGACCCAACAACAGGGTCAGGGGCGGCCAGAGTTCACTGATGCATTGAGGGGGGGGCGAAGAGCTATTGTAGTTTGCCGAAATAGTTCATGGTGGTTCTGATAGAAAGGTGTCATAAAACACAGCATCACATTTATTGCATATGGGCCGAGTAGCTGCAAACTGGTTAGGGTCTATTGATCAGTGTCTACAGTCAAAAGTATCTACAATGGGCACATGAGCATCAGAACTGTACAATGGAGCAATGGAAGCTTGGTCTGATGAATTCAAGAATGATTTGAAGCACACAGCAATGAGTGAGATGTTGACATGGCCTCCAAATTCTTCATATCTCAATACAAATCAAGCATCTTTGGGATGTGCTTGAAAAAACAAGTCAAATCCATAGAGACCCCACCTCACAACTTAGAGGACTTAAAAGGATCTGCTACTGATGGCTTGGTGCCACATACCACACTTTACCTTCAGAGGTCTAGTGGTGTCCAATGCTTCGATGGGTTATGGGGAGGGGTCATAATATTATGACCACTCACTCATTATGGCTGGTTGGTGTATATGATCCATAACTGGGATCTCAGTGCAGAATTATAAACAAAACCGGAGGTACCCTGAGGTGGCTTCAGATTAACCGCTGTGCGTGGTAATCTTCCAATAGTTACCATAGCCCCACATAAAACTATCCACTTTTTTTTTTTTTTTTAAATAAACACACATCACACAGCAAAAGTATAGTTTGATCTAAATGCCATTTTAAATTTACTAATGCTGTGTGCACTTAGTTCCTTTTTTTATATGAAATGATCCACAAATTGTATCAATATATAAACTACATTTCCAAATGTGCAGTTTGAAATTGGTTATTTGTGCCACACGTTGCTGATGCCAATGAAATAAGGGCAGGATATGAAAAATACAACAAAAAACAAAGTCACACCCCTGCTCCCAGGACTCTGCTGCAGGTTTACTTAGTCATTTTAAAAACCACATAGAAAAATGGGACAACCAGCAACATATACTTGGTACCCTGATGGACAGGAGGCATTAAAGAATAGTTTAATGAAATTTATTTCAGGATTATCAATCAAGCAAAAGCCTGGGAGCAGACAGAAGAACAGCCATAGTATTCTTGTAATGTAGTACCTTTAAACAGCCAGTAGGTGTGGCCTTCTTTGGTGCAGTTAGACTTCAGAAATGACAGGATATTCTGTGCTATGTCTTTAATCACCTTTGTGGAAAAGTTGGAGTTCTCCAGATTTGGGATATCTTCTGTTTTAATCATCTCATATTTCTGTAAAGATAAAAAAACAAAAAAACAAAAAAAAAAAAAACAAAAAAAGTTAGGCTATCTTTGACAGGGAAATGTAATTGGCGTATATCCAGCCAAAACAAACCGGGAAGGGAATAGTAGTACCTCTATAATACTTTTACTGCAAACGGGGGATCAATTAGATATATTTCTTCTCATGTCCTGTCATGTGGCATGCGTTTCACCAGACAGAAGTGGGGAATAATCTTCAGGTACACAGCATTAAAAAGCTGACTGAAGTTCTAGGTTTCCCCTACTCTACTTAAGGAATTAAAAGAAGAAGGGGATTATATTTACCCGTCTGCCCTGCCTTTGATCTTTTCAATCTTAAAAAGCAAATAAGCACCTGATACTGATGACAACCATTTTGTCAGGCAAGAAGTGAAGCAAAATCTCCAACAGCAACATATATACAACCAAGAATGCATGTTTGTAACATTTTTAATATCCATATAATATACACAGTATCTCACAAAAGTGAGTACACCCCTCACATTTTTGTAAATATTTTATTCTATCTTTTCATGTGACAACACGGAAGAAATGACACTTTGCTACAATGTAAAGTAGTGAGTGTACAGCTTGTATAACAGTGTAAATTTGCTGTCCCCTCAAAATAACTCAATACACAGCCATTAATGTCTAAACCGCTGACAACAGAAGTGAGTACACCCCTAAGTGAAAATGTCCAAATTGGGCCCAAAGTGTCAATATTTTGTGTGGCCACCATTATTTTCCAGCACTGCCTTAACCCTCTTGGGCATGGAGTTCACCAGAGTATTACAGGTTGTCACTGGAGTCCTCTTCCACTCCTCCATGACATCACGGAGCTGGTGGATGTTAGAGACCTTGCGCTCCTCCACCTTCAGTTTGAGGCTGCCCCACAGATGCTCAATAGGGTTTAGGTCTGGAGACATGCTTGGCCAGTCCATCACCTTTACCTTCAGCTTCTTTAGCAAGGCAGTGGTCATCTTGGAGGTGTGTTTTGGGTCGTTATGTTGGAATACTGCCCTGCGGCCCAGTCTCCGAAGGGAGGTGATCATGCTCTGCTTCAGTATGTCACAGTACATTTTGGCATTCATGGTTCCCTCAATGAACTATAGCTCCCCAGTACCGCAGCACTCATGCAGCCCCAGACCATGACACTCCCACCACCATGCTTGACTGTAAGCAAGACACACTTGTCTTTGTACTCCTCACCCAGTTGCCGCCACACATGCTTGACACCATCTGAACCAAATAAGTTTATCTTGGTTTCATCAGATCACGGGACATGGTTCCAGTAATCCATGTCCTTAGTCTGCTTGTCTTCAGCAAACTGTTTGCCGGCTTTCTTGTGCATCATCTTTAGAAGAAGCTTCCTTCTGGGATGACATCCATGCAGACCAATTTGATGCAGTGTGCGGCGTATGGTCTGAGCACTGATAGGCTGACCCCCCACCCCTTCAACCTCTGCAGAAATGCTGGCCACACTCATACATCTATTGGACTAGTGGAACATGTCCTGTTAAACTGCTGTATGGTCTTGGCCACCGTGCTGCAGCTCAGTTTCAGGGACTTGGCAATCTCCTTATAGTCTAGGCCATCTTTATGTAAAGCAATAATTCTTTTTTTTTCAGATCCTCAGAGAGTTCTTTGCCATGAGGTGCCATGTTAAACTTCCAGTGACCAGTATGAAAGAGCGAGAGCGATAACACCAAATTTAATACACCTGCTCCCTATTTACACCTGAAACCTTTTTTCACTTAGAGGTGTACTCAATTAGACATTAATGGCTGTGTGTTGAGTTATTTTGAGGGGACGGCAAATTTACACTGTTATAGAAGCTGTACACTCACTACTTTACATTGTAGCAAAGTGTCATTTCTTCAGTGTTGTCACATGAAAAGATATAATAAAATATTTACAAAAATGTGAGGGGTGTACTCAATTTTGTGAGATACTGTAAAATGCATGTTTGAGCTTGCCCTCTTCCAAAGCATTAATATAATTGTACGTAGTGTATAAACAGTTCACATCTTACCTGTACGATGCCATTCACATGGAAGCACATGACAAGTTCTGGTACGTTACAGATCAGATTATCCAGCCAGTAATCAATCCCAGTCAGCACATTGATTGGTTTATTATTGTCCCTAAAATCACAACATCCAGTTTAAGATTTTACTCGTGAGAAAAGAAAACTTGTCAGTCTGTGGCATAATACATTGACATCAAAAGCTTTCAAGAGAAAAGCAATGCCAATGAAAAATAGGATTTTTTAAAACAGCTTACCTGTAAAATCCTTTTCTTTCAAAGGACATCACGGGACACAGAGCCACAGTAATTACTGATGGGTTATACAGGTATCACTGGTGATTGGACACTGGCACACCCTATCAGGAAGTTCAACCCCCTATATAATCCCTCCCCCTTGCAGGGATACCTCAGTTTTGTAGCCAAGCAATATAGTGTATTAGAAGAGGGGCGGGACCTCTGTGTCCCGTGATGTCCTTCGAAAGAAAAGGATTTTACAGGTAAGCTGTTTTAAAAAATCCTATTTTCTTTCTCGAACATCACGGGACACAGAGCCACAGTAATTACTGATGAGATGTCCCAGAGCAATGCTACCTGAGGGGGGGGAACCACGACCAAGTAGGGTGCAATCAGACCTGAGGACCCTGTACCGCTGCCTGCAGCACACTACGCCCAAAGGCGATATCCTCATGCCTTCTCACATCCACCTGATAGAATCTGGTGAATGTATGAACTGAAGACCAGGTTGCGGCCTTGCAGATTTGAGCCATAGAGGCCCGGTGATGCACTGCCCAAGAAGCACCAATAGCCCTTGTGGAATGTGCCCTGATCTGAAACGGAGGAATCTTCTGTTTCAAACCGTAAGCTTGAATGATCAACTGTCGAATCCATTTAGAAATGGTAGCTTTTGACGCTGCCTGTCCTCTATTGGGACCCTCTGGCAGCACAAACAAAACATCCGTCTTGCGGATCTGAGTAGTTGCCCCTAGATAGGCCTTAACTGCTCTTACTACATCCAACGAATGTAGAGATCTCTCTTCCGGAGAACAGGGATCTGGAAAAAAGGAAGGTAGAACAATGTCTTGGTTTAAATGAAAATCAGAAACCACCTTCGGTAAAAAACTAGGATGAGGGCGTAGTACCACTCTATCCTTGTGTATAATCAAATAAGGCTCCTTACAGGAAAGAGCTGCTAATTCTGATACTCTTCTAGCAGAAGAGATGGCCACCAGAAAAATTAATTTCCTTGTCAACAAGACCAAAGGAATCTGACTTATTGGTTCAAAAGGCCGTTTCTGTAACACAGCCAGGACCAAATTCAAGTCCCAGGGGTTTAGGGGCGCTTTAACCGGAGGATTAAGACGCATCACAACCTGCATAAAGTTTCGGACCAAAGAATGCGAAGCAAGTGGCCGCTGAAATAATACTGATAAAGCAGAGACCTGGCCCTTGATGGTACTCAAGGCCAGCTTCATCTCTAATCCCATCTGTAGAAAATCAAGGATTCTACCTATGACATATTTCCTGGGATGCCAACCTCTGGATTCACACCAGGTTATATAAGCCTTCCAGACTCTATGATAAATCATCCTGGAAGCTGGCTTCCTTGCATTAATCAAGGTAGATATGACAGGACCTGAGAGCCCACGACTCTTAAGAACGTGGGTCTCAATAGCCAAACCGTCAAATTTAGCGTTTGTAAGGCAGGATGGAACACTGGACCTTGAGATAACAGGTCTGGGCGTACCGGTAGGGTCCACGAGGAACCCACCGTCATCCTTACTATTTCTGCATACCAAGTCCTTCTGGGCCAAGCGGGGGCCACCAGAAGTACCGACTTCCTTTCCTGCCTGATCCTGCGAAGGAGTCGTGGTAGTAGCAGAATAGGCGGGAATGCGTAAATCAGTGAGAACCGATGCCACGGAACCACCAACGCATCCGTCCCGCATGCAAGAGGATCTTTTGTCCTCGCCACAAATCTGTCTATCTTTTTGTTGAATCGGGATGCAAAGAGATCTACATCTGGAACCCCCCATCTTTGGCATATGGCCCAAAAGACGTCGGGATGCAGAGACCATTCCCCTGGAAGTAACTGCTGGCGACTTAGATAGTCCGCCTGCCAATTCTCTATTCCCGGGATGAAAACTGCCGATATGCATGGCACATGCATCTCTGCCCAGACTAAGATCTGGTTCACCTCTTTTTGAGCAGCTCGGCTCCGGGTGCCTCCCTGATGATTGACATAAGCCACTGCTGTGGCATTGTCGGACTGGATCCTGACCGGACAACCCTGTAGCCTGATAGTCCAGGCCTTTAGAGCTAGATGTATCGCCCGGATCTCCAGAATGTTGATGGGTAAGGTCCTCTCTGTCTTGGACCATACCCCTTGGACCGCAGCCTGTTCCAGAACTGCTCCCCAACCTGACAGACTGGCATCTGTTGTTACCACCGTCCAGGTAACCGGTAGAAAGGATTTCCCCTTCTGCAGGTTTTCGGGTATGAGCCACCAATTGAGGCTCTGACGCACTACATGCGACAGGTGCATCGGAAAGTCTAATGCCTGAACCTTCTTGTTCCAGGTCGACAGAATACTGTGTTGCAGCATTCTTGAGTGAAACTGAGCATAGGGAACTGCTTCGAATGAAGACACCATCTTCCCTATTAGCCTCATACAAAGGCGGACTGAGGGACCCTTCTTGGTCCTTACTGTCAGAATCAGCTCTCTCAAAGCAGTGATCTTTGCCTGGGGTAGAAATATTTTCTCCTGGCTTGTATCTATAATCAGACCTAAATACTCCAGTCTTCTTACTGGTTTTAGGAAAGACTTTTCTAAGTTGAGGATCCAACCTAGGTGTTCTAGATACCTGACCGTGGTCCTCAAGTTTCCATTCAAAGAGGCTACCGACCGGTCTATCAAGAGCAGGTCGTCTAGGTATGCTATGACAGCTATACCCTGAGCCCTTAATCTGGCCAGAGGAGGAGCCAAGATCTTTGTGAACACTCGAGGTGCAGTGGCTATCCCGAAAGGCAGAGCCACAAACTGGAAATAGCGCCCTCCTACCTCGAAGCGCAGAAACTTCTGATGAGCAGGAAAAATGGGCACATGCAGATATGCATCTCTGATGTCTATTGATGCCAGAAATTCTCCTCCCTGCAGGGTGGGAACTACTGTTCGAATTGATTCCATGCGGAAGGATTGAATCCTTAGGAATCGGTTCAGATCCCTTAAGTCCAAAATGGGCCTGACATCCCCATTTGGCTTTTGGACCGTAAAAAGGTTGGAATAGAAGCCCAATCCCTGGTCCTTTGCGGGAACTATCATAATGACCTCCTGCGACAAAAATCGCTCTAACGCTAGAAGGAGTGACTGCCTCTTCTCTGGGTCTCTGGGAACATTTGATCTGAGGAACCGAGGAGAAGGGAATTCCTGAAACTCCAGCTTGTACCCTAAGGTTACCGTGGAGATTACCCATCTGTCCTGGAAGTCCTCGTGCCAGAGCTCTGAGAACTGTCGCAGTCTTCCCCCCACTCGAGTGAGCGGGGGCGCCCCCTCATGCAGAGGTCTTAGTGTTTTGCCTAGTAGGCTTCTTTCCCCAGGACTTCTTTTGTCCCTGGGGTTGACTCTTGTCTCTGGACCCCAATGGAGGCGGCCGTCGAGACTGCCTGGAGGCTGAAGCTCCCGGCGCTGGGGAAAGAGTCCGTTTGAAAGAGGGACGCTTACTCTTCTTCTTGACAGGTAAGAGAGTGCTTTTCCCACAAGAGATTCTCTTGATATAGTTATCCAAGTCCTCTCCAAACAACCTTGCACCACGAAATGGAAACCCAGCCAGTAGCTTCTTACATGGTGCTTCGGCTGACCAATTTTTCAACCATAGGATTCTACGTATATGCACCAACCCCAGTGAAAGACGGGAGGTTTGCACGATAGAATCTCTAATGGCGTCAACCACAAAGCATAAGGCCGCTGGAAGGTTAGCAAACCCCTGGGCCTGCTGTTCAGGTAATACTTTGATGACCTGCTTAACATGGTCTCTTAAGTATTGACAGACTCCAATCGCTGCTACTGCAGGTTGGGCCACTGATCCTGCTAAGGAGAAAACATCCTTCAATAGGGATTCCATCCTTTTATCTACAGGATCCCTGAGCATCTGAGCATTGTCTACAGGACAAATCAGGCTATTATTTACGGAGGAAATGGCGGCATCAATAGCCGGTATTCCCCACATTTTAATAAACTTTTCTTCCATCGGATAAAGTGTTGAAAACTTTCTCGGCGGAAAAAAACATTTGTCTGGGTGATCCCACTCAGAATAAATGAGCTTTTCAAGTAAAGTATGAACAGGAAAAGCATGTGCTGCTTGGAAAGGTTTCAGTGACCCCAAAGCAGAAGAGGATTCTTTAGTAGTTTTAGGTATGGGCAACTTAAATGTGGATCGGACCAATCCAGTGAGGATCTGCACTAAGACTTTCTCCTCTTGGGAAGTCGCAGAGGGTCCCTCTCCACCTGATTCCCCCGAAGAGGAATCATCCGTCCCATCCCGATCCTCTGAAAGGGATTCATCTCCTTTATCCCAGAGCTCCTCTGTCTGAGGGTCTTGGGGAACAGAGGAAGGCCTAGTGCGTTTTCTTCCACTGAGTGAAGACGTAATCACGGCCATTAATCTTTCCTCTAGATCATTAATGGTTGAGGAAAAAACCTCTTGTGTAATATATACAGGGGCTGAAGTGCCAGAAGCAGGTGTAGCCCCAGACCCCGATGGCTCTCCCTGGCCCATCTTTAGGGGGGGAGGATGCTGCCGACAGGGGGCCCTCAGAACCTGAACGAGATCCCCTAGTGTCTCTGGTTCCTGGGGTGCTTGAACCTCTTCTACCCATAGTGCAAAGCAACAAGGTGTGAGGTATACAAATGAACACTGCCCGCTGAGCGATGTAGTCTGGCTAAAAGCCTTGCTACCCAATGCTCAGTCTGGTGTTACTTCAGTAAATGCTGCCTAGGAGAATGCCTGTGTCCCACCTTACATGCGACCGTCAGCTCTGTGTCTCTCAGAAGGCTGAGTGCACCTGTACAGAGTGCCTTTAATAGCCTGCAGCTGGCCTGAGTGGGAGTCTAAGCACCTGTGCTGACGTCCCGCACCCTCCTCTACCGCCCCCCCCCCCCCTCGAGTTTTGAAAAAAACGAGCGCTTCCCGCACTGCCGACTCTCCTGTCATGCTTCTGGAGAAAAGGCTGGGGATGGGGGGGAGGAGGAGGAGGGAGACTGGTAACAAGATTTGCCTGAACGGCTATCTTCAGAGATGGTGGCCATTAGGCCGCAGTGCCCGGGTGGTATAACCACTTTCTAGACCCCTGTGGCCCCTCTCTAGCCTGGGGGGAACATTCAAACATGAGAAATCCCCCTTTCCACCTTACCTGCTTGCAGCCTGCTTTGAAATGCTGGGAATAATCAGCACTTAACACCTGAGACAGTCAGTCAGCATGTGTAGGTTTGTGCTCTTGGCAGCCCCCGGTGGTCACAATAGGCATAGCATGCATTTACCTTAAAGGAGAAAAGCCACTAGAACTCAAAAATTCTGTGGAATCTCCTCTTACCTTATCCAGCCGCAGGGTGCTGTTTACACAGACCCAATCTTCACCTCTCACGGTGGGCTCCGTTTGAAAAAACCGTCAGAGACTGGGGCCCCCATCAGTAGGGGGATCCAACAGTTCTGGGACCGTAAAGCACCTCGCCAGAAATTAGGAAGTTTAAAGCCATTTTCTGATCTGCGGGGTCCAGCTCTCTAAAAAGAGAAGCATTACGGGTAAAACCTCGTTTCTTCGGACACGAGGCCCGGGTACCATTCAATTCGGCCATGAAAAGACACTTTGAATGGATCCGGTTCGCCTGGCTTGCCCCAGTATAGGATCTTGGGATATTCCCTTTGGAGCTCAGCACAGGACATCTTTACACGTCCATCACCTAAGACACTGGCGTAAAAACTGAGGTATCCCTGCAAGGGGGAGGGATTATATAGGGGGTTGAACTTCCTGATAGGGTGTGCCAGTGTCCAATCACCAGTGATACCTATATAACCCATCAGTAATTACTGTGGCTCTGTGTCCCGTGATGTTCGAGAAAGAAATATATCTATCTATATCCATACAGGGGCGGACTGACCAATGAGCCACTCGGGCACTGCCCGAAGGCCCTGGGCCACTAGGGGGCCCCATCAGGGTTGCCAGCCTCAGTAAAACCAGGGACAGTACGTATAAATCTGTGGGTTTTTTTTACATCTGTCTGTGTATACATGTATGTGTATACTGTGTGGCCCCATAATCTCTGATTGCCTGGGGGCCCCATAATCTCCTATTGCCCAGGGGCTTCATGAGTTATCAGTCCGCCCCTGTATCCATATATAGTAAAACCTTGGATTGCGAGCATAGTTCGTTCCGGAAACATGCTTGTAATCCAAAGCACTCGTATGGCAAAGTGAATTTCCCCATAAGAAATAACGAAAACTCAAATGATTCGTTCCACAACCATTTATTCATAAGTCCTTCAGTTTATAGTCCATATAAAAAAATTATAGCAATGTGATTGGTTGTGTAACCATAAAAAGTCCACCCACAAATGGAAGCCTCCACAGGGGCATTAGAAGCCAAATCCTGCAGGATCTACAGAGTATAAAAGAGAAGAAAGGCGCCTCTAAATGTAGTAATATGGTCACATTTAATAAAAAGGTACAACGTTTAACAACTCACATCTAAGTATGCAGACATCTGGGGTAAAGCTGTCTACATAGAATGTCCTCCGCACCACCATTGATGTCATCCCTTCCACACTGCGCTCCATGAGCGCTTCAAGCCTCGCTTTCAGATCGTTCTACTGCAGGGTAGTCTTCCTGGTCACGACTGCAGACTGACAGCGGTGAAAGCTGGCAGTGCGGAGGATGGTCTATGTGGACAGCTTTACCCCAGATGCCTGCATACTTAGATGTGCCTCTTTTAATCATCAACCATGTGAGTTGCTAAAGGTTTTACCTTCATTAAATGTAACCATATTGCTACACTTGGGAGGGGCCTCTCTTCTCTTTTATACTCAGTTGTGCTATGACGCTACTTGTATATCAAGTCAGAATTTATTTTAAATGTTTTCTCGTCTTGCAAATAACTCTTAGACCAAGTTACTCTCAATCCAAGGTTTTACTGGATCTCAATTTTTTAAATTATTATTGTGCTTGTATGCTTCAAAAAGGACATCTTAGTTAACAAGCCATTAATGCGATTTTTTTTTTTTTTTTTAACTATAATGCACTAGAATAAGCCCGCTGACATCAATAATATATAATTTACTCTCAAGAGGTGATCCAAAAAAATGCATACCCACCACAGATAGAGTGCACTGGAGGGAATGGAGCCTTAAGCCTCGTACACACGATCGGATTGTTGGCCAACAAAACCGTGGACTTTTGTCCGAAGGGCGTTGGCCCAAACTTGTCTTGCATACACGGACACACAATTGTTAGCCAACAAATACGAACGTAGTGACGTACTACGTTGCTTTTCAGCTCTTTGGCGCCAGCCTTTGGGCTCCTTCTGCTAATTTTGTGTTAGTAGAAGTTTGGTGAGTGTTGATTCGCACTTTTCATTTTGTGCTTTTCAGTTAATTTCTGAACGGCCGTTCGTCAACCAGCCATGTTGCGGAATCGGAGGAGATAACGTGTTATTGCTTTACATTTTTTGGGTTGAATAATGATTTGATTTGGTATATTTTCTATATTTTTGGATGCATAGAATGCATTTTCTGGTTAAGTTCTATTGGCAGATAGCATGTTTAATTTTATTTGTTTTCTCTTTTTAATGCACAATAAAAAAATTGTGTGGAATAATACTTGGCTATGTGTTTTACTTCAAATGACAGTTTGGGAATAGGCAGTTACATTTAAAAAAATACAATGTAAAATTGACAAGGGACACCAACATAGTTGTATCTTTGATCTTAAAAACTACAGGATAATGGTGTTGGGGTAACTTGCCCAAATAAAAAAAAAAAAACCTAATAATATTATTCTTGATATCACTAGAAAGAAAAAACCTTTGAAAATTCCTTTGCAATAACTCCATTAGTATCACCAGCAAAGCAGCTTCATTATTATCCCATTAAAGAAGAAGAGAAAGTGCGCTGCATTTCGAGATTTCATAATTTGCCACGTCACAAATGTTAATTCTCCATTACGAACGCTAGTTTACAAGACCGACCGCTTCCGGCTCGTCCTTGCTTCCGAGCATGCGTGTTTGTACTTTGGACTTTTGTCCGACGGACTTGTGTACACACGAACGGAAAATCCGACAACAGACATTTGTCCGCGGAAAATTTTAAAACCTGCCATCCAACATTTGTTAGCGGAAAATCCGACAACCATTGTCCGATGGAGCGTACACACGGTCAGAATTACTGCCAACAGCCTGTCATTGAACATTTCAAGTCAGAAAGTCCGATCATGTGTACGAGGCATTAGAGTGTATGTAAACCCAAAAATTAAAACTGGATATATACACAGTAGAAGCTTCCCAGTAATTAGCTGTGGTGGCTGTAATGCATTTTTCCCCTAAAGGCTTTTTTCTTTAACTGCACTGTGTGATCTTGTCAGTGTTTAACTGAACAGCAACTTTCTTTCCTAGGGCAACAGCCCCACTGAACAGTATTAAAGAGCAAGAAGAGCAGTGTCACCCTATGATGCCCACCCTCCATGCACTCTACAGGCTATAATGACAATGCACATCTAGTTATATATTATATATATATTTATTTCAGAAGGATGACAGCAATAGCAGCCTTCATAATTTCTCCTAGCACAGGTTTCCTTTAAAAGATTTTTTTTTTTACATAAACTAAAACTATATAAAAATATATTTCTGTAACCATATTATTTAACTCTAGAATGGACTTAAAAAGGAACATAAGTGCCATGCTGGGATTTTCAAGGCTTGGGTTGGCTTTATTTACTTACCGCAGTCGCAGACTAACAGCCGGGTACCGTCCTCCGCCAAATATGGGCATATTAGAACCAACCAACATATGGATATCTTCAAACGTCCACAGAATATTTCTAACAAAGTCATTTTTTAGACCCTTTAAAAAACAAAAAAATTAAGTTATCTAACAGGATGCAAATAATGAGGGCGTAATGGCACTAGTGGTGCACCGAATGGAAATTTCAGTGCCAAAACCGAAAATGCAGGATGCACTTTGCCGAAAACCAAAAATGACAGTTTAAAAAATATTCATATTTTTATATATAATTGTATTATATTTTTTAATTAATATCAATTTAAATTAAAATGAATTTATTATTGGTCATTATTGGCACCTTTAGTGCAAGAAAAGCTCAAAAAAATGCAGTCTGCAATCTCTAACCATCTCTTGTATCATGTCTGAAATCTCTTAAACTTAAAACACACTGCTAATAGTATTAGCAAAATTGACATTCAGTGCACCTCTAGCAGACATGATACAGGAGATGGTCAGAGACTGCAGACATGATACAAGAGATCATAGCAGCCTCGCCAGTACCTGTCAGATGCAACCTCTCACCAGTGCCTGTGGGATGCAGCCTGCCTCCTGTGCCCGGATCGGAGCGGCAATCTCCCACTGTCACAGAGCTGGATTTGAATTGCCCGGGGCCACAGTAACAATGTCCCACCTCCACTGATCACGTCACACTGATTCAATGTCCCGGCATTGGATCAGTGTGCCGTCTATCACAGTAGGCGGGACATTGTTACTGCGGCCCTAGCTGCACTTTTTTCTTTTGGCAAAATGCGGAAAACGCAATTTTCGACCGATATGTTTCGACCGCCGAAACTTCGATGCATTCCTAAATGGCACCCAAGACAACCCAGGCGCATAAAAGCAAACACTGCAAACATAGCTATACAAAAATACATAAAGTAAACCTGTCAGAAGCCAAACAAAGAGGCTATTCGTGAGTACCCAAGTGCTTAGTGCACTAAAAACCAAACAGCTGTTGTCCAGTTTGTTAATTCACATTATATCAGAAACCTACCATTAAGTTATATATCTGATGAAACCTACCGCTGTCTGTCTTAAATTCCAGTTCCAAGACAGCCACTCCAGTGGGTCATGTAATGGAAGTATACATCAGAAGGTTATTTAGCTTAAAGTGTATGTAAATCTGAACTTCTGAACAATGAACTTCTCCTATTTACTTCCTTTTGGTCTGTTAACCTCTCTTCCCACCAGCCATATGTATATATACCGTCCTGTGTAAACACCCAACCCAAGTAATGCGTCTTGCATGCTCCCAGCACAGTCACTGGCAGGGACTAGAAAGATCCTGATGCATACTTGCGATTGAGAGCTTTCTAATCATGTGACCGCTTCACATGACCTGAATGCCCCCTTCTGCCTCCTGGCATCTTAAAGGACCAGGAGGCGGCAGCGGGAAGGGGCCTCTTAAAACTTAGAGCCGTCTATGTCCTCTGCACACTTCCTGTGTTATCCCAAGGAGAGTAATAATCCCTCCCAGTCCTCATCTTGAGACTACAGAAAGAAAAGTATTGTTGCGGAGATGGGAGAATTGGTGGGTCTCAGCAGCTTGACCAGAGAAAACAGGGCCGGGCTGACAACACTAAAAGCCACCAAAAAAACGCAGTGTTGTCACCCCACAACAGGATTTTGGATCTGAGTGCATTACTTGCGGATCAACAGCTATTTTCTGTACTTACAGGGTCTTCACTGGGCAATGTGCATGCATTGCGAGGATATACTCTATTTTTATTTTTTTTTTCTTGCTCTGACACTGAGATATACTTTAATGACAGGTTCTCTTTAAGGGCTTAAAGGGTCATTGAACTGGTTGCCTTCCATCTCAGCAGAACCCTGTTCACCACACAGTATTGGTGGAGCACTAAAGAACTGAAATTTGTTCAGTCCGCAGTGAAAAAAAAGGCCTGAAATCAACCAAAGTACCACTTATTTATTCTCTCCCTGTCCTCTAAGCACCATCTGCATCTAAAACCCACCAACTGTAATCAAGTTCAAGTATCTGGGACCCAGAAACAGAATCCCTGTCCAGCGCTGCATGTGATCTTGCTCATGAGATCCTATTGCGTGGGAGAGTTGCCAATCTTCTGCCTCTCCACGGAAGAGCATATGAGCAACATTTGTGTGGTAAAAGACAGACTGTCACATCCACTATGAAAGGCACCTTCACTTGACTACTCCTGCTACAGTATGAATAACTATTGTGTAAATATGCAATAGAAATATGAGAATGAGTCAGACTATAAAAGTTGTGGAAGAGACAAATGTCATGTCAATATAACACCTTCCTGTACACAGACCTCTGACTGACAACAGGCTCACAGGCCACACTGTCCATGTAAAGTTATGGGTGAGCACAGACACAACACACGATCCTGAATCAAACCTGATTGGAAGCTCCCCCTTCCTCCGATACAGAAGGCAACGTCTCAAACGGGGCTGGCCAAGCTACACTGTCTCTTCCTGGGGATTCACTAAGATTCTGAGCTTCTCTGGGCTCTGGAGGGGTGGTGGGTACTGGCTCAGCTGTGTCATCACCATTAATACTGGAAATGCAAGAAAAAAAAAAAAAAAGAAATCAGTCACGAAAATCAAGGAGATATTGCATATTATTTAAAGTGAATCTGTTCAGTCCAGTGTAAATGATAATCAAAGTTAAAAAAGCGGACACCCCCTGCATTGGCTTTAAAATCACTTTCTATGATAGGACCCAGGATCCCAGGTCCAGGCTCAATATAGTCCCTTGTCCTCTGTTAAAGCCAGCAAGTCAAATCATGCTCCTATCACGTAACGATCTAATGAGAGAACTTCTACTTCTCAACTAGGATCTGAAATTAGAATATTAAATGGTGGTAATCTGTATTAAAAAAATAAATAAAAAATAACTGTGTATATATATATATATATATATATATATTCAAACACATACACACAGTTTTTTTTTTAATACAGATTACCACCATTTAATATTCTAATTTCAGATTCTAGTTGACGAGTAGAAGTTTTCCCATTAGATTGTTACGTGATAGTAATATATTAATATATATATATATATATATATATATATATATATATATATATATATATATATACATATATACATACATACATACATACACACACATATACATATATATATATATATATATATATATATATATATATACACATAAAGTTATTTTTTATTCATTTTTATTTCTGTAATAGAATATTAAATGGTGGTAATCTAGTTTTAGATCCCAGTTGACAAGTAGAAATATACACACAAACTATATATAGCTAGATCTATCTCTATCTAATGTTGTCGCTTACCTCCCCCCTTTGTTTTATATCTGTCCAATGAATTTAATAAAATGACTAGCTGTGATTTATCCTTTAGGTATGCAGACCAGCAGTCCTGACTATTTGCTGCATGTTTGTTTTAGGTTAGCGATTTACCAATCAAAGCAACCACTTTTAGGAGTCAAACAGAAAAAGCCTTCAAGTTTTGTCTTAGTACAGGTCACCTTTGAGATAAAGGAGCAGCTCAGGACATTTACAGCTCTACTACTAAGGAAGTACAGCATGCATAAGTGGAGATGCACCAAAATTTTGTCCACTGAAACAGATCGGCTGAAAACTGTTATAGCCATTTTGCAGTGCCGATAATGGCACTCAAAACGCATGTGATTTTACCACCATTTTACTGGGCTTATGGTGAGTTTTTCATAGGCCATGTGACTCAAAAACCGCAACAAAAACGTTAACATGGGTGCGTTAATGCATTCTTGCTGCATTTTCAATGCATTTCAACAGGGATGTGCGTTTTTGGTGCTTTTTTCTTTAACTGACCAAAAATGCAGCAAGCCAGATTTTTTAACACCACAATGGTAACGCAATGGACCAGTGTGAAGACATACATAGAATTTAAAGGGATACATTTTTCTCTAACTTTTCTTGCGCTAAAAAGGTGCCGATAATAAATTCATGCTCATTAAAAAGTCGAATATAATACAAATATCTATAAAAATATGTTATTTCTTTTTAAACCAGTCATTTTCTGTTTCAGTTTTTGGCCAAGTGCATGCTGCATTTTTGGTTTCACCACCAAAAAAAACTCCATTCGGTGCACCTCTAGGAATAAGTAATAAGAACAGAAATATGGCTGCACAACTACACTTATTGAAGGATTAACCCTTTTGCTGCCAGTCCGTATGTTGTACAGATCTGACAGCAGGAGGCATCACACATTCCAGTGGCTGCAGCCACAGGATTGTGTGTGAAACTGACAGGCAGACTCCTGCCTGTCAGGTGAAAGCATTCGGGTGGCAGCGCTGCCACCCCATTGCTAACACACAACCCCCCAGTACCGGTGTGCCCCTCCCCCATGCTTTCCAGGCTCTGCTTGCCCATCTGCATGCCCGGGAGCGAGATGGCGAGTGCCGGCGGCTGGAGGGGAAGGAGAAGATACATCTCCGCTCTCCTCCCGTTCTTGTTGTCACCCAGAAAGCGACGTCTCTGATGTCACTTCCGGGTCAAGCGCTCTGTGTCCCTGGCTAGCTTAGCTGGGAAACACGTTACAACTCGCCGACGCACGCCAGAGGGAGAGCAATAATTCTAACACAAGACCTCCTCCGTAACATTAATATATGATACCTACAGTGGGCTTTTGAAGCGTTGCCTATAGAAAATATATGGTAAGGAAATTTTGTCACCATTTCATGGGCGCACACAGATTTAAGGTTGGACATGTTGGGTATCTATATACTTGGCGCAACCTCGTCTTTTATATTTTACCTAAAAATTTGAGTCGTTTATAGCGTTTGTTTGCCCTAAAATTCCCTTTAGCGTGTATTTTACTGAAATTCTGTGTTCTCTAGACCTTTGAGGTAATAACTTGTGACATAAAAAACAGAGTTAGGTACCTGGTAACTCTTTTTCTAAGAAGTCTTCCAGGGCAGCATCCGAGAGATAGGCTCCTCCTCCCTAAAACAGGAAACACATTAGTCCACCATTATAAATTTCACACTCTTACCTGTGTGCCTCAGTTATGTTAAAGCACCGAAGGAATTCCCTGTAAGCTGCAAGCTCCCCCTCTGTACCTGGTTTTTGTTGTTTCAAGGGTGGGAACTAGTGCTGCCCTGGAAGACTTCTTAGAAAAAGAGTTACCAGGTACCTAACTCTCTTTTCTCGAATCGTCTTCCAGGGCAGCATCCGAGAGGATATATCAAGCAATACTTACTAGGGTGGGGTTAGAGACTGGAGCATTTTACGACCAAATGCTTGGTCTTGGTCAGACAGCTGGTCTATGCGGTAGTGCTTAGCGAAAGTACTGAAGCTCGACCATGTCGCTGCCCTGCAGATCTGCTCCGGAGTTGCCCCTGCTTTCTCTGCGGCCGAGGTTGCCCAGGCTCTAGTTGAGTGCGCTCTGATTTCACTAGGTGGAGTGAGATTCTGTGCCTTATAGGTAATCTGTATGGCCATCCTTATCCATCTGCTGATGGTGCTTTTTGAAGCTTGTTTCCCTCTGTTGATTCCTGCATAGAGGATGAAGAGGGAGGTCGTTCTACGCCATTCTTTTGTTCTTTCGAGATACGCTATGAGCGTGTTCCTTACATCAAGTTTGCTGTAAATGTTTCTTTTCCTACTATCCATGGTTGTTGGAAGTGAGGGTATGACGATGTTTTGGGTTCTGTGAAATGTAGAAGAGACCTTGGGTAGAAAGGCCGGATCTGGAGAGAGAATTATCTTGTCCAGATGTATTAGACAGTATGGTTCTATTGAAGATAGAGCTTGGATCTCACTCACTCTTCTGGCGGATACTAAAGCCAGAAGGAGCGCAGTTTTTAACGTGAGGTTTTTGTCTGAGCTGTCCTCGATAGGTTCAAACGGAGGGGAGAGAAAGCCCTTAAGTACTGTGCCCATGTCCCAGGTGGGAGTTTTGTACAATTTGGCTGGTTTGGATCTTTTAAGAGCTATGAGGAATCGTCTTATCAGCGGGTCTTCCGCTAGTCTAGTATCCATGACCGAGGAAAGTGCTGCAACTTGTACTTTCAGGGTACTTGGTGATATGTTTTTGTCTGCACCATCTTGTAGGAAGTCCAAAACTATTGGAATTATCCCACCGTTGGAGATTGGTCTGTCTTCGTACCAAGAAACAAATTTTTTCCTTATTTTCTCATAGATGGCTCTCGTTACCGGCTTTCTGCTGTTTAAGATGGTGTTGATTACTCTGTCTGACAGGCCTTTGTTCTGGAGTTTTACCCTCTCAGTAACCAAGCCGAGAGCTTCAAGATTTTGTGGTTCGGATGGTTGACTGGGCCTTGTGACAGTAGATCCGGGCGGTCCGTCAGTGTCAGCTGAGGTTGTATGCTGAGATTTTTTAAATGACTGAACCATGCTCTCTGGGGCCAGTGTGGTGCTATTAGTATTACTGTTGTTTTCTCTGCCTTGATTTTTTGGATTACTTTTGGGATTATGGCAGTTGGAGGGAATGCATAGCACAGATGCCATTTCCAGTTTTGGTTGAAAGCATCCACCCCGCTGTTGCCATCTGTAGGGTCCAGGGAGAAAAATATCGGAGATTTTGCGTTCGCCCTGGAAGCAAATAGGTCTACTTCGGGTATTCCCCACTTCTGGGTGATTTGAGTGAAGGTTGTTTGGTTTAGTGACCATTCCGTGTGTTTTATCGTTTTCCGGCTCAGGAAATCTGCCACTGTATTGTCTGTTCCTTTTAGATGAATACCGGATATCGATCTTATGTTCACTTCTGTCCACAGTAGGATAGATTGTGTCAGTCTCATCAGTTTTTGGGATTTTGTGCCCCCTTGTCTGTTTAGGTATGCGACTGTCGTTGCGTTGTCTGATTGTATCTTTACATCCTTCCCCTGTAATGCTGGCTTGAAGGTTTTTAGCGCTTCCCCCACAGCTTTCAGCTCTCTCAAGTTTGAGGAGGCTTGTGCCCATTTGGGTGTCCATTTCCCTTGCGAGAACCGCCCTTCCATGTGGGCTCCCCATCCTAGGGCGCTTGCATCGGTGGTGATGCTGACTGGATTGACTTGAGCCCATCTGCGCCCCTCGATGACCCGAAGTGGGTTGAGCCACCAGTAGAGTGTTTGTTTGACTGTGGCGGGGACGGGAATGGATTTTTCTAGGGATGCTTGCCTGCCATCCCATTGGGACAGAATGTAGTTCTGTAAGGGTCGCATGTGAATTTGTGCCCAGGTGATGGCTGGAATGGAAGACGTCATCAGTCCTAGTACGGACATTCCGTGCCTGATCGTTGTGGAATGGTTCCTTAGCAGGGACGTAATTGCTTGTGTCATTTTTACGTCTTTTTCCTTTGTTAGGAAAATTTTTGACAGTCTGGAGTCCAGCACGTATCCCAGGTACACTACTCTCTGGCTTGGGATCATCTGCGATTTCTCTGCGTTTATTAACCATCCCAGGTTTTGCAGATAGATCATACTCTTGCGCAGGTTGTTTTCTAGGATTGCTGCTGAGTCCGCAAAGAACAGGAGGTCGTCTAAGTATGGTATTATTCCAATACCCTCCTGTCTTAGACCTTTTAGCGCTTCCGCCATTATTTTTGAGAATATTCTTGGAGCCGAGGAGATTCCGAAGGGGAGAGCTGTGTACTGTAGGTGCAGCGTAGCTGCTGGCCCCTGGATTGCGAACCTTAGAAACTTTTGGTGATCCTTCCTTATGGGGACATGTAGGTAGGCATCCTGTAAGTCTAGTGTTGCCATGAATGTCTCCTGCGGTAGGATGTTCCTGATTGAATAGATAGATTCCATTCTGAATCTCTTGTATCTTATTCCTCGGTTGAGTGGTTTGAGGTTTAGTATCAGCCTTAGTTTGCCTGATGGTTTTCTTTTTGCGAAGATGTGTGAGTAGAAGCCCTTTTGTTCCTCCTCTTGGGGAACGTGACAAATCACCTTCTGATCTAATAGTTTCTGTAGGGATTCTAGAAACACCTTTGCTTGATTGCTGTCCTTGGGTAGCATGGTCGCTAAGTATTTGGTTGGGGGGCGGTTGGAGAATTCTATTGCGTAACCATCCGTTATGGTGCGCAGTATGAATTTGTTTTCTGTTATCTCCTCCCATTGGTGGGAGAAAGCCGCCAATCTGCCCCCCACTTGAAGGCAGTCATTGTTTTTTGTTCTTTTGGGTATTAGGCTTGAGGATGAATTCACTTTTGCCTTTCTTGTTTTGTTGACCCCAGTGCTTTTTTGCCCCTGGCTTATTGAATTTCTTGAAATGCCGAAAGGGCGCCTTCCCTTGTCTCTTCTT
Organism: Aquarana catesbeiana; assembly: GCF_042186555.1. NCBI lineage: Eukaryota > Metazoa > Chordata > Amphibia > Anura > Ranidae > Aquarana > Aquarana catesbeiana. The sequence continues at coordinate 43,899,488 of NC_133331.1, forward strand.
GGTTTGAGGGAACCCCTTATTTTTTGCTGCAGTCCTATCCAGGACTGTTTCTAGTTCGGGACCAAACAGTAGGTCTCCAGTGAATGGTATGCCACATAAACGGTTCTTGGAAGGTGCATCCCCCCCCCAGGATTTTAACCACAGGGCTCTGCGGGCCGAGTTTAGTAGTGCCGTGGTCCTAGAGGATATTCTGACAGTTTCTGCTGAAGCATCTGCCAAGAAAGCTGCCGCTCTAGTTAGTGTGGGGATGGTTTTAATTAGTTCCTCCCTGGGTGTGTCGTTCTCCAATAGATCTTGCAGCTGGGTTAGCCAGATTAGCAAGGTTCGGGCTGTGCAGGTGAAAGCAATAGCCGGATTTAGGTTTGCCGCCCCTGCTTCCCATGCCCTTTTCAGGAGAGCTTCTATTTTCTTGTCCATGGGGTCGCTGAGGGTACCTGCGTCATCAAAAGCCAAGTCCGATTTGTTCGTGATTTTTGCCAGAGAGGCATCCACCTTGGGGCATTTAGCCCAGGTTTTGGTGTCTGCTTCCGCAAACGGGTATCTGCGTTTGATTGTGGCGGGGATGAAAAGCTTTTTCTCTGGGTCTTCCCATTCCTTTTTGACTATGTTTTTTTTGACTATGTCTTTAAGTGTTTGGTGTACCGGGAACGTTCTTGGCTTCTTGGGCTGGAGCCCTTTGTACATTCTGTCATGCATAGTGAGTTCTGCGGTTTTCTGTTCTTTAATGCCTCAGAAGGAAACAGGTTGCAGTCTGTCGTGTCATCTTCCTCCTCTGAGTCTGAACAGATACCGTCTTCTGATTCAGATTGTTCAGATTCATCTGAATCCACCTCTTGTTCTGCCTGTACCTTGTTCTCCCTTGGAATGTGTGTTCCGCTGGTAGATGGGATACTGGCCTGAGCGACACTTGCTGGCGTTTCTAATTTCTCTATAGCTGAGCGTAGTGGTGCCATGGTGCTCTGAATTTCTTTCTTAAAAGAATTGAGCAGGTCTTTCAAAAATCCCTGTGATTTTGCCACCATTTTGTCTAAGCATTTCTGACACAGGGGCTTTTTCCAATCTGGGGAAAGCCTGTGGCTGCATGAGGCACATGTTTTGCCTTTAGCCTTCCTTTCCTCAGGGGTCTTTGCCTGCAAGCGAGCATAGAGAACAACAAAGAAAAACCCCGTGAGTCAAAGGAACTGCCTGTAGATAGGCAGTAAAGAGGTTAAGACAGAGATAATTCAAGAATATTCTGGCTTACCTTGGAGCTGTCCTTATTTGCAGGATCTGCAGGGCAGGGTGGGGAAGCGTCAGACATGATCAGCCACCAGGATCCTCTGCTTAGAGGCCTTTTTATCTGCTTCCTGCATAAGCTCCGGCCCCGCCCCCGGCTGACCCCGTGCAGGTTGGTGGACACACCTGCACATGCCGCTGTATTGTAGAGTAACTGTGCTGGTAGTGAAGGGTAGCATTGAACAAATTTGCTATTTGTATTCTGTTTTCTTTCTCTTTTTTTTTTTTTTTTTTAACCTTCCCGCCCCTAGGTGTCCCTGCTCTATCTCCGCAGTAGATAGACTACGGGAAAATGGCCGCCAACCCGGAAGCGGAACTTCCTCGGCGCCATCTTGGTACACCCCCGACTTCCTGTAGCGGCCTGTGGCGGTGAGGACGCTGCTGCGCCGCCCGGAGAGCGGCGGATTCGTTTGGGGGGACAGCCGCAGCCACCAGGGACCTAATTTAGAAGGTGCAAACCCCTCCCTGCTAGACCCTCTGCTGCTGAGGATTTCGGCAGCGGTCGGCAGCGGTCGTCGGCGGCGGGGGGGAGCGCCCATCTATGCATGTATCCATCCCCCCTGGCGGGCTCCAGATTCTGCGGAAAGCCAGAGGGGGGTGCTTGCGGAAGCATACACAGGCCTAAACAGCGGCATGGGGTGGGGATGACAGAGTCCTCCTGCAGCCTGGGGGGATGATTGCAGACCCCTCAGTAGGGGCGAAATCTCAGGCTTTAAGCAATGTTGCCCAGTGCTGCGCCTGCTCGCCCTCCCAAAGCCCCTTGGGCTGTATGGGATGCTGGCAGGGGGTCTCCTGCAACAAGCACAGAGACAGGTGAAAATAAAATAACAAACGTTCTTGCAGCTCCTGTGGGTCCGGAGGAAACACAAACAACTGAGGCACACAGGTAAGAGTGTGAAATTTATAATGGTGGACTAATGTGTTTCCTGTTTTAGGGAGGAGGAGCCTATCTCTCGGATGCTGCCCTGGAAGACGATTCGAGAAAAATTGGCACTACCACTATTTTATTCTCTAGGGTGTCTGCTTTCAGAAAATATATAATGGTAGGGGGTTTTGTGTAATCTTCAAAAATTTTTTTTTAAACAGGTGTGCAAAAAAACGGCGCTGGCAGCGAAAAGGTTAATGTTACAAGGTAAAGGTACAGCCTCCTCCCAACCTTAAATGAATACATTCTCATTTGTCAAGAAAGAGCCTGTGGTTTTATTTTTCTTGGTCCAAGTTTACTAGAAATGCTCTATAAGAAGAATATAGATCACCTTTTATAAGTAGAAGAGAAACCATTACCTATAATAGAGGAATTTGGAGAGGATGGCTTTCCGGTACCAGTGCTCTTTACTCTTCTTCTTTCTCTGCCACTTCTGATCCATAAGCCTCTGATAAAACTCCTTCAGCCATGTCCAGTCTCCTGTCTGCACAACAAGTTATATCTGTTACTCTGTTTGATCATGGTTTGCTTATAAACTGAATTCCCGGGGAAAAAAAAATAAGAAATTTTTGGGACATTTGCTATGTAAAAATAAAATTACCTTTATTGATGGGTGTTGGATGAACTTCCAACACAGTACCTTACAGCTCCAGCAGTGCAACGAGAATAGTGGGCTGACAGCTCTACACCTTGTTTTTCATTCACAAAATGTTCTGCAGGGGTGGTGAAGGTCACAACCTTCCCTCATACAGTCACAAGAAAGCCTTGTATTCTGTGAAAAGAATACAATACATTTTGTGAATGAACGAGATGGAAAGTGACAGCAAGCAACCCACTATCATCACTGTACCAAGCTTTATGACTGGGAGTCCAATGCTTACAGTAGTGTGCAGCACCACCTATACACATTAGAAAACTCACAATTAGAGGCAATTCATTTGTACATAGCAAATGATAATGCCAAACATGCAGTTAACTGTAGCAACCAGATGTCCTACAGTTAGCCTAATGAAAGATGGGTCAATGCAATTCAAACCATCACTGACCTGCTGAAAAAGGTATAAAGCAGATACAAGGCAGGCCCCAAAAGGAAAAAAAAAAGAGAAAAAGTGATTACCAAGACTAAGCCTGGCCATACATTATACAATTTTCCTTTAGATTTACCAAAACTATATAATACGAGGTCAAACCTAAATACTTTCAAATTGTATACAATCAGGCAGGTCCTTGCACTACATAGTTTAAGGTAATGCTAATGGAAATTGCACAAGAAAATTGTATAATGTACAGCCAGCCTAAGTCAGGATGTCAAAAGAGCACACCTAAGCAATTTCCAGTGTTACCCACATAAAACTAAAATATTAAATTAACATAAAAAAAAAAGAAAAAAAAAAAAAAAAAAGAATTGAACAACAATACTGATAAACAATCTGGAAAACTTTCTATAACAAAGCAAAGCATTCTACATTCTCTCACCTGAGAGGACCTCATGAAAAGCTCCTGAATGTCCAGTTCATCCAGTAGTAGGGTGCGTCCAATGCGGTGAACGGCCATGCTGACATGAGACTTACTGTATGGAATCTTTAAGAGTTTCTTTATGTTCTGTGAAGCAATCAAAAAACATTAAAGCATGAGAGAATAGAAACATACATCATCCAACACTATAATGCAGAAAAGCAAAGTATCCTGACTCTCCCGGTGGAGGGAGATAAAACATATTGGGGGGGATTTATTGCGTGCCTAACAATGTACAAAAAAAAAAAAAACAAAACAAAAAACATAATGAATAAAAACAATATTTATTATACACGATTAAAATGCAAGAATCCAACCTAGAATCCTGTGATAAATGCTGCCAGATTTGTCATGCAAACAGCAGAGTAGGGTCGACATGTTTCGCTTGAAATCGGCTTCTTCAGGATCCACTGTTCACAATATATTGGCAAGAACGGTAATGGTCCTCCTTACAAGGGAAGGTAACCCAATTTAGAGCCAATAGACCAGGGTAACAGGAGGAGGGGAGAATAGCCAAAACCTTATATTCAACCCCAAACCGCTGTACCATGGATCACAAAAACCTGCAGCCTTATATTCAGCCAGTAATGCTGCAAGTGCCGCCAACTTGGCCTTTTTGACATTTAAGGCCGACTCAGCACTTGCAGCATTACTGGCTGAATATAGGGCTTGGGGCATTTGTGATTGAATTTAAAGTTTTGGCTATCATCTTCCCCCCTCCTGTTGCCCTGATCTATTGGGTCTAAATTGGGTTACCCTTCCCTTGTAAGAAGGACCATTACCATTCTTGTCAATATATTGTAAACACGAAGTGCATCCTAAAGAAGCCCATTTTGGGAGAAATGTGTTGATCCTACCCTTGTTACCTTCTTCTGCTCTGCTGTTTGCATGACAAATCTGGCAGCATTAATCACATGATTTTAGATTGTATTCTTAAATATTAATTGTGTATAATAAATATTGTTTTTATTCATAATGCCTTTTTATGTAGTACGAAAAAAATCCCCCAAATCTCACCGGGAGAGTCGGGGATACTTTGCAGGCACTTCTATTGAACAGGCACCGGGAGAACGTGCAGACTCCATGGCACTACCTGCCTGGAGTTGGCATTGTTCTCCCTGTACATGTGTGGGTTTCCTCTGGGTATTTCGGTTTCCTCGCACACTACAAAGACATGCTGGTAGGCTAAATGGCTCCTGTCTAAATTGGCCCTAGTATGTTTATGTGAGTAAGTGAATGTGAGTTAGGGACCTTAGATTGTAAGCTCCTTAAGGGCAGGGACTGATGTGACTGTACAATATATAGGTAAAACACTGCATAATATGACGGGGTTATACAAGTACCTGAATAATAAAATAAATGGTAGTGTTAACTCTGCAGCACCTCATCCTACATGGGCACAATGACAATGGTTTTTAAGGCTATACGTGACTATAAGGTTCTGGATTTAATATATTATATTATTATTATTATTATTAATAAAAACACATTACCTCCGAATCAGACACCACATCAACCTCCTTCCCCACAGAGTCTATGAAATCATAGGCCATGCCAAAGCTGTAAAGAAAGCCAAAAACGCAATCAGATACAAAAAAGCACAAAATCAGCAGCTGGCACACCAATATCAAACAGTTCTTTTGTGTAATTTACTAAGGACTTCATATCACAAGCAAAATATTTTCTACAATTACCACAGCAAGTGAACAGTGTGCATTGCAATCTTCACAAAGAAACCAGAAAGCCGTAAAATAAATAAATATTAAAAAGTCATTTTAGCATATAATTCCTGAATTAGAGACATCAGAGAACCCCCACATGTGACAGTATCTAGGCACCCTCCCCTAATTTAGCCTCACAGGTCCTATCAGGAGTTTGAGGAGCATACACCTTCCACTCCTAATTTTGATTGCTGGATTATTTACATTTGCGGCTGGGAAGGAGGGGGTTCAAAAGAAACTTGCAGTGTGGCTCTAATCTGAGACAGAGATCTTGCCGCCGGTTGCAGTGAAGAGAGCTGGGGGTCAGTGCACTATTCAGAGGTGTAAGAGCATTATCAAGTGGAATAAAAAGCGCCGCTCACCAACCCAGTGCATTAGTATGTAGATGAATGTGGCCTCAGCCAGCGCCGCTCCAGCCACACCCTTCTAACATGTTTCGTCCCCGCTCATCGGGGGGCTGGGTCATAGAGTTCTGTGACCAAGCAGGATTTGGCCCAAATTCAGGTCAGGTATGAGCAACTTCAGGTTAGGAAAGAATATAATACAAAGTGCGTCCCCGTTCCTCCCCCCCCCCCCCAATACAATCACCGCTATCAAATCCTACCTCGAGAATGGCTTGCTCTTGCCACTTCCAAGACTGGTAGGCCCGAGCTTGGCATTTTCCCGCAGCCAATTAGCAGGGGGTAACTTTAAGTCCGTCTTCTCCTGAAGCTGAGCGAATGCTGTGGCTGGTGGGGCGGAGGAATATTTGACTACAGCGCGACTCTTCACCTCATTTCCTCCCAGGGAGGGCAAAGAATCCTAAAATCAAAACAAATATATTATTATTGTCAGTTTCAACCTGAAGCTACAGTAGAAACACTTTCATGCCTTTTAGATCAGCTGTAGGATTAAAGGGGAACTTTGTGCCATCCAATGCTGGATTCTTTTATTGAAAAACAAAACAAACAATCATACTCACCTGCCCAGCAGATCCATCATTGTCCTGCAGAGACCTGCTGTTCAGGTATGACAGCCCTGCACTGCCATCTGGGTCCTTTTCAGCCAGCTGCCTCTTCTACGTTCAGACAGCCTGGCCCCTAGGACACACGAGGCTCCCCCCACCCAGGCGGTTCTGTGAATGGGCCCCTGTGGCTGCGAGAGCAGGACGCACCATTCTAATCTACACCAGAATTGTGCTGGGGGGGGCAGTGCCATTTGGAAAAAGTAAGAAAAAAAAACAAAAAAACAACACATAAGGGAGGAGGGCAGGCAGAGCAATACACCCCAAGTCAATTTGCAGAGTAAAGTTCCGCTTTAGGTTTTCCTTTCTGTAAGAAAACCCAAGAATCTGATTTTGTTGGTATGCTACAATTTTTGCTTTACAGGGTTACATAGATTAGGTTTAGAATGTGGCAGAGAGAAGGTTTAGTGTTAGTTGGGTTATGCCTGAACTTCCACTTTAAAGAGGAAGTAAAGCCTCTGTGAAAAAAAAAAAAAAAAATACACCCTGCAAGACAAAGACATAATGAGCTAGTATGCATAGCATACTAGCTCATTATGAATTACTTACCTGAGAACGAAGCCCCCGCATCAGCCCTCATTCGCCTCCTCCGACGCCGTCATCTATCCCAGAGTGACTTCCGGGTATCGCAGCTCCGGCGCTGTGACTGGCCAGAGCCGCGATGATGTCACTCCCGTGCATGCGCGCTGGTGCTGCCACTAATGGCAGAAACGGCACGCTCAGTGCGCCTGATGTCTACGGCACATGCGCCGTAGACATCGGTGCCGCTATTTCTGCAAATATCTTCTAAACCTTTTAGGTTTGGGAGATATTTCATGCACCTACAGGTAAGCTTTAATCTAGGTTTACCTGTAGGTTAAATTGGTTGTATTGGGTTTACAGCCACTTTAATACACTGTCCAACCCTCAGGGCAGATAAAAAATAAATCTATTTTTTAAAAACGTATTTAAATTCCACTTCAGCACCGGAAGATTTTACCCCCCTTCCTGAGCAGAGCATTCTTTGCGATGCGGCACTGCGTCGCTTTAGCTGACGACTGCGCGGTCGTGCGACGTTGTACCCAAACAAAATTTACATCCTTTTTCTCCCACTAATAGAGATTTCTTTTGGTGGTATTTGATCACCTCTGTGGTTTTTATTTTTTGTGCTATAAAACAAAAAAAGGCCGTCAATTTTTTTTAAAAAAAAAAAACAATATTTTTTACTTTTTTGCTATAATAAATATCCACCAAAAAAATCTCTCTCAGTTTAGGCCGATATGTATTTTCTTGGAAAAAAAAAAAAAAAAAAATCGCAATAAGCGTGTATTGATTGGTTTGCACAAAAGCTATAGCGTCTACAAAATAGGGGATAGTTTTATGGCAATTTTTTTTTTTTTTTTTTCCACTATTAATGTCGGCAATCTGCGATTTTTATCAGGACTGTGACATTATGGCGGACGCATCGGACACTTTTGACACAATTTTGGGACCATTCACATTTATACAGCGATCAGAGCTACAAATAGCCACTGATTACTATACAAGTGACACTGGCAGGGAAGAGGTTAAACACTAGGGGGCGATCAAGGGGTTAAGCGTGTCCTAGGGATGGATGGGCTCACTAGAACATGACAGAGATCACTGCTCCCGATGACAGGGCGCGGTGATCTCTGTCATGTTGCTAGGCAGAACAGGGAAATGCCTTGTTTATAAAGGCATCTCTCCGTTCTGCCTCTCCTCACCGCAATCGCGAGCCACCGGGCGAACATCGAGCTCCCGGGACCCGTGGGCACGCTCCAGCGGGCGCAAAAAAAAAAAAAAAAAATGCAGCATGTTCCTTTTCTTTTCTGGAACTGAAAAGTCCTGGAACTGACCGCGCTGGTGTGAACGATGCCATTGGAAACCATATAATCTACTTTCCACACGTTTTTGATGCAGAACAAAAATGCACAGGACTGCAAGTGTTGTGAACTGGCCCTAATGGTTTAGCGCTGAGCAGTGCGGGGTGTACCAACATGGCCTCCTACTTCCGGCATCCAGCTTCTTTCAAAATGTCACATCAGAACAGCATCACAGATGTCGGCATACTATATTTATTTCTATACTTACTTTCTCACTTTATTGCTAAAATTACTGTGAAATCCAAGACCTTAGCTGGGTGTAGCAAGATGTCCGCTGCCGCCTTCTTGTGACTGCGGGTGTTCTGTCAGATTGGGAAACCTGGTAGCGGTGGAACGCATGTGCAGGTGTCGGAACGTCACTTCCGTTACCTAATCTGACGGCTCAGCGATTCTGATGGAACACCGGCATTTCAGGAATGTAACTGTTTTTTTGGTTTTGTTTTTAAAGGGGTTGTAAAGGTATTTTTTTTTTTTTTTTTAAATAACAAACATGTTATACTTACCTTCACTGTGCAGCTCGTTCTGCACAGAGTGGCCCCGAACCTGGTCTTCTGGGGTCCCTCGGCGGCTGTTTCAGCTCCTCCCCGCAAGCATTTACCACCTTAATGCGAGCTCCCTCGCATGGTGGTGAGTGCTTGCGGGCGCGCTCCCGTGATACAGCCGGCGGCTATAGCCGCTCGCTGTATCACTCGGCCCCGCCCCCGGCGCGCCGCGTCATCGGATGTGATTGACAGCAGCGCGAGCCAATGGCTGCGCTGCTTTCAATCCATCCACTGCAGCCAATCAGCGACCAGGCTGAGCTGCAATGAAGATGACGAGGACAAGCAGCGAAGATTCGAGGCGTCAGGTAAGTAAAACGGGGGGGCTGGGGGCGGCGGTACTGTCAAAAGTTTTTTCACCTTAATGCATAGAGTGAAAAAATTTTTACCTTTGGGGGGCGTGGCCGGACGAGATACAGGGAGGACGTGTGGACGCTGTGCTCCGTCCTGGCAAACTCTATCCATTGCCATCCCTGCCTTATTTTCCCCTGAGGGAAGATTTTTTTTGCCCTGGGAACAACCTACATCCCCTCCGCTGCAGATCCGGCCGGATCTTAATTGAAATCCAGCGAAGCCGGGCTCCTTCGGGCCGTCTGCCTGTCCTGCACTAGCAGCTACCGCCGCCATATTGGGGCCTACGGCCTGTCCGGAGCCTGCCGCTCTGCTACGTTGCGACCCGGGGGACGGGTAGCGGCCCTGTTGGGGACTTCCCATCCGGGACATCCGAGACACCGCCGAGGGGACCCGGATACCCGCGGTGTGAAGGAGAGCCGAGCGGGACCTTCCCTCCTTCACCCCGGAGCTCCTCACGGCCTGCCGCCATCCCCAGGCCTGCCATCCTGGACTCTGTGAGTAAAAGGGCTCTCGCCCGATTCTTTTGCCGCTACTACCCCTCAGCATCTGACCCCCAGAGTCCCTGTTCTTAGGCCCTAAAGTTCCGGTTCGGGCCTGTGGAGAGAGGTACCCTCCCGACCGGCCTCAGCCGCCAGGAAAGACCGCGGCTTCGGCCTAGTCCTGGAGGCCGGCGGCCATCTTGGTACTCCAAGTACCCCTGTAACCTAATCCTTTCAGTCTAATCTACTATCAATCATCTACATACACAAAATTTGTAATTTATCTGCAATTCTTCACAACTATCCCCTCAGCTCTCCCTGATATATAATGTGATCACCTCCAGTCTGGCATGCAGGGAAGCAGACATGTTAGAGGAGAACTCTGATCCCCGTCTCTTTAATAGATGCTCCTACAAAGCTAGCGGTTCCTTATTAATCACAAGAGCAATAAAATAACAAGATATCTGATCCTTTCTAATACTGCATGGGGAAGATTGGCTTCCAGAAGGCAATATATAGAGGCTTTATCCCACCGCCAAAGTCGCAGACCCCTAATACCATGGAGCGCTTCCTATATAAACAACGATCCCCGATCTCCGGTGAACAACTGGGATCTTCGGACACTGCTGACTCACATACTCTGCCGGAAGGTATGACCCAAGATGATAACAGATCCCAACCTTCTCAGCACTCTCTCCCACCCGATCACCCCGTAGATGTGGTGACAGTAGCTGTTCTAGATGCCAAGCTGAACTCATTACTACATGATCTAACCCGCAGCATCGCTAAAGAGGTGGGCAAAATAGCGCATGAGTTACGGGGTGAAATTGACCAGCTAGGTGAACGCACCAACACATTGGAGAACAAATTTGATGAACTGACCCAATATGTACACGTTCTCGAAGAAGACAACTCCAACCTGAAACATACAGTCTCCCTACTCCAGCTCCAACAGGAAGACCTGGAAAATCGTGAAAGACGCCAGAATCTGAGGATCAGGGGAGTCCCTGAAGCGGTGAGCGACAAGGAACTACGCCCCTACCTTTTAGGCTTATTCGTCACTTTAGCCCCACACATCCCGGACATAGACTGGCGTATGGACAGGGCGCACAGATCTCTGGCCCCGAAACCTCCTCCTAATGCCAACCCCAGAGATATTATTGTCCGCTTCCACTTCTACGAGAGCAAGGAAGCCCTCACACTTGCAACGCGTAACAAGTCACGAATTGACTATAAACAACACAAGATCCAGATATTCAACGACCTCTCCCCAATCACTTTAGCCAAAAGGCGCAGTTTCCGTCCTGTCACTACTCATCTACAGAATCATCAGGTTCCTTACCGTTGGGGATTCCCCTTCCGCTTATCCATTTCCAAAGATGGGGTTCAACACTCCCTGAGAGATCTTTACGAAAGTGAAGCTTTTATCCGTAGTCTAGGCCTTCCGCCTCTGCCTGAAGAAGATTCTTTACCCCAAGCTCCGAACCCCAAACCACTCACCACACCAGCCAAAATTTGGACCCCAGTTCAACGAAGATCCCAGAAGAACTTCTCCACTCCACAACGAGCCAATAATCACAGATATCCGACCTGATGTGACTTATTTTTTTTTTATGTTTTGTTTCTCTTTTTTCTCAATTTTTGCTCTTTTTCCCGTAGCCGGATAATACTTACCATGGATACCCCAGTGACCTCACTGTGATCGGGTCACTTTGTTGAGAGGTCACACCTCTTACTGATGTCTTTGTTAGATGCCTTTTTGGGCATCGTTTTCCCCGCTTAACCTCTTTTTTTTTTTTTTTTTTTTTTTTTGTTCATAATAATATGCTAAACACCTGTGTCTGTTTGTTTTTCATTTTACAAAAACAGAGACGAGGATCTACCCACCTCCTCCCCTCCTCTATTAATCCCTGCAGGCTAACATGCCCCCCCTCATGACCCAAGGCGTTTGCCTGGGCAGCCTGAAATTTTTTCTCAGGCTTTTCAAAAATTATTTTTTCTTTTTTCATTTTTTATTGTTTCTTCTCTCCCCATTCAATATATTTCCTGTTTTTTTACCTCCTTTGGAGTTTTCATATGCAGGTCTTTTTTCCTTTTTTTCTCTTTTTGACCTTTATATGTTTTTTCAGTATTATACTTATATTGATATACCAACTGCAAGATATGTTTGTTTTCAAATGTTCTTTTTTAAGGATGCTCATTTATATGCTCTTAGTTTTTACACTATATTAGCACTTTTTTTGTATGACCAAATATGGCCCTCAAGGTTTATTCTTGTAATGTAAAAGGATTAAATTCCATAGGCAAACGGTGGCAGGCTTTAAAAGAATTTAAATCATCCAAAGCAGAAGTGATTATGGTTCAAGAAACCCACTTTAAATCCGGGGGCTCCTTTAAATTTGCTTCTAGACACTTTCCCGTAGCATATACTGCTTCTGACCCTTCTGGAAAAGCAGGAGTGGCAATCCTTATTAAACGCTCGAGCCCAATTAAGATTCTCTCTTCCTACCTAGACCCTCATGGTAGGTTCATATTCCTAAAATGTAGTCACCTATCTACCTCCTTTTCCTTGGTTAACATTTATGCACCAAATGTAGGACAAATTGGTTTCCTTGAAAAAGTTTTTGAGAAGCTACAGCCCTTCTCCCAGCCTTTTATGATCATGGGAGGCGACTTCAATGTGTGCATGTCCCCGACCAGGGACAGGAAAACTTTATTCCAAACCACCCCGCAAATTGCCTCCAAGAAATTATCAACATCCTTTCGCAAACTAGTTAGATCTCATAACCTTTTTGACTCCTGGAGGATAAAACACCCAACCCAAAAGCATTATACATTTTATTCTCACCCTCACAAGTCTTATTCTAGACTAGATTATTTCCTTATTACAGGTCCTCTACTTCCCTATGTAGTCTCCTCTGAAATAAATCCTATTACCTGGTCGGATCATGCACCTATTGAACTCAATGTCCTATTGACGAAGTCTTTTACTAAATCCTGCCACTGGCGCCTCAATGAATCTTTGCTTAAAAACCCTCTATCTCTAAGCCAATTACAACAGAAACTAACTGAGTTTTTCCGGATTAATGATGGCTCTGTTTCGGAGATTTCCACCCTGTGGGAGGCCCATAAAGCCTTTTTTAGAGGTGAATGCATAGCTATGGGCTCTCGTCTAAAGAAAGACTCTGTACAACTCAAAAATGATCTTATTACCCAACTGCAGATAGCTGAAAGAAATCTTTTGGCCTCCCCCACGGTGGAAAAATTGAGGGATGTCATCTCAATCCGGGATCAGATTAAGTCTTTTGATATGAACCAAATTTCCAAATCTATGCTATGGGCTAAGCAAAAATTTTATGATTATGCAAACAAACCACATAGGATGTTGGTAAACAAATTAAAACCAAGGCCCTTTCTATCGATACCTGATCATTTGATACAATCCGATGGCACCCCCACATACTGCCCGAAAGCTATGTCAAAAGTCTTTGGTGACTTTTATAGTCGGCTTTATAATTGTTTAGGTCCTGAATCTCATCCCCAATTCTCACAATCTGAGTTTGATAAATTTATGGATTCCCTTCCGCTACCCAAAATCTCTGTCGATCATTTGTCCTCTCTTAACTCTCCGATTACTGAGGAGGAAATAGGAGAGGTGATTAAAAATCTTCCAACTCACAAATCTCCGGGCCCTGACGGTCTCCCTTACGTTTATTATAAAAGTTTTGCACACACTTTAATCCCCTATCTACAATCCCTATTCTCCTCTTTCTTCAGGGGATCTATCCCACATTCACAATTCTTACATGCACACATAACGGTAATTCCTAAGCCAGGTAAAGATCCTGCACTACCCGACAATTACCGCCCAATTGCTCTATTGAATTCAGATTACAAAATTTTTACTAAGATCTTAGCCAATAGATTATCCCCACTATTAACGTTCCTGATCCATAGAGACCAGGTAGGATTCGTTCCCTCGAGACACGCTGGAGATAATACAAGAAGAACCATAGATTTGATAGACCTAATAACTAGAACCAAACGTCCCACCATAGTCTTAAGCTTAGATGCTCAAAAAGCTTTCGATAGATTAAGTTGGCCCTTCATGTTTGCAGTTTTAACCCGATTTGGATTCTCAGGCCCCTTTATACAAGCTCTACATACCCTATACTCCCTCCCTACGTCGCAAGTCCAGTTGTCCTCCTATATTTCACAACGATTTACTCTTAGTAATGGCACGAGACAAGGCTGCCCTTTATCGCCCCTATTATTTATACTAAGTCTAGAACCTTTAGCAACAGCTATTAGATCCCACCCTGATATCAGGGGAATTCCATTACGACATCAGGACTATAAACTTTCTCTTTATGCAGACGACATTCTCCTAACCATCACACATCCCGAGATTTCATTACCTTCCTTACACGACACTCTATCCACGTTCGGGTCCCTATCAGGTTTCCGTATTAATCAGACTAAAACAGAAGCTCTCCCCATCAATATACCCTCAGATATACTCAGCTCCCTACAAAACAGATTTAAATATAGATGGTGCCAGACTTCACTAAAATATTTAGGAATCCATCTTACCCCCTCATATCACTCTCTTTACCAAGCTAATTTCCCTCCCCTATTCACAGAAATTGCTAAACTTCTACAACATTGGTCTTCCATCCCAATTTCCCTTCTTGGTAGGATTAACGTTCTTAAAATGTTGGTGCTGCCCAAATTATTGTATCTTTTTGAAACGCTCCCGGTTCCAGTCCCTTTGTCGCAGTTGAAAAATCTTCAGAGAAAGTGCCTTAACTTTGTCTGGAACAATGCATCCCATAGAATTGCCCAATCGGTAGTCCTCTCCCCTAGAGCTAAAGGTGGGTTGGCCGCCCCCGACTTTATTAAATATTATTATGCCTCTCATCTTAGAGTACTGACTGTATGGACCTCACGAAAAGCTGCAAATAGATGGGCCGAAATTGAAATGGGGATTACTGCCCCTGTACATCCGTGCTATATGCTATGGCCATCCTCAAAGAAATTCATAACCCAATTAAGGTCTCTGTGTCTTTCCCCGTACGCTATCAATCTGGAAAAGATGTATGGACAAATTTCATCTTTCCTTATCTTGCTCCCCTCTCCAGAATATCCTTTTCAACCCAGACATCCCAGATGGACTATCTTATTTGCAAACAATTCCATGGACACATGCAGGTATATTTCAGCTGCGACATTTGGTTCACCCAGTAACACACAAGCTTTTACCTTTCTCAGCCCTCAAAGAAAAACATGCTCTACCCAAATCTACAGAATACTTCTACTTACAAATTAAACATTTTTTCCAATCCAACTTCCCCTCATTATCCTTAGAAAAACCCACTGATTTTGAATTACTGTGTACAAATGGCCCATATGAACCAAAACTAATCTCATCCATATATAAAATACTCCAGACAATACCCCCTTTAACTGACTCCATACATAGATACATGACAAAATGGTCCAAAATCCTAAATAGATCAATTTCATTAATAGATTGGGGTAAAATTTGGGAGTCGGCTTTTAAAGTTTCCAGATGTGTGGCACAAAAGGAGACCGCTATTAAGATAATATTTTTTTGGTACAAAACTCCTGAATTGCTACATGCCCAAAATTCATCTCTCTCTAGTCTGTGCTGGAGGTGTGGACGGTCCATAGGTACGTACCTTCACATTTTTTGGGACTGTCGGATCTTGAGTGCATATTGGACTGAGATACAAAATTTATTGCAATCACTCTTTGCCACATCTATCCCATTAAACCCCATACATTTCCTTTTAGGCCTGCCTTTCCCGGGTATTCCTAAATCACTACAGAGATTGGGATCTTTTGTTCTTCTGGCAGCAAAAAGAGCCATCCCTAGACTTTGGCTCTCTACCAACGCTCCCACTGTACACCACGCTCTTTCCATTATCACAGATATACGTAGAATGGAACATTTAACCGCAAAAATTGAAGGTAATATTCCCAAATTTGAAAAAATCTGGAAACCTTGGGATGATTCCAAATTTTCTTCTGAACCTCCCATTCCTGCTCCTTTTTGACTCCAATTTGCACGTTTTTCTTGAGCATCCTTCTGTTTGAATATATAGTTGAGATGGAAGCATGGATACTGTGTGGAACTTCTATTTTGTATGTATGACCCAATTCGGGAAGAAGCTGACATCTATCTATACAGATATCCTCATCATGCTTATTTACACTGTTTGTACTTATCTTATGACTGCTTCCATGTAAAACTGTCATATACCATTTTTATACCTTTTTGTTATGCTGATTTACATTTGTTGAAAAATAAAAAAATTATAAAAAAAAAAAATTTTACCTTTACAACCCCTTTAAACCGTTAAAATGGATGGGTTTAGTTTCACTTTATGATTTACTGCTGCTCAGGGGCTCTGGGCTTCAGTAAAATGGCCGCCTCCAGCAAGAAAAAACAAGAGCAATTCTGGGAGGAAATTATCGGCACACACTGATTTTGGTAAGATGATTATTAATGTGGGATGTGCGGCTCCTTTCTAAAGAATATATTTTTTTATCAAGTTGTTCTGGGTAAAGTTCTGCTTTAAATACAAACCTGACAGATGTTCTATCCTAGTGAGGTCAGTGAGGAGAGATCACATAATAATAATAATGTATCCTGTGAGGGGGAGGGGATGGTGTGAGGGGCTCCCCCTGTACTCAGCCATGACCGGTGTAATTACCTGGCTCTCCTCCTCCGTGTCCTCCGCACTGTCCGGCCTGTGTGCGGCCTTCTCCTCCTCCGTACTCCCCTCCATGCACCGTCCCCTCTCCGCTCCCTCAGCTTCCCTGACACGGGAAAACTTCCACACCGCTCCCTCCTTCCCGGAACTCACAGTCCGCCCCGCCCACCAACTGGAGGGATCATAGAGAACAGGGAATATCCTAGACAGACCCCCCCTCAGAGCGCGGCACAAACTGTTTCATCAGATTTGGCGACCCGTCAGAACGCGTGACGGAAGTGACGTCCCGTCGCCGCCATCTTGCTACACCCCGCGCTCCTCCATAGTAAGGATAAGGGTGAGAAGAGGGCAAGCGGACATCTTGTTACACCCACTGTAGTTTTGCATTCTACACTTATTTTTAACTGTAAACCGAGGCTATATAGTGGAATACAGTACTTAGAACTCCGTTTGACTGTTTAAACGTTAAATTTTAAAAGCAGCGGCAAGCCCGCTGAACTCACAGGTTTGCTAATCTGACAGAAGCTCGGTGCTTTTAAAATTCGACATCTAAACTGTCAGACGGAGTTCTTAGTACTGTATTTCACTATATAGCATCAGTTTATAGTTAAAAATAAGTGTAAAATGCAAACCTCCGGTGGGTGTAACAAGATGTCCGCTTTCCCCCTTCTCCGTGTATCCTTTCTGTGGGCGAGTGCGGGGTGTAGCAAGATGGCGGTGTCAAAACGTCACTATCATTACACATTCTGACGGGTCGCCAAATCTGGCGAAACACTGCTGTTTCGTCAGATTAGGCGACCCGTCAGAATTCTACCCGAGCCGCTGCCACAGTCAATCAAGGTCTAGACTAGTCCGCCTCAGCCTATCCCTGCTTGTTTCGAGACCCATGGCCAATGATTGTGCGGCTACAACAAAATGGCGCCTGACTTGCAGACACTCTCCCCTAGACAAGTTCCTTCGACTGTATATGACCCTCTACCAAACAAGCATTGGTGTTTGAGGTTCCTATGGCTACCAGTGGACGCTTTTTGTGTTCCCTAGAGACCAGGAGTTCTGTTCCTGACATGAGATGTGTGTATAGATGAAGGGGACGGTGTGGGATCACAAAGGATGCCTAGAGGACGCCGGAGCAACCCTTCTACTGATAGGGACGGAGTGTGGGTGAGACGGGGCAGCCTCTATATGTGTGTCTGTATATTATATTATTTTATTGTTATTATGATCAAGTAAATATATTTAAAGTGATTGTAAAAGATCGTTTTTTTTTTTGTTTTTTTTAAATAACAAACATGTCATACTTACCTCCACTGTGCAGTTCGTTTTGCACAGTGTGGCCCCGATCCTCCTCTTCTGGGGTCCCCAGCGGCTCTTGCAGCTCCTCCCCACATCAGGAAACCCCCTAGGAGAAGCGCTCTTCCGGGAGGGTTACATTGCAGGTGCGCTCCGTCCAGCATTTGACGTCCATAGACGCCCCCCCAGCGCCCGCCTCATTGGATTTGATTGACAGCAGCGGGAGCCAATGGCTGCACTGCTATCAATCTATCCAATCAAGAGCCGTAACCCCGTGGAGAGAGGGACAGCGCGTCCCCGCCGAACAGATGAAGGGGCTCATATTAGTAAAATGGGGGGGCTGGGGGGCCGGTGACTGGCAGGTGTTTTTTCACCTTAATGCATCGGATGCATTAAGGTGAAAAAACACCAGGGTTTACAACCCCTTTAATATATATGCTGTGTATATCTGTTATTATTATCTAATATATATATATATATATATATATATATATATATATATATATATATATATATATATATATAATCATTATAATACAGTGAGGGAAAAAAAGTATTTGATCCCCTGATGATTTTGTACATTTGCCCACTAACAAAGAAATGATCAGTCTATAATTTTATTGTGGAAATAACAAAAAAAACACTGCGCTAACTAGTGAAAGGGAGCAGCTACATACAGTGTGACAAACAGCAATGTAAAATCAATAAGAAAAATGTAGCGCATAGAGAGAAAAAAATGGTAATATAATATGGTCACATACACCGCAAGTCTTACGACTGGATGTAGTGAATACAACTAATAATGATAAAAAGTCAATTAGCCATGAGGCAAAAAAATGTGAAGAGTAAGTCTCTAAATCAGTGCACGCATGGAAAAAGTCACTGGCAGTGAAGAATGTTTCAAACGTTGGCAGAAGACTTGGTTGATCGGTACATGAGAACCACATCCACCAAAAACAGCATCAAATTAGAGAATGGTAGGTATAAACTCTTACCAGATCCAGTGGACTCCCCTGTCAGCGACATGGATTAATAAAGACATTGTGCCACCCAGGGCATGTGGAACGATATCCAGACCATCAGAACTCCCAGGTGAAACTTCACAGGAACTCACAGGGTCATCAGATGAGTGCTCCCGGTGGGTACAGATGGAATTATGCTAGCTGTGATGTACTGCATATGATGGAGGTTGAGCATTCACTTCTTTCCGGTTGTTATGTAAAAGGAATGGTAAAGCTTCCCTATGGTGCAGATAAAAAAGGTATCTTTTATTGCTAAAAAAAAGATACATTAAAATAAAGTGATCACAATAAAAGTCAAGGGCAACATGAATGATGGTAAGGAAGACCGATGCGTTTCGACCCAAAGGCCTTCTACTGGGGCATAAGCCACCAACTCCAAGTTGCCAATATTTATAAATGATACAAACAAGTAAAAACCAATCACAAGAAAAAGGAATGGCTCAATGTGATTGGACCGAGAATGTCAGCTGATCAGTAAATGAGCAGCTAGGCATTGATCGGCTAATGGCATCCAGCAATAAAAAAACAGACAAGCCAGGTAGCCAATCCGTGAACAAGCAGGAAGTATACAGTACCCAAACCTGGGATTCCATATGTCAAACAAAGGATGTGACGTCCGGCCCAAAAAGGGCGCTGAACGTCAATCCAGAGTCACGTGGTAAAAGACAGTCAGACCTCGCGGCCAATCAATCAGGACAACAATTCTCATGTCCATGGCCGTAGGTCCGCGTGTCAAACACTGGAGTCCAGCGTTGCACACAGTAGCGCGCCCAACGTCAACTTGGAGTTGGTGGCTTATGCCCCAGTAGAAGGCCTTTGGGTCGAAACGCGTTGGACTTCCTTACCATCATTCATGTTGCCCTTGACTTTTATTGTGATCACTTTACTTTAATTTATCTTTTTTTTAGCAATAAAAGATACCTTTTTTATCTGCACCATGGGGAAGCTTTACCTTTCTTTTTACATAACAACCAGAAAGAAGTGAATGCTCAACCTCCATCATATGCAGTACATCACAGCTAGCAGAATTCCACCTGTACCCACCGGGAGCACTCATCTGATGACCCTGTGAGTTCCTGTGAAGTTTCATCTGGGAGTTCTGACGGTCCGGATATTGTTCCACACGCCCTGGGTGGCACAATGTCTTCATGACGCCATGTTGCTGACAGGGGAGTCCACTGGATCTGGTAAGAGTTTATACCTATAATTTTAATGGCAGGTTTATTTTAACAATGAGAGACAGACTAACAACAAAAATATCCAGAAAAATGCATTTAAAAAAAGTTATGAATTGATTTGCATTTTAATGAGTGATATAATAATTTGACCCCATTCGCAAAACATGACTTAGTACTTGGTGGCAAAACCCTTGTTGGTAATCACAGAGGTCAGACGTTTCTTGTAGTTGGCCACCAGGTTTGCACACATCTCAGGAGGGATTTTGTCCCACTCCTCTTTGCAGATCCTCTCCAAGTCATTAAGGTTTTGAGGCCGACATTTGGTAACTGGAACCTTCAGCTCCCTCCACATATTTTCTATGAGATTAAGGTCTGGAGACTGGCTAGGCCACTCCAGGACCTTAATGTGCTTCTTCTTGAGCCACTCCTTTGTTGCCTTGGCCGTGTGTTTTTGGTCATTGTCATGCTGGAATACCCATCCACAACCCATTTTCAATGCCCTGGCTGAGGGAAGGAGGTTCTCACCCAAGATTTGGTCCCGTCCATCGTCCTTTTGATGTGGTGAAGTTGTGCTGTCCCTTTAGCAGAAAACGACCTCCAAAGCGCTATTTGCAAATATGTCTCTTATCCCAAAACCAAACAAAGACCACACATTGCCACAAAACTACCGACCAATTTCTGTAATAAACAATGACCCTAAGATATTCTGTAGATTATTAGCCAATAGACTAGCATTAATAATTCCCTCACTAATCTCCCCCTACCAATCAGGTTTCATACCTGGTAGACAAATTACAGACAACATTAGATTAGTCACTAACATAATACAAGACGCAAATATCAACTCCAAATCTCTTTTACTTCTTAGTCTCGATATCAATAAAGCATTAGATAGTGTATCCTGGGATTTCCTTGATTTAGTTCTGAAAAGATACGGCTTCTTGGGTGAATTTCTCCACGCCTTTCACGCACTTTATCATAACCCATCCACTAGGATTAGATTACCAGGCTCTAATTCAGACTTTTTCAGACTAGGCAGAGGAACAAGACAGGGTTGTCCCCTATCTCCCTTATTATTCTCATTAGCGCTTGAACCCTTAGCTACAGCAATACTTCACAATCCAGATATAAAAGGTTATAATTCTAACAATAATACCTATAAATTGAGTATGTATGCGGATGATATGGTATTATTCCTCACACAACCCAATATTGCTTTACCAAATTTACTACATACTCTCAAAACTTTCGCCTTACTATCTGGCCTAACACTGAATGTCACCAAATCTATAGGTATGCCAATTAACATCCCATCATCCCACTTAGACTCCTTACGTTCCTCATTCAACTTCTCATGGTCAATGGATTCTCTCCCTTATCTTGGTATATTTCTTACACCAAATATTAATGACCTCTCCTTAAAAAACTACACCCCATTAATACAAAAAATTAGATTGATGCTCAAATTATGGAAATCTTTTAAAATATCTTTTCTGGGCCATATCACAGCGATTAAGATGACAATTTTACCAAAAATATTATACCTATTTAGAGCTCTCCCAATCAGATTAAATAAAGCAACTATTACTAAATTCCAAACAGAAATCAATAAATTTATCTGGTCAGACTCCCGTACACATCTATCTAAATCAGTATTACACAATCCACAGAAAAACGGTGGTCTAGGTCTCCCAGACTTCTGGTTTTACTACCTAGCCGCCAGATGGTCACAAATAGCACAATGGCGCATTCCCAACCCCAAAGTTCCATGGGTTAGATTTGAAAAAGACTCCATCCAACCATATTCTATCTCGAGTATATTATGGGGTAATAAAGTATCAATTCACATCCTAGACAACCAATTAGTCTCACATTCATATCAATTATGGAAACTACATAACAAAAAATATAACTTAACCTCTAACACACCTCCACTTGCATCTTTTATCGGTGACCCAAAATTCCCCCTCACCTCAAATGAAAGAGGAGACTTTTCATGGTGGACAAATAATAACCTAATATCCCTCTTTAATTTTTTAGAAAACAACAACTTCACTTCATTCTCACCATTGAAATCTAGACATCAGATCCCCAATACAGAGTTTAATAAATTTCTCCAAATTAGACATTTTTTTAGTACATATTTCCAAACAGTAAACACTCCCACCATCATTTTTTGAAAACATTTGTCTAAAAACACCTAGGAGAACAGGTCTGATATCTGAAATCTACTCTAATCTAGTCAATAACACAGAACAATCCAAACTTTCCTATATGCTTAAGTGGGAACATGAATGTGATTTCTCATTTACAATGGAAAATTGGGACAAATGTATCAACTTACACAAATGCACAAGATCAATCACGATCAAAGAAACTGCAATCAAACTTTTTACAAGGTGGTATTATACTCCAGTTAAAATTCATACCATTTTCCCTGACACCCCTCATACATGTTTCAGAGGTGGCAATTCAGCAGGATCCTTTTCTCATATCTTCTGGGACTGTGATAGAGTTACTCAAATATGGAAACAACTGGAAAAATTTGCCTCCAAAATTTCAAATAGTAATATAAACCTCACTATCTATAACTGTCTCCTATTTTCCCCTATCATCGATTGATCCACACAATATGTGTTGCTATACACTGGTTGATAGCATACCATTGGAAATCCCCCACAGTTCCTCTTTCACATTTGAAAACCAGAATTAACAATATTAATCTAATGGAAAAAATATTCCACACACTACAAAATACTAACCAATTCTACACAAAAAAATGGGACCCATGGTTTAACCATGCTAATCTCTTCTTTAACCTTGAATAATTCTACCAAATACTGAAGTTCACTGAAGAGTATTCTATTCATATAGAGTTTAATGTATAATAGGAATATTTATATTTATATATTAATATATACTCCATTCAAGAACCACTCAATATATTTTGTTATTCTTTTTGTAGAAATTACTTTGATTGTACATTTTACGGCATAAGTCAATAAGCTGTTTGTACTATTTCTTTGTACCAAATGAAAAAAGTTTGTAAACAAAAAAAAAAAAAAAAAAACGACCTCCAAAGCATAATGTTTCCACCTCCATGACGGTGGGGATGGTGTTCTTGGGGTCATAGGCAGCATTCCTCCTCCTCCAAACACGGCGAGTTGAGTTGATGCCAAAGAGCTCAATTTTGTTCTCCTCTGAATCATTCAGATGTTCATTAGCAAACTTCAGACGGTCCTGTACATGTGCTTTCTTGAGCAGAAGGACCTTACGGGCACTGCAGAATTTCAGTCCTTCATGGCGTAGTGTGTTACCAATTGTTTTCTTGGTGACTATAGTCCCAGCTGCCTTGAGATCATTGACAAGATTCTCCCGTGTAATTCTGGGCTGATTCCTCACCATTCTCATGATCATTGAAACTCCACAAGGTGAGATATTGAAGCCCCAGACCGAGTGAGATTAACAGTTATTTTTTTTTTTATACATAATTTTATTGCTATTACATAGGGGACCAATAGCCCCTGATGTGTTTGCATGTTTACTGTACTGTGACAGGTTCTGTGACAGTGAGAAGTGACTCATGCTGATAGCAGAGGAAGGAAGCAGCAGACAGAAATTACACTTAGTGCTCCTAATTGAGACAAGTACACACTATAGAGGGATTTGTTTTGTTCATTATTCCTGTCTGAAGTTTACAACCAATTTAAAATAGATCTGTGGATTTTTGGTTATTCAGATGTAAACCCCCCCCAAATCCATTCCAGATCCTTATCTGAGCATGCAGCTCGACAGGCCAGAAAAGGTGGGGATGGGACAGGACGAGCAAGCGCCCCCTGCTTTTCCTGAACCATACCAGGCCACAAGCCCTCAACATGGGGGGGGGGGGGGGGGGGGGGGTGCTGCTGTCTTTATTCACTTTATACATTTTTTTTGGTGAATGAGTAGGGGTAATATATATCCCATACTCATTCGCATAGGGCTGGAGGGGGCTTGTTAAAGGGAGCTTTCAGATTCCGATAAGCCGCCTGCCCGCAGACCCCCTCAACCACAGCCCAGGGTGGTGGGGAAGAGGCCCTTGTTCCCATCAACATGGGAACAAGGTGCTTTGGGGTGGTATGGAATGGGGGGGACCCCATGCTGTTTTTGGGTGGGGGGGCCCCATGCTGTTTTTTTTTTACTTTTCTATTGCTGGAATTCTTTAGTTTACATTTCAGCTCTCAGTGGAGAAGCCCGCTGACAGCTGATGAGTCATCGGTTGTTAAGGACGTGGCGGTTGGCTTCCCAGCCCGCTCCTTAACAACCAGCTATTCCTCACACAGAATTTGAATTGGTCGATCATTTTCTGACCGATCTGAATTCGAATCGTTCCGAAAATTTGGAATTTGTTAGAAAATTAATAAACAAAACGAAATTAAAAGAAATAAACAACTTCCAAAATAAATCAAGGAAACAAAATTAGTAACATAACGAATCTATCTGAAACTAAACAAATTTTTCCGTTCTGCACATGTCTACTTTAAAAAGAGGCTATTCCCAACAGTATATGAAATGTATGAACTTATGTGAACTTAAGTGGAGACTGGAATTTTCTAACAGCATTAGTTAATAACATCCTTCCAAACCATGTGGCTCTATGAGGGGAATAACGTCATCCTGCACAATCACACGGGAGTAAGTAATTCCTGCACAGCTGAAGTGTGCAGGGAATGTGTGCTGTGCATGCCCAGCTCAGTGTTCATTTGGTCGAAAAACTGCAAACAGGCAGGCAGGTCTATATTATTGCAGAATAGACATAGCATGTCAATGCAAATACAGTCTGAAATGTTCACATAGTACGCCACCAAGCACCATTATGCATGAGAGCTAAGTGATTCGGACATTAAAAATAAAAATTAACAGGAGTTCTAACCATTCCCTACTCTATTCATAGCTAAAAAAAACTGTTGGCTAGGGAATCACTGTAATTGTGGCTTGTACTTTGTCATCTGATTCTTAATTATTCTCTGTGTTTGTAGTTTCCTCACATAGGTGTGGATATGAAGCTGCCTATAACAAGCAGTCAGGATATGCTTCACCATGCTAAGTCAGCTTCCTGGAAAAAGCAAAGACTGCCTCTGATATGTGTGACCCATAACAAGGTAATGATTTTAACTTGCCTATTATACTGTATGTCTCCCAAGACATTTGCCGAGACACACACAGACTTTCACTGCACCACAACACTATCGATGTTACCACAACACTTGAGATATGCAGCTTTGGTTCTTTCTGGTGTCCAGGGCAAAGACCTGTAGGGGCTACCAAGCTAAACCCCCCCCCCCCCCCGCCAAGATGTAGGCAGGTCTTCCTATAGAATGTTAGCTAGGCAGTCAGTTGGCACAGGCTAGGGAAATAGTTAATGCTGCATACTGCTGTTCCTGGGCTTTTTGGACCCAGCCTACCCATCTTGTAATATAAAAAGGGGGAAGAGTGGGTTCCAGTGTTGCCAACCGTCAGTATTTTTACTGGCAGCCAGTAAAAAACGGGCACTTTTCTCCTGCCAGTAAATGCCAGGTAAGAGGAAAAGTTTGCCAGTAAAAAATATGGCTGTGATGTTTGGTTTGGTACTGGGCATGCGCAGCTCGGGTCCGGAGCCGGCCGAGACCATCAAAGTGTCTGCTACAGTGTGTTCGGGCGGTACCGGTGGTGGCCTGGTCTGGCGGAGGCGGTGCCTGAGCGTTTTGTGTGATGTCATGGTGAAAGGGAGCCAGGCGGCCAGAGCCTCGTGTGCGGGTCTGCGGGACGGGAGGAAGGCAAGCCGGGAGTGGGACTGTCAGTGCTGTTTGAACTGGAGGGGACTGAGAGGACCACCTGGCATTGAGAGAGAGATGGTCACTGTGACTCAGGAGGGGGCGTGTCGGTGATCTGTGCTGCTGCACACCGCTGTCACTATGACTCAGGAGGGGGCGTGTTGGTGATCTGTGCTGCTGCACACTGCTGTCACTATGACTCAGGAGGGGGCGTGTCGGTGATCTGTGCTGCTGCACACCGCTGTCGGTGTCACTATGAGAGTCCATTTCATGTGCGCCGCCCATTCTAATTTCCTGTCCCTGAGCCACTTACTTACTATATTGAAAATAAAATAAGAAATATGCTTTTTGCCTTAATATCTACCTCGAATCACATTGATAATTGCATATTGTACTTATTTGTGGCCCAAATACTGAAATTTGCACTTAAAACTGTAATTTTGTAACTGAAATGCCAGTAAAAACGTGGCTGTGCCAGTAAATTTTGGGTGTCGTATCAGTAAATTTCAATTTGGTAGGTTGGAAACACTGGTGGGTTCCATAGAGTCCCGCTCAAGAGAATGCCATGATTGCTGCAGAAACCAGAAGACTTCTGCACCTTGCAGTCTGTGGAAAGGCACCAGGAGTCCAGAGATGTGCCAGTTTTTGGAGAATGCCAAGCATGAACTACTACCATGCTTGGGCAGCCTAGTAGAGCTAGTTAGGAGTCGTTCATTACCAGTATTTATGTTGAACTGTATTGCCAAAATGCTTAAGTAAAAGTTACATTTACTGTCTTAAGCCTGGTCTGAAGTCATTGATGGTTCCTGGCTTATGAAAGAACTAGGGTCAGTAAAGCACATGTGTGGCATGAAGCAAAGGCACCAGTGGCAGCTGGACGTTTTTCTCTGGGGGGGGGGTGAACTGACAACCCCCCCCTTCCCGTCTACCAGTTGGTCTGGCACTTGCCCCATCTAGGCAGCAGACATCGAGCATCGGGCAGCGGCTCCTGTGTCCCTTTCCTCCATCACAGCAGCTGTGTATCTCCTCCCATTCTCCTAGGCGTCCAATAGGATCGTCTATCCTTTCAGCCAATTGGATGATGGGTCTCAGACCCACTTCCTGATTGGCCAGGAGTAGGATTAGTGTTAAAATAGCGAATATTCTAACACACCTGGGTGGGCTGTGAACACATTCTCTGCGCCCCGAGCTGACCCTATTTTGAAGCCTATTAGAGGCTTTGGCTATAATCAGTGCTTCAAAAAACACCGGTGTCCTGCAAGGGGCCAAACGCATGGATGGGGGGCGGCGGCATGGATAGAGGGGGTGGCGCCCGTGCACCCTTAATGGATAGGCCGCCCCTGAAAGCCACTACAAGAAGTTTACTCAGCAAGACAAGCAGGAGGAGTAATGCATTGCTATGGGTAACCTAAAACAGTGTAAGGTACATTGCAGCCTGTCGTGAAGCATGGTACCTGGCAGTGTGGAGGCTTCTCCAATAGTGAGCGGGTCGGTGACTTGGCTTCCTCCCCAGCTGTTGGTTTCCTGAAGATGTGGGGACTGAACCCACCTTACGGAGACCCACAGCCTAAGCACATGGGACAGGAGAGCTGAATGAGTTAAGTGAAAGCACACATGAGGTTTGCGCTAGTGCTCAGTAGAACCCCATTCTATCACTGGGAGTGAGGTGGCAGAGGAACGCTGGATGGGCGGAGAGGGTACAGGCTCAATGGCATCCCTCCTAAATGCAAAATTTCACAAGTAGGGTGTGTAGTAAAACGGAACGGAAAGTTTTCCAGAGGAACTCTGCATTTCACACCACTACACACAGTGAATGTCTCACCTCTATGTCGAGGAACTGCAATAATGTTTGACTTTCACATGAATGCAGCCCTAGGCATTGGTGAGCGTGTGCTCAGCGAAAGGTACCCCCAGGCGAGTGGCCCTGCCGACAACTACCTTATAGGGCTTTCCGCTGAACACCAGGGAAACCAAGGCTACATATCTCCGTGTGATACACACTTCTGACCTCTGTATTCTCTGCATTACCTACTTCTGACCCCTGCACTCCCTGTGTTATGCACACCTGTGCCCTGTACTGGGAAGTGGAGTCTGTACTGAGGTTTAAGATGGGAGGAGGGGGTACTGTACTGGGTAATTGGGGGGAGGGAGGTCTGTCCTGGGGGTTAAGCTGGGAGAAGGAGCTGTACAGGGTGTTTGGCTGGGATGGGTGTCTGTACTGGGGTTATGTTGGGAGGAAGGGAGTCTGCACTTAGAGGATAGACTGGGAGGGGTGATTTAAAGCTGTTGGTGGGGTTCTATACTAATGGGGATATGGTCTTTTGGCAGGCGGGGGAATTGTACTGAGAGGAGGGGGTTTTTTTGTTTTTTTTTCTCATATATACATTAATTTGTGTGTTACTCATCCCTAACCTCTGTAGTCTGTATGATACACACCCCTGACCCCTGCACTCTATGTGTTATCTACTCCTGAGCCCTGCATTACACATTCCTGAGCCCTGCATTCTCTGGATTATGCACTTCCTTCCTGTCTCAAGGCAGAAGAACGTCACCAGTACACGGTGGATCTCCAATGTGGGTCCAAAACTTTATTCAACGATCAAATTGTTACAGCAAGAGCAACGTTTCAGAGCCTCACAGGACCCCTTCATCAGGCATGTATACTATAGATTCCTAATCTTAATGCTTTCTCTGAGTCACTGATTCAAATTCCAGAAAATACTAGTTACCTGGCTGTATCGCTGAGCAATTTGCTTTTGGACTTTGAGTCACTGACTCAGAGAAAGCATTAAGATTAGGAATCTATAGTATACACACTTGTTCTGGGTCAGCCATGCACAGCATTTCAGTAGGAGACCTTAGCAATGGCAGCCTCCAATTTTTTCATGACATATCGTTTATTAAATAAAGATCTTTATAACTTTTATAATGATTCGTATATGTGCTTTGCAGAATGACAACCCTATAAATGGAGGTGCCTGTCTTTGTAATGACCAGCATTGATATGTATTCTTGTTTGCAGACTGAAGTCCAACCTGGATTCCCATTTTCTTCACATGACAACAGACACTCAATACAATTGAGTGGAGAATACCTGGATTCGGTAAGTGTGCTAAAAAAAAAGTGATCCATTCACCTACTAAAGCAGATCCCCAGACAAGCAGCTAAATACACAAATTAAGCACATACCTGCCAAAGGATTTGTATTTCTGTCATCCATTCCTATGATTTTGACAGCTCTGTCACACAGCACAGCCCTATCTGGCATGGCAGAAAGCCTGACCCGAATGCACACCATCTGCAAACAGGGCCAAACATACACGCATCAGGCACATATAAAAAGTAATATACACTATACCAGTATTTCTCAACCTTTTTTCAGTCAAGGCAACCTTCAAAATTCTACACAATCTCAAGGCACCCTTTAAAATTATTAACAGTCTCGAGGCACCCCATTCTAAAATGTAAAAAAAAACTATTCTAATAGTTTTACATAATGCAGCAACATCCACATATGTAGGACACCCAACGATAGAGGGGATTAATTCTTCCAAAACAAATAAACTTTAGCACACTGGTACTGCCTAGTATTCCAATGTTTCTCTTCTCCCTCAATTTCTCTCCATCAGTCAGCTAATGTGACCCCGGTGCTGAGGGAGAGAGGCAGAGGAGGTTCAAACAAGGATGCTATGGAGGAGACAGACATCCTTCTTATCAACCGATGACATCATTGGTTGTTCGGATGCCAGTTTCTAGAAAGTCAGAATGGCGCACAATGAAAACCCGTATCTGCGTGTAACTAAAAGGCAGGCTTCATCCACCTGCTGGCTTGAAAAAGGCTACACTACACTACACATTCATGTATTTTTATATAAATCAGTATTCAAACCCAAATCTGCCTTGATATTACCGTCCTGTAAAGTGGCGGCTGATGATTTTTTTTTTTGTGTGGGGGGTTTGCTGGTCGGTCCGGCACTTACCCCATCGTGGCAGGTGGCAGGCAGCATGGTGCAGCGGTTCGGCTCCGAGTCCTCTCCATGGCGGCTTCCAGCTCCTCCCCTTCTCCTCCTAGGCATCCAATAGGATCACCTGTCCTTTTAGCCAATAAGGTGACCTGTGTCAAAACACGCTTCCTGATTGGCCGGGAGGAGGATCAGTGTTCCAACAACAATATTCATATTCATTCGCTGTTGTAACACACCTGGGTGGGATCGGAGTGCACCCTCTGTGCCCCGAGCCCACCCTTTTTGAAGCCTATTAGAGCCTCTGGCTCTGTAATATAAAGCAGAACCCAAGACCGGTAGAGTGAGGTCAGCGCACTGGCCAATGTTGTCAGTCAAAAACTGAACATCAAGGGACAACCGGGGTGGGGGAGCCACTGATGCTCTTTTTTTTTTTTTTTTTTTTTTTTTTTTTTTTTAGTCAATTAGTAGGTTGCAGTGATTTTGATTAAAATCGACCTTCACTCTACCAGCGCCCCTCTTTTACACAATTTCATAATTTTTTTTTTTTAAGAAGATGCTGCCAATAGGCAACTTTCTAGCCTAGGCAACAGAAACAATTTTATTTGCACATCCAGATTTTCAGGACAAGCTTTCAGGGTTTGCACCATTCTTCAAGGACCAAGCAGTAGAGCTGCACAGCTAATCGTATAGAGAATCGTGATCTCGATTCACCCCCCCCCGCGCGATCTCCAGCCAGGATTACCGTGATGTGTGGGGGGCTTGGTCTCGGCATGGAAGTGTGAGGACGTGTTACTACTGAGCTCCCGGTCCACGGCTCTCTAGCAGCCCTCCACGGTGGACATACCTAACATTATCCTCTCCAGCTAATTACCCGGGTGGCAGGGAAGGCTGACTGCTGCAAGAGAGGTCCCGCTGGTGAGATGGAGCGTTTCCTGGTCCCCGTACAGTCTGTCCTACCCCAGACACATCCAAGATGGCGCCGGCGGCTACCATGAGGACGGCACTCAGACTGTTGGCTGCAGACCTGGAGAGAGAAACGGATGGCTCTGGCAACAATATGCCGCCGTTCTCACCACCCAGTGATCTCTCCCCCTGCCTGCCTCGCTCTCTCTCCCTCACACCGCTCCTTAGCCCAGACAATGATGAGCGCTGCTCCCTGCATATGCCACTATCCAATGTCCATGCAAGCTGATTTACCTGGAACCAGCTTCTCTCAGCCCCGGCGTGGGACAGAAAGACACGCTCTGAAGCCTGATGTCACATCTCCGGTCACAGTGAGTACATCACACAGAGTGGCACCCCAGCAGGGGTCTTTTACTGGGCAGCTCACTGAGCAGACTATTTGGGCATACTTACAAAAACTCCCCACCAAAGAGGACTTTGAATCACTGGCCTCTCGTGTAGAGATGGCTCTCAGGGGGGAGCTGGCTGGGCTTAAGCAGGAAGTAGTAGATGTTACAACACGGGTCACCACGCTAGAATCTGAGGCAACTACCATCACTCAATCTGTAACCAACATGCAGACGGCGCACGCTGAAATTACTGACCGAGTTACTCAGTTAACTCTACTGTTGGATGATTTAGGATTACCGCGATTCTTGCCGGTGTCCCCGTGATGTAGCCTGGACCGGAGGGACCGGAGGAGAAGCCACCGGAACCAGCGTGAAATGCAAATGGCGCTGATATCGGAACTGACGTCAGCAACTGGAACTGATGTCAGTCAGCAGAGAGCATAGTGCTCGGCCTGGACTGCGCAAGCGCAATCAACACGCCGCTCGCTCCCGATGCTCAGGGCTGGCTAAATGAATAACCAGCCCCGAGCATCGGGAGCGAGCGGCGTGTTGATTGCGCATGCGCCGTCTACAGCTGATTTTTCTTTTTTAAATTAAACATTTTAAAGAATAATGAGAGAATCGTGATCTTTATTCTAAGCAAAAGAATCACAATTCTAATTTTTCCCAGAATCGTGTAGCTCTACCAAGCAGTACTAATGCTGCCTTATCTCACTCACTATCCA
Source organism: Aquarana catesbeiana (assembly GCF_042186555.1). Lineage (NCBI taxonomy): Eukaryota > Metazoa > Chordata > Amphibia > Anura > Ranidae > Aquarana > Aquarana catesbeiana. The sequence goes on from NC_133331.1 coordinate 43,931,186, forward strand.
AGCTTAATTAGCATTGCATACGTTTGGTTGTGTTTTTGTATTTTTTGGGGTTTTTTTCACAGAGATTGTCTTAACACTCTGCTAAAACTTTGTGTGTTTGTAGTGCTTGGACCTTGAAGAAGGGGGCACAGCCTAAAAGATTGTCCTGAAAAATTGCATATTAGTGCAAATAAAAAAAAAAGTTTCACATCAGTACTCAATTGTTTCTGTTGCAAGTGCACTAATATGGCTACAATCACCTCTCACCTAGGCTACAGTGACCTAGGGCCCATGTCATACATTCCAGGAGGCTTCATCAGGGACCAGAGGAGACCCCTTCAATGACATACAATTGGAATATAGCAGTGTTGGATGGGACCCGAAGGAGGAGAGCAGTGTGACTACGATGGATTTGCTGGTTTTGTACAATATTGTAAGTATGTTTATGCAGCATAGGAAGAACACAAGAGATAAGTGGCATGTTGATTGTATTTTTGTGGGGGGGGTAAAGTTCCATTTTAAAATGGAACTAAACTCCACATTATACTCACCTTTACCTTCCAGTGATGCAGCAGTTAAATATCTTTTTAGCCACTGTCATTGTCTCCCTGGGTGCCGGATTTTTGGTCTCTTAATTGCCGGGGGGGTAATGTTATCGTGCATATGCACATGGGACTCAGTTGTTTTCCAGCACAGCCGAGGTTTTGCCAGAAATGCACATCGATCTGAGCATGTGCAGCTCAGTATACCTTCGGTAGAAAACTCCGAGCATGCAGGTAAGTTTGTATTATTGCAAAAGAGACATAATATGCCTCTTCTTCAATAAAACTGTTGGCAGTTTTCAAAAGGTTAGGTTTAGTTCCACTTTAACTGTAGCAGAGAAAAGTTAGGGAAGGGGTGGAAGGGGTGCCTGTATCAGAAGGATGGCTGAACAAAATTACACGTCTTTTGATAACTGGGAGAACTAGAGAGATACTGTTCTACGAGGAGGATTTAGATTTTGTGGGAATTTCAGAGACCTGGTTCAACAGCTCTCATGATTGGCTGGCAACCATTTAAAGGTATTCCCTATATCGCAGGGATAGAGAGGGTAAAAAATGGGGAGGGGTATGCCTGTATATCAAAAATAATGTACAAGTACATGTGTGAGATGACATCACTAAGGGAGCTAGGGAGGAGGTGGAATCCTTATGGGTAGAGCTCCAAAGGGATGAAACTAAGGGGAAAGTAATACTGGGAGTATGCTATAGGCCCCCTAACCAGAGGGAGGAGGGGGAGAGGGACCTGCTATCACAATTTGGATTAGCGGCAAGGATGGGAAGTGTCATCATAATGGGGGATTTTATTTATCCAGACATAGACTGGGTGGAAGGGACCGCGCATTCGTCTAATGCCGCGTACACACGAGCAGACTTTTTGACCGGACTGGTCCGACGGACAATTCGACCATGTGTGGGCTTCATCGGACCTGCAGCTGACTTTTTCGGTCGAAAATCTGACGGACTTTAGATTTGGAACATGTTTCAAATCTTTACGTCGGAACGCTGCTGGACCCAGTTCCTAACGAAAAGTCAGCTCATCTGTATGCTAGTCCTATGGACGAAAACAGACGCTAGGTCAGCTATTGGCTACTGGCTATCAACTTACTTATTTTAGTCCGGTCTTACGTCATCACGTACGAATCCGTCTGACTTTGGTGTGATCGTGTGTAGCCAAGTCCGTTAGTTGGGAAAGTCCATTGGAAGTCTGCCGAAAGTCAGTCGGATAGTCCGTCGGACCAGTCCGGTCGAAAAGTCTGCTCTTGTGTACGCGGCATTAGGCTCGCCAGTTCCTAAATATCTTGCAGGACAATTTCATGGGTCAGATGGTAAATACACCAACTAGAAACAAAGCGTTACTAGACCTACTGATTACCAACAACACAGACCTGATCACAAGGGTCCTAGTAGATAGACTCAGCAATGGCATACAATGCCAAGCTGCTGCTAACAAAGCAAACAGAATATTGGCATGCATTAAAAAAGGGATTAACTCCAGAGATAAAACCACTATTCTCTGGTCTGGCCTCACCTAGAGTATGCTGTCCAGTTCTGGGCACCAGTCCTCAGGAAGCATGTGCTGGAAATGGAGCGAGTACAGAGAAGGGCAACAAAGCTAATAAAAGGGACTGGAGGATATTAATTATAAAGAAAGGTTACGAGCACTGAACTTATTCTCTCTGGAGAAGAGACACTTGAAAGGGAATATGATTTCAATTTGCAAATACCGTACTGGTGACCCCACAATAGGGATAAAACTTTTCAGTGAAAGAAAGTTTAACAAGACACGTGGCCACTCATTAAAATTAGCTGAAAAGAGGTTTAACCTTAAACTACGTAGAGGGTTCTTTACTGTAAGAGTGGTTAGGATGTGGAATTCCCTTCCACAGGTGGTGGTCTCAGTGGGGGGCATTGATAGTTTAAAAAAACTATTAGATAAGCACCTGAACGACCACAACATACAGGGATATACAATGTAATACTGACATATAATTACACGTGTTTAGCTGTCTGCCTGGAATTCAGATTAAAAGCTAAACTCCACCAAAGTCTTTTTTTTCTTTACTGTGTGTTAGTTTGGGATCGAGTGGGGAAAGGTCAGTTTACAGGAGGGTAAGAACTAGAAAATGTGTCACCTGCATGGATGGTGATAAAAAAAACCTGACAGATGTGCTAACTATTTCCCTTATTGTGTCCATTGGTGATGAGATTTTTCATTACTCCATCATGACATCATGTGACTACGACAGAAAATGAGGAGAAATCTCTACAATGACACCCAGATAGAAAAAAAAAAAAAAAACAGACGGAGGTTCTAATCTTTCCCCACTCGATCCAAAAGGAAAAAAATAAAGGTTTTGTCTATTGTAAGAGGAGATAACCTGTACATATGTTTTCAGGGACTTGGGAGAAGAAAGACTCCACATGAAACAAGACAGCAGTCTTCCCGAAACTTCAACCTTTCATGTCATAGCACACCTCCCAGACCTTTCAATTACTGGGACGGTTTTACCAATTCCCAGATCTCTTACAGAGGAAGGCAGGACATGGAGACTCCCTTCTGCCGGAGGTATCCAAAACGTCACCATGAAAGGTCTGCTCTTATTGGGGATCTTCCGGAGAATCGCTTCATGTGGTTTGGTGGTGATCGTGGGCTATCATAGATCAGCTGCCCTTTTAACATTATGGATGAACAAGCAATTTATACCTTATAAAGCATTAATCATAATCCTGTTGTTCATACTTTCTCATTTATGATACAATTAAAGATGAAACTGGTAATATTGTATGCATGATCATTGATACATTGTATGCGCTGATACATTTTTTTAAATATATATATTCCTGCCAAGTTTGTTTGAAAAGTAAAGCAGGATTAAATTCCAGAAGGATATATGTCACCACAAGGTGAGGCCGTGGACATATAATTGTACACCTATGCCAAGTCTTATGTTTCAGCCACAATGAAAGATACAGTATCTCACAAAAGTGAGTACACCCCTCAAATTTTTGTAAATATTTTATTATATCTTTTCATGTGACAACACTGAAGAAATGATACAATGTAAAGTAGTGAGTGTACAGCTTGTATAACAGTGTAAATTTGCTGTCCCCTCAAAATAACTCAACACACAACCATTAATGTCTAAACCGCTGGCAACAAAAGTGAGTACATCCCTAAGTGAAAATGTCCAAATTGGGCCCAAAGTGTCAATATTTTGTGTGGCCACAATTATTTTCCAGCACTGCCTTAACCCTCTTGGGCATGGAGTTCACCAGAGCTCCACAGGTTGCCACTGGAGTCCTCTTCCACTCCTCCATGACGAGCTACAGTTCATTGAGGGAACCATGAATGCCAACATGTACTGTGACATACTGAAGCAGAGCATGATCCCCTCCCTTCGGAGAATGGGCCGCAGCGCAGTATTGCAACATAAGGACCCCAAACACACCTCCAAGACAACGACTGCCTTGCTAAAGAAGCTGAGGATAAAGGTGATGGACTGGCCAAGCATGTCTCCAGAAATAAACCCTATTGAGCTTCTGTGGGGCATCCTCAAATGGAAGGTGGAGAAGCGCAAGGTCTCTAACATCCACCAGCTCCGTGATGTCGTCATGGAGCAGTGGAAGAGGACTCCATTGGCAACCTGTGAAGCTCTAGTGAACTCCATGCCCAAAAGGGTTAAGGCAGTGCTGGGAAATAATGGTGGTCACACAAAATATTGACACTTTGGGCCCAATTGGGCATTTTCACTTAGGGGTGTACTCACTTTTGTTGCCAGCGGTTTAGACATTAATGGCTGTGTGTTGAGTTATTTTGAGGGGACAGCAAATTTACACTGTTATACAAGCTGTACACTCACTACTTTACATTGTAGCAAAGTGTCATTTCTTCAGTGTTGTCACATGAAAAGATAGAATAAACTATTTACAAAAATGTGAGGGGTTTACTCACTTTTGTGAGATACTGTATATATTATAAAATATATAACTATATATTTTTTTCAAGTGGCAGTTATTTTCAATTGTGCCTAAAGAGACTTGGTAAATAACAGCCCCATGAATAAAAAATAAAGATTCCTAGCCTTGATTAAAGCAGAACTAAACCCATTAATTTAATGGTTATAAAAAAACAGTTACATTCCCGACATGCTGGGAATATTGTCACATTTGCTTGTGCTCTCAACCAAACTATCAAATGGCTGATGTCATAACTGATCACAAGTGCGGCACCTTGTCAGTTGCAGATCAAACAAAGGCTAAGATGGCAGCTTCCTTGGCTGAATAGGATATGAGGGTTTAGTTCCACTTTAAGGGCCATTCGTACAAGGAATCACACAGGAACAGTGTGCGTTCTTGTGGGATTCACATGCAGTTCTGTGCTGTGCGATTTAAGCCCATTCATTTCATGTGCATGCACTACTTTTGGAAACGAACTACTGTAACTGGATCGAATGGTACTTTTGTACCATGCAATCCGGTGGGGCAAACGCACTGCGCTTGTGACCTGTGTTTAAAGTGTCATTAATATTGCATTGACACCCGCTGCAGATCACATGGGCAGTGCGCTTTCAATACAGTGCGGGAATGTGGGTTTCATGCACTGCACTCTAGTATGAATGAGCCCTAAAATGATGTGAATTGTGTCTATGGAGGGGATATTTTTTTTCTCAACAAAAAAGTAAATTATACTTTTATGACTCTGTTAGGTTAGCTCTTATGCCAAGGTAACCTACCTAGAAAAAAATAAAATATTGTACAGAAAATTCTATAGATAAGACTTTCAAGTGTCAGACATGGTGACCAGAAAGCTGGACCAAAGAATTAGAGAGATTCTAATATGACTGAACAGATACCTACACATTCTTTTCTTGTCTTAAGGTGCAATTTCTTTCAATGGTTATTTAGAGCGTTTCTTGCTTGAGAGGGGGACAAGACAGGGGTGCCCTCTGTCCCCTCTCTTGTTCGCACTAGCTATGGAGCCTTTAGCGGAAGCAGTGAGGGCATCGCCTGAGTTGCGGGGATTTCGGAGGGAATGGGGCGAAGAAAGGATAGCGTTATACACAGATGATGTTTTACTTTTCCTGGGAGACACGGGACCCTCATTGGAAAAAGTGATGCACATAGTTGAGGAATTTGGCAGCTTCTCTGGTTTGTCTATTAACTGGGAGAAATCGTCCCTTTTGCCAGTTGACCCATTGGATGATTCCATCTCGGTGGGAATTCCCCAGTTAAGGATCACAGAGAAGATGAGATATCTCGGTATAGTGCTGTCCACAGATCCAAACTTGTTCATCGAGGACAATCTAGCCCCTTTACTACTTAAATTCAAGAAAAAATGTGACATCTGGAGCAGATTACCCCTGTCCGTGGCAGGACGGGTTAATCTGGCCAAAATTATATGGTTGCCGCAGGTGTTCTTATTATGTACTTAAGCAAAAAAATGTTATGAAAAACACGAAAAATAGACAGCAAAAATGAACTGATATACACATAGGGTCTAGACCTGTAGTCGACCCAGCTGTGTTGACAGTATGCCCAACATGTTTCGGAAAAATTATGGTATTAATTTCCATCTTCAGGGGCTGAACTGAGGTAGGCGGTTAAATTCTATTGAACAAAAGAGAACAGAGTAAGTACAAAAATCATAATACATGAGTATAATACTATACATAGAGAGAGTAACAATGGCCGCTTAGCTAATTGTCTTTCAAACATGGCAAAAAAAGTAAAAAAATACAGAAAATACTTACATAATTTGTGTTGTTAATACAAACACAGCAAGATGTATTGACAAGGAAGTGAGGCCGAGATCTTCCTATTCCACTCCATCGCAAATTCTCAGGACATGAAAAAATTTATTTGTATAGAGGGGGCCACAACAGGCCTGACACACTCTAATACTATGAATTTAAATCAAGCCGAGGACATAGGTAGAGCATCCATGTAAATAGGACTAAAAGGCAGTCACGCTTGCTTCCACCACACATCACATCAAAGCCCGCAAGGATTGGATCCAGACATATAAATCTAACATGAGGTAAAAAATATATTGCATAAAGTATATTGCAAACGGTGCCAAAAAGACATGCCTGTTCCCCTCTTCCTCCATCACCTGCACTAAAAGCATGAATCTCTGACTGTCCCTGCTGCTGCAGAACCTTCTTCTCCCCCTCCCTGATGTAAAGATAAAGAAAAGGGGGTGTGGCCAAGATGGGGGACTGAGCAGACGTGTATTCTGAGCTCTCCTGGAGTGTGATCCCCTAACTATATCCGAACTGCTCCATTGCACTGGCTAGAGGGTCTCTGGTAGACATGTGCACAGCCAAAAAATTTGTTCATTTTCATTTTCGTTTCATTAGTTTATTTTTTTTTTTCGTTTTTCGGGTCATTCGTTATGATCGCGATTCGTAAATTCGTTCATTCGTAAATTTGTAAATGCGTTCGTTCGTACATTCGTAAATTCGAACATTCGTTCATGCGTACATTCGTTCATTCGTACATTTTTACATTTGTTCATTTGTAAATTCGTACATTCGTAAATTCGTAAAATCGTACATTTTAAATTAGAAAATTCGGAAATTTGTAAATTCGAAGTTTGAAAATCCAAAAACCCGAAAATTCAAAAATCTGAAATAGTAACTATTAAATTATAGGTATTGTAATTTCCTTTCAAATTTGACTGTCAGTGAACGTAACAAATACGAATTTATCCGAAGTTACGAATTATCTAAAACGAATGCTGCATCTAAACAAATGGAATGGAACAAATTAATAATAAATAATAATAATAAAACGTTGTTATTATTATTATTCCATTATTCCATTTTTTCTGATCATTCATAACTTCGGATAAATTTGTATGTGTTACGTTCACTAACAGCCAAATTTTAAAGGAAATTACAATACCTATAATTTAAAAGTTACTAGTAATTACTAATAGTTAAGTTATTATTAGTTAACTATTATTTCAGATTTCCGAATTTACAAATTTACGAATTCACCAATTTACGAATGTACGGATGTACATTCGTAAATTGCGAATGTACGAATGTACAAATGCCCGAATTTACGAATGTCCAATTTTATCGAATTTACGAATATTCGGAAAAAATTTGTTAAACAAGTTTTCGTTAATTCGGATATTCCCGAATTAACGAATTTGTCGAAATTCGTTAAAAAACAAATTTGGAACAAAACTAATTGCACATGCCTAGTCTCTGGGCTATCTGGATGCCTTCCAGGACTCCGGGCTACCAAAAGAGGGGTAAGAAACTGAAGTTCCCCCCGAATATTCCAGAGGAGGAAGGCCTGATACCCCGCTCCACGGATTCCCCTGCGCGCCATAGCAACATGGCGTCGCAGACCGACCACGAGGCAGACCCTGCTTTGGCTCCGCCGGGATTACCGGACCTCATGGCGGCTATTAACTCCTGCCAATCAGCTGTTGCCTCCTGCCAGACCACCTTAGCCTCCAAGATAGAGGAGGTACAGTTGAATGTGGGCATAATCCGGCAAGATCTGGACAAGGTCCGATCGCGGGTCTCGGAGACTGAGCGGAGGATAGGGGAAGCAGAGGACATGATTACTGATCACGATGCCTCCATCCGCACTCTTCAGACAAAGGTAAGAGCCCTAGAATACCGCGCGGAAGACACCGAAAACCGAAGCAGGAGGAACAATCTCAGGATCGTGGGTCTCCCAGAGGGAGTGGAGGGGCACTCCCCGGCCCTAATTGCAGAGGAACTGTTGCGATTCATGCTTCCAGCTGCTCAGCTCTCCCCATACTTTGTGGTGGAGAGGGCCCACCATGTGCCGCCCCGGCCGGGGTCTGAGGGGTCCCCCCCACGCACCTTCATCCTCCGTTTGCTACATTTTCGGGACAGACATGAGCTACTCAGGGCCTCAAGAGCTGCGGGCGAGCTGCCCTACAAAAATGTCAAACTTCTGCTGTTCCCGGACTACACCATAGAAACACAGCGGCAGCGCCGTTCTTTCGATACAGTCAAGGCAGCGCTGCGACGGAGAGGGATGAAATACAGCATTTTATTTCCCGCTAAGCTACGGGTGGTTGACGGGGAGACGGTCCGTTTTTTCACCTCTCCTAAAGATGCATCAGTATGGTTGGAGACCCTTCCCCCGTAAGTCTGCCTGTTATATCTCGTTTTCCTTGCTGAGATCACTTACTTTGGATGTCTGAACAGTGCTGTTTGTCTCCCGTTGTCCACTGTGCCTGGGGTCCTAACCCCTCTCATATGTCCCTACCTGGATTATATGCTTGTCTGTTCTATGAAGGAATTTTACTAAAGGGATAAGTTGCCTGACAAGACTTCATGCCTGCCTTTCAGTCCCTGTTTTAGCAGCTTCTGCCTTTACAGCCTCTGCCTTGTCACTGTGCTGCAGGATGCCTGTCCACTGTCGCAGCCTTTCGTTTGAGACTAAGCCGGGTTGCTCATTGGTTTTATTCATTTTTCTTTTCCCCTTTTTTATATTTTTTTTTTACATATATCCCCTCTTTTGTAACAGACAATGAAGAAGGTGCCCCTGCTTGGTCAGGTGATGAACAGAACGTTTTCTTTATTGTTCTCCTTTACCTATCACTCCACTAGCTCTGGGACAAGAACTCACACTCACACACCTAGATCCCTCATTCTGGATGGTGTTGTGATGTTCTGCTCTGGCTGCACGACCGCAACCTAAGTTATCAGTTACTTGTTCATGGGACTTATGTGCTCCTCAGTGTTCCGGAGGGCACGGGGTGGGGGGTGGGGGGATGGTTTGATTTTTGAGGTTAAGGGTTGGTTGGTTGTGTTAACTCTTTTTTATTTTCAGGTCGTGGTTGGTCTATTATGGCATGTAAATCTTCAAGCACACATACGTAATCTATGCAAGGGTACTCTACGTGATATTGGGCTGCGCGTCTCTGGTGCAATCGAGTGTGGGTTTTTCGCCCCCCCCCCCCCGGGTACTGGAGACGGGCTTCCTTATTGGGGAAGGCTCTTTCTTGTATTATTTTTATAGTACTGATATGGCGGGGTGTCTAGTGGTGTCGTGGAATGTGCGGGGATTAAACTCTGCTGTAAAGCACTCTCTAGTGCTTAACTATTTACGTAAGCTTCACCCACAGGTGTGTATTTTACAGGAGACGCATCTTGTTGGTTCCCGCACTCTTAGCTTGAAGAGGGCATGGGTTGGCACTCACTACCATGCGCCATACTCAAATTATGCCAGGGGGGGTTAGTGTGCTAGTCCACAAAGCCCTACAATTCCAATTGCTAAATGTTCGTCTAGACCCAGGGGGTAGGTATATTATCCTACACTCTCTGATTGAAGAGATCCCTATTGTTATTGTAGGAGTCTACCTCCCCCCTCCGGCACACATAGGTTTACTCCATACCTTGATGCAACAAGTTACGTTATACAGTGTTGAAAATGTCTTATTTATAGGTGATTTTAATATGACCCCAAATAAAGAATTAGACAGGATGCAGACTACTGGCCCCCAGCAACAAGACCTTGCCCGTTGGGCATCTACTTTCCATATGACAGATCTCTGGCGACACTTTCATCCCACTGATAGGGAGTTCACCTGCCTCTCCACCACGCACCGAACCATGTCTCGCATTGACCTGGCTTTTGCCTCCCACAATCTTATGCGGAGGGTGGTTTCTGCAGAGATCCTCTCACGAGGTATCTCAGATCATGCCCCCGTGTCCGTAACTATCCGTCTTGCTCCAGTGGTAGGTGAGCAGATATGGAGACTAAGTTCTGGACTGCGGAACCGGAGATCCAGGAGGAGCTACCGGAGGCATTATGTGGTTTTGGATAAACAACGCTGAATCTGCTGGACCCTTGGTGCAATGGGACGCTTTTAAGGCTTGGCTGAGGGGCGAATACATGGTTCGCATATCTGCTAAAAAGAGACGATCTGTGCAGTCTCTGAGGCTATTAGAAGAACAGGCTAGGTTGAAGGAGGCGGAATATGTGCGATCTCCTGATCAGACTCATTATGTGCCTTGGCAGGACGTCTTAAGGGAACTGTCTCTCTGTAGGGTTGAGCTTACCAAGAAATCTATGTTAGACAGCGCACAACGGGTATTCGAATATGGAGATAAGAATGGTAAATTGTTGGCCTGGCTTGCCAGGGGACAACATACTGTCACTCGCATTGGTAGGCTGAAAGACCTGGACGGCAGTCTATTGACAGCTCCAGCAGCTATTAATGCGAGATTTCTTGAATTTTACAAGACTCTATATTCCTCCAGAGCAGCTTTCGATCATTAAAATAAACAGTAAATACCGCGCTGTGAAAAAATGACCAATTGATAATGTTTGCTTAGAATAAAGAAAACTACACCCAAGAAGCTGCTGCTATAAGTGAGATACACACCTAATAAGACAAATAACAATAAGTAGCAGCGCTAAATAAACAAAGTGTACACCAGCAATAGCATACAAAGTGGCAATATTAATGACATATACAGGTGCATATAAGTGAAAATAGCCCATAAACTAAATTGAGTTTAATAAAAATAAAATAAAAAGCAGCTCTAAATGGGCATCAATCAAGTCCATCTAGATGCAGGTGAAAAAGTCTGAAGACCTATAATGATATCTCCAAAGTGATGTTGCTGGGTAGACAAATTATTCCTCCACCGCACCACTGTGATAACACCAGTAAAGTTATATGCTTACCACAAGGCAAGCTCAAATAAGCTTGTGACCTTGACCCGGTCGGGGCCTTTAAACAGAAGGGATGATTGGAAGGCGATGGTCCACCAAACTGCATAGAGGGATCGGTCACAGCAAAAACCTTTCACATACACCTCCAGGTACCGGAACAAATGTCACTCAAGGGTTCCCCAAGAGAAAAGAGGGAATCGACATAGCGTAATCCAGATAACTAATTTATTCATTAAAATAGTAAAAAAACACACTTACATTGTATAAGGAAATACAAGCATAAAGTAGCAAGAGCCGGCCGGCTACAGCGATCACCCGTCCAACAGACGGAACACGCGAGACGTCAGCTCCTCCCGACGCGCGTTTTGTCACACAATGACGTCGTCTGGGGCACGGGCGACGCACTGACGTGTCGCGTATAAATAATAACAACAGAAACCAAGCCTCGATGTGAATCTGGACTAGGAAATCATCTCGCGCTCCATCTAGGCACATGGAACGAGTCCAATTCCGCCATATTGGACAATGGAAGAACAGATCTAGCAGTAAATCAAACTAATAGTGAACAATAAAAACGTAGGTAAATCTAAAAAAACGCCTTAAGCGAAATATCACACAAAAATTGTTTAACCTCCACTTGGCATCAATAGAGTTAGATTATTTATAATCATGGGATACCACGGGGCCTATTTCAAGTTACTCGTATAATTAGTATGATTACGAAATATAAAAAATTGTTATAAATTGTATATATATATATATATATATATATAGGGAATATTAAGAGGAACAAGAAAAACAGACTAAAAATATATGTACTAAACATTAATAAAAACTAATAAAAAATATATAGAAATTTCTTTGCAAGCAACTCGCTAAGTCCACCATTAAGTGGAGGTATGAAAAATCACATTAAAAGGGTTCTCATAGGAGTCAGTAAAAACATGTAACTTATACCAGGTAAGAGGACACTGATAACAAACCCTCTTCAAGGGAAAAATTAACTGTTATTAACTAAAAATGTTGGTAATCTTTAAAAAGAACCATCCCTACACTGTGACAAGACAAAAGATGATTTCCTATGGTCCACAACAAGTTTAGTTTAGACAAATACATGAGTCATACACCCAAATCTAATGTATGCCATCTGCCAAAATGGTTGGATCAATTCTGTTAAACCAGTAACATCAATTAACACGCACAGCTAAATTAATATTTTTCCTAAGGAAGGGGGAAACAAAATTCGAATCCCTTCATTTGTTTTATACAGGTACACTAAAAAACAGACCCCTAATGGGTATGGGCTTAGACTCCTCCCACTTACCCCAGATAGAAAATACCCTCAAGAATTGTCTATAAAGGCATTTGTATCAATATCCACATTGAGTCCATATGGGGTATAGCATTTAATTTTGTGGATCCATAGCATCTCAAGTCTGGAGATACTCCTGACGAGAGAGCTACCCCTCCAATGTGGCCGATATTTGTCAATCCCCAAGAAAATAGTATTAGAAGGATCTTTGTTATGCGTATTTAAATAATGTTTAGAAACTGAATGTTTTGGAAATCCATTTTTGATATTGGTGATATGCTCATTTAGTCTGACGGAGAGGGGTAGCCTAGTCCTGCCCACATATTGTAACCCGCAAGGGCAATGGAGCAGGTAGACGACCCCCTCCGTCGAACATGTGATAAATGGCTCAATAACCTGTTCCATTTGTGTGCTGTGGGCAGTAAACCTTTGGGTGCGTCTTTGTGTACCTCTATTGATAGAGCACACTCGACATCTACCGCATTTGTAATATCCTGTCAGATTACCAAACAAGATTTTTTGACAGGGGGGTCCAAAACATTGGGGGCCAATCTGTCCTTTAGACTCGATGCCCCTCTAAATAAGCTTTCGATCATTCACAGTTGATTCAATATCTGGACCGTGTGGGCCTCCCCTCTCTGGCGCCAGAAAAAAGCGCCGAATTAGAGCAGGATATTTCCTTGGTAGAGGTCCAGGAAGCCCTAGGATCCATGCAACAGGGTAGGGCCCCAGGACCAGATGGAATTCCCATTGAATTCTACTCTGTATACCAAGAACTCTTAGCGCCTAGGTTTACTTCATTGATACAGCAAACTCTTACTTTAGACGCTCTGCCAGACTCATTCTCCGATGCGATTGTGGTATTGGTGCCCAAACCCGGCAAGGACCCTGAAGAATGTGCCTCGTACCGGCCTATTTCTCTCATTAACGCGGATGCCAAACTACTGGCAAAAATTCTGGCTAGGAGGCTTGGAAAGGTGATAGAGGACCTTGTTCATGTGGTTTAAACTGGGTTTATGCTGGGGAAGGGTACCGATATCAACATACGCCGTCTATTCCTAAATCTAGCTGCCACTCATAATAATGCAGTCACAAGAGTCATAGCCTCTCTCGATGCGGAGAAGGCTTTTGACTCCGTCGAGTGGGAGTATTTATGGGAGGTATTGAGGAAATTTGGGATAGGACCCAGTGGCAACTCCAGCTTTCATATTTAGGGGGGGCACATGGGGGGACAGAGACAAAAGTAGGGGGGCAACTATAAAATGCAGATATATATATATATATATATATATATATATATATATATATATATATATAGATAGATATATAGATATAGAGATATAGATATATATAAATATATACTGGGGCCCTTTACTACGACCCCACAACGGCCCTTTCACATGTTTTGCAGTGAGCTCCCTTCCTACTGTATTGGGGTCCCCCCCAGGGTGGCAGAAAACAAGAGATATATGTCACCAGCATGCCAAGAAAATATAAGGATCCAAAGCAGTGGGAGAACTATCAGGGTTGCAAAGGTTGTCTTGCCACCGGGCCCTGGTATTCTGCCACTGTGGGGTTCCCCAGCCTCCTCTTGCTGTCCTGCCCCTGCTATTAACTGCTCTGGTCTGGCATCTCTTGGAATTTACAGGCTGGTTCTCCTGTCCTAAGGATGGGAGAAATTAGTCTGTTTTTTCAGTAACTGAGAGTCCTGGTGGAGTCCTTCCTGCAACTCGCTCTTCTCCCCGCCAATGAGGATGCAGGGGAAGGAGCAGATGGGGCGGCCGTGGTTGTGTGAGCGCTCGCATTATGCAGTGTCAGCAAGCAGAGGGAGGGGGGAGGAATCACCCGCAGGAGCTGAGTGGGGATGCTCTCCCTCTTAGACATTGATTTTTTGTAAAAAAAAAATTTTTTTTTTTTATTGGGGGAGCACATGGTGGGGCACAGCATAATGTTGGGGGGGTCAGGGCCCCCTCTGGCCCCCCTAGGGATGCCATTGAGATAGTGTCCTAGTCAGAATCTGAAACAAGGACCCCAGTGCTGCAAGGCTAACCCCTAAGCCTCTGTGCTGCCCATATGCGGCCTCTGTTCTCTAAGGCCCACCCCCACTGAGCGGGGTACATCAGTTATGTCCACTTAAAGCACCTCCAGAAGAAATCCAAACTTATCCTAAACTACAATCTATATAACACTCCAACACACACCCAAAGAATAACGCACACCTCCACAACATATACAAACTTATCCTAATCTACAATATATAACACTCCTATAATAAAACACGCCCAAATAACAATAAAGAGGGGCACAGTGGTCCCCAAATTAGCAACACAATGGAGCTAAATACTCCATTCACACTTAGGTCTCATTCACACAGAGGGTATGAATCCGTACCCCATGAGAGGGCCATGTTTACCGGAATGGGGATGCACAGGTGTTCCCAGCATCCCATGTAGGCAGTCCTATTGCTGTCAACTGGGATGCAGCGGCTGTACCCAATGTGACATCTGTGTAGGTGCCGGTGCATGGCCCAGACCGCACCCAGGATGCGTCTGTGCAACTGCACCCGCATGGATGTCCTTTTTGGGGTTAACACAGCCCCCACACAGGGTACAGATTCATACACCCCGTGTGAATGAGGCCTTGGACTTCTCCATAAAGGACCTCACTGGCGGAATTCTCATTTCTCCAGCCTAAAGAAAGCCGGAAAGACTCCTCCTGCCTCTGAAGAGAAAGAGTTCCAACCTCCCCTCATAGCCGGTCCAAAACACGCCTCAAAAACACACCGCCTTCAACCTTCCCTTATAGCCGGTCCAACACACGCCTCAAAAACATACCGGCCTCCAACCTCCCTCATAGCCGGTCCAACACATGCCTCAAAAACATACCGGTCTCCAACCTCTTCTTATAGCCGGTCCAACATACGCCTCAAAAGCCTACTGGCCTCCAAACCTCACAACATAATCAATTACTTAATGTAGAACGACAATACATCAATCAAACATAATCTCCTGTAAAAAAAAGTGCCTGAGACATTGGTGGTAAACAGCCTGCTATGCCCGGGGGGAACCGAACCAAGTCTTCCAAAAACTGCCTCATATCCAAGAGTTGCCAAATGTACACATTTAGCTTTAAGGTTAATCAAAAATATCACATTCTAAAGGGAAAAGTAGAACAAGATGGAGGGGGAGTATGGAAGAGGGAGAGAGGGAGGAAAGGAGGGGGGAGGAAAGGAGGGGGGAGGGAGGATGGAGGAAAGAAGGGGATGAGGGTTGGGGGAACCCCCACACCCCTTCCTTTCCCCCAACCTCCCCTCTCCTTTCCTCCCTGTCTCCCTCTTCCATACTCCCCTTTGTTCTACTTTTCCCTTTAGAATGTAATATTTTTGATTAACCTTATAGCTTCTGCTGAAGCTGCAGAAAGGGAAATAGAAGGCTGATGGGAAGACCCTCCAGTTACTGAAGTGGCAGCCACCACCAGTGTAGGAACCTGTGTTGGTATAGCCATACCTGGTCCCTGGGAAAGTTTCTAGGACTTTTTGTTGCTTCTTCTTCTATGAACAGCCAATTGTCTTGTTTGTCCAACTATATTGATAGCTGGTGATTCAGAAGCTGCATAAAGGGCTGATGGGAGGACCCTCCGGTTACTAGAGTGGCAGCCGCCACCAGTGCAGGAACCTGTGTTGGTACAGCCGTACCTGATCCCTGGGAGGGTTCATCAGACTTTTTGTTGAGTCTTCTTCTAGGAACAGCCAATTGTCTTGCTTGTCCAAATGTAGATATCAACCTTTAAGGTTAATAAAAAATATAACATTCTAAAGGCAACGGTAGAACAAGGGGGGGGGGGGGGGGGGGGGGGGGGGGGAGTATGGAAGAGGGAGAGAAGGAGGAAAGGAGGTGGGGAAAGGGAGGTTGAAGGAAAGAAGGGGCTGAGGGTTGGGGGGAACCCCCACACCCCTTCCTTTCCCCCAACCCCCCCCTCCCCCCCTCCTTTCCTCCCTCTCCCTCTTCCATACTCCCCCTCCCCTTTATTCTACTTTTCCCTTCAGAATGTGATATTTTTGATTAACCTTAAAGCTTCTGCTGAAGCTGCAGAAAGGGAAATAGTAGGCTGATGGGAAGACCCTCGGGTTGCTGAAGTGGCAGCCGCCACCAGTGTAGGAACCTTTGTTGGTACAGCCATACCTGGTCCCTGGGAAAGTTTCTCAGACTTTTTGTTGCATCTTCTTCTAGGAACAGCCAATTGTCCTGTTTGTCCAACTATATTGATATTGATTCAAAAGCTACAGAAAGGGAAATAGAGGGCTGATGGAGAGACCCTACAGTTACTGGAGTGGCAGCCGCCACCAGTGTAGGAACCTGTGTTGGTACAACCGTACCTGGTCCCTGGGAAGGTTCCTCAGACTTTTTGTTGAGTCTTCTTCTAGGAATAGCCAATTGTCTTGCTTGTCCAAATATAGATATTACCTTTTAAGGTTAATCAAAAATATCACATTCTAAAGGGAAAGGTAGAACAAGGGGGAGGGAGAGTATGGAAGAGGGAGAGAGGGAGGAAAGAAGGGGGGAAGGGAGGTTGGAGGAAAGAAGGGGGTGAGGGTTGGGGGGAACACCCACACCCCTTCGTTTCCCCAAACCTCCCCTCCTCTTTCCTCCCTCTCTCCCTCTTCCATACTCCCCCTCCCCTTTGTTCTACTTTTCCCTTTAGAATGTGATGTTTTTGATGAACCTTCAAACTTAACCTTAAAGCTTCTGCTGAAGCTGCAGAAAGGGAAATAGAAGGCTGATGGGAAGACCCTCCAGTTACTGAAGTGGCAGCTGCCACCAGTGTAGGAACCTGTGTTGGTACAGCCGTACCTGGTCCCTGGGAGGGTTCCTCAAACTTTTTGTTGAGTCTTCTTCTAGGAACAGCCAATTGTATTGTTTGTCCAGCTACATTGATAGTTGATGATTCAGAAGCTCCAAAAACTAAAATGGAGGGCTGATGGGAGGACCCTCCAGTTATTGGAGTGGTGGCCGCCACTAGTGTAGGGACCTGTGTTGGTACAGCCGTACCTGGTCCCTGGGAGGGTTCCTCAGACTTTTTGTTGAGTCTTCTTCTAGGAACAGCCAATTTTCATGTCTGTCCATCTACATTGATAGTTGGTGATTCAGAAGCTCTAAAAACGAAAATGGAGGGCTGTTGGGAAGACTCTCCAGTTACTGGAGTGGCAGCCGCCACCAGTGTAGGGATCTGTGTTGGTACAGCAGTACTTAGTCCCTGGGAGGGTTCCTCAGACTTTTTGTTGAGTCTTTTAGGAACAACCAATTTGCTTTTCTGTCCAGCTACATTAATAGTTGGCGATTCAGAATCTCCAAAAACGAAAATGGAGGGCTGATCGGAAGTACCTCCAGTTACTGGAGTGGCAGCCTCCACCAGTGTAGGAACCTGTGTTGGTACAGCATACCTGGTCCCTGGGAGGGTTCCTCAGACTTTTTGAGTATTCTTCTAGGAACAGCCAATTGTCTTATTTGTCCATCTACATTGATAGTTGGTGATTTAGAAGCTCTAAAAACGAAAATGGAGGGCTGTTGGGAAGACTCTCCAGTTACTGGAGTGGCAGCCGCCACCAGTGTAGGGATCTGTGTTGGTACAGCAGTACTTAGTCCCTGGGAGGGTTCCTCAGACTTTTTGTTGAGTCTTCTAGGAACAACCAATTTTCTTTTCTGTCCAGCTACATTAATAGTTGGCGATTCAGAATCTCCAAAAACGAAAATGGAGGGCTGATCGGAAGTACCTCCAGTTACTGGAGTGGCAGCCTCCACCAGTGTAGGAACCTGTGTTGGTACAGCATACCTGGTCCCTGGGAGGGTTCCTCAGACTTTTTGAGTATTCTTCTAGGAACAGCCAATTGTCTTATTTGTCCAGCTACATTGATAGTTGATGATTCAGACGCTCCAAAAATGAAAATGGAGGGCTGATGGAAAGACCCTCCAGTTGCTAGAGTGGCAGCCCCCACCAGTGTAGGGACCTGTGTTGGTACAGCCATACCTGGTCCCTAGGAGGGTTCCTCAGGCTTTTTGTTGAGTATTCTTCTAGGAAAAAGCCAATTATCTTCTGTGTCCAACTACATTGATAGTTGGAGATTTCGAAGCTCCAAAAACAAAAATGGAGGGCTGATGGGAGGACCCTCTGCTTATTGGAGTGGCAACCGCCACCAGTGAAGGAACCTGTGTTGGTACAGCCGTACCTGTTCCCTGGGAGGGTTTCTCAGACTTTTTGTTGAGTCTTCTTCTAGGAACAGCCAATTGTCTTGTCTGTCCAGCTACATTGATAGTTGGTGATTCAAAAGCTCCAAAAACGAAAATGGAGGGCTGACGGGAAGACCCTCCGGTTACTGGAGTGGCAGCCGCCACCAGTGTAGGGATCTGTGTTGCTACAGCCGTACCTAGTCCCTGGGAGGGTTCCTCAGACTTTTTGTTGAGTCTTCTTCTAGGAACAGCCAATTGTCTTGTTTGTTCAGCTACATTGATGGTGATTCAGAAGCTCCATAAACAAAGATGGATTCCTGGTGGGAAGACCCTCCGGTTACTGGAGTGGCAGCCGCCACCAGTGTAGGGACCTGTGTTGGTACAGCCGTACCTGGTCCCTGGGAGGGTTCCTCAAACTTTTTGTTGAGTCTTCTTCTAGGAACAGCCAATTGTATTGTTTAAAAAATATATAAATGTGTCTGCGCTAAATCACAAACAATTAAAAATGACAATTAGTGCTTTGCACAAATAACTACAAAAAGTGCAACGTGCAAAATTATTTCAGAATCAAAATCAAATGTGTCTGTGCTGAATAATAAACAATCAGAAATGACAATTAATGCTTTACACACATAACTACAAAAGTGCAACGTGCAAAATTAATTCAAAATCAAGGTGCCAAACCAGGAATGAAAATGCAACCATTCCTTGAATAAAATAAAAAAGTCCTTAAAGTTCATAAAAAATTCAAATACAAAGTGCTCAAAAATGTGTCCATAAGCAGTGAAGTCCATCCATCCTGCTCATCCGACAAGTGTATCACCATATAGCATGCCTTAGTGTTCTCCAGTGACCCCCAAAAGCACATGCGCTCACCTTGAAGTGTGTGACACAGTAATTAAACTCTGTCAAAACACGCTTTGGAGCCACTCCTGGGCTCTATGGGATCAACGGTGTAGGTCTCCAATGCTCTCAAATAACGTCATAAATCATATGCAAATGAAAAGAGACTCCATAGCGCAACATTGCAACATAGCAAAGGATTTTTATTTAAAATTTAAAATAAACTCTCCCCTCTTGGGGGTACTCACATGGTGTGGGTGCGTTAGTGCACCATTCTATTCAGGTACTAGCATATAAAAAGCCGATCGCTTGGTATAGCGTGCGGTGCAGTGTATTCATCCAACTCTCTCTCCTTGCTGACAGCTCCGTCCTGGCCAGGTTTAATTACTGTGTCACACACTTCAAGGTGAGCGCATGTGCTTTTGGGGGTCACTGGAGAACACTAAGGCATGCTATATGGTGATACACTTGTCGGATGAGCAGGAAGGATGGACCCCAAACACACCTCCAAGACGACCACTGCCTTGGGGTCTTTATCATGTTGGAATACTGGCCTGCGGCCTAGTCTCCAAAGGGAGGAGATCATGCTCGGCATCAGTATGTCACAGTACATGTTGGCATTCATGGTTCCCTCAATGAACTGTCGCTCCCCAGTGCCGGCAGCACTTATGCAGCCCCAGACCATGACACCTCCACCACCATGGTTGACTGTAGGCAAGACACACTTGTCTTTGTACTGACCTGGTTGCCCCCACACACCCTTGACACCATCTGAACCAAATAAGTTTATCTTGTTCTCATCAGACCACAGGACATGGTTCCAGTAATCCATGCCCTTAGTCTGCTTGTCGTCAGGAAACTGTTTGTGGGCTTTCTTGTGCATCATCTATAGAAGAGGCTTAGCAATGCAGACCAATTTGATGCAGTGTGCGGTGTATGGTCTGAGCACTGACAGGCTGACCCCCCCACTCCTTCAACCTCTGCAGCATTGGGGGGGGGGGGGGATGGGATGGGATGACGTTTGATAAATACAATAGCATGGAATTTTGTGGTTGAACATTTTCAAGGACTGTTTTTTATTTTTTTGGGGGGGGGTTCACATTTTTTTTAATGCACGGTGTTGAACCCCGTGTGTTATCTTCATAGGTCTTTCACAAATGTGGCACACAAATGACAACAAGGTTGTTTACCTTTTTAGCTGACATCTCATGTATAGGCCCCTATGTTCTCTAGAACAAGTTTACATACATGTTGCCAATAGCAACCAGAGGTTGAGTGAAGAAATTAGAGTGTTTGCTATGGGATTATGGGAGAATACAGATACTGAATCTACTCTTTGCCTGGCTGTCAGTCTGATCCATTGCTTGTTGTCCATTCTCCACCAATGATTGGGAAGAAGTTCTAAATGAACATGCAGTGATGCAGAAAAGTATGGAAGCCAGAGCCAGCCAGGAGTATAGCATTTTCAGAAGGCGACCAGCAATGGCAGCCTACATATTTCTCTCAGTATGGGTTCCCTTGTAACCATTTGGGGGAATCCTAGTGGTCCCCAAAAACATTCATCTCTGGTAAGAGACTCTGCAATCCAAGATGGCCGCTGGCTGTGTACAATAGATGCTTATTTATGCTTATTTATTGCTATGGGAGAGATTCTGCTCACTTCCTGCCCATCTCCACTATGGGGACCCCAGACAGTGATAAAGATCTAAACCACTCCCACTCTACTATTGTGACCAGATTCTGGGATTAAACTATGAAAACAAATACATTTATTATGCATTATGATTGTATCCTTTCATTGAAATCCACTTCCCCAAATGTGACATATATCGATCGATTATTCCTACTAAAGCAGATCAATCGAAAAATAAATTGATCATTTATCAAAGTGATTATCGCCACCATTAGGGTTTAAGCTCTTCAGCTCTGGAAGGTTTTACCCCCCTTCATGACCAGGCCATGTTTTGCAATACGGCACTGCGTTACTTTAACTGACAATTGCACGGTCGTGCGACGCTGTACACAAATATATTTGATGTCATTTTTTTTCCCACAAATAAAACTTTCTTTTGGTGGGATTTGATCACCTCTGCGGTTTTTACTTTTTGCGCTTTAAACAAAAATAGGCGATAATTTTTGAAAATTTTCTGCTATAAAACATCTCAAAAAAAAAGTTAAAAAAATTGAATTTCTAAATCAATTTATTGCAATATGTATTTTGCTACATATTTTTGTTAAAAACATTCCTAATAAGTGTACATTGATTGGTTTGGGCAAAAGTTATCCCGTCTACAAACTATGGGATAGACATTGCGGCTGACAAATCAGACACTTTTGATACTTTTTTGGGGACGGGTGACACCAATACAGTGATCAGTGCTAAAAATATGCACTGTCACTATACTAATGACACTGGCTGAGAAGAGGTTAATATCAGGGGTGATCAATTGGTTAAATGTGTGTCTAGGAGGTGCTTGCTAATTGTGGGGGAGGTGCTGTGGGAAGACAGAGATCCGTGTTCCTGCTTAGTAGAAACACAGGATATTTGTCTTCTCTACGAGCAGAATGGCAATCTGTTTACATAGATCGCTGTTCCACCTCTAATAGAAATGATCGGCGGGTCCCGGCGGACATCATGTACGCTGGAAAGCCGGAAGTACAGCATCACATACTTTTTTTTTTTTGGGTAGAGGGGGGCAGGATTAGAACCCTTGTCAGTTTTTTTTTGCAGTCTGTGTCCCCAGTAGGGAGAGTCACCCTCTCTATTTGTCCTGTTTATCATTATAGCAAGTGAAGGTAAAAGAAAATCCCAAATGTATGGTTGTCACCAGAAAAGTAAGAGAGGGGAAATCTTCCAATGGGGACACTAGTTGTGGTGACCTGGGGGCCCCCAGGGGCTTCTCTTCATTTGGAGGGATTTCCTCTCACTTCCTGTTTGGTTATGGGACCGGACGTGAAGGGGGATCTCTGCAATGGGACACAGATGGCTAAAGATAAACTGACAGGTTATGACCCTCCCTCATTTTTACTATTGCACCCACGATGAGCAGATTGTGGGTGCAATGCCGGGCTCCTGCAGACTGTCAGTGTAAGCTGTCTGCTCATAAATCTTACACCCTTATTATGGATGGAACACTATGAAAAGGTGAAGTTCTCCTTTAAGAAGTTTGCAGAGAAAGGATCCTTCTTTGCAGGAGAGATGTAGAGTGTCACATCTGTATAAGCAGTCCAAAGAGTCCCCCTTTAATTCCAAGCTGATGGCTGCAGTAGCAGGTTTTGGTTAGTTGGCGACCGATTTCAAAGTGAAAGTGATGGGTTGGCTCCATATCTGCCAATCATTCGACAGAGCCGGCAGCGTGGTGCCCTCTCCCCCCTCATCCTGTGGTTCCTGGGTTTTCTTGCTCTTACTGGAGCCCAGGAACACAACCGCTGTTTAGCGGAGGGAGATCGCTGTGAGACCAAGGCAAATCCACGCCTTCACCTCACATGCAAACAATGAACCCGGAAGTGATATCACTACTGGGTTCAGATACACCATTTTCTGGTCAGTACAGCCAGCAGACACATCTAACCAAGCCCGTCTGCGATTGGTTAGATGGGGTGAAGGGCAGGAAAGACACTGAGGTCTCCATAAAGAGTTCCCTGTCACCTGCGCTTTATTATCCCCTTATGATAGCAATCATTTAAAAAATAAAATTACATTGATTAAAAAAATAAAAAAACGAAATTGCTGTAACCCCCGCAACTCCTGAGCAAACACAAGCCCAGGGTTCTCGCGCATGTAAACCGCGGTCGCACCACACGCATGTGGCATATCGCCGCATCAGAGTGAGAAGAATTCTAGAACAAAAGCTTCGTGTTATCTCCAGCTGTCACGTGACCCGGCTCTCTCCCATATCCAGCTGTCACGTGACCCGGCTCTCTCCCATATCCAGCTGTCACGTGACCCGGCTCTCTCCCATATCCAGCTGTCACGTGACCCGGCTCTCTCCCATATCCAGCTGTCACGTGACCCGGCTCTCTCCCATATCCAGCTGTCACGTGACCCGGCTCTCTCCCATATCCAGCTGTCACGTGACCCGGCTCTCTCCCATATCATCAGTCCCTCCCACCGGCGCTCATCAGTCCCTCCCACCGGCGCTCATCAGTCCCTCCCACCGGCGCTCATCAGTCCCTCCCACCGGCGCTCATCAGTCCCTCCCACCGGCCCTCATCAGTCCCTCCCACCGGCGCTCATCAGTCCCTCCCACCAGCGCTCAATGCCGCCTGCCTCCTCAGCACGGCTCTGAGCTGAGATTATCTCTCAGTTAAGTGTGAAGCCAACAAGTTCACACTTCCCGCAGAGCACACACAGGAGGAGAGGATGGAGGGGGGAGGGAGGATGGGAGGCAATATTCGATAGAACACTGGCTCTGAGCTGTACGAGAGAGACACTCATCTCAGAGCCGTGCGACTAGCAACCCTGCTGGGGCCCCCCAGACAGTGGCAGAATGCCAGGGCCCGATCACAAGTGCGACTGTTGTGACCCTGGTAGTTACGCCACTGCACACAGTAAAAATCAGTAATACAGTGATGAGTACAGAGCAGTAAAACAAAATTTTTTTTTTACATTTGAGTGCAGTAATATACTCATGTTTACTCGTTTAACGTTTATTCGAGTATAAGTGAGTATATTACAATACTGGCAACGAAGAAGAAAATTTTTTGCTCGCCTATACAAAACATTACTCTGGTCTTTACACACAGTTTTTGGCCTCTATTACACGGACATCACAAGTTTCTGAATAAAAATCAGTAAATGATGAAACCCGTGTGCAAGGGGCCTTAGTATCTACGTCAGTTGTAAATAACTGAATGTAGGCATCAGTAACCAGTCAGTCCAATTTGGATGCCAGATGACACATTTAGGGAACAAGTTTTTCCACTGGCAGTAGAAAAAGCTAAAAATGATGCCCAGGTGTATTTTGCATTACTGGTCTGGCTCCTGTAGTGTGCGCAGTATTTATGAAGGTGTATAAAGCAAACAAAGCACGTGTAGCCTAACCGTGAATCAGGTACCCCATAGCTGCATACAAATGCTTACATTTGAGCAAAGAAAACACAGCAAACAAGATTTAGAAACTCAAAAAATATGAAAATAGTTTAATTGAAAACAATGAAATGGTATTTTCAAGTGTATTAAGAAGACAATTTCATAAAGTAGGATAATAGCCCATCTTCATTTATTTGGACTTTCGACCTATGGATCTAGACCTGGAAATCCATTCTCTAAGCTTCCTGAGAACAGATCGTTCTGTGCTATGCGGCTTAGAACAACTACGTTTGAATCAAACTTGAGCAAAGCAGCTAGTTTGAAGGCTGGGACCTAGGTGTCTCACTATGGGGAAAGGTGAGGATCATGTCAGGCAGCCCTCAAGAGATGAAATCCAATACTCAGAGCCCTTCTCTGTCCTTAACATGGGGTAGGGGCATTTGAAAGTTCATCTCCAGTACTGGAGATGATTTGAATGAAGCGAGGAAAGGTTAGAACAAACAAGGGAAACAGGAAGGTACACATACATTTTTAACCCTTCCCATTCTACAGATCTTACTATTTCAATGTTGATTGCAATTGGATAGATTTTCTGTCACTTTTTGACACTCTCACAAGGAGAGAAAGTGAGCAGAATTCTTTCCCATTATTAAAAAACATAAGCTCTGGGCAGATTGGTCCTTTAAAAATACAAAATCATCTTCCACCTTCAAGGTAAAGGTACCATGTCCTACCATGTCTCCAACCTACCCTATTAATACTTGCCTTACTAGCGCTCACCTGCAGCTTCTTGCTCCATCACAGACGGCACTAAGATCCCTAGTGTCGCTTAATGTCAGATACTAGGGAGAGCAGTGACATCGCTCCCTCTGTTATGGGACAGTACTAAGGTCTAGTGACTAGTAGCTATTAGACTCAGGCACTGACACATAGGAGGTCCTCACATACTTTCCCATACCTTAGAACACTGTGTATTGCTGCCTACTGCAATGGAGGAAGAAGTGGCAGTTGTTGGAAAGGCGAGTATTAGTGGTTAGAAAGGCCCATTTGCAAAGATGCTGTACTTGTCCCTGAATTGGCAAGGTGACAATATTCTACTGCCTACATGGTACTGTATTTCATCTATAGCTGGGGCATTGCTGCTTGCTCACAAGGCTTCAAATGCAGTATAATGGCTGCCTTCTGCCATTTTTCAAAACAAAAAAAGAAAAGGGTTGGAGGCGGCAGAGGAATTTAAAGGATTAAAAAGGAGAGCTGAAATCTCCAGAGGCTTCAGTACTACTGTAAAATTCTGAGTCGAGTTATGCTCGGTCACTCTTGTAATAACCGTATTCTAAGTGCCATTTCATTTATCAAGCCAACATCTTGATTGTGCTGCAATCAAAGCTTAAAATTACGAGCAAAGTCCCTAGCCAGCCACAATCTCCAGTGTGCACAAGTGACAGTTGGTGGGGGCATGCTCTCTTTGCTATATTCTAGGGTGCACAATCTTTATCTCCGTGTAGGAACTGATCAGCGATTCCTGACTCTAGAGGAGGCCTGTACTGGTAGAGCGGAGAGGTAAAAGTCTGGGATTTAGCTGGCGGTTCTCTGTGGCACTGGGATATTTTCATGCAGGTACTTCATGCTGCCGTGTTCAGAAAAGTCGGACACAACGTGATTCTCCCCCGCAGTAACCATTTTGTGGTGAGCAATCCCTCTATACCAACAGGCCCCCGGGCATGGATCCGGGCTGTGCTGATACCGACTTCTGCTCCTAAAAGGAAAATGAGAAGAAAAAAAAAAATATGATTGAAAGAATATGGCAGGACAACAACTAGAGAAAGGTTAAAAGAGCAACACCAGGCAAATACATAAGTTCACAAAATTTTAAATCCAGATACAGGAGTTCCTGCTTTGTGAACGGATGTAAATGGGTTAACAGTGTTCATTGGTAAATGTGAGGCTTTTAACCAGTTGAGCTCCGAAAGGTTTTACCCCCTTCATGACCAGGGCATTTTTTGCTATTTAGCACTGTGCTACTATTACCTGGCAATTGTGCGGTCATGCAACACTTTACACAAATTAAACGTATGTCTCCCCCCCCCCCCCCCCCACACACAAAAAGAGCTTTCTTTTGGTGGTATTTCATCACCACTGTTTTTTTTGTTTTTCCGATATGAGTGGAAAAAAAACCCAGAAAATTAAAAAAAAAAAAGAAACTTCTATTCTCTACTTTCGGTTATAAAACATATCCAATAAAATCAAATTTCTTCATAAATTTGGAGCTGCTACATGTCTTTGGTGTAGTAAAAAAAAAAAAAAAATCAAAATAAGTGATTATTAATTTAAGTTTAAATTAATTATACAGATTTAAAAATTTAATCAATCCTGATGCACTGACGGCCTATCTCATTTCGTGAGGCCCTTAAAATGCCAGGACAGTACAAATACCTGACTAAATGACCTCTTTAAAAAGCAGACAGTCCAAAGAATTTAGTAAGAGGCATGGCGAGTTTTTTTGAAGTTGTAATTTTTGGACATAATTTTTTAGAAAATTAAGAAATTAAATATTTTTCACAATTTTTTTTTCTCTACATACTGTAGAGAAAGGGATATACTAACTGGTGACGGTAAGATAAGTTGTCTTTAAATCATTTTTTAAACTTTCTTTTTTAAATCCTTTCATCGGAGTAATTCAGTGACACTGTACTGCTCTTGGGGGGGGGGCGCTGGTGAAATCAGCGATTTTCTTTTTTTACACTGTGTTTGCCGTTACAGTGATAAAAACTGTAAAAGCAAATCGTTTGCACTGTCATGAATGGGTTTGCATTTATGACAACTTGCTTTCTGTTGACATGCTGTGATTTGCTACAGCTAATCACATGGTACAGGGTGGGTGCTGTGATTGGCCCAGGTACCATGTAATAGCTGTGGGCCAATCACAGCATCACTAAAGAAAGCACAGCTGTTATGAATGAAACTCGATCATAACAGTTGTGTATACATTTTGATCATGTGATCGCTAGTGTCTGGGTACCAGGAATCGTAATCCGCTGTGTCTAGTGAACACAGCAGTACGGGAGCAGTGCGCAAGTGCCAAGCAATGTATATATACACACGTTACTGAGCCTGCCCATGCCGGCCTCCCACAGCAAGTACTTTAGAGTGTCTTAAAGCAGTTAAAACACTATACAACCTTCATCACTGGTAGACCCAAAATCAGCACCTACAGTACCATCGCAGAATTATGTGCATTACTATAGTACACGTCACCTTTAACCACTTGCCAACCAGATCACGTACATTTACTGCGGCAGGTTGGTTCTCCTGCGCAAACCGACCTACCTGTACGTCGGTCCGTGCAAGGAGGACAGAGGGTGCGAGCGTGCCCGCCATCGGAGAGTGCCTGTGGGTCCCGCGATCTCTGTGTACAGAGGCAGAACGAGGAACTGCCTATGTAAACAAGGCGATTCCCGTTCTGCCTAATGACATGTCAGAGATCTTCTATTCCCTGTGATCGGGAAACAGTGATCCCATCCCCCCAACAGTTAGAACACACCCTGGGAACACACTTAACCCCTTGAGGGCCCCCAACCCCTTCCATGCGTTTTTTTTGACAAAAATATGTAAAAGAATATATATCGGCCTAAACTGATGAATACATTTGTATTTATATATATATATATTTTGGGATATGTATTATAGCAGAAAGTAAAAAAAAAAAAAAAAAAAAATGGTTGCTTTTTTTCAAAATTGTCAGTCTTTTCTTGTTTATAGCACAAAAAATAAAAACCGCAGAGGTGATCAAATAGCACCAAAAGAAAGCTATATGTGTGGGAAAAAATTTTGTTTGGGTACAGCGTCGCACGACCGCGCAATTGTCAGTTAAAGCAAAGCAGTGCTGTATCACAAAAAATGGCCTGGTCATTAACCGCTTGCCGACCAACCGCAGTCGTTACATGGTGGCAGGTCGGCTCTCCTGCACAAATCGTCAAAGCTGTACGATGGCTCGCGCAGGCGTGATAGCGAGCATGTTGCGGGAGCATGCCCGCGAGTCGGACGGACTCAATGTCCGCCGGCGACCCGTGATCGCCTATTACAGAGGCAGCTTACCTTTGTAAACTAGGCGATTCCCCGTTATGACAGGTGACATGACAGGGATCTACTGTTCCCAGTGAATGGGAGCAGTGATCTCTGTCATGTTCCAGTCAGTCCCATCCCCCTACAGTTAGAACACACCTAGGGAACACATTTAACCCCTTGATCGCCCCCTAGTGTTAACCCCTTCCCTGCCAGTGACATAAACACAGTAATCAGTGGCTATTTATAGCACTGATTGCTGTATAATTGTCAATGGTCCCAAAAAAGTGTCCGATCTGTCTGCTGCAATGTCGCAGTCCTGCTAAAAATCCCTTTTCTCTGCCATTACTAGTAAAAAAATAAAAAAAATAAAAATGCCATAAATCTATTCCCTATATTGTAGACGTTATAACTTTTGCGCAAACCAATCCAGAAGCTGCGCTTGTTGGATTGGGGACAGGTGAATAAAAAGACTGGGCGAAGGCTAATCAAAGTCTAACTGCACTAAAAGTTGTAGTAACACATATCAGCCTTCTCAATCTTTTTACCACAGAAGAACATTTGAAATAACATTCAGGTCTCAGGGAACCCTGCTACGCCCATTGGGGGTCATTAGGTTATCAGTCGGAAGAATGCCTCCCTTGCCATGGTGGTCATAATGCCACCTTTGCAGCCAGCTAAAAAGATCATTGGCCTCATGCTATTGACTCTGCCAAGTGGTGATGGACCTGGAACCATGAAGACACCATCAAATGGGTGGTCAATTTACCACAGTTCCAGAAACCCCCTTTCCACTGCTAGAGGAACCCTAGGATTCAACAAAATCCTGGTTTGGAATGGCTACTGCATATGTATGCTCAAAACGGGGCTATACATATAAACATTTACTAATATGTGATTATAAATCTCACAAGACAAAAAAGTGTAGCATTAAATAATTCATGTTACCTAGTCCAAATCGATAACCGTCTGAAAATCTAGTGCTGGCGTTCCAGAACACACAAGCGCTGTCTACATGTTGGAGAAAGTATTCCGCTACGGACTCTGCAAAGGAAAATTCAAAATGTTACGAGAGACTGAAGAAACCTTAAATAACAGCATGTCTTAAGAAGAGGCAACCAAACCAAAAACCTTACTACTATTGGATGGGGCAAACCAAAAACCTTACTACTATTGGATGGGGCTCCACCAAGCGGCCCTAAGTTACAAATATTAAGAAACAATATGGCTTCTTCTTGGCTTCATATTTACAAGAGTCTGGAGTTCACTGATCACCGCTGGAATCACTTTTATCTTATAGCCGACTAACCAAGTGTGTCCCCCCCCCCCCCCCCCCCCCGTATTTAACTGTAAAGTAATGATGTACATTTACAGTTAGGCAGTCAGCAAGTGGTTTAATACTGCTTTAAGGTTGACAGCACTGAGCCCTATCTGCAGGAGCTTAGGAAATTGATGTAAAAGCCCTGTAAGTCCTTTCACCCCCCTAGCAGGATGCAGGAAGACTCTAGCTTGCCAGCTGAATGTATCATAAAAAAAAAAAAATTAGATATTATAAATATATAACTATATAACATGAAAAATTCTAGAAGCTTTATATGGAGTAGATGTGGATACAGCACTCGTAGGACAAGAACTCACCATTCTCTGTAACAATGGCATCTGTGTGGGAGCTGCCATATTTGTGGATATGCTCAATTGCATCTTCAACACCATCAACCACCTCAATACAGCATTCCAGATCTCCATATTCTGTCCTCAGGGACTTCACCTCTGAGGGGCTAAAGGTTAAATAAGAGGCAAACTTGGGGCCAGCATGGATCTTTACCTGGGAAGGGAAAGAGAGTTTTGACATTTTCATTAGACAAGCAAATAAGGGAATTATCCGTGTTATTCCTCCATCGTAAACACTATATAAGCTTGTCACAAGTCATTCTTTCAATCCTTTTCCCAAATCATTAAAAATAAAAAACTCGACTGGATATTTTGCACAATCATTTCAGCTTTCTTTGTGCCGGCTTATATAAAATCAGTGCGCACTAGGGATGAGCTTAGAGTTCGAGTCAAACTCATGTTCGACTCGAACATCGGCTGTTCGCCAGTTCGCCGAACAGCGAACAATTTGAGGTGTTCACGGCAAATTCGAATGCCGCGGAACACCCTTTAAAAGTCTATAGGAGAAATCAAAAGTGATGATTTTAAAGGCTTATATGCATGGTATTGTCTATAAAAGTGTTTGGGGACCTGGGTCCTGCCCCATGGGACATGGATCAATGCAAAAAAAAGTTTTAAAAACGGACGTTTTTCGGGAGCAGTGATTTTAATAATGCTTAAAGTGAAACAATAAAAGTGTAATATCCCTTTAAATTTCGTACCTGGGGGGTGTCTATAGTATGCCTGTAAAGGGGCGCATGTTTCCCATGTTTAGAACAGTCTGACAGCAAAATGACATTTCAAAGGAAAAAAAGTCATTTAAAACTACTCGCGGCTATTAATGAATTGCCAGTTCGACAATACACATAAAAGTTACCGTACTTATCGGCGTATAACACGCACCCCAAGTTTAGGAGGGAATTTTAAGGAAAAAAAACTTTTAGGAGGGAGGTTTAAGGAAAAAAAAACTTACATTAAAATGCCCATCAATGCAGCCTTATTTGTCCATCTGCAGCCTTTTCAGTGTCAGTGCAGCCTTGCCCCAGTGCAGCTGTTAGTGCAGGTTTGCCCGTGCAGCTTTGCCCCAGTCCAGCCATGGGTAGATTCAAATATGGCGCCGAGACTGCAGGGCTTCGTCGGAGCCGAGATACACATGCCCGAGTGTTCTCGGCTTTTTTCGGCGCCGCCGTCACGCCCAGTCCCGCCCTTGGACCTGTGTTATGTCCATCATAGGGCAGGACTGGGCGTGACGGCGGCGCTGAAAAAAGCCGAGAACACTCGGGTATGTGTATCCCGGCTCCGAAGTATCCCTGCAGTCTCGGCACCATATTTGAATCTACCCACGGCTGTGTATGTCGGCGGCGACCGTGGCAATTGCCGTGATCGCTCCGATGACACAAAATCGGCGGGGATCGGCCTATAACACGCACCCACGATTTTCCCCTGATTTTCAGGGGAAAAAAGTGCATGTTATATGCCAATAAATACGGTAATTGATAAAAATGGCATGGGATTTCCCCACAGGGGAACCCTGAACCAAAATTAAAAAAAAAAAAAAAAAAAAAAAAAAAAAAAAAAATATGACGTGGGGGGTCCCCCTAAATTCCATACCAGGCCCTTCAGGTCTGGTATGGATTTTAAGGGGAACCCCACGCCAAAATTAAAAAAAAAAAAAAACGGCGTGGGGTCCCCCAAAAATCCATACCAGACCCTTATCCGAGCACGCAACCTGGCAGGCCGCAGGAAAAGAGGGGGGACAAGAGAGTGCCCCCCCCCCTCCTGAACCGTACCAGGCCATGTTGATGGGGACAAGGGCCTCATCCCCACAACCCTTGCCCGGTGGTTATGGGAGTCTGCGGGCGGGGGGCTTATCGGAATCTGGAAGCCCCCCTTTAACAAGGGGACCCCCAGATCCCGGCCCTCCCCCCTGTGTGAAATGGTAAGGGGGTACAAAAGTACCCTACCATTTCACAAAAAAACTGTCGTCAAAAATGTTAAAAATGACAAGAGACAGTTTTTGACAATTCCTTTATTTAAATGCTTTTTCTTTCTTCTATCTCCCTTCGGTTTCTTCCTCCATCTTCTTCTTCTGGGCCGCTCCGCATCCATGATGGCATGGAGGGAGGCTCCCGCTGTGTGACGCTTCTCTCTTCATCTTTGTCTTCATCTTCTTGTCTTCATCTTGTCTTCATCTTCTTGTCTTCATCTTCTTGTCTTCATCTTCTTGTCTTCATCTTCTTGTCTTCATCTTCTTGTCTTCATCTTCTTGTCTTCATCTTCTTGTCTTCATCTTCTTGTCTTCATCTTCTTGTCTTCATCTTCTTTTTTGGGCCGCTCCGCATCCATGATGGCATGGAGGGAGGCTCCCGCTGTGTGACGCTTCTCTTCTGACGGTTCTTAAATAACGGGGGGGGGGGGGCACTCGGTGACCCCGCCCCCATCTGATGCACAGGGACTTGACGGGAACTTCCCAGTGACGTTAGAAGGGGGCGGGGTCAAGTAACGGGTGACCCCGCCCCCTCTGATGTCATGGGGAAAGTCCCCGTCAAGTCCCCGTGCGTCCT
Organism: Aquarana catesbeiana; assembly: GCF_042186555.1. Lineage (NCBI taxonomy): Eukaryota > Metazoa > Chordata > Amphibia > Anura > Ranidae > Aquarana > Aquarana catesbeiana. The sequence goes on from NC_133331.1 coordinate 43,964,074, forward strand.
TATTTAAGAACCATCAGAAGAGGAGAAGCATCACACAGCGGGAGCCTTCCTCCATGCCATCATGGATGCGGAGCGGCCCGAAAAGAAGATGAAGACAAGAAGATGAAGAAAAAGATGAAGAGAGAAGCGTCAAACAGCGAGAGCCTCCCTCCATGCCATCATGGATGCGGAGCGGCCCGAGGAGAAGAAGATAAGAAGACGCCGGGGAGGAGATGCCTGACGAGAACACCGGAGGAAGAACCAGAAGAAGAAGAAGAAGATGGAGGAAGAAACCGAAGGAAGATAGAAGAAAGAAGAAGCATTTAAATAAAGGAATTGTCAAAAACGGTCTCGTCATTTTTAACAGTTTTTTTTGTGAAATGGTAGGGGTACTTTTGTACCCCCTTACCATTTCACACAGGGGGGAGGGCCGGGATTTGGGGGTCCCCTTGTTAAAGGGGGCTTCCAGATTCTGATAAGCCCCCCGCAGACCCCCACAACCACCGGGCAAGGGTTGTGGGGATGAGGCCCTTGTCCCATCAACATGGGGACAAGGTGTTTTGGGGGGCTACCCCAAAGCACCCTCCCAAAGTTGAGGGCATGTGGGCTGGTACGGTTCAGGAGGGGGGGGGGTGTTCTCTCGTCCCCCCCCCTCTTTTCCTGCGGCCTGCCAGGTTGCGTGCTCAGATAAGGGTCTGGTATGGATTTTTGGGGGGACCCCGCGTCTTTTTTTTTTAATTTTGGCGCGGGGTTCCCCTTAAAATCCATACCAGACCTGAAGGGTCTGGTATAGATTTTAAGGAGGGACCCCACACCATTTTTTTTTTAAATTTTGGTTCGGGGTTCCCCTGTGGGGAATTCCCATGCCGTTTTTATCAATGAACTTTGTGTATTGTCGGACCGGCAATTCATTAATAGCCGTGAGTAGTTTTAAATGACTTTTTTTCGCCCCTTTACAGGCATACTATAGACACCCCCAGGTATGAAATGTAAAGGGATATTACACTTTTATTGTTTCACTTTAAGCATTTTTAAAATCACTGCTCCCGAAAAAACGGACGTTTTTAATACTTTTTTTTTGCATTGATCCATGTCCCCTGGGGCAGGACCCAGGTCCCCAAACACTTTTTATGACAATAACTTGCACATAAGCCTTTAAAATTAGCACTTTTGATTATTCATGTTCGTGTCCCATACACTTTAACGGTGTTCGAACAAATTTTTTTCCTGTTCGCAAGTTCTGGTGCGAATCGAACAGGGGGGTGTTCGGCTCATCCCTAGTGCCCACATAGATAACATACAAATTGACAAAACCTGGAGGAAAAGATGCAAAGATAAAATTTTTATTAAAATAGTAGCGAATAGAATAAAAAGTTTTTGGATTGCCATTTAAAAAAAAAAAAAAGCCTTATATAACAGAACAAACCCCACTATTTAGAGGTATATTAAAAATTGTTTTTTTTTTTTGGTAAAAAAAAATCCCAATAAGTGTATATTGATTGGTTTGCGCAAAAGTTATAGCTTCTGGGATAAATATATGGACTTATCTTTTTAATTGTTTTTACCAGTAATGGCGATGATCAGCGTTTTTTAGCGGGACTGTGACATTGCGGGGGACAAATCTGACACTAAGCGACACTTTTTTGGGACCAGTAACACCAATATAGTGATCAGTGCTAAAAAAAAAAAGCACTGTCACTGTATATATTGGCACTGGCAGGGAAGGGGTTAACATCCGGGGCACTCAAAGGGTTAAGTGTGTGCTCCTAGGGAGTACTTTCTAACTGTGGGGGGAATGCAGTGACTGGAGGAAAACAGAGATCCATGTTCCTGCTTAGCAGAAACACAAGATCTCCATTTTCCTCCCTCACAGAATGGCGGTCTGCCTTGTTTATATAGGCAGACTGCTGTTCTGCCTCTCCTGTGAATGAGTGGTGGGTCCCGCCGGCCATTGTGGGCGCCGGATTGGCTCCCGCTGTGTCCAATCACAGCGGGAACGGGGCTCCGGCGGCACGTGTGCCCCAGACCTGAGGAGAGGAATCACGTACAGGTATGGGATTTTGCTCTTAAGGGCCGTCCTGACGCAGTATATGTACCTATGCTATATATACGGTGATGTATGCAATATTTTTGTAAGCACCCGTCAGTAGTAAATGGATTGTCTCAACCCCCTAACTGCCGCTTTTGCTGGACAGCTTGGTCAGTTAAAAATATTAAATTTTTGTTTTTGGGTTTAATTTCACTTTAAAGCAGATTATTATAGGATTTTTTGAACTTCCCCTGAAATCCTTTTCTTGTCATATTTCCTGGGAAACACAGAAGACCAACGGGGTATAAATAAGTCCTGTCTACAGGAAGTTGAACACTAAAAGGGAAAAAAAAAAAAAAGGATTCATACTGGATCTCCTCTCTATCAGGCTTTCTAGTCTTTTTGGTTTTCTAAGCATCCATTATTTAATGGGAGAAACTTAACAGCATCTCCTCCTCCATACCCCTGAATCTCCATTTTTGTCACAGACGGCACACTTTACCTGCTCCACTCTTAACATGTCAATGATCTGGTCAAACAGTGGAGTCCTCAGGATATCTCTGTGAATCAACAGGGTCTCCATGGCATTGCAAGCAGCTGGGTATTCACACTTTGAATCTCTCACTAGGGCACAATGATAACAAAAGGTAATGACATTACTACTATATATCACAACAATTAAAATCAATGGGGTGTTAATCTTGTTACACCAAGCATGAAATGTACTATGGAACAGCAATAAGACAAACACATTTTTATAAAAGACAGACATGCGTCCTGAAGATTTGAGAGTCTGCAAAGGAATATCTTGTAGAAAAAAAACATGGAATGTAGAACCAACAAGATCAGACAGAGGTTCAAGTGGTTCTAAAGGTTCAAGGTTTTTTTTTACCTTAATGCATTCTATGCATTAAGGTGAAAAAGCTTCTGGGTGCAGCCCCCCCCCCCCCCCCCCCCCTCCAGGCCCCCCTTATACTTATCTGAGCCTGATCTCCATCCAGCGATGGGAATGAGAGCAGCAGCTCTCCCGGGTCTCTCTCCCTCCTCATTGGTTCATACAGCAGCGGGAGCCATTAGCTCCTGCTGCTGACAATCACAGTCAGTGAGCCAATCAGGAGACAGTGAGGGGTGGAGGCGGGCCGAGCTTGCGTGAATGGCTTGCTTTTGGGGGCACATGGCGGGGGGAGGAGCCAGGATCGCCGGCAGTGCAACAGAAGAGAGTCGGTACTGCTCTGTGCAAAACTACTGCACAGAGCAGGCAAGTATAACAGTTTTTTTTTTTTTTTTATTTACGTCCTTTAGAATTACTAAACCTCAATACAATGGTTTCACCATGTTATAAAGATATAATATTAGCAGTAAACATTAAGAAAAAGAATCATGGACCAGCAAAAAGGAGAAGTTGGTTCTATGTTCCTAAAGATGACATCAGAAGATTGGCAGAAAGACTTTAGAAAAAGAAGTAACAGGGCACTTGGTGGCAATGTGGCCCTTAGAGTCCTTTTACATTTTTGATTTTTACACTATTAAGTGCACAATAAATTTATTTTTTTCTTCTCTTTCTCTTCTTTTATCCATTTTTCTCCCACACACACACTATAAAGGGATAAGTAATTATCACAGATTTCATATAAGGTTTATTTTAACGTTTGGAGTTCATGTTCAGGAAGACTCTTGATCAGGGGATTTTTTTTTTTTTTTCGATTTTTATGTTGGGTTTGGTGACTCAAGTTAAGATTCACCAATCACTCACTGGGTGTACTGTCACTTAAGACTCGGTGTGGACTCCCTTATTATTTAATATTATAAAAATCTCACCTTCTCCACTGAAATAAGGGTGTAATGACTGAATGTCGAACTGAGGGATACTAGGAACCTGAATAGTCAGGGAGGCTGGGTTCCTTAACCGGGGATGTGTCGGAGTGAACACAACCTTTTATAATATGTAAATTTGTATGTATATACTATATAAAGTTTGTATGTTAGGTAGGGAAGTGATTTTCTTCTTTTTCTCTTATTTTTAATTTATTTATTTTTGGTTGCGTTTTGTTTATTTTTGTTCTTTTTTTTTCTTAAATAGAATACTTTGAGATGTTTATATAGAATCTTTGATACTATGCAAATGTCATATATGGACATGTTTTGGTCTTTGATTGTTATGCTGAGTCTCAATAAAATAAAAATGTAATAATAAAAAAAAAAAAAAAAAAAAAAAAAAAATAAAAAGTAACAGAACCAGAATGGCAAATGTTGCCAACAATGCCAATATTCCTAAATGGCACAAGGTTAAAGGAGTAGTACAGCCAAAGCTTGTTTGGCTGTACTTCTCCTGTGGATCACAGGAGTGCAGTTCTTCCTGTGACCTGCTGTCAGCAGACATCACAGAGCCAGTCACGACTCAGGAAAGGTTGTGACTATATGGTCGGGATCCGCCCACATGCCTGGACCGGCACCCGGCTCAGCCTCTAAGCTAGTCGCTAAGAGCCTAAGCCGGTTGTTCCCGCCCCCTCCACAGCCCAGTGCTCCAGTGAGCACAGGGGGGCAGAGCAGAGAGCCGGTGACTGACAGCCACCAGCTCTCTGCTCAAGCCCTGCTGATTGCTTGGTTCTCAGCGTTAGAGCCAGCAGGGGACCCATGCTGCACCCACCTAGGCAAGTATGATTCCAAGAAACAAAAAACAAAAAAAAAAAAAACAAGACACTTCTCTTTGAAGAATATAAACAGTACTGTGCACAACACTAGTGTAGTGTGCTGGATACCTGTTGGGTCCTGGAAATGTCAGATTTAGATCTCTAAATTTTACTTCACCCAGAAGAGTAGTTGCAACACTTCACTTACCGATTCTTGTAACCTTCTCCACACTGGCCTCGCTGTCTACATAGACGTGACATATCCCCTCACTGTGCCCCATGACAGGGATTCCTTTAGCTGCTTTCTGGATGTCTCTGACCAGCTGAGAGGAGCCCCGGGGAATGATCAGGTCAATCAGCTTGTTTAATCGGCACAAATCTTCAACCTCTTCTCTGGTGTTCACCTAGAAGTTTAAAGACACATAACTAGCCAATCTTGAGACAGATATACACTGTCTTTATAACATACTGCTAAAGGTTACCAGAAGATGCCCATCAAATTGGGGGCTCCAAATTATTGGCAATCTAGGTCTAAAATAACCAAATCTGTCCATTAATCATGTTGTGTATGGACGCTCTTACCATAACACAAAACCATTACATGTAATATTTTTGTCTGTATACAACAGTACAATCTGTGGTTTGATGGTCATGGTCTACAGGAAGCCTTTATGTTCACATTTTCTAGAATACAAATAGCGCCCAATGTTATTTTATCTACTCTTCAGTCTTCTCTTTCTAGCATTTCTATAAATATACAAACAACCTTTCCCAGTTATCCAGTGGGTACTTATGGGAGCCCAGTACATACCAGTTGGACTGCATCCTTGACTCCATGGAGTGAGAGAGCCTCCTGGGTGAGACGGTACAAAGTCTGGTTGCTGTTAGAAGCCTCTTTTCCTCCTTTTAACAAAAGGCCATTACCACTGGCAATAGCCAATGCTGAAACCTGGCATGGAGAGCAAAACAAAGTGATTATCTACTGACAGCAGGGCATATTAGAAAGAAATATAACATGACACTTTAATCTTTCTAAACTGAGAGCAATAATCTGCCTTGGGATAAAATGGCAGAACTGAGACGATCCCACAGAAGCCAACGCTTCCAGTCTGCATTTTAACATGCTCCCTCCCGTACCTGTCAAGGTGTCACTACAGGAAGAGAGCTCACCTTGATAGCAGTCTTTAAGGCAGTATAGAACAGTGCATGAATATGTACTATGGTGGCACCCCAAGTGGCAATGTTTAACAGAGCGGTGTGGACACCCTCTATGGGCAAGTATGATACAGTAATATAATCTACACCTGAAACTTTAGGGGGATGAAATAGAAAAAGATTTGCCTGCAACTGCATAGATTAGTACAATGGATATAAAAAGTCTACACACCCCTGTTTAAATGTCAGGTCTCTGTGATGTAAAAAAAACTAGACAAAGATAAATATTGTCAGAACTTTTTCCACCTTTAATCTGACCTATAAACTGTACAACTCAATTGAAAAAACAAGCTGAAATATTTTTTTGGGGGGGGGGTGCACACCCTCTTATAACTGGGGATGTAGCGGTGTTCAGCATTAAGCAATCACGTTCAAATTCGTTAAATAGGAGTCAGTACTAGATATGTGCACAGCCAAAAAATTTGTTCATTTTCGTTTCATTAGTTTATTATTTTTTTTGTTTTTCGGGTCATTCGTTATGATCGCGATTCGTAAATTCGTTCATTCGTAAATTCCTAAATTCGAACATTCGTTCATTCGTACATTTGTACATTTATAAATTAGAAAATTCTGAAATTTGTAAATTCAAAGTTTTAAAATCCAAAAACCCGAAAATTCAAAAATCTGAAATAGTAACTATTAAATTATAGGTATTGTAATTTCCTTTCAAATTTGACTGTCAGTGAACGTAACAAATACGAATTTAACCAAAGTTACGAATTATCCAAAACCAATGCTGCATCTAAACAAATGGAACGGAACAAATTAATAATAAATAATAATAATAAAACGTTATTATTTATTATTATTAATTCATTACGTTTCATTACGTTTTTTCGGATCATTCATAACTTCGGATAAATTTGTATGTGTTACGTTCACTAACAGCCAAATTTGAAAGGAAATTACAATATCTATAATTTAAAAGTTACTAGTAATTACTAACAGTTAAGTTATTATTAGTTAACTATTATTTCAGATTTCCGAATTTACAAATTTACGAATTCACTAATTCACTAATGTACGAATGCCCAAATTTACGAATGTCCAATTTTATCAAATTTTCGGAAAAAATTTGTTAAACGGGTTTTTGTTAAATCGGATATTCTCGAATTAACGAATTTGTCGAAATTCGTTAAAAAACGAATTCGGAACGAAACGAATTGCACATGCCTAGTCAGTACACACCAGCCATCATTTAAAGTGCCTCTGATTAACCCCAAATAAAATTCAGCTGTTCTAGTAGGTCTTTCCTGACAATTTCTTAGTCCCATCCTACAGCAAAAGCCATGGTCCACAGAGAGCGTCCAAAGAAGGATCTCATTGTTAAAAGGTATCAGTCAGAAGGGTACAAAAGAATTTCCAAGGCATTAGATATACCATGGAACACAGTGAAGACAGTCATCAAGTGAAGAAAATATGGCACAAGTGTGACATTACCAAGAACTGGACGTCCCTCCAACATTGATGAAAAGACGAGAAGAAAACTGGTCAAAGAGGCTACCAAGTGGCCTACAAAGGAGCTGCAGGAATATCTGGCAAGTACTGGCTGTGTGGTACATGTGACAACAATCTCCCTTATTCTTCATATATCTGGACTATGGGGTAGAGTGGCAAGACAGAAGTCTTTTCTCACTAAGAAAACATGCAAGCCCGGCAAAAACACATCTCAAGTCTCCCAAAAGCATGTGGAAAAATGTGTTATGGTCTGATGAAACCAAGATTGAATTTTCTGGCCATAATTCCAAAAGATATGTTTGGATCAAAGACAAACACTGCACATCACCAAAAGAAAACCATACCCACCGCAAAGCATAGTGGTAGCAAAATCATGCTTTGGGGCTGTTTTTCTTCAGCTGGAACAGGGGCCTTAATCAAGGTAGAGGGAATTATTAACAGTTCCAAATACCAGTCAATATTGGCACAAAACCTTCAGGCTTCTGCTAGAAAGCTGAACAAGGAGAAACTTCATCTTTCAGCATGACAATGGCCCAAAGCATACATCCAAATCAACAAAGGAATGGCTTCACCAGAAGACGACTAAAGTTTTTGGAATGGCCCAGCCAAAACCCAGACTTGAATCTGAATGAAAATCTGTGGGGTGATCTGAAGAGGGCTGTGCACAGGAGATGCCCTCACAATCTGACAGATTTGAAGTGTTTTTGCAAAGAAGAGTGGGCAAATATTGCTAAGTCAAGATGTGCCATGCTGATAGACTCATAACCAAAAAGATTAAGTTCTGTAATAAAATCAAAAGGTGCTTCAACAAAGTATTAGTTTAAGGGTGTGCACACTTATGCAACCATGTTATTTTATTTTTACTTCCCTCCACCTAAAAGATTTCAGTTTGTTGTTCAACTGAGTTGTACAGTTTATAGGTCACATTAAAAGGTGGAAAAAGTTCTGAAATGATTAATCTTTGTCTCAATTTTTTACTTTACAGAAATCTGACATTTTAACAGGGGTGTGTGGACATTTTATATCAACTGTACATGTATCCTGACAAGATCTTGCTCTGGATGATAAACAGCAGGTCAGAGGGTATATCTTAAAAGCATTATAAAACTTCCTATTTCCCCCTTGTGATTTTTTACCACCATAAGATGTGCATTGATAATGTTTTATGATGCCATTTCATGCCCTGTATGTACATCCTATAGTAGAGTAAATCTTCACATTCCTGTGTCAAAAGTTTGTTTGGGTTTAAACATGAGGCATGCCGCATGGCATTGCACAGGTTAATGTGTGGCCTCTAACATGAGAACAGACACTTCATGTGAGGAAACCAAATATCCCACAATCCCTGGGTCTCTCAATCTAGCACTGGTGCAGGTGAGAGATATACAGTATTTAGATCTGACACAGACACAAACAGGCAGAGCAATTACCTGAGAGTTCACCATGCAGGGTTTCATATCATTTGCATTTGTGGTGCAACACAGAGGAAATGGCGAGTCATACATAGGACATTGAGTGATCCTGAATGAGACATTACCTGCCCCACTAACTATGGGCTTTGCTGGGTGAATCTTTGTAGGGAAGGTAATTGCTGGATCAGGAGAATTACAGTTTTTAGAGTAAACAAATGAATGAATGTGGACTCTTATCTTGCACTCCTTCCATGTGTGCTTGTTTTTTTTTTTTTTCTGGTAACCCGCTGGGTACCAATGGGGGGTAGCCCTGTCTGTTGTGAGCATTTGTCTTCTCACTACTTTGTATGAGCATCAAAGTCCCAGAGCCCTTTGGATGATTTTTTTTCTTCACTGGGGCCTAAAGCCAACAAGGACAGGCTAGCTACAGGAATACATGGACATAGGGCAATCGATCAGCCATAGCACTACAAACGGCAGCCACAGCATGAGAGTTCATCATTATAAGGTAAGGCAAACAAACAGCACAGAGAGTATAACTACACTATTACCTAGTTAAAACAACCAAAACTTTTGAAAGTGTACAATACCTTTAAAGCCGTACATAGCTGCTTAAAATGTATTGAAACAGTAAATTAAACCTTTAGATTTGAATACATTGTCAACCTGTTTGGTCTTATAATCCAACATCCCCTCCCATTGTAGTTGGTCAGAAGGAGAATTAGGACCCCACCTTCCAAAATGCAGATAACTTCCAAGTACCCTTAAAGAATGATGCTGAACCTGTATCTACTGATGCCTTTGACTGGGTGTAATATGCATGTATGGAATCTGGTGGTTCTCACAGTTTCAAAAACAGAATGAAGGCGATGCAAGTGTAAAACAGGGAAGCAGCAAAAAGTTTGTGGGAGGTAGATGTAGTAATATTTAAAGCTGAATTACAGGAATTCAGCTCCTTCGGTAGAAAAGAAGGTAAACTATGCGTTAAGGCCAATGAGGTGCATGACATCTCCTGGATGTATCTCTATTATTTACACCTGACAGGTTTATAGTACTCCTGCAAGACAGCCATTGGTGTAGTTGCAGGAGCCCAACGCTGGGCCTTTTGGCCTCTACGCCTTCAACAGTAAAGTCGCTGCAGCTGCAATGCTCGCCCCTCCTCCTGCCCAATCACAGAAGCCTTGGTATTGAACACATTCACAAAATACAAAGGCTTCTGTAAATAGACCGCAGACGGGAGAGGCGGGCATAGCTGTTCTGTGTGGTTGTCTCTTTGGTAGAGCAATAAACTTATTAGATGTAAGTACTAGAGATAAGCCCAGGTGGTGTCCTGCACCACATTGGACTTAAAACATAGGGGTTACAGTGCACTGCAAGTGCACTTGCTCCAGAGCTTAGTAAATGAGGTAAAACTTGGCTTTTCAAAGAATACCCCATCACATGCAAGGAAAATAAAAAAAACAGTATTTTTCATTTGTACATGATTGGATGATCAAAACCAGCAAAGCTTCCCTTCAGATCTAGAGCAAATGCGTTTAAAGTGCACAGTATATTTGCCTTTAGTAAAACAACCTCCCCATGTGGCTTCACTTTTCACAAAGTGGCTGAATTCCTGCAATTCAGCTTTCAAAGTACAGCTGAAACTCAAACCCTTAAAAAGTGATAACGGTGCTCAATGCTAACTAAAGTTTCTGAAGTACTCCATTAGCCCATTTAACCACATTATATTAATTTAATAAACTACAAATACCTGTGGAAGACAGTCTGGTCGAGACTCGAAAATAACCAGCAGGACTCCGATTGGTACCGTCACTTGCTCTAACTCCAGATCGTTGGCGATTCGTGTTCGACGAATGACATGCCCTACACTGTCTTGGGAGGAGGCAGCTATCTGCCGGAGTCCAATGGCAAGACTGTTTAACTTGGCTGTGGACAAGCTCAACCGTTTCAAGAGTGGAGGGGCCAGTCTTCCTGAAAAATATAAAAGAAAAAACACTTAGGCTATAGACCTCAAGGGGAATTTTGTGCCGAGTAAAGAATACCTTTATGACAATCTGACAGCCGATAACCCTAGACTCACTTGTTATAAAAAGAGATGCAAGTTCCTTTTGTACTATAGCTGTGGCCAAAAGTTTTGAGAATGACACAAATATTCATTTTCAAAGTCTGCTGCCTCAGTTTTTATGATGGTAATTTGCACATACTCCAGAATGTTGATCAGATGAATTGCAAAGCCCCTCTTTGCCATGAAAATGAACTTGATCCTCCCAAAAAAATTCCACTGCATTTCAGTCCTGCCACAAATGGACCAGCTGACACGTGTCCGTGATTCTCTTGTTAAACACAGGTGTCAGTGTTAACGAGGACCAGACTGGAAAAAAACGGAGTAAGGCTGCTTTCACACTGAGGCGCTTTAGAGGCGCTATAGTGCTAAAAATAGCACCTGCATAGCGCCTGTAAAGAGCCTCTCCTTTTACTTCAGTGTGAAAGAATAAGTGCTTTCACACTGGAGCAGTGCGCTTGCAGGACGGTAAAAAAATTCCTGCAAGCAGCATCTTTGCAGCACTGTAGGAGCGGTGTACACGCCGCTCCTAAAGCACCCCTGCCCTAAAGCGCTAGCAGGGGTTAAAAGCTTCTATGGAATAGACAGAATAGAGAAAAACTGGAGAAACACCAATATGAAAAGAGAGGTGTCAAGGAATGAAACCCATTGGATATTCAAAATGGACACGATGAGGCCAATGGGGTTGAAGGTGGAACTCGACATCAACTACTACCTGGAAGATTATTAATATCAATTTTTGTATTTTTTAATTTTATTTTTATTTATATTTATTTTCATTTTCATTTTTTCATTTTTTATATTTCATGAATTTTATTTTATTTAATTTTTCTATTTTATTTTTTTCTACATATAATTTAATTTATGGATATAATTGGTTTACATATAAATATTGATCTGGGGATGTTACAAGGATAGATAGGGGTTTATAAACATTTTTTGGGAAAAGTAAAAAAGGTATACTTAAGTAAATGGATATAGCAAACAACAGTCTGGTTTTGCTGTTCCATATTACCTATAAGGCATTCCTTGCCGCGGAACGGGAAAAATGTTTAATATGTTTGAAATGATTAAAATGTATAAAATGTTTAGCAAATTGTAAAAGCCTCTCCAGCAGATATAGATGGGTCAATTTTTTCGGAATATAAATACATTCAAATATATAATTCAAGAAGAATAAAATAAGGAAAAGTAGTGACAAAGTGACAATAAAGAGAAGGGGGTATGTGTATCCAGGAAACATAAAGTGGGCAAGGCCCTTAGTTAAAATGACGATATAAGGAAAGAAGTTACAGAAGAAACGAAAAGGGAAAAACCCTTAGTTAAGATGGCGGAACACCCACTTCCGGCCACACGCAATATAAATAGAACACACACCAATCATACGGCAGCTTCCTGATGACGCATATTATGATGCGAAACGCGTAGAGGCTGCTGGGAGATTTTTTGCATCAGGTGATCGGATATGTCCGTGGCTGGTGAGGACGCGAACGGGAACGAGGGGTGAAGCGCAAGCTGAACGCGGAGGTCGCATATTACACACAGGCGAACCATGCAATAGTTCAACACCCGTCCCTAACTGCTGGATTAGCTTCGTGCCGGCTCGAGGGCACTTTTAAATGTGAGTGTACACTTTTCTTTGGATTTGAAAAATAAATAGTTTTAAACGCATTGCGCAATGATCGTTTTGTCCATATACTTTCATATGAGGAACACTAAAGTCCAAGCATAGCCGGTGAGGAGTGTTACTTAGGTGGAGTGGTTATCCCATGAATGAACCAAAGGCGCATCACTTAAGAAGCATCTGGTGAGTGGCCAATCTAAAAGGTGGTGGTGTGTCACTTAGTCACATATGAATATTGAAGGAACACAGGAGCACGTCAATCACAACAATTGATAGAAGATTTTAAAGCATTTTTTTGGGGACTTTGTGATATATATTGCATATGTTAGCTGATTTATGCTTGGATTTATGAATTTGGTGAATTGTACACATCTATATGATATAATTTATGGGAGATTGTTCAGGTTAAGTTTTTTCACACAATAACAGGAAGGGTATGTGAATACTGTGAGTGGTGTAGATATGGGAGTAGCGCATTCACACACACTAATTAGCATTTCCAGCCCATTCTAATGAAGGTTTTTTTTTTTAATGCAGCAACTCTGAAATTAATCTCTAAGGATATTTGAGGGATAAGTGGTTTTGCGCCGGTGACACACACATACTAAGGGGTTAAAAGCTCCCCGATAGCGGGCAAACAGCGCCGCTAAAACAGTAAAGCGCCGCGGCGCTTTGCCACCGGTGTCCCCACACCCCAGTGTGAAAGCAGCCTTAGACTTAACAGTAATTCTGTTTCCAGGAGTCTTCCAGGACAGCCCTTGAGAGATGGAGCTCCTCCCCCGCACAGGAAACACATTGCCTCCAGCTCTTTAAAAAGCCGTCCCTCAGGCATCTGGTCAGTTTTATCCAAGAACCGATGAACGGAGCTGAAATACAGTTAAACCGTACATACAAATTCATTTAATACATTCAAAGGGTGGGAATGTACTGTCCTGGAAGACTTCTGGAAACAGAGTTACTGGTAAGTCTAACTCCAGTTTTCCCCCCGGTCATCTTCCAGGACAGCCCTTGAGAGGATGAACAAGTACTCACCAATATTTTAGGGGGGGGGGACCACTGCTTGGATGACTTTCCTCCCAAATGCTTGATCTTGATCACCCAAAACGTCCAATCGATAGTGTCGAATGAACATAAAAATAAAAATAAAATATTGATGCCCTCTAATCCACTATTCAATCAATAACGATCTATGAAAAATCATGCTAAGTCATGCTAAAAATAAAATTTGTGAAGATATGTGTGAAAGTACTAAGATGAATATGGAACATATATGTGTGGATACACTGCACACATGCATAAAAATGTGCTGACCACAGTAAAAGTGCTAAAATTGCAGTGTGCTTCAAAAATATAATATAAAACGTGCAAATAAACTACTGACAATGCGCTCAAAATTGCATTAAAAAATTGTGTAAAAAAATTGTGATAAAACTAGGTGGATAAGTGTTTAAATGATGAAATTAAACCCGTGATAATTGCTATAAAACCATAGCAGTGCTGGGAAAAATAATTAATACATTGATGCCGGTATTATTAAATTAAGAGATGTAAAAGTTAATATATATATATATATATATATATATATATATATATATATATATATATATATATATATATATATATATATATATACACATATATATACACACACACACAAGTGCTTTTTGGAGTGCGATTTAAAACATAGATACTAGAATACATAAAATTAAGTGGATGATCCCCACAGCAGTTCGTTTCTCAATGCACTGGGATGATTAATTTCCTGAAATGTTTTCACAATATTGGATGTTTCCATCGTAGTCGTAACCATAAATACTCAGTGCCGATGATTATAAAAGAGAAACAAAAAGACAGGATCATTGCGCAATGTAACAAGATAAGGTCCACAAGCAAAAGACAGCACAGTGTTACACTCACGAGCTCCCCATAGAGTTAAAGCATGTAGATGGGCAGATAAGCAGGTCTCAGTTTAGCCGTTGGACGAAGCTTAGCTGACAATCCGCTGCTGCTTGTTACAATGTAATACAATACAGACAGCGTCCTTGGCTCCTCCCACGCGTTGCGTCACTGACACGTGACTTTCTCAATTGACAGAGCCTGTAGTTCGCTGACTCTGCGAGCAGACGTCATAGTGATAAGAAAAAACGTTTTAAGGGTAATCAGTCTTAAAGATGCCTTTAAAAAAGGTTCAAAAGGCTCCTTAAAGCGGGGTTCCAGCCGCAAAAAAAAAATGTTTAAGTCAGCAGCTACAAACACTGTAGCTGCTGACTTTAAATAAGTAGACTTACCTGTCCTGGGTGCCCGTGATGTCGGCCGCCCGAGGCCGACCCGTCCCTCGGCTCCCGGCACCGCCACCCTAACTAAGGGAAACTAGCAATGGAGCCTTGCGGCTTCACTGCCAGTTTCCTACTGCACACGCGCGAGTGAGCGGCTTGGCGTTCTGTGAATGGCCCCGTGGTTTTCTGGGAACACACACAATTCCCAGAAGGCAACGGGGCCGCTCACCGAGGAGCAGGACACGCCGCGGAATAGGAAGAGGCAGATTAGGAAGACTGCCTAGCAACAAGGGTTTGAGTTAAGTAATTTTTTTTTTTTTTTTTTTTTTTTAGTTTTTGCAGATTTTTGGTGCAATTTTTTTTTTTTAGGGTGGCCCTCCACTTTAATGACTGCTTTTAACATGATAGAGAAGTCCCACTTCAGAATTTTACGACATGGCACTGGTCATAGTCTAGAGACTGCCGTACAAAATCTTTATGAGCGGGTCCTGTTGTAGGGAACGCTGCAAGTAGACTGATAGGGCTGCAATCTATACCTTAACTGTGCTTAAGGATAGGTTTTTATCAATGTCTTCCTGAAGGAACTCTAGAATTATTGGAGAATCATATTCTCTTTTTCCGTTCTCTGTTAGCCAGAGGTTAAATTTCCTCCAGACTTTCAGGTATATGGCTCTTGTAACTGGTTTACGACTTTGTAGCAGAGTTTTTATCACTCGGTTTGATAGACCCTTAAACTTCAGGATCTCTGTTTCAGATACCATGCCGCTAAGTTTAGCATGGCTGGATTGGGATGCAGTACTGGGCCCTGGGATAGCAGGTTCCGACTGAAAGGTAACATCCAAGGTGTTCGATCCGCTAATGATAACAGAAGTGAAAACCATGCCCTCTTTGGCAAAAAAGGGGCTATTAGGATAAGGGATGTCTGTTCTGTCCCGAATTTGGAGAGGACTCTTGGGATCAGATATAGAGGTGGGAAGGCGTAACATAGCCCGAAAGTCCACGCACTCTGGAGGGCATCAACTGCCACTGGCTGATCTCTTGGGATCAGTGAGAAAAAAACCTTGTAGTTTGGCGTTTGCTTTGTTGGCAAATAAGTCGATCTCTGGAAGGGCCCACTTGGAAACTATTTCCACGAACACTGTTGGGTCTAGTCTAGGACTAGGGATGAGCTCCGGCGTGTTCGCATGGCGCACGTGCCGAGCCCGCCAGGAAGTCGGCACGGCGCAGCGCTAATCACAAGCAGTGAGACATTTCCCGATGTGCGGCTGCAGAGATCGGGAAATGTCTCCCTGCCTGTGATTAGCGCTGCGCCGTGCCGACTTCCTGGCGGGCTCGGCACGTGCGCCATGCGAACACGCCGGAGCTCATCCTTATCTAGGACCATTCTTCTTGTGCGATTAACTGTCTGCTCAAAAAAATGGCTAGGTTGTTCTGCACTCCTTCGAGATGGATTGCCGAAAGAGATTCCAGATTTTCCTCTGTCCAGGAGAATATTTCCTGTGCTATACTCATCAAGATGGGACTTATGGTCCCTCCTTGTTTGTTTAGGTACGCTACCGAGGTTGTATTGTCCGATCTGACCTGTATAAGTTGGCCTCTGAGCTGACTTTGGAATGCCGAGATTCCTCTGGCTACAGCTTTGAATTCCTTGTAGGACGAGTGTTTCTCCTCTAGTTGAGTCCAAGTACCCTGCGCCCATTGCCCCTCTAAATGGGCCCCCATCCCTGGCTGCTGGTATCTGTAGTCAATATATGTGCAATCGGGAAGATCCACAGCAGTCCCTCTTGTAGAATGATTTGGTTTCTACACCACCAAAGGGCTTGCTTTGTTTTTTCTGGGAGGTACACCTTGTCCTCTAAGTCTTTTCCCCACAAATGTTGTCGGAGGAAGGACTGGGGTAGTCTTTGGTGAAACCTGGCTGTTGCACAACAGTGGAGGACATGGAGGACCATCATAAGTCCTAAAACCTGACATTATTGCTCTTATTGTAACTGGGAGACTTGTCTGTATTTGTGCTATCCGTTGTCCCATGTGATCAACCTTTTCTAGTGGGAGTATTATTTTTTGTTCTTTTGAACTGATCGTGTAAACTGCGAACAGGATTTCTTGTGAAGGAAAGAGATTTGATTTCTCCCTGTTGATAATCCATCCTAGCTGGGACAACCACTGTTGTGCAACTATTAGATCTTTTAGTAGTTTCTCTTTTGTTGGTGCTATGAACAGCAAGTCGTCTAAGTATGGAATAATTGTTATGGCTTGCAGTCTTAGTGGTGCCAGGGCTTCTGCCAGGATCTTGGTAAAGATCCTCGGAGATGAGGAGAGGCCGAAGGGTAAGGCTCAGGTTTGAAAGTGATATACCTTTTTCCCTATGGGTATTGCTATGCGGAGAAATTTTTGGGAGCTTTCCCAGATGGAAATGTGCAGATAGGAGTCCTTTAGGTCTATTTTTGCCATGAAACAATCTTTTTGGAGCAGATTCCTGACAGAGTAGATTGACTCCATTCGGAA
The DNA here is from genome assembly GCF_042186555.1 of Aquarana catesbeiana. Classification (NCBI taxonomy): domain Eukaryota; kingdom Metazoa; phylum Chordata; class Amphibia; order Anura; family Ranidae; genus Aquarana; species Aquarana catesbeiana. Next base: position 43,981,267 of record NC_133331.1, read on the forward strand.
TTTTTTGTACCGTATGACTGTGCTCAATGGCTTTAGGTTGAAGATCAGGCGATATTTACCTGAAGGTTTCTGCACCAAAAACGTGTGCGAGTAAAAACCCTTTCCTTATTCCTGTTTGGAGACTGGTATTAGGACTTTTTAGTCTACTAATTCCCCTATGATGTGTGGTAATGCCTGAGCTTTTGCTGAGTCCCCGGATAATTGAGTAATCAATACTCTTGAGGGAAGTCTTTGGTTGAACTCTAATGCCACGTACACACGATCGGACTTTCTGGCATACTTGGTCCGGCACACTTACCGACGGACTTTGTCCGCCAGGTGCGCCAGACTTTAAAACGGACGGACTTGCCCACACACGACCGGACTTTCCGGCGGGCTAAGTCCGCCCGTCTTTCCGACGGACTTTCAGAATGAACGGACTTGCCCACACATGGACAAGTCCGTTCATTTTGAACGTGACTCAGGTGCGATGGGACTAGAAAAGGAAGTGAATCTTGCCGCTTTTATCGGAGAGATTGACACCTTGCGAGCCCCGTCGCGGGTCATACCAGGCCCTTAGGTCTAGTATGGATTATAAAGGGAAGCCCCTACGCCGAAAAAACGGTGTGGGGTGCCCCCCAAAATCCATACCACACCGGGTGATGTTGATCACGCCCCCTAAAACATCACAGTCCCAGCATGCCCAGGGACTGTGACATCATAAGGGGGTGGGGTCTCTGCCTATATAAGTCACAATGGAGCCCTCAGAGAGCAGTCCAGCCGGAGAGTCAACATCTGGAGAAGAGAAGAGGGAAGAAGACAAGAAGCCCTGAAGTCCGGGCCTCCGCTGGCAAGAGAGCGGCCTGAAGACAGCGGTTTAATAAATTATTTTAAAAACCTGTGTAGTGTGTTTTATTATTGACACTTTTTCCCTAGGTGAATGGGTAGGGGTTCCATGTACCCCATACTCATTCACATAGGGTGGGGGGCCGGGATCTGGGAGCCCTCTTATTATAGGGGGCTCCCGGATTCCAATAAGCCCCCCGCCCGACAACTTTGGATGCTCATTTTCCTTTTTTTTTTGGTCACATCTGTTCTTATCAAGTCTTTTCTTTTTTGACCTATGTATGGACATTTTTTACACTGTATCAAAGGTTTACCCGATTAATGTATGAATGTCACTTTTATTTTATTTTCATTTTGTCACATTATTATTATCACTTTTCATATCCTATTGTATTCTCACTACGAGCGCACTTGTTTCTATATTTATGCTTTTTGCCAGACATTTGTTGTTTTTTTGTTGCAGCTGTAGTGCTTAATAGCATTTGCTCTTTAGCGCGGTTTACACCCCTTTTATTATCCATTATTTTGATGTATACAAAGGCAGTACATTGGACTGGGAATGACAGTTGACTTCCCGGGTAAGGTATAAACTCATCCCTAGTTACAAATGCAATCTACCTAGCTAAGAGATATTATTCTATGAATTGGAGGGCAATCATAACTTTATGAGTACTTTACCTTTATCCTCCGCTTCCTCCATGTCCTTCTTATTAGCAGCCAGAATCTCATCTCTGTGATCGGTCAGTAAATCGGCCAGACGATAAATGACTTCTGCTCTCTGTCATGGAAACACAACGTTATATGGAGCTGAAGGATACCTCTGATAAAGGAACATTCACTGATCATCTAATGAATTACAAAGGATTCGCTGACCTGATGCGAGAACATTTTATATCCACATCACACGGACACCAATGATTGGGCACTATTCCTCCCATTGGTATAAATGATGGGGCACTATTCCTCACCTACACTAATGATGGGGCACTAGTCCTCTCACCTACACCAATGATGGGGCACTAGTCCTCTCACCTACACCAATGATGGGGCACTAGTCCTCCCACCTACACCAATGATGGGGCACTAGTCCTCCCACCTACACCAATGATGGGGCACTAGTCCTCCCACCTACACCAATGATGGGGCACTAGTCCTCCCACCTACACCAATGATGGGGCACTAGTCCTCCCACCTACACCAATGATGGGGCACTAGTCCTCCCACCTACACCAAAGATGAGGCACTATTCCTCTCACCTACACCAATGATGGGGCACTATTCCTATCACCTACACCAATGATGGGGCAACTATTCCTCCCACTGACACCTTGGATGGGTCACTATTCCTCCCACTGACCCCAATGATGGGGCACTATTCCTCTCACCTACACCAATGATGGGTCACTATTCCTCCCACTGACCCCAATGATGGGGCACTATTCCTCTCACCTACACCAATGATGGGTCACTATTCCTCCCACTGAACCCAATGATGGAGCACTATTCCTCTCACCTACACCAATGATGGGTCACTATTCCTCCCACTGAACCCAATGATGGGGCACTATTCCTCTCACCTTCACCAATGATCGGGCACTATTGCTCCCACTGATATAAATGATCGGGCACTATTCCTCCCACTGACACCTTGGATGGGTCACTATTCCTCCCACTGACCCCAATGATGGGGCATTATTCCCTCACACTGATATAAATAATGGGGGACTATTCCTCCCACTGACACCAATGATGGGGCCTATATATGCCAAATCGCATGACAATTGGCCCCAATATGAACAGGGCTAAAGGTACAGCTATATTCTGTGCCGAGAGAATAATGCAGACTACTCTTGATACCTCCTTTCAAACCTGGTGGTTGCCTAACAGTTTGAGTAATCTTTGGGTTATGAAAAGGAACAATTATATGAAAGGGTCCCACATACCTGCTCTGGTTGCAGGGTAGCCAAGCTCCTGCCACCAGCCCGAGCCATCTCTGCCTGCTGCTCCACAGTAGGTCCTAGAAAATACAACAGTAAACACTGGTTATAAAATGACCCTCACCTGTGTTTTGCTACTTACTGTTATTTGGATCTGGAATTAAAGTGCCGATGGATTGCTTCTGCGGGAGGGGACGTGATCTCCCTCTGGCGTCAGCCGGGGAGGTCACATGGCCACTCGGCTCCACCCGCAGAAGCTCTGTCTCATAGCTGTAAAGCGGCCGTGAGTCACGTGACCGGCCTGAAGACAGCTGAAAAACGGTATTTACAATGCTCGTTTTTTAAAATGCTTCTCACCGTGTGGTATGCCAGCCTCTAATAGAGGGGCCGGCAGTGACAATTTTCGTTTTTTTTTTTTTTTTTTCCTTCAATAATAGCGGAGAAAGACAGAGAGAAGGAGCTGAGAGGCAGGAAGGAGGGGGTGAGGTTGAGAGAGGAGAACTGAGAGCGTATGACGGGACGGACGTACCCTGACCACGGTGGTCATGGCTCACCAGCCATGATTTTTGTGGTCAGTGCAGAGAGGGCATACAGGAAGTAGCAGATTCAGAGAGTTTTTTTTTACAGTTTAGAGCGGGGCAGATTACACAGCACAAGCACTATGTTGTTTAATATGCTTTAAGGGACCAGGATATTAATTTTTTTGGGGGGGGTTAAACGCTTTAAGAACAAACTTTCAGACTATCTTGTTTGTAACCCGGGGACTGCCTGTAATTCAGCTTGTTGCAGGCTTACAAGTTGAGCTGTTTTTTTTTCTTTTATTTATAGGACTGAAGCCTTGATCTTTTGAGCCCCAATTATAATCATTACGTTTTTCAACTCACCAGCTGGTTTTACTTCGGAAAAGAAAGTGCCAACTTTCTTCCCTTCCACGATGTCTGCGATCACATGACCAGATATTTTAGGATGAGTGCCATTGGCTATCACCACCGAGGTGCCACCTTGAAGAGCCCACAAAGCAGCTTTGACCTAGAGAAAGGTTACAGTTCAACTTGTATATAAAAATGAACAGGTAAGCAGGTGAAATTAAAAAAGTTATTACTTTGATTTGTCTTTTATTCCTTAAAGCGGAGTTCCACCCAAAAGTGGAACTTTTGCCTTAAGGGCTCATGACCCCCTGACATGCCACATTTGGCATGTCATTTTTTTTTTTTGGTGGGGGGGGTACCTAGTTTTGACAGGTACCCAGCTCCCACTTCTGCTCAGTGCGCCGCAGCCCCCCCCCCCCCCCCCCGAGTAGAAGTTGTCCTCTCCCCTTCCCTCCCTGCAATAGTCTGGGACACGTCACAGGTCCCAGAAGATTGCCCGGCTATTCAGAAGACGCAGAACGACTCGCACATACGCAGTGCACACCTGGCTGTAAAGCTGGAAGCTGTCACAGCTGGGTGTTCACACTAGTGATGCCAACACCAGGAAAAAGAGTGGGGAGAGATCCGAGGCTTTGGCGGCCGCATCGCTGGACCGTGGGACAGGCGAGTGTGTGTTCATTAACCACTTACCCACTGGGCACTTAAACCCCTTCCTAACCAGACCAATTTTCAGCTTTTAGTGCTCTCACATTTTGAATGACAATTACTCAGTCATGCAAAACTGTACCTATATGAAATTTTTGTCCTTTTTTCACACAAATAGAGCTTTCTTTTGGTGGTATTTAATCACCGCTGGGTTTTTTATTTTTTGCGCTATAAAAGAAAAAAGAAGACAGAAAATTCTGTAAAAAAATGCATTTTTCTTTGTTTCTGTTATAAAATTTTGCAAATTAGTAATTTTTCTTTATATATTTTGGCCAAAATTTATACCGCTATACATCTTTGGTAAAAATAACCCAAATCGGTGTATATTATTTGGTCTTTGTGAAAGTTAGAGAGTCCACAAGCTATGGTGCCAATCTCGGAAAATTGATCACACCTGAAGTACTGACGGCCCATCTCATTTCTTGAGACCCTAACAAGCCAGGAAAGTAAAAATACCCCCCAAATGACCCCTTTTTGGAAAGTAGACATTCCAAGGTATTTAGTAAGAGGCATGGTGAGTTTTTTGAAGTTGTAATTTTTTTCCCACAATTCTTTGCAAAATCAAAAATAATTTTTTTTTTTTGTTGTTCACAAAATTGTTATATTAGATTATTTCTCACACACAGCATATGCATACCACAAATTACACCCCAAAGCACATTCTACTACATCTACTATATGGCGATACCACGTGTGAGACTTTTACACAGCGTGGCCACATACAGAGGCCCAACATGCAGGGAGCACCATCAGGTGTTCTTGGAGCATAAATTACACATGTAATTTCTTGACCACCTCTTACACTTTTGAAGGCCCTGGAGCACCAGGACAATGGAAACTCCCCAAAAATGACCCCATTTTGGAAAGAAAACAACCCAATGTATAATCTTTGAGGCATATCGAGCCTTTTGAACATGTCATTTTTTTCTACAAGTTTTTGGAAAAAGTGTAAAGAAAATGAACGCATTTTTTTCTTTTACACAACGTTGTCCATTTACACAATTTTCTAACACATAGCATGTACATACCAAAAATTACACCCCAAAATAGATTCTCCTACTCCACCTGAGTACAGCGATACCACATGTGTAAGACTTTTCCACAGCGTGGCCACATAGAGATGACCAACATGCAGGGAGCACCATCAAGTGTTCTAGGAACAAGTTTTAAATCTAAGTTGACTACCTATTACACTTTTGCGAGGCACTGTAGTGGCATGGATAACTGATGTGGCATGGATGAGCATGAATGGGGATGGATGAGCATGAATGAGTATGGCTGAGTATGGCCAGGTACGGATGAGTATTGCTGGTTATAGATGGGATGGCTGGGTACGACTGGGTACGGCTGAGTATGGCTGGGTACGGCTGAGTATTGCTGGGTATAGCTAATTATGGATGGGGTGGATGGGATGGCTGAGCATGGATGGATGAGTATTACCGAGGATGGATGGATGGCTGAGCATGGATGGATGGATGAGTATGCTGAGTATGGATGACTGAGCATGGATGGATGGATGAGTATGCTGAGTATGGATGACTGAGCATGGATGGATGAGTATGAGTATGCTGAGTATGGATGGGTGTGCGCCCCAGGGGGCGCGCAAGAGCAAGATTCTGGGAGGACGTTATAGTACGCCCTCCCAGAGTTATCCGACCGTGCTGCAGCCGTCATTCGGCTATAGCGCGGTCGGCAAGTGGTTAAGGAGTCATCACATACACTTTTTGTAGCTGCTGACTTTTAATAAACACAGAAATGGCTGGAACTCCTTTTTAAGGAGCATGTATTATACATACTGATATACCGTATTAATCGGCATATAACACGCACAGGCGTATAACATGCACCTTCATTTTAGGGGGGAAATTTCATGGAAAAAAGTTAAATTTTAAATAAAGAACTTTGAAGCAAAAGAAGGGTCAGTGCCCATCAATGCAGCCTCACCATTGCCCATCTGCAGCCTGATCAATGTACATCTGCAGCCTCACAATTGCCCATCAATGCAGCCTGATCAATGCCCATCTGCAGCCTCAACTCAGATTACTGCTGCCTCGGAGGGGACAGGGCGGGGGGTGGGACGAGCACCGTCAGATTACATACAGCGAGAATCTCCTGTTTAATCGGCGGCCTCTTTAATACAAAGTCCCGCTTCTATGATAGACAGAACAGTGGTCCAATGCCAGCCCAGGAGACGGGACTTCCTATTACAGAGGCCACTGAGTAAGCAGGAGATGCTCGCTGTATGCAATATGACGTCGCTCGTCCCGCCCCCCTCCCCGTTCCCTCCTAGGCAGCCCAAATTGCAGTATCGGCGTATAACACGCACACACTATTTGCACTCGATTTTCAGGGTGAAAAAGTGCATGTTATACGCCAATACAGTACCTTCTTTTCAATAAAACTGATATAAAGCAACAATTAGATAGGCCATACCTTGGCCTCCATGCCTCCCATACCGACTCTTGATTTAGTCCCAAACGTCACAGACTGTTGATCTCCTGGGTAAAATATGTCGATGAGTTTGGCATCATCTGACCCAGGAGGGCTGTCAAAAAGACCTACAAACAGAAAGTAAAGCCAATCATTTATCATGCAATGTGTTCCACTATAGTTATCCTAAAAGGTAGCTGCCATGTGAGAAAGACTGGGGCTGCCACTGCTAATTCCTAAAAATCTTAGTTGCTTGGCTGATATTTTGACCCTCTGGCATCAATGATTGTTGTCCCAAGTATACAGATCATCCACTTTTCTTGTTGCATGTTTGTTACTAGTCTACAACTCAGAAAGTGCAGTCCTTGAGATGACCAAACAACCAAAATTTTAATAGGAAGTCAGCAGAGTTAGCCTACATATTTCTCTTTTATATAGCACACTTGTACAGTCCAGAGGTAGACACTATCAAAGGTGGGAGGGACACTGATTGAACATTTAAAGCAAAACTCTAGAATTTATTTTTTTTTTGCAAACTTACATTAGAGGAGGATAGAAGGGACAGCATATGTCACAATCTCCACTTTCACAATGTCACAATACCCCCACTTGCTGTCACTAGAGGCAGAGGAGTGGGCGGCGGCTGCAGGAGTGGTAACATGTTACATGTTCCACCACCTAAAAACAGGTGGAACTTGAAACATGTTCCCAAAGGTGAACTTATCCTTTAAACTTTACCTAGCACATGCAGACCACAAGTAGTATGAGTTTTCTGAAATGGAAACCCCAATTGCAGTTATAATTATATTCAGATAAGAAACAAGAAGAATATTCCATCCCTCACCTTTGATTTTTCTCATAGCTACGCTCGTAAATGATCATCCTCATTACCCATTTGACCATTGAACAAACATTTAAAAAATTCCCTAGGGGGCGTAACCTAGCGTGGGATTTGATCAGATGTGTTCCTGTGCAGCTCCGGTCTCTCCTTCTACCATCCTGCCCCATCCTGATCGACCATCTACTGAAAATCTACTAATTTACGTCTACCCGGGTAAGAACGTTTTCTGCATCCTAGGGAGGCGTTTTGGTGGATGGGAAAGTGGCGGGGGAAGAAGCAACCTCCGGCCACGAGCATCACCACCCACTCCTGCCAATATGACCGCCGCAAAACACTCCCCATGGGCCTAGCGCATCACCAGCCTCCACTCCTGATCTCTTTGGGGACAGCCAGGACGCTTTCCCGCCACCTTCTCCAGAGATCCCAGACCCCCCAGCCGTGTCCCTGCAAGCGACCCCGGGTGAGGATATCACAGATGATGGCAAGAGGCCTACACTGTCAGAGGCCCTCGCCATCATTAAGGTAAACCACACAGACCTTATGGGGAAGGTGGACGGCCTAAAGATTGACTTGACGATCCTGCGGCAGGACATGCAAAAAATACGTGGCCGGGTTACTGAGACTAAGCAACGCATTAGTGACCTAGAGGACACCCACCATTAACCCCATCCTGCCCAAACTTAATACCTATGGGGGGAAGATTGCAACCCTAGAAGATAAGGTGGACAACCTTGAGAACCGTCTTCGCAGGAATAACCTGCGTCTGGTTGGTCTCCCGGAGTGGGTGTAGAGATCTAACCCTGTAGCCTTCCTGGAAAGCTGGCTTGAACAAGGATATGGCTGCAATTAACTCTCCCCCTCCTTCGTGATTGAGAGGGCCCACCAAGCCCCTGGGCGTTCCCTCCCTGAGGGACACCCTCCACGTACGATGGTGAATCGTCTCCTTAATTACAGGGATTGTGACTCCATTTTGGGGGCAGCAAGGAAGAAAGGAAGTCTCCGGATCAACAATGCTGTGGTGTCCCCGTTTCCTGACTACTCTGAGACAGTCCGCAGCCGAAGAGCCAGTTAACAATGTGTCAAGCAGAAACTCCGGGAGCAGGATATCCAATACTCCATGCTGTTCTCTGCTACCCTCCGGGTTCAATTCTTCCAATCCCAGCAAGATGCCCTATCTTGGTGGGATCACTACCTCACCCCCCTAAGCCACCTGTCTGATGGATGTCCGCACACTAAGCTGGAAAAGCTGAATTATCTTTCTCCTTACCCTTTTGTTATCCGCTACCGAAGCTCTGTTAAGCAAAAGTTTGGTCGACCATATACATCTCCTGCGGGAGAGTAACTAGCCCTCAGTTAGTAATGTCTACCCTATGTCCATGGTAAATATTCGTTCGCGGAATGTCCGCGGACTGAATTCTAAATTTAAAAAAGAGCATCTGTCTTTGAGGCCCTGTAGCAACATAAACCGCATGTCCTGTGTCTCCAGGAGACTCATCTCATAGGTTCTAAGATTTTGGCTCTGAAAAAACATTGGGTGGCTCATAATTACCACCCTATCTATTCTAACTATACCTGCGGGGTTGCGATTCTAATTCGTAAAGGGTTACCATTTTCATGCCACCAAATTCTGGACCCTAAGGGGCAGTAAATTATCTTACACGTGACTATATATGGAATTCCCTTCCAGTTGGCCACGGTATACCTGCCCCTTCCGGACACGGCTGCAGTGTTCTCTGAACTTAATGTACATTTTGCCTCATTGCCTAGCTGTCCTATGCTCATTCTTTGGGATTTTAACTCTGTGTTGCAGCCTAGATTAGATAGGTTGAAGCCTCTACAAACTGAATCTAAATTGTTTTGTGTGTGGTGCAATACCTATGGATATATAGATCTATGGCGCTGGAAGTATCCCAGAGACAGGGTGTTCTCCTGCCAGTCCAGATCTTATGCTGCCCTCTCCAGAATAGACTATGCACTGGCTATGGGTGACCTTTTTCCTTGTGTCCAGTCCATAGCATATCTGTCCCAGACGGTGTCTGATTACGCCATAATACCGGTGGGTTTGACTTTGGGCCACAGACCCTCGTTTCGGGCTTGGAGACTCAGCCCTCTCTGGATCTCCACGCCAGAAATAGTAGAGTCCATTCCGATTGACATGGCCAATTACTGGTCCTCCAACAGTGACTCTGCAGCCGGGGGCCCTGTCTGGGATGCCTTTAAGGCGGTGGCCAGGGGTTCCTATATCGCACGTATTAAATGTTATAGATCCGTTGGGCAGGCCACGCAAGAGGCTCTCCAAAAAGTACTGAATGAGGCATGCTCCCATCACACGAGTAGCCCTTCCTCTGAGACTTGTGGAATGCTGACAGACGCTCATCGGGCGCTGCAGCTTCATATGGTGGATTTGACTAGGAAACAATTGTACCTCTCTGCTCGTATCCATGAGCATAGGGGGGAAAAAACGGTAGGCAGCTTGCGTATCTCACCCACACGGACATTCAGGACAGTTCGATTGCTGAAATTCAACTTCCAGACGGGTAAACTACCTCTGACGCATTGACTGTCAACCAAATCTTTGCAGAATTCTATAGCAGGCTCTATGAAGATACGACTGTACCTTCAGAGCAAGCCTTTATGAGTTTCTTTGAATCACCTGACTTTCCAGCACTTAGTACCCCCCAGCAACTCCTCTTAGATAAACCTATCACGTTGGAGGAAGCAACTACGGCCATACGCCTATTACCAACCAGTAAAACTCCTGGCCTAGATGGCCTCCCCTTAGAATGGTACCAGGCACACAGAGGACCTGGCTCCCAGGCTCCTTAAGACATTCCAGGACTCTCTTAAGCAGGGGAAACTTCCCGACTATGAATGAAGCATTTTGTTTGCAACCTATCCTTACCAGGTTTGGGTATGACATGTGGGTCCTATCGTCCCATATCTCTCCTAAATAATGATGCAAAAATACTAGCAAAGATTCTCTCTCTTAGAATTATTTTTCTATCTCTCATACCGCCGGACCAATCCGGTTTTATGACTGGCAGGAGCACCTTTGATAACATTCGTAGGCTATTCTTGCATGTCCATAGTGCATCACATGCGAAATGTTGTTGCTTGGCCCTATCCTTAAACGTGTTAAAAGCCTTCGACACTGCGAGTTGGTCCTTCCTATGGGAAGCTATGGCACGGATGGGTTTTGGCTCGCACTTTGTCCAGTGGGTTTGGCTATTATATGCAGACCCGAGGGCCAGAGTCCGCACCAACAAAGATTTTTCCGGGTCATTTTCCCTGCAGAGGGGTACCAGGCAGGGGTGCCCTCTTTCTCCACTTCTGTTCACACTGGCCATTGAGCCCCTGGCGGTGCAGCAGATGTCAGAGATAGGGGGCATCCGCTCTGGTCCAATAGAGGAGATCTCTCACTACGCTGACGATGCCCTTCTATACTTAGACGGTAGAGGGAGCTCATTTACTAAACTGCTGAACATAGTGGAGGAATTGGGTGCGGTTTCAGGGCTTCTGGTGGGTTGGGAAAAATCTCAGGCATTTCCCATAGGCCTGAGATAAAGGAGGTTTCCCTACTGAATATCTACAAAGGTCACGTCTCCAATTAACGTCATCCTTTAAATACCTAGGCATCCAAATACATGGCGATCTCTCTAAATACGAAGAACTCAACATCACTCCTATAGTCAAACAGATGATGGAAAGGTTTCATACCTGGATGTCACTTCCCCTCAATCCAATTGGCCGCATAAATATATTTAAAATTATTTTCTTACCAAAATTTCTGTATTGTTTTCGAGCTGCCCCAGTTTTTCTCCCTAAAAAACTTTTTGCTAAAGTAGATGCCACCCTTTCTTCCTTTGTCTGGAATGGTTGCCAGCCTCGTATAGCCAGGTCCTCACTACAGGCGGCTAAGGCCGCGGGAGGCCTGGCCTGTCCAAATTTTTTTATTGCTTCCCAACTCGCCTACGTCCATACCTGGTTACACTCTAACCCCCAAACTCCCTCCACAGTGCTCTTGTTGACCCTCTTTGGACCCTCTACCTCTCTCAGGGACGAGCTACATAGGTCAAGGAGATCTGGGGGTTCCATGGAGGGAGGGGGGAAAAATTCTGACAGTCCTCTTTGGGTATCTCGCCACAGACCCCATTTGTGGCAGAATCCTAATCTCCCTGAGCTCCTTGGTCACCCAGACTCACCATGGTGGGGTCGATTTGGAATTGCTCATCTCTCCCATATAGTTGAGGAGAATACCTTACTATATCTCTCCCATATAGTTGAGGATAATACCTTACTACCCTTTGACACACTCAGACATAAATACGGTCTTGACAAATTATTTTTTAAACATCTTTTACAATGGCATGCCATTCAGACACAATTTGGGTTGTTGACCATTGAGCTCATGGAATCCTCTATAGAGGACCTCCTATAGTTTCTGGAGATTGCCAAGTTGGTGACGACATTCTATGGTCGCCTCCAGTTGGTGGGGGCAGATCCTTTCCAGAACTCTCATCACAAATGGCTGCTGTCAATGCCTGAGCTTTCTGAAGAGGACTGGGAAGAGGCAACTGAGATATGCTTTCAGGATATAATCAGCACTGCTGACCTATTGATCCAATTTAAGTTCATACATCACCTGCACTACACACCAGCCAGGCTGGTTCAGAAGGGATTGGATCAGGATATTGCATGTTCTAGATGTGATATGATTGCTGCTGATTTTTTTCATGTGTTTTGGATCTGTTCTGGACTCTCGACCTTTTGGAAGGATATATTTGCTTTCTTTGACCACAAGCTTCATTACCGATACCTCATACCCCAGAGGTTGGACTTTTAGGAACTCCTAATGATCATGTTCTTCGAACACACGCCAGGACTTTGTTATGCATACTGTTATTTTATGCACGTAAAACCATCTCATTGCATTGGAAGGACGTGGCCCCTCTTTCGGCCCAGGCCTTCTTCCGTAACGTTCATGGGGTACTCCCCAAATTTAAAATGATATATAAAAAGGTACGGCATGCCTAAGAAATTCACTAAAATGGACACCATGGCTAGATGAGTATTTCTGGGGGGGATGTCCTTTCTTCACAACTCAATCAGCGAGTCTTCCACTAATGTAACTCAGCAACAGTGGTCTGAAGGTTGCCTACTCACTAACCAGGGATTGTTCTGTGTGGAACTTTCTGCTACATAGGGGGACCTTGAAAATCTGCTGTTGATATGGGGTCATGTGTGGTGTGGGTTTGAATGTGTGTCTGTATGAATGTTGTTGGGGTCTTTCTGTTCCTTCACGGACTACCGGCTCGTTGTACATGATTACATAATGATTACATGACTTGGTATAGTCATAAGCACATTACGTGAATGTAATGTAAGTCTGTTTCCGTTGTATTTTTTGCTGTAAAACCAAAAACAAAACACCTTTCGAAAAAAAGAAAATGCCCATTTTTGAATGAAATTCTAACTATATGGTCAGCTTTAGAGCTACTTTCAGCCATGACAGATCAGCTTCTAATTTACTCCCGTCTAAAACCAACAAGTCTCTCACATAAGAGTCCATTTTAAAATCCACATTTAGTCCTCATGCACACAGGGCGTTAGAAAAAACGAGCTGCAAAGCCACTACCAACGCCAGGAAAAACCGGCTGTAAAAACGTGCTTTTAGTAGTTTTTTGCAGTGGCATTAATGCATGTTTAGTCACACTAGCTTTTAGCAGTGTTTCTCTGCCTCTACTCAAAATCAATGGTTCCCTATGAGACCCCAATGATTTGAATAGAAGTCACATCCAAACTGTACCTTTTACTCATTCACATATGGTGGGGCCCGGGATGTGGTGGCCACCTCCTTAAAGGGGGCTTCCAGATTTCGTTAAGCCCCCTTACCCGCAGACCCCCACAACCACCGCCCAGGGTTGTGGGGAAGAGGCCCTTGTCCCCATCAACATGGGAAAAGGTGCTTTGAGGTGGGGGGGGGGGGGGGGGGGGGGTCGCAGTGCCCCCCCGCCCCAAAGCACCCCCCCATGTTGAGGGCGTGTGGCCTGGTATGGTCCAGTGTGTGTGTGTGTGGGGGGGGGGGGGTGCAACCTACCAGGGCTGCATGCTTGGATAAGGGTCTGGTATGGATTTTGGGAGGTTTACACTGCTGCTGGTAAACGGACATTTAGGAGCAGTTGGGCGTATTTTTCAGCTGCCCCTAAACTCTCCTCTATGTTATCTTATCAGTACATGTACACAGGGTAGTTTACAGTCGTTTCTAGGCAGCTGAGTTTAGAGGCATTTTTTGGAACGCAAAAAAAATGCACTCAGAAGCTGAGTTTAGAGGCATTTCAAGCGCCAAAGGCTGCTAAGAGCGGTAACTCGCATTTAGCCACGCTTCGTTTACAGGCGTTTTTCATTTTTGGCTATTTGGAAAAATATATATATTTTTTTAACGCTTCTACACGCAAACGCGGCAAAGCGCCACTAGACGCAGCACATAAACGCAGCAAAACAGACATTTTAAACGTTGGTTACTATCTGTCAAGTTAAACCGTTCAGGTGAGGTTGTAAAAAAGTCCTGTGTACATGAAGCCTTACGCTGGTCTTCAGAAGCCCTGTTTTTTTTTTTACAGCTTGAAAAGCCCCTATGCCACTTACAGCTCTTAAAAGCCTGTGTGTGCATGAGGCCATAGAATAACATGGAGAGGTGTTTTTAAGCTGCAAAAAAAAAACAAAAACATCTGACTCTGCTAAAAGCAGCTGTAAAAAAAAACACCCTGTGCACATGAGGCCTTAATTAAAAAGATAAAAATAATTACATAATTGCATTTATGCGTCATTGCCTGGTTTTTCATCCTTGCCCCAGAAAGTTTATGACCCGATTCTAAGAAAACCTAGAAAGTGTATAATAAGCAAAGCTCTAGGCACACCCAACAACATAGAGAGAAAGCAGTTGAACTAGTTCAGTCCTAATTGCTGGCACAGAGGACGATCATTTATCACTACCTTCCACATCAGAAAGAACGATGATCAAGTCCGCCTTCATCTCAACAGCCAGCCGAGCTGCCAAGCTGTCATTATCCTTTATGCTGATCACCTGTGGAGATAAGTCAGGTCAGGAGAAGAGAATGTCTTACACCATAGTTCTAGATGAAAGAAGAGATCTGGATTCTAATGATTAGTATATAACAAGAAAAATACAGCAGACAAGTAAGCAAGCGAGCGAGCAGCATGCTATGTAGTGCAGGAAGACTCAGTGATGTCACATTGGTTGCAATGTCCAGGTCTAGCTGGTAAAATGACCCCAATATACATACATAAGACCTTGTCACCACACGGAGCCTTGGAAAGCAAAAATATAAATCTTAAGGTTTAATTAATAAAAATTGAAGTGAAACAACTTCTTTATTATATTCAGTTCCCCAGGGGACAAAGTGCATGTAGTACTTTGTTCCATACTCCTATGTGCTGTAGTAGGCTAGTTGCAAGGTTGGACAGATGCCACCACTACCTCCACAGTTGTTCCACTATGCAGCTAACAAGCAGGGGGCTGCTTTGACTCCAGGAACTTGCCTGGATGGCGATGGCTAAAATGTTCGAGGCAAGCGAGCAAGTGTTAGGAAATGGAAAAAAAAAAAAAGTTGTCTCTCAAAGAAGCCGTCTCCTTACTAGCTGTGTGTTCGGTTGGCTGTGGGGGACAGAGGGGTGCCCTGCCCGACATCGCAGTTCGATCTTATAGACAGCACCAAAGAAGGTGGGATTAAATACTACATGTACGTTGTCCAGAGCAGATTATTAATAATAAAATCAAGGAAAAAAAACAACAATTAAAAAGGGAAGTAAATTGGGCATGCACAATTTAAAGGGGTTGAGAAACTATAAAGATCAGCGTGTTTTTTAAATTTTGGGGTTTTCATCAGCTAGAGAGGAACAGAAAGTCTGAATATAATCAAATACAGAAATTACTCTACAGATAAGATAGAGTAATGGATGAAATTATTGAAAGTAGACATACTTTTCTTGAACTGCTTAAAGCCTAACTCCAGGTTTTGGGATATTTTAAAATTATTTGAGCCAAGCTGGTCCAAACAAACTTTTCAATTACTAAGAAATGTCCCCATGTCAGCACTGTATAAACTGTATGGAGCATCAGGCATTCCCTTAGACACTCCTAAACCTTGTGGACGGCCTTCCCAGAAGAGTTGAAGCTGTTATAGCGGTAAAGGGTGGACCAACTCAATATTGAACCCTATGAAATGGGATGCAAATTAAAGTTCGTGTGTGTATAAAGGCAGGCGTCCCAATACCCTTTGGTAATATAGTTTATGTGCAAATTGGATGCGGTTCACACATGTCTGGGGCACCTGCAGTGCGAATTCCAAAAGGGTCCTGTGTGTTTTTTGTGTCTGGTTCAGTTGCGAATTCAGGCAAAAATGCAGACCTGAATCGCACCTGAACCGGTGAACAGGAACCCCAGGCTGGAAACTTCAGCACAAAGTTAGTTCCCATCTGTGTATTGCAGCGTGCTAAAACAGAAATGTGTTGTGCATGCTGCTTAGGTGCATTTCTAAATGAATAGCACTGTGTTTCATACGTTATCATGCATTGCGATTTAACTGCAACACTAGTGTGAACAGGCCCATACACACTGTTACTTTTCCCCCACTGAACGATTAACCCAAGATGATTCCACGCTGGTGAGCTGCTAATGGTGGTGTGCACAGCAAATGGCGTGTCACTTTCATGGAAGAAGCAGCGATTGAGAAGTGGATGATAATAAGGGGTAGGTGGATTTTCTTTAACCCTTTCGTGCCTATTTCTGACATTTGTTGTGTTGCATACAAGTTAAAATCCGTATTTTTTGCTAGAAAATTACTTATTACTCACAAACATTTATATATATATATATATATATATATATATATATATATATATATATATATATATATATATATATATATATATATATATATATATATATATATTTTATTTAGCAGAGACCCTAGAGAATAAAAAAGCGATTTTAGCAATATTTTATGTCACACTGTATTTGCGCAGCGGTCTTTCAAACGCAATTTATTTGGGAAAAAAGACACTTTCGTGAAACGAAAAAAAACAAAAAAAAAAAACTGTAAAGTTAGCCCAATTTTTTTGTCTAATGTAAAAGATGATGTTACGCCGAGTAAATAGATACCCAACATGTCATGCTTTAAAATTGCGCACGTTCGTGGAATGGCGATAAAGTACGATACCTAAAAATCTTCATAGGCGATGCTTTAAAAAAAAAATGTAAAGATTACCAGGTTAGAGTTAGAGGTCTTTTGCTAAAATGATTGCTCTCACTTTGACGATTGTGGCGATACCTCACATGTGCGATTAGAACACCGTTTACATTCGCGGACATGACTTACGTATGCGTTTTCTTTGCTGCGCGAACACGCTGGGACGGGGGCGCTTTAAACATTTTTTCCCCCCTTATTTTTATTATTTTTTTACACTGTCTCTTTAAAAAAAAAAAATTCGGATCACTTTTATTGCTGTTACAAGGAATGTAAACATCCCTTGTGACAGTAATAGGTGGTGACAGGTACTTTTTATGGAGGGACCTGGGGTCTAGATTGTCTAAAAGACCCCAAATCCCTCCTTTACACTTAAAAGTATTCAGATCACCAAAATCGACAATTCTGAATACTGTCATTCTTTTAAAATCTGCTTCATTGGCAGCCGAGTAAACTGGAAGTGACGTCGCTTCCAGGATTTTACATCGGAGACCCAATCAGAGCTGAATACGTCTTCGTTTGGGTCTCAGCCTAGGCGGAGGACACGCCGGCTGGTGGCTCGGTTCTCCCGGTGGGATTGGAGGCCTGGGAAGAGCGGCGGGTCGTCCCCTCCTGCGGTTGCTATGATTAAAAAGCCAACCGCTGGCTCTAAAAAAAAAAAATGGTACCGGGTGATGTCTGCAGCTGCAGGCATTACCCTGGTTTAACCCCTTCAAGCCATGAACGCAAATTTGCATACGATCGGCGCAAAGGGGTTAATTTGGAGTTTATTTCGAATTGCTTTATATTACTCATTTGTATAGTGCAGCGTTAAATCATCATGTGTTAATCGTAAGTGAGGGAGTGTGTGGAACACTGTTAGATTTTGGCAGTAGCATGTTGATATCCCTCTCTCTATATCTATCTATCTATCTATCTCTCTATCTCTCTATCTATCTCTCTATCGATCTAAATAGAGAGAGATCATAGATATAGATATAGATATAGATATAGATATATATATATATTTTTTTTTATTATAGTTTATTTTTCTATATTGATTTTTTTTGTTGTGATCACAAAGGCGTACGTAGGGGTATTTATTATTTGCTTTATTGTTCCCCCAATGATATCTTTGTGTGTTCCCATATTTGTAGGAAAGAATGTCACACCATAGTAGCCATTCTCAACCAAGATTCTGTAGAACCCTAGGGGGTTCCTCAAGCTGTGGCTGGCTGACTGATCTCCCATCTGATGGCGCCTGCATAATTTCGGGGCCAGTACCACTTGACTTTTTTTAGCTGTTTGTAGGGTTTGCTGACCCTAAAAAATTATTTTAAGGGTTCCTCTGGGATAAAAAGGTTGAGAAAGGTTGCACTATAAAATGGAACACATGCCAAACCTTAGCACTGCTCCCTGCAGTAATACATCACCCGTCTTCTCTGGCACCCATGCAGAATCTAGCCATGCACAAATGCTAAAAGAGCTCTGCATGCAGCTTGAGCCCACAGGTATACTTCACCCACATTTACCCCCTGGAGATCACTGTTGGGTTCAGGAGGAGGAACTACAGCGTCATTCGTGTTAATGATCGGCACTATGTTCATTCGCAGCAGCTCATGCAAAGTGCCGTTTAAATTCCGTCTCTTCTGCTCATCATGGAAATCCAAATTTGTGACCAGAATCTAGAAGAGAAAAAAAAAAAAAAAAAAAAGCTTAAACCCAACACAAATTCCACCACTGTAGCAAATAGTACTCACATTCAATTCAATAGTAAATATAAAGTCTGGATTCCATGGGTTACAGAAACTTTTTTTTTGAAGCAGTCACCCATACACCACTTGTATTGTGCCGGGTCTTGTCACCAAGCCTAGTCTGTAAACATTGGCACACAGTCCGATCAATGTCCTCCTGCCGGGTAATGAGGTCTTTTCAGGTGAACCGAACTGGACAGAATGGCAAAATAAATCTCACATATTTCAGATACCATATGACTAATCTGTCTGTGAGCGATAAAGGCAGTAAAAGAAAGATCTGGTTTATGGTGCGGAAACTTGGCTGTTCTCCAGCATTGGTAAGGTCTTCGAATAGCAAATGTGCATACAGAGCACAATAGCTGCAATACAACTGACTGCAATGAGCTCTAAATTATAATGTCACCGTCAAAAGATGACTGTGGGAACAGACTACAAGAGACTGGGAGATTCAGGTGGGCACTCCCAATCTAGGGCAGTCTTCAGTTTTCAGGACAGGGATAGGCAACCGCGATAATGTGAAAGATGTTATGCTGAGTAAATAGATACCTAGCATGTCATGCGTTAAAATTGCACACACTTGTGGAATGGCGCCAAAATTTGGTACTTAATCTCCACAGGCAACATTTTAAAAATGGTTACAGGTTACCAGTTTAGAGTTACAGAGGAGGTCTTGGGCTAGAATTGTTGCTCTTGCTCTAACGCACGCGACGATACCTCAGATGTGTGATTTGAACGCCGTTTAAATATGTAGGCGCGACTTACGTATGCGTTCACTTCTGTGTGCGAGCAAGTGAGGACGGGGACGCGTAAATGTATTTTTTTTTTTATTGTTTATTTTACCTTTATTTTTTTATTTGTACATTTTCTCTTAAAATTTTTTTTTGGATCACTTTTTTTTTCCCAATTACAAGGAATGTATACATCCCTAGTAATGGGAATGGTGCGCGACAGGTCCTCTTTCTGGAGAGATGTGGGGTCTTATAAGACCCCACATCTCTCCTCCAGGCTGAAAAGAGATCAAAAAAAAAAAAAAAAAAAAAAAAGAAGAACTGTCTCGGCCTGATTACCCGGCTAGGCTTTGTTTACACCCGTCGGCCTGGACTTGACTTCATAACGTCGCGCTCTTGCCTCTTTGAGTCGGAGATGAGTGGGGACCATCTGGTCACCAGAAATCTCTATGATCAACGTCCGGCAGAGACCGATTTGTTCTCCGGCAAACTGATCAAACGGGCGAGCCCGGAGAAGCACCGGAGCGGCGGGGGAGATGTCTCCTCCCGTCGTCAGTAAGAACGATCAAGCGGCTGAACTGCCACTATGATTGTTCTTAAGGTGCACAGAATCGCCGGCCGAAAAAAATTATATCTGAACAATGCTTGTAGCGGCAAGCATCATTTAGATATCCCCACTCAAAGTCCAGGACGTCACATGATGTCCTTGGACTGGAAGTGGTTAAGGTTGTGCTTGCAGCTACATAGTGTAACTAGAATGTATCTGAGCACCACAAACCAAAAAAAAACGCAATTTGATTAATTTTTACTAATCAAAGTAAACTACCCCATCCATCCATGTCTCCATGCTTTATTTTGCAGCAAAATTACAAAAAATAAATATATGAATGATTTTAAGAATGATTCTATTTACGGTATCTAAGGCAGAATAAGCTTACTCCATCAATAGCACCTAATGTCATTGCTAACCCTCTTATAACACCTCAGACTAGACCTGAACAGATGAATTTGAACCCAGTTATACATTCTACACCTTACAACTCCTCCTATTATCAAGCCCCTCCACTCCAACAATTTATGGGGGGGGGGGCAGGGGAAGAGGCACACAGGGCGTTAATGGCTTTAGAGGTGGATTTCACCATAGACAACCGCACACCTATAATAGGGGTGCCTACGCATAATAGATTTGACCCCTTAATCCAACAGGGAGAGGGAGGAGGGGCTTTGGCGGATACCGAGGGAACAGATTGTTCAGGAAAGGGCCGTCAGGTCCAGTAGCCCCCCCATCCCCCTACCAGCAGGGATGGTGGAAACCTCAATACGAGGAGAGAACATACCAAAATCCACCAGAACCCCAGGAAGGGAAGGAGAGGGTGTAGGGCAGGTAGGAGGATCCAATTTAAACAAAAAAAGGTGGAGGGAGATAGATTAGAAGGAATATATAATCTCAGTAAAGTGGAATTAACGCATAAGGAGATGAATATTCTGCACTCTGGACTTAAACGTGCTCCTAAAAAAAAAAAGCTTTAAAAAAGTTTGATATATATGGATATACACAAGTATATCCGTAAGATTAATTTAAAGAAATATATTTTTAAACAGTGGGCTTAAAAATACTAATACGGCTAATATGAATTTGATAGGAATATATAGCGGTTTAAAAAATAAATTTGTTCATCCCTTCCAATACTGCAAATCAACATGTGGACGTTTTTAAAAACCTAATTTTGAAAGATCTGCAAGAAGTGGTACCAAAGAAAAATATAAATCCCCGCCATATCCAAGAAGGTATAGAGCAACTTAAGGATAGAAATAACATTATAGTCCGGCCGGCAGATAAAGGCGGAGGTGTGTTCATTTTGGATAAGAGCTTCTATGACACTCAGCTTGGTAAAATGCTATCAGATGAGAGTACATATGTTAAATTGAGTTCTGACCCCACCTTTGCCTATCAGAAGGATCTCCAAAGATTGGTAGACCTTGGATTTGATAAAAAAAGGTTTTGTACAAAAAAGAAAATTAATTCTTAGCACCTCGTTTTTGTAGAATTCCAACAATCTACACATTACCTAAGGTGCATAAAGACCCTAAGAATCCACCAGCACGCTCGATCGTGAATAGCATAGGGTCAATCACACTGAGACTCGGACAGTACCTGGATACCTTTTTACAGGCTAGTGTTCTACAGACGAAAGCTTAAAAGGACACAAAAAACCTTTTACAGTTTATTAGTGAAATAGACTTGTCAGGTAAACCGGATGTTTTTTTGGTCACAGCCGACGTGTCTTCATTATACACCATCAACCAACATGACGATGCCTTGCTATCGTTGAATTGGGCTCTGAGCCAAAAGAGATGATATCCCATTTGAACAGAAGGCATTTTTGAGACTTGCACTAGACTTTTGCCTTTCTCATAACTACTTTTGGTATAACCATCAATTCTACTCACAGAAGAGAAGAGTTGTGATGGGGCAAAGTTTGCCCCCAGTCTAGCAAACCTTTTTATGGGTTGAGTGGGAAGATAAATCGGTATTTGCCAAAAAGAGAGATTGTCTCCTCTTTTACAAGAGGTACATCGACGATCTCTTGTTTATTTGGGAGGGAAACGAAAGTTCATTGCATGATTTTATGCTAGAACTTAACTCTAATAACAACAATATAAAACTGGACTACGAATTTATTAGGGAACAAATCCATTTTTTGGATGTTAACATCTTGAGACAAGGGAATGTGCTGACCACCACAGTTTATTTCAAACCTACGGATATGAATAGTTACCTTCCACTTAGCAGTGGACATCACCCCCATTGGCTAAGGAATATTCCGAAAGGCCAGATAATGCGGGTAAAAAGAAATTGCACCACAGATAACGACTTCCAGCTACAATCTAAAGTAATTAGTGATAGGTTCCTTTAGAAAGGCTATAAAGAGCAGGATCTGAACAAGGATTATATATGAGGTTGGTTGTATTCCACGTGAAACATGCTTAAGAGACAAAGAACGTTTGGGTGACTCAAGGCAGGAGTGGGGATTTATCTCCAATTTCCATATACAATACAGAGAAAATTTTCAAATGTCACTGGCATATTCTGTGCATGGATAAAGTCCTCAATCAAGCTCTTCCATCGAATCCCACTTTCGTCTATAGAAAGGCACCCAATTTTGGGGACAGGGTGGTTAAAACAGTGCTAGATTCACCTGTGAGACCTGTTATGTTTTGGGATCATGTGGGTTTCTTTGCTTGTAGGAGATGTCAAACTTGTTCTAAGGTCAATCACCCTATTAAAAACTTTGAGGATTTCAGAATTTATAATTTGTGGCACCATTCATGTGGTGTACGTTCTACAGTGACCATGTAATTTGATGTATGTGGGCCGTACGAAAAGAACCCTAAAAAAAATGTATTTCGGAACACATGCATAACACAGAGATTGGGTTTAAATATCACAGCGTTTCCATGCATTTTAAGAACCATCATAACCAAGATCTATCTGGTCTAAAGCTTTGGGGGGTTGATAAGGTTCACCCAAATTGGAGAGGTTCTAACCTAATACGGGAAATATCTAAGAGTGAAACGCGCTAGATATTTTTGATGAACACACTTATGCCCAGTGGCTTGAATGTAGAGCTGGACGTTAATTGTTTCATCAGTATTTATTGAGACAGTATATGGGCAAGGCCCTTATTTATATTTTTATCTTAATTTATACTTTATTCTAATATTAATGGTATTTGGTACTACTCGTTTCCCCAATATTCAAAAAGAGAAAAATGAGGCAGCTGGGGAGATAGGTTAGCCGTTGATCTTATTCCATGTCGGCTGGAGCACAATTGCTGATTAATTTATATTTTAATGTGAAATGTCTCCCTTAGTTTTTCTTTGACGATTGACCATTTAACTATGTAGGAGATGCCAACTACCGTATAATGGTGTATGCTAAGGGGGGGGCGGCTATATAATGTGAAGTCAAGTGTGGAGCTCATTGGCTCCTATATATACACATTTTATATGCATTTTTTAGTTTATGTTTAAAATCAGTATGAATTTATTCTATTGCGGTAGTCATTGATTTTGGTCGTTGCCCAATGGGTCACATGTATTTGGTATACAATGTATATGATTGTATTATGCAATCATGTATAATTTCCGTTATAGGTAAAAGAGAATGCATTTTATATGTAGGTATTATATTATCATGAGTTAATACTGTTGGAACGACTGCTATGGTTAAGTTATACAGGTGATCAATCTGCGGGCATTAGTACGTGTGTGGAGCTGCCTTCCCACCATTCTGAGATCTGGGCCCCCAAAAGTCTGTGCTAGCCGATCATGTTACCTCTGCTGCCGGAGCGACACTTCAGCTTAGAGAGGAGACCATATAACGTGAGGGGTTAAATATTCCCATCCAAGCTCTAGTATATAAGGGTACGTTACGCTGTATAGCCACACCCTCAGATGTCGTGAATGACGAAACGCGCCAGGGTGTAGCCATACGACGAATAGTAGTGACATCAACACGTCGTTCAGGTACACGGTAGTGACTGCCGCTGGAGAGACAGGCTTGGTGGGGTCCCCAATCGTTCTTGCTGACTACATGTAAGTGCAAGTCCTAAATGGGGGAGCGTTTGAGTTTTGAATCTAAATAAAGAGGTTTAAATGGGATTACACTATGGTGTTTCCTCCTTTTTTCTTTGAATGACTTCCTGATTGAGAGATCCAGCTGTCTGGTATCAATGGAACTCGGAGAGGAAATATCCCTGGAGAGATTGCTCATATAATACTCCGATATTTATGCGCAGTGTTCAAGAGTTTACTGGTAAGAGTTTTCTATGGGGGGGGGGGGGGGGGGATCTGCACCCCCCACTTCTCTGCACGTGTGGAGGTGTTGGTGACAGCAGCCTTTTTTCACTGAATCGAAGTATTATTGGACTTTCTTACTATTTTCAGTGTGATTTACAAAGCACCCCTCTGCAACACATTATGGACTAAAACTAAAAATAAATGTGTATATGTATGCACTTCTGAGTAGCACACTGAAAATTATAGTGTGTATAGCGCTGTCTGGGTCTGCTGGACTTTGTTTTGTTTTACCTGTTTTATTGCCCTTTGGGCTGGTTATATGGTAGCAGCTGTGGCCTTAATTGGCCCCTTTTTTTATACCCAGATTGGGTGTGTATATTCAAATTTCACCGTCACATGAGCGCTTGTCTACTAGGAACGAGCCGTCTTCTTTTTTGTTTGATATTTACTAATATTATCAGCATAAGGATTCAAAAAAGATAGTGATGATTGAGAGAGTGAAGTCCCACTTTAATACTAATGTAGAACTCATTTTCCAGCTCTAAGACTGGAAGGTTCGGCTTTCATGCCGTGCAGAGATTATGTGTAGCCCACCCCACCAGCTTTGTATTCTGTGCCAAGAACGCACATAATTCTGTGACTGGATGAGGGAAGATCCTAACACTATCCAACCCTCATCTCTTCTTGTCCATTCACAGAACTGTTCACAGAATACAAGGATTTTTTTCTTAAATGAATGAGGGCAAAGGAGGGGTGGCTACGCAGTTTGATCCCTGAACCGAACTATGAATTTAAGGGTTAGTTTTTAAAAGCCCTGCACTAATAAATTTCTGTACCAGGCTCCTAATATATAAATAAAAACGAGAAATATGTAACATGAAAAACATAAAAAGCGCATCAAAAACAGCAATGGTAAAATCAGCACATTGCCTAGACACTGTAGATAATTATTCAAAAGGGACAAGCAGCCAAATAAATTTTACATCACAAATCTGGGCACCATCTAATATGATTAGTGAAATGGTAAAATCCAAAGGATTCATTTGACAAATAAAATATTTTAATAAATTACCATTTGGGAAAATTTAACCTGGCTTTAGGAAGAACATAACATGGCAGATACATAGTATCTGCAAAGAGCCACCTATGTCTATCAAAGCCACTAGTTGGAAACTCCTTCTATGTCCACAGAAATACCACAAACATGGGGTGTCTCTAAAGTGGTTCTAAAGCCTTAAGGTTTTTTTTTTTTATCTTAACGCATTCTCTGCATTAAAGTGTTACTAAACCCACAACAGTATAATCAGTCTGTATATGCAGTAAAGCATGCTTGTTATACTCACTGTGGAACCTAAGGGGTTATTCATTTGCATTGTGTAAAAAGGCTATTTTAACCTGTCTTCTCTGATCCTCCCCTTCTTCCATTGTCTCCAAAAAAATAACCTGATATTTACAGAGCCAGGAGATGGGCTGCACATGCTCAGTTTGGTGCGTATTGCTAGTTTTTTTTTCTTGGGAGTGCATGTGATCAGCACAGGGCCAATCAGCACTGTCCAGGCAGAGGATCAAGGAGAATGAAAACTTCTCCTACATGCTTTACTAGGAACTGATAGAAGTCACAAGACTGCTATACATAATGAGAAAAGGTATTTATCAGTTCATATTTACTAAAAGAATTGCATTTCCATGTTCTGTGTACTGTGGGAGACCAGATATAGGGCCCTTACACACTACTCTGTAGTAAAATCGGGGTAAAAACGCATATATGTGTTTTTATTAGGGTTGTCCTGATACCACTTTAAGACCGAGTACAAGTACCGATAATTTTTTTCAAGTACTCGCCATTACCGATACTTTTTTTTTAAATGTCATGCGACAGTTTGACTAATGGTGGTGGCTGGTACCAATAGGCAGCAACGACAGGTGGCTGGCACCAATAGGCGGCACCGACAAGTGGCTGGCACTAAAATGCAGGAATAAATGACATGAGGAAAGGATTTATTTCGAAATGCTATGCTGCAACGCCCATCTTGGTACACCCTGCACTCGTCCGAAGTAGGCAGCAGCTGACATCTTGTTACACCCAGCCCGAACTTTATGGGCTGGGTGTAACAAGATGTCCGCTGCTGGCTTACTGCAGGGTGTACCAAGATGGGCGTCAGGATGTTCAGCCGCTGACGGAGACCGAATAGGACGGCTCCGATCCCGATGCGGCTGCGCCCTGCACCCCTGCCAGCTTACCTAGCTAGTTCCACTGCAGTTGAGGACTTGCTCTACACTCCACTGAGTCCTCCCGCCCTCTCCGCCCACCGACCAGGTATCGGATAAGGCATTGGGAGCATTCGTGCGAGTACAAGTACTTGCGCTAAAGCTCGGTATCGGGACAACCCCAATTTTTATCACGTTTTTGCTGCGTTTCATATTTCCTGTGCGTTTCTGGTGCATTTTTGGGTTACCTGCAAGTGTGAAAAACAGACAGGTTTTACATCGATTTTGGTGCGGTTTTCAACACCGCACCAAAAAATGCAGCATGCAGTGGTTTGAAAAGTCCCATAGGATTTAAAGGGAAACTTTTTTTGCGTTTTTCTTGCAGAGTAAACACACAGGAAAAACATATCAATGTGAAAGGGGCCATAGTGAATGCAGGTTCTGGGTTTAATAACAATTTAAGGTAAAAAAAACAAAAAAAAAAACCTTCTTTGACTGGGATCCCCCCCTAGCCCCTTCAGTATACACGCCTGAGTCCAATCTCGATCCAGCGATGTGCACAAGAACAGGGTCTCCCCTCTCTCCCACCTCATAGGACAGATTGATATCAGTGGGAGAAATTGGCTCCTGCTCCTGTCAATCAAAATCTGTGATGAGGGTTAAGAGGACGAGGCTGAGCCTCACTGTCTGTCTATGGACACAGGCACAGCAGGCCTCAGGAGCATCTGAAGAGGCTTCCTATGGAGGTGATCACTGAAGAGGAAGAGCGCCAACGGGGGACCCGAGAAGAGGAGGATCAGGGCTGCTCTGTGCAAAACCACATCACAAAGCAGGAAAGGATTACAGGTTGGCTATTTGAATTTAAAAAAAATTAATAAAAAAAAGACAGCGTTCCAATCACATTAATTTTCTGCATTACAATAGAATTTGGCATGTCTTACCTGAGCTGCACAGATGCTGTATTGGGTAAACATAGCTTCATAAAGAGCCATCAGCCCGCTCTGTCCAGCCGCTGCACAAGCTCGTGCCTCCAGTACTGGGACTTGCTAAAAAGGACAGAGGAGATGTCCAGTAAGGTACAACACCCATCAAGTGCATCAACACAGAAAAAGTTCCAGCACTAAAGTTGCAACATATAAATACAAAAGCTCCAACACATCACACAATCTTACCATCTCTTTCAGCTGATTCTGCCCGGAATGCAATGCTTGCCTCACACTCTGGGACAAGAGGATCTCATGGCGAAGACGCTGTTTTCCAAACGCCACAGCTCCGCTGGTGACGATCATCATCTCTCGGCCTTGGTTTTGCAGCACAGACACCTGCAATTATATGGCAATCCTATCAGTGATATCCTTATTTTATAGGATAACTCCACTTTCGGGGGGGGGGGGGAACGCAAATAAAGAAAAAATAATATAACGCATATACCGTATTTTTCGCACCATAACACGCAGTCCCCCCCCCCCCCCCAAAAATGGGGGAAGTGTCCCTGCGTCTTATGGAGCGTATACTGACCAGGCACCGCCCGACCCCCCCGTCGCCGCATCAGAATATCGGCGCTCGGCTTCTCTGTGGAGGAGAGAGGACAGGATGTGAGGCAGGTCCTTGCAGGGGCATACCAAGTAGGAGCGGGAGGAGGCGGTCTGCCCCGGGTGCCAAAACATGGGGGGAGTGTCAGTGGCGTTGCTATGGTGGTGCGCTCTGCACCCAGGTCAGTTGATACCCGCCAGATGTGACACCATCCCACGGCGGCAAGAGCCCTGGCTGTTTTTTTTTTTTCAGCCGGAACACCCCCGGCGCCATGGTCTGGTCCAGTCTCCTGCTCCTTCCACCGGCAGCTGCTCCTGCAAACTACCGTATGTCCCCAGTCCTCCTTCCTAGCTGCTGCCCGGGTGTATCTGAGGCTGAGAGCCAGCCAGAGGGGGTTGTGGATTGTAATGGCAGTGTCCTCCACTGCCTGTGGTGAGCTGGTGATAAGGGGGTGGGAGGTGTGGACTGGCACGGTATCCACTGCCCAGTCACCTGATCCATTGTGATAGAAGAGGCTGAAGGGGTATTTGTGTCTGCCCTGTCACCCTGAGCTAACCTGGGAAGGGGGGAGTTTGCTGTGTCCACCACAACCACGGTATATAGTGTAGCTGAGCTGATTTGATAAGGGGGTGGTATTACTGTGTCTCCACCACCCACCAATGATAGTACAATATTAAATATTTTAGGACACCATTTGGTTCAGAATATTTTTTTTTCTTGTTTTCCTCCTCTAAAACCTTAGGTGCGTCTTATGGTGCAAAATATACAGTAATTACGACACTGATCATATTGTAATTAATTATTCAGGATTTATATAGCGCCAACAGTTTACTCAGCGCTTTATTGAATTGAATAATTGAATGTTATTAAAAATGACCTTTCCTTTTCAATCTGCAGCCACTGTAATTTTCTGATAATGCATTGCAATATGGCTACCTGGAGTTGTTCTGTACACAGAGTGTGTACTGACCACTCCCCAGAAACATTTCCTGCTTGTGTGATTGGCTCACCAATTTTCCCAGAAGTCTGCCTAAGATACAAGTCAGATTTCAGGCATCCCCTGCAACAAAAATATCATTTTTGCAGAGATACTTTCAATAGGAACACGTCTAAAAGGGATGCAGGCCCAGCAGATTTCCTCATTAGTGCCCTGCAGCTCCACACCTGACAGTTAATTATAAAACCACTCCCATTAGACCCCCTCAGTACAGAGGCACAGACAAACAGAATAACAAAAGGTAGGAATCTGCAACAAAGCTTGTTATCCTTGCAATGTACAAAGATCACCCAGAAGGGAATGTGTTTTTCTCAACAAAAGTGGAGTTATGCTTTAATGTTTATATCCAGGCAAACCCCCCTCCCCTTTTTTTTTCTTAGTTTTCGAACCAGTTTTGGATCCTGAGGCTCTGTGGCATCAGTTTCCCCAAAACAGAAGCGAGGGAAAATCTGCAACAGCACTGACAAATAAAAAAGCTGCTCACTTGGCACCTCCACCAATCAGAAAACATATTTTCCTTACAATACAAGGAGTTCTCTGCTTGGATAGCGTGGAGAGGAGGGGCAGGAGATGTCACGATCCCCTCTCCTTCAACACCTTGTATCGGAAAGGATACAAAACATTTTCTGAATTGAGGAGGTGCCAAGTGTACAAGTCCTCAATGCACAAGATGTGAAGTCGCTGAAGCGCCACCCAGAAGATCAAAAATCGCACTGTATGTGGCTGACTACACATGAAAGTTTAAGCATCCCCGTAGCCCACCGGACATTACATATGAATCATTACAGGCCCATTCTAACTTTAAATAATCATTTTCTCAGACGTTCTATTTTACCCGGGGGAGGGGGGGCAAATAAAACAAATTACCTACAGGTATGGCAATTACATTTATTGTATATTCATGTATTTATTAAAGTGGTTGTAAACCTCAGACATCAAATATGACCAAAGCATATCCCTCTACAATGTGTACTTGTCTCAATCCAGAGCACTAAGTGTCATTTCTGTCTGAAGCTTCATTCCTCTGCTATCAGCATAAATAACTTCTGACAAGTTTTCCTGACACCAAGAGAAAAATGGTGACGGGATGGGACCTCCAGCTGATTGACAGCTTCAGCTCTGTTACTGTGTGAAGAGGGGGGGGGGGGGCGTTTCTTCTCTCCAATCAGCTCTCACTGAGCTCTGTGGAGTGTAATTTCATCTCTCCGCCCCTTTTTTTCTAAACTCTCAGACAAGCTTTATAAATTCTGCACTTTTACTTGTAAAACATCTGAATATGAAATGTTCAGATGTTTTCTAAAGAGATGCTCCGTCTGTTTCCAGTGATACACCAAAATTTGGAACGCTGCTCTGTGCCAAAATCTTGCAACGATTTTACCTTTCTTATGGTGAGTTTTTCATAGGTCACGTGACTCAAAAAAATGCATAAAAAAACCTCAACATAAGTGCAATTTTGATGTGTTCTTGCTGCATTTTCAATTCATTTCAATGGGAAGGTGCGTTTTTGGTGTGGTTTGCCAAATATGCACCAAAAATGCAGCAAGCAGGATTTTTAACACCGCTTCAAAAAAAGGTGGAGATAATGGCTGACAATAAGTTCATATTCATGATATTAATTAAAAATTTTGGTTCAGAAATTTTCATTTCGGTGCACCACTAGTAATTACAGTCACACCACAGTTAGATCTATTTATTTCAGGTACTTATATAGCGCCATCAATTTACGCAGCTCTTTTACATATACATTGTACATTCACATCAGTCTCTGCTCTCAAGGAGCTTACAATCTAAGGTCCCTAACTCACATTCACATACTAGGGTCAATTTAGACAGGAGCCAATTAATCTACCAGCATGTCTTTGGAGTGTGGAGGAAACCCACGCAGGCGCAGGGAGAACATGCAAACCCCAGGCAGGTAGTGCCATGGTTGGGATTTGAATACAGATCTGTGGTCCATAGTAAAAGTAGGCACAGTTATCTACAAACTGATATCCCATCTACTTCCAATGTATTCATGGAAGGAGATACTCTGAATATGTGATAAAATATACACACTTGGTTAAGTGGAAACACTGAAGGCACACTCTGGATCTGATCAGCAATTCTCCAACCATTTCACCCAAATCCAGTCATCAGTGTCAGAGGTAACAACCAGCAATTTTAAAACAGTTTAGGGAACTAATAAGTGTGATCCAGATACCATATATACGGAACAAAGGCCACCGGACACAGTTTTTACCACTTTGTTGATGACTTTATGGACATAATAATTGTTCTTGTTATTTCAGCAAGTTGGCAAAAAAAAAAAAAGTTTAAAGTTCACAAATAACTGAATGTGAACTGGAGATGGAATTGCAGACTTGCTTTGCAAAGCTGCAGGTTCGAAGGCTGTCATCCCCTTCTGGCCTTTACTACCAAATGAGTTGCTGACCTGGAACAAGAATGCAGCCAGGGAAGTCAGAAAAGTCTAATGCCGCGTACACACGGCCGGACTTTTCATCTACAAAAGTCAAACGGACGCCGACGGACTAAAGCTGGCTGACAATCCGATCGTGTGTGGGCTTCCCCGGACTTTCAGCGGACTTTTCCAGCCTCAAATCTGACGGACTTTAGATTTGAAACATGCTTCAAATCTTTACGTCGTAACTACGCCGGACCCAGAAATCCGCTCGTCTGTAGGCTAGTCCGACGGACAAAAACCCACGCTAGGGCAGCTATTGGCTACTGGCTATCAACTTCCTTGTTTTAGTCCGGTGTACGTCATCACGTACGAATCCGTTGGACTGTTGTGTGATCGTATGTAGGCAAGTCCGCTCGTGAGAAAGTCTGCCGCAAGTCCGCCAAAAGTCTGTCGGACTTTTGTAGATGAAAAGTCCGACCGTGTGTACGCGGCATAAAACATCCTGTCCTGCGTGCTTCTTACAGCTCAGTCACCCACTATGTCAGGGGCAGGCAGGGTCACTGATTTTGGGGGGGGGGGGGGGGGGAAGACCACCAGTCCTCTTGTAGAGGGCCCGAGCACAAAGGGAGGGGAGTTAGTGATTGATGACAATTGCAGAACTCTTCACCCAGCAGCTGAAAGCTGGTCTCTCCCCTCTCCCTAATGCCAGCTTTTATCTGCTGAGAAAGAAAGTTGTCCCTCACCAATCCTCTCCCTGTGCGGCCCCCCTCCCAGCACTGGCTCTAATGCCAACTCTGCTCGTGAGTTTGTTATTACTGTAACTTTGTTGCTATCCCTCCGTCTCTCCGATCCCGGAGCTCCAACTGCCTTGCTTGTATATTTTTTTATCATCTTCATTTTTATCTTTTAGATTTAGCAGGAATTCTGTGAGTTATGTTGTATTTGTGTCTGATAATAATGATATTATGTATTTTTAGCGAAATATAGCTTTAATAGAGCTTTAGTAGAAGGTTCTTTACTGTAAGAGCGGCAAGGATGTGGAATTCCCTTCCACAGGCGGTGGTCTCAGCGGGGAGCATTGATAGTTTCAAGAAACTATTAGATAAGCACCTGAACGACCGCAACATACAGGGATATACAATGTAATACTGACACATAATCACACACATAGGTTGGACTTGATGGATTTGTGTCTTTTTTCAACCTCCCCTAGTATGTAATATTTTCTTGGGGGGGGGGTCTGTAGTCTGTACTGGTCCCGCTATATCATTGTCCTCCCTGTACAGGCTAAGCTCAGTCATGCTTATTTCCTTCTACCAAGCCGTCTTATTGATCCTGTAATGTGAAGGTAAGGCCGGCCATACACTATACAATTCTCTTGTACAACTTTCCTTTAAAATTTAGCAAAACCATAAAGTATGAGGTCACACCTAAACACTTCAATTTGTATGCAATCAGGTAGGCCCTTGCACTACATAATATGGCCAGCTTTAACCGCTTGCTGACCAGCCGCTGCAGTTATACTGTGGCAGGTTGGCACGGCTGCGCAAATCGCCGTAGCTATACGTTGGCTCTTTAAGACGCTAGAGCAGGCGCACGTCCCCGGAGCCGATGAATGATTCCGGCAGGTGCGATGTCCGCCGGGCACCCGCGATCGCTCCTCACAGAACGAGAACCGGGATCTGTGTGTGTAAACACACAAATCCCGGTTCTGTCAGGGGAGTAGAGACAGATTGTATGTTCCTACTTAGTAGGAACAACGATCTCTCTCCTCCCCCAGTCAGACACGCACCTAGGGAACACAGTTAACTCCTTGATCGCCCCCTAGTGTTAACCCCTTCCCTGCCAGTCACATTTATACAGTAATCAGTGGCTATTTTTAGCAATGATTACTGTATGAATGTCAATGGTCCCAAAAAAAAGTGTCAAAGGTGTCTGATCTGTCTACCGCAATGTCGCAGTCCCGATAAAAAAAAAAAAAAAAAAAATTGCAGATCGCTGCCATTACTAGTAAAAATATAAAATAATAAAAATGCTATAAATCTATCCCCTATTTAGTAGACGCTATAACTTTTGTGCAAACCAATCAATATACGTTTATTGTGATTTTTTTTTTTACCAACAATATGCAGAAGAATACATATTGGCCTAAACTGAGGAAGAGATTTGTTTTTTTTACATTTTTGTTGGATATTATAGCAAAAAGTACAAAATATTGTGTTTTTTTTTCAAAATTGTCAGTTTTTTTGTTGTTTATAGCGCAAAAATTAAAAACCGCAGAGGTGATCAAATACCACCAAAAGAAAGCTCTATTTGTGGGAAAAAAATTCTAATTTTGTTTGGGTACAACGTCGCAAGACCGCGCAATTGTTAGTTAAAAGCGACGCAGTGCAGTATCGCAAAAAAAAAAATTGCCTTGTCAGAAAGGGGGCAAATCCTTCCGGGGCTGAAGTGGTTAATGACCACACAATGAAGGCAGGGCCAAGCTAGACTTTTTCAAGACCACCAAGATCTTAGATCAGATTACCGGACATTATATATATATATATATTGACGTTAAAAGCCAAGTTCATCTTTTAAAGAAAATGGGCAATGCGGAAATGATCCCCAGTAGGTTAAATTACATGTAGGTTTGAAAAATATTGCTTTAAGTGGTTCTAAACCCTTACATATACCCAGTGAAGGGAATATCTCAGGGGATACACAGAGATAAAACAAATTCTCCTGCATAAATTGTACCTGTTTATCTGCAGTCTTCTTTTCTCTACATCCGTTCAGAATTTATAAAGCTTGTCTGAGTGTTCAGAAATCAGGGGGCGGAGAGATGAAATTACACTCTGCAGAACTCAGTGAGGAGAGTTCTGAGAGCTGATAGGATGGAAGGGGCACACCCCCCTCCACACAGCACACAGAAACAGAGCGGAGGAGGTCAATCAGCTGGAAATCCCTCCTGTCACCATTTTTTTTCTTGGTGTCAGGAAAACTTGTCAGAAATGATTCATGCTGATAGCAGAGGAACGAAGCAGCAGGCAGAGAAGACATTTAGGCCTGGTTCACACCTATGCATTTTTTAGTGCGCTTTCAGTTTTGCAGAAAAACTCTACAGTTCACATCTGTGCATTTTTTGGAAAGGGACTTTTTTTCTGGTTCCATAGACTTCAGTGGATCAAAAGCGTGCATTGAAAAACGCAAAATGCACCTGGAATATGCAAACTGCAACCTGCATAGGTGTGAATCAGGTCTAAGTGGTCTTAATTGAGCCAAGTGCACACTATAGAGGGATATGCTTTGATCATATTTCATGTCTGAGGTTTACAACCACTTTAATGTAATGGTCATAGCTGTAGGCCTTTAGCGGCACCCCTGAAATCTGGCTGAAAAACTCCAATATTGTAGGCATTCCCTTCGTCCTGCCTACTTCTCAGGACACTTTGTATATTAAAAGTATAACTAAGAGCAAGTTTTTTTTTATGTTTTGTTTTGGAGGGGAGAGGGATTAGAACACTTGTCAGGTTTTTATTGCTGTGACCCCAATTGGGGAGATTCCCCCTCTCTCTTAGTCTTGTTTACTATTATCATTGAAAGTACAAGAAAATCCCAAATTTTGGGTTGTCCCCAGAAAAGAAATTGAGGGGAAATCTTCCAATGGGGGACACTAGTTCTGGTGACCTGGGGGGTCCCCAAGGAATTCCCTTAATTTGCAGGGATTTCCCCTCTCACTTCCTGTTTGGTTATTGGACAGGAAGTGCAGGGAAATCTCTGCAATGGGACACAAATGGAGAAAAAAAAAAATCTGACAGGGGTTGTAACCCTTCCTTATTCTAAAGTAAAAAAAAAAAAAAAAAAAGTTTTACCTATAGTTCCATTTTAACCTCTTGCCAGCCGCCCGTCGTCGTTTGACGGTGGCAGAATGGTTCCCCTGCGCAAATCGCCGTAGCTGTACGGCGGCCGCTGTAAGGGGTATAGGGGGTGCGCGTCACTGAGGAGTCAATGCGTGTGCCTGGCGGACACAATATCTGCCGGGCACCCGCGATCGCGCCGGACAGAGTCAGTGTGTGAGTGTGTTTGCGCGCGTAAACACACATACATCTCCATTCTGGCAGAGGAGAGGAGACAGATCATGTGTTCCTAGTGTATAGGAACAACGATCAGTCTCCTCCCCCAGGTAGTCGCCCCCCCCCCCAGTTAGAACAAACTGAGGGAACACATTTAACAACTTGATCGCCCGCTAGTGTTAACCCCTTCCCTGCCAGTGACATTTACACAGTAATCAGTGGTTATTTTTAGCTCTTATCGCTGTATAAATGACAATGGTCCCAAAAAAGTGCCAAAAGTGTCCGATCTGTCCGCCGCAATCCCAATTAAAAAAAAAAAAAAATTTATCGCAGATCGCCGCCATTATTAGTTAAATAAATAAAAATGGCAAAAATATATCCCCCATTTTGTAGACACTATAACTTTTGCGCAAACCAATAAATATACACTTATTGCGATTTTTTTTAACCAAAAATATGTAGAATAAATATTGGCCTAAACTGAGGAAGAAATTTGTTTCTGTTTTTTTAATTTTGGGATATATATTATAGGAAATAGTGTTTTTTTTTTTTCAAATATGTCGATATTTCTTTGTTTATAGCGCAAAAAATAAAAAGCACAGAGGTGATCAAACGCCACCAAAAGAAAGCTCTATTTGTGGGAAAAAGAATGCACGACCGCGCAATTGTCAGTTAAAGCAATGCAGTGCCGTATCGCAAAAAATGGCCTGGTCAGGAAGGGGGTAAATCCTTCCGGGGCTGAAGTGGTTAAGCACATGCCCTCAGCAATCACACAAGTGCGCACTCTCTCATGCTCATAAGCCATGCATGCGCAGTGCTCTCACTCTCCCCTGTTGTAGTAAAGCCCCATTCACACTAGGCGTAGTGGAAACGTGCATTCTCGCCCGCATTTATTTTATATGGTTCATGCAACGTGTATAAGGCAGCTTGCCGTACGTGTGCCAAAAAAAGCTCCTGCAACTTTTCGAGCTGCGAGCTTCACGCAGTTATCTTGCAACAAAATCACAAAATGCGCATCTGCTAGCTCAGTTTGGAGTTCCACTAAGAATTGTGCCACAAGCGCAATTTGCATTTTTTTTTCACGCGGATTTGAATGGGTCCTAGTGCTGACCTCAGCTGCTGTGGCTACAGGGGAGGGAGAGCGCTCTGAGCATGTGCAGCTTTCGAAGGGAGAGCGCTCTGAGCATGTGCAGCTTTCGAAGGGAGAGCGCTCTGAGCATGTGCAGCTTTCGAAGGGAGAGCGCTCTGAGCATGTGCAGCTTTCGAAGGGAGAGCGCTCTGAGCATGTGTAGCTGTCTTTTTCAGCAGATAAAAGCTGGCATTAGAGAGAGGGGAGAGACCAGCTTTCAGCTGCTGGGTGAAGAGTTCTGCAAGTGTTGTCAATCACTAACCCCCCCCCCCCCGTGTGGTCCCCCCTTCCTTTCAGTCATGCCAGGGGCATGCACTTGAATTATACTGTGTCCTAGTAAATAGACAGGATAGGGGAATGGTCTCAATAGAGGAGTTTTTCAACCAGGCTTCTGGGGTGCCATAAATGACCTACAGGTATAGCAATTACATAGAGCAGCATTTTTTAATCCTGCACAATGTATTTTAACCTACTTGATTGCATTAGCAATTTTCTTCAAAAAGGTGAACCTAGCCTGTATATGTAAACCCCATAACTAAAATCTCATAACATTTAACATGTAAGAATTTCAAACATTTTATATCTTTTTAAAAATTGCAGCATCCAATAAAATAATATCTGGTGATCCTGCCATGAAGGATCAGGCATTTGTTATACACTGTCACCCTGTATGTACCAATAAGCCTGCACTGTATTGCACCCAAATATACATTCCATGGGTTGCGGCGTTTGGGAAAGGTCCAAGTACTCACCTGCTCTACAATGGATGCCAACCTTCCAAGAGCCAACCCACACTCATCCCCTCGAGTCACCACCGCGCTCCCCAGCTTCACCACAATGCGCTTGGCATGTTTCAGCTCACTGCGGTGCGCAAACGGTTTTCCGTGTGAGCGGATAAGAGGCATGGTCATGTAGGGAACGTTGCTCCAGTGCCGGGAGCTCTGCCGGTGAACAGCTGGAGCAACTAATTTAGAAAGACAAGAAAGGACAAAATTAAGACCAGGGTGGATAAAAATCAATGATTTTTTTTTTTTTTTTTAAGAAATCGCTTTCATTTTAGGATACATTAATAATTTAGTTTATTCAGCTTGAAATGGAGCTTAGTTATGTAGCGTGAGGCTGTATATTCTGCAATATTTACATTTTTTGTAAACTCATTCAATGAATCCAAGCTGAGATAACATGGACTGCATTGATGCATTCACACAATGTCACAGTAACCATGAGATAAACCAAAGTTCAGGAATATTCCTTTATCCCATTGTTTTGCAAATCTATGTACACTACAAACTGTATGATTAAATCGGTACTGATTATTCTGTTTTACTAACCTGACAGCTGATTATTCTAAATAGGAAACCTTCATTTTGTTTCACTTTTATCGCTGAGCTCTCACACAGAAGCGAATGTACGTTGCACCCGCATATGAAAATGATGTTCAAACCCCACGTGAGGTATCACCACGATTGTTAGATGGAGAACAATGATTCTAGCCCTAGACCTCCTCTGTAACTCTAAACAGGTAACCTGTAGAAATGTTTAAATGTCGCCTATGGAGATTAAGGGTAAAAGTTTGTTGCCATTCCACGAGCGGGCACAATTGACCTGGCTAACCCAGCAAAATGTGTCAATCAACTTTATAAAATCAGCCTCCAGGCCAATTTATAAAAACTGCCACAAAAGAGAAGCTGATACCCTTCCTAACTGACCAGAGGTCATCTGTTAGCCACTCGCTGACCAGCCACAGTACATATACCGCGGCAGGTCAGCTCTGTTGTGCAAAACTATGTACCTGTACGTCACTTTGTGCAATAGACGGTGGGGGCGCGCACGCTGATAGACCAGAGGGGGAGTCAATCAGCGGGTCCGGTAAACGCGATATCCGCCAGCCACCCGCGATCGCTCCCCAGAGAGGCAGGACGGCGATCTGCCTATGTAAACAAAGCACATTGCTGTTCTGTCAGGAGAGGACACAGATCTTCCGTTCCTGCTAAGCATGAACACGGATCGGTGTTCCCCCCGGTCAGTCCATCCCCCACACAGTTAGCAAGCACACCCTAGGGCCCTCCCCTTAACCCTTTGATTGCCCCTGGTGTTAACCCCTTCCCTGCCAGTACAGTAAAAGTGCATATTTTTAGCACTGATCACTGTAATAATGTCAATGGTTCCCAAAAAAAAGCGTCAGTTAGGTGTCCAATTTGTCCACCGCAATGTCGCAGACAAAACCGTTGATCGTCGCCATTACTGGTAACAATAAAATAAAAATGCCATAAAAACCATCCCATAGTTTTGTAGACGCGATAACTTTTGCGCAAACCAATCAACCTATGCTTACTGGGATTATTTTTACTAAAAATATGTAGCAGAATACATATTGGTCTAAACTGATGAAGAAATTTGATTTCATATTTTTTTTATTGGATGTGTTTTATAGCAGAAAGTAAAAAAAAGTTTTTTTTATTCAAAATTCTGGGTCTTATTTTTGTTTCTAGTGCAAAAAATAAAAAAACTGCAGAGGTGATCAAATACCACCAAAAGAAAGATCTATTTGTGGGAAAAAAATGGACATCAATTTTATTTGGGAACAACATCGCACGACCGCGCAATTATCAGTTAAAGTAACGCAGTGCCGTATCGCAAAAATGGCCTGGTCACTAAGAGGGTAAAACCTGGTTGCTATGGACAACGGTTTATTATTGTTATAGTTATCACCAAGCAGCCCCAGGTTGTCAGAGTGTGACAACTCAACAAACTGGTTGTCAGGGGCAACCGGGCCCATCATACCTCAACACCAAACAAACCCACAACCCCAGACATATGAATAGTGTATATGGGTACATACATTTTGGATGACATGATGCAGCAGTGATCTGGACCCGGGACAGGAGACATCGGGCATTGGTACCCCGAGGAGCGCTCAGAGCCGCCCGGCACAACATCCTGCTGGAGACAAGAAGAAGACGGGTATGTCAGAATGACTATAAAAAAAAGAGACAAAGCTGCAGATGATGGGGAAAATTTTTAGACACACCCTACAAGGCTGGAATCGGCCTGCCAATCCAACAACAGGAGCTCTAAGTGTAATCAAATCCGGGCACGCCCCATAGACCGACAGTTCTTAAAGACATACTTCCACTTCTCCAAAAAAAACAAAACACCTGTCTATGCAGATATAGAGCGTCTGAAGGTAAAACAAACTGCAGCTTTGACCAATGTTGAAGAATTCCCTTGCTATAGGTGTAGATTATTTAAGTACTTCACGAAGCCTGACTGAAAAACTCCCAGAGATTGCATCTCCCCATCCTGCCTGGTTGCTAGGAGACTCCCCACTGTCAGGCTGGGTTCACACATATGCAAATTGGATGTGGTTTTCCCTGCATCCAATTCGAATGACATGCGAGTGTGACTAGCTCTCAATGGAGCCGGTTCACACATGTCTGGGGCAGCCGCGGTTTGGATTAAAAAAGGGGCCGGTTCAGGTGCGAATTCAGGAAAAAACTCAGACCTGAACCGGTGAACAGACACACACCAGACCCGAGGCATGAACCTGCACACATGTAAACCCGGCCTTATTGTTCCCCTCCACCATCACAGGAGTGAGCTCCTTCTCTGAACCAAACCCCCTCACATACTCTCTCACTCCCCCGATACAGTAGTTCTGAGTTTAGCATTTGAGTGCTGCCATTTGTGATGGTGGAGGTAATCAGTAACAGCTGGAAGTCTCTTAGCAACGTCCTAGCAACAAGGCAGGACAGGGAGATGCATCTATGGGAGTTTTTCAGTCAGTTTTCATGAAGTACATTTAATGACCCACATCTATAGAAAGAAAATTATTCAACTTTGGTCAGACCTGCACAGTTTGTTTTTACCTGCAGATGCCCGGGCAGGTTTTGATAAAAGGTGAACTATGCTTAATTACAGTTAAAGTGGTAGTAAAGTCCACGTTGTGATTTTTACCTACAGGTATAAGGCTTGTGAAGTGGAAGGAAAATTTTTTTTTACAAATAAACTATCTGAAAAGTGTGGAGTGCATTTGTATTCACCCCCCTTTACTCTGATACCCCGAACTAAAATCTAGTGGAACCAGAAGTCACCTAATTAGTAAATAGAGTCCACCTGTGTGTAATGTAATCTCAGTATAAATACAGCTGTTCTGTGAAGGCCTCATAGGTTTGTTAGAGAACCTTAGTGAACAAACAGCATCATGAAGGCCAAGAAACACACCAGACAGGTCAGGGATAAAGTTGTGGAGAAGTTTAAAGCAGGGTTAAGTTATAAAAAAATATCCCAAGCTTTGAACATCTCACAGAGCACTGTTCAATCCATCATCCGAAAATGGAAAGAGTATGGCACAACTACAAACCTACCAAGACATGGCCGTCCACCTAAACTGACAGGCCGGGCAAAGAAAGCATTCATCAGAGAAGCAGCCAAGACACCCATGATAACTCTGGAGGAGCTGCAGAGATCCACAGCTCAGGTGGGAGAATCTGTCCACAGGACAACTATTAGTCGTGCACTCCACAAATCTGACCTGTATGGAAGAGTGGCAAGAAGAAAGTCATTGTTGAAAGAAAGTCATAAGAAGTCCTGTTTGCAGTTTATGAGAAGCCATGTGGAGGACACAGCAAACATGTGGAAGAAGGTGCTCTGGTCAGATGAGACCAAAATTGTACTTTTTGGCCTAAAAGTAAAACGCTATGTGTGGCGGAAAACTAACACTGCACATCACCCTGAACAGACCCCCACTGTGAAACATGGTGGTGGCAGCATCATGTTGTCGGGATGCTTTTCATTACCAGAGACAGGGAAGCTGACAAGAGTTGATGAGAAGATGGATGGAGCCAAATACAGGGCAATCTTAGAAGAAAACCTTTTAGTGTCTGCATAAGACTTGAGACTGGGGTGGAGGTTCACCTTCCAGCAGGACAACGACCCTAAACATACAGGCAGAGCTACAATGGAATGGTTTAGATCAAAGCATATTCATGGGTTAGAATGGCCCAGTCAAAGTCCAGACCTAAATCCAATTGAGAATCTGTGGCAAAACGTAAAAATTGCTGTTCATAGACGCTCTCCATCCAATCTGACAGAGCTTGAGCTATTTTACAAAGAAGAATGGGCAAAAATGTCAGTCTCTAGATGTACAAAGCTGGTAGAGACATCCCCAAAAAGACTTGTAGCTGTAATTGCAGAGAAAGGAGGTTCTACAAAGTATTGACTCAGGGGGGCTGAATACAAATGTACACCACACTTTTCACTTATTTATTTGTATAAAATGTTGAACAATTTATCATTTTCCTTCCACTTCACAATTATGTGACACTTTGTGTTGGTCTGTCAAATAAAATACATTTACATGTTTGGTTGTAACATGACAAAATGTGGAAAATTTCAAGGGGTATGAATACTTTTTCAAGGCACTGTAGTCACATCACTTCTTGTAGAAGTAACATAGGCTCAAACCTTCATCCTCTGCACTAAAAATGAGGACTATATTGCTATTATGGTTTCCTGTATAGAGAGATTTCCACTTACCTTTAGGACTAGTAGTAGGAAAAAATAGAATAAAACCATAAAAAACAAAACAAAAACACAAAAAACTGACAAATCTCCAATAAAACAGCCCAGGAGTCGATCTTTAGCTCCAGTATTATAAAGTTCCTTCTACTGTGCAGAAAGGCAACAATGTTCCAGCGCACCTTCTACTACATCATTCTACATTCACAGCTACAATGTAACAATTGAAGTATGAAGATGGACATCAAAAACAAATAGGAGAAATTATTGAGGATCTGGAGAATACAAATCAAGTCAAATAAAAGCCTAGCTGGAAAAATATTGACATCAAATACAAAAGCAAATCCATTCCTACAACAGGAGGTTTTAAAAAGTTTGCAAACAAAAAAAAGTTTATTTCTCAAAACACAAAAACAAAAATAAATTTCATCCTAATAAGTCAGATTTCTCCATCTGCTGCACTGCCCGATAGAAGACCCACGTCTTACCCTCCTCTGGTGTACAGGATTCCTCTCTGTAGATGGATCATTAATAATCCTCATATAATTCCTCCCTGAGGCACTGACGGGGGCCGGCTGAGGACTGCATGTGTTACTCACAAACCAATCAAATCCTCCGCACCAAACAACACACACAACAGATGATGAAACCTTGTGAGTGATTGCAATAGAATATGCCATATTTTCATAGGAATTATAGTCCTATTATCACAGTTCTCATCATTTTGCAAAGTACATTCAATGACAAATTTGATTATTAAATGATTATTTCACACTCTGCATTTGTCATCCACATTCTATCTTTTTATGGAGGATGATGATGTGGCACTATTCAATCAGGTTTATCTAGTTACTTATAAAGCTTCGAAAAAAAGTAACAATAAGATATGGTAATACGAACAATAGGATATTTAAAACCAGAAAGACTCCCAATGACAGGAATAGGAGTCTAGGACTGCCACGTTG
This sequence comes from Aquarana catesbeiana, assembly GCF_042186555.1. Lineage (NCBI taxonomy): Eukaryota > Metazoa > Chordata > Amphibia > Anura > Ranidae > Aquarana > Aquarana catesbeiana. The sequence goes on from NC_133331.1 coordinate 44,024,215, forward strand.
TCCGTGAACAGGGCTGACAGCAGACATACAGAAATACTCAACAGAGAAAAAGCATCAGATTTCAAAGTGTCCCTTCAATGACAGAGGTAGACATGACCTTCCATGTAACACCTAATCATTACTCTAATAAAAGCAAGACAACATAAGGCTACAATGCCCATCAGCGTACCTAATCAATATTGTAATAACAAACCAATACAACATAAGACTACCATGCCCATCAATGTACCTAATCAATATTGTAACAAACCAATACAACATAGGGTACATTGATGGCCATGGTAGCCTTATGTTGTATTGGTTTATTACAATATTGATAAGGTACATTGATGGGCATGGTAGCCTTATCAATATTGTAACAAACCAATACAACATAAGGCTACCATGTCCATCAATGTACCTAATCGATAATGTAATAACAAACCAATACAACATAAGGCTACCTTGCCCATCAATGGACCTTATCAATATTGTAACAAACCAATACAACATAAGGCTACCATGCCCATCAATGTACCTAATCAATATTGTAATAACAAACCAATACAACATAAGGCTACCTTGCCCATCAATGGACCTTATCAATATTGTAACAAACCAATACAACATAAGGCTACCATGCCCATCAATGTACCTAATCAATATTGTAATAACAAACCAATACAACATAAGGCTACCATGCCCATCAATGTACATAATATTGTAATAACAAACCAATATAACGCCCCCGTCAATGTACCTAATCAATATTGTAATAACAAATCAATACAACATAAGGCTACCATGCCCATCAATGGACCTCATCAATATTGTAACAAACCAATACAACATAAGGCTACCATGCCCATCAATGTACCAAATCAATATTGTAATAACAAACCAATATAACTCCCACGTCAATGTACCTAATCAATATTGTAATAACAAATCAATACAACATAAGGCTACCATGCCCATCAATATACCTTATCAATATTGTAACAAACCAATACAACATAAGGCTACCATGCCTATCAATGTACCTAATCAATATTGTAATAACAAACCAATATAATGCCCCTGTCAATGTACAGTACCTAATCAATATTGTAAAAACAAACCAATACAACATAAGGCTACCATGTCCATCAATGTACCTAATCAATATTGTAATAAACCAATACAACGCCCATCAATGTACCTAATCAATATTGTAATAACAAACCAATATAACATAAGGCTACAATGCCCACTGAGGTACAACCTAATCAATACTCCAATAGCAAGGCAATACAAAAAAAAGCTACGATGACCATCAATATACCCAATTATACAGGATTTATATAGCACCTACAGTTTGCTTTACAAAATTATTATTCTAATAAAGCAACATGTAAAGCTATGATGCCCACTTGATATACCCAATTATTATTCTAAATAAAGCAATGATGCCCATTAATGTATTGTTTTGTTATTAGAGTATTGATTGAGCACATCAATGGGCATCATTGCTTTATTAGAAAAATAAACGGGTATATTGATTGGGCATCATAGCTTTACATGTTGTATTGATTAGGTTGTACCTCAGTGGGTATTGTAGCCTTATGTTGTATTGGTTTGTTATTAGAGAAATGATCGGGTACATTGATAATTGTAGATTTGTGTTGTACCCGGCCCGCGTCATTCAGTGTTCTGTGCATATGAAAACTACAAGTACTGTCAGCTTTTGTGGCTGTTGAGCACTCTTGGTAGTTCATTGAGCTTCCTGTCATTCAGTACCTGCCTTCCTGTATCAGAGGAATGAGCGGACATCTGTACAGACAGTCTGCAGGACCGTGGCACTACACCCACAATCTGCTGATCGCTAGTGCAATGCTTTACAGGCTCCAAACTAAATAAATAATAAATGCATATATTTTTTTTTTGTAAAGGTGAACATATCCTTTAAAGTGATTGAAAAGTCTCTTTTTTTCTCTAACAATAACAAACATGTTATACTTACCTGCTCTATGCAGTTGGTTTTGCACAGAGCAGCCCTGGCCCCTCCCTCCTGTCGAGTGTCCCCACAACAAGCAGCTTGCTATGGGGGCACCTGAGCCGAGTCACAGCTCCCTGTGTCCATTCCGACAGGGAGCCACAATTTGGCCCTGTCCCCTCTCTCTCCTGATTGGCCCATTGACTTTGACAGCAGCGGGAGCCAATGGTACAGCTGCTGTGTCTCAGCCAATCATGAAGAGAGTCCTGGATGGCCGAGGAACACGTGGACATCGCTGGAGAGAGATTGGGCTCAGGTAAGTATTAGGGGGGCTGCTACACACAGAAGGTTTTTTTTCATCTTAATGCATAGAATGTATTAAGATAAAAAAACCTTCTGCCTTTACACAACGCCTATAAGTAGATTGCACACAGATTGTCATATTGTAATGTGTGTGCTGATCTTTATAGACATCGAGATTGTACCCAGCACTGTCCCCGTGTAGCAGTCAGTGTACAATTAGTAAAAAGTTGATAACAAGGAAAGGAGGTTCCCAGCAGAGGAGAAATACAGAGGGGGGGGATTTACTAAAACTGGAGAGAGCAAAATCTGGTGCCGCTGTGCATGGAGGCCAATCAGTTCTAACTTCATCTTGTTCAATAAAGCTTTGACAATAAAACCTGGAAGCAGACTGGCTTCTATGCAGAGCTGCACCAGATTTTGCACTCTCCAGTTTTAGTAAATCAACCCCAGTCAGTGTATCTTGTAATAGAACTTTGCCAGTCAACCAACAGTAAGTAGATTGAAAAGAGAAGTGTGCAATCATACTTGCCTAGGTGAATTCTGCATCCGTCACCTGCTGGCTCTAAGACTGAGAACTGAGCGATCAAACACCGCTAATCACTCCGTTCTCAGTGCTCCATGAGCTGAGAGCTGGTGACCGTCAGTCAAACCGTCTGCCTAGAGTTCAGTTTTACCCAAGCTTGGGGGTAACCTGGGTCTATGCTCAAACAGGTTCAAAGAAGACTGATTGAACGCTCGGTCATTTTCTGCCACCGGCCTTCCATCTTTCTCATACATACAGGTATTCTATCCACGCATTTATCATGCTCTTGCATTGGCCTGAATGGATACATAAAAGCAAAGTACAAACTGACTTATCTCTTTGGCTGTGTACATAATCCCTCAACCCGGTGAGCCTGGACACAGGTCACCACACATCACATGAAACTGTCCATCCTACATATCTGGAGACGTAGCTCCAGCCCAATACAACCAACTACCAATAACGATCCAACCCAACCCAAGATCCAACCCCCCCCCCAACCGTGATCCAGCCAACCACACCACTCCCCCTCCTTTCCCTACCATGATCCAAAACCACACCCCCCCTCCAAACTGGGATCCAACCACCACCACCACCCCCCCCCCAACTGTGATCCAACCACCCCCCAAACCCAACTGTGATCCAACCACACCACCCCCCTCCTTTCTCAACCATGATCCAAAACGACCACCCCCTCAACCATGATCCAACCACGCCGCCACCCCCCTCAACTGTGATCCAACCATGATCCAAAACCACCACCACCCCCATCTCTCAACCTTGATCGAACCACACCACTCTCCCCCCTCCAGTATCAACCATGATCCAACCCCCCCCCCCCCCACCACAAACCATGATCCACCCACCCCCCCCAAACCCAACTGTGATCCAACCATATCACCCCCTCCTTTCCCAACCATGATCCAAAATGACCACCCCCTCAACCGTGATCCAACCACGCCGCCACCCCCAAACGTGATCCAAACCCCCCCAAACTGTGACCAACCACCACCACCCCCCCCCCCCAACCAACCATGATCCAAAACCACCACCACCCCCAACCATGATCCAACCGCCCCCCAACCCCAACTGTGATCCAACCACACCACCGCCCCCAACCATGATCCAACCGCCCCCCAACCATGATCCAACCGCCCCCCAACCCCAACTGCGATCCAACCACACCACCGCCCCCAACCATAATCCAACCGCCCCCTAACCCCAACCGCGATCCAACCACACCACCGCCCCCAACCGCGATCCAACCACACCACCGCCCCCAACCGCGATCCAACCACACCACCGCCCCCAACCGCGATCCAACCACACCACCGCCCCCAACCGCGATCCAACCACACCACCGCCCCCAACCGCGATCCAACCACACCACCGCCCCCAACCGTGATCCAACCACACCACCCTCCTCCTTTTCCAACCATGATCCAAAACGACCACCCCCTCAACCGTGATCCAACCACACCGCCACCCCCCTCAATTGTGATCCAAAACCACCCCCCCTTGATTGAACCATACCACCCTCCCCCTCCAGTACCAACCATGATCCAAAACCACCCCCCCAACCCAACTGTGATCCAACCACATCATCCCAGCCATGATCCAAAACAACCACCCCCTCAACCGTGATCCAACTGCGCCGCCACCCCCAAATGTGATCCAAAACTACCACCACCCCCCTCTCAACCTTGATCCAACCACACCGCCCTCCCCCTCCAGTACCAACCAAAACCACCACACCCCCCCAAACTGTGATCAAACTAAGGATGAGCTTCGGCGTGTTTGCATGCTGCACTTGCCGAGCCCGCCAGGAAGTCGGCACGGTGCAGCGCTAATTACAAGCAGCGAGACATTTCCCGATGTGCGGCTGCAGATATCGGGAAATGTCTCACTGCCTGTGATTAGCGCTGCGCCGTGCCGTCTTCCTGGCGGGCTCTGCACGTGCAGCATGCGAACACGCAGAAGCTCATCCTTAGATCAAACCACCCCCCAACCATGATCCAAAACCACCCCCCAAACCCAACTGTGATCCGACCATGATCCAAAACGACCGCCCCCCCCAACCTTGATTGAGCCACACCACCCTCCCCCTCCAGTACCAACATGATCCAACCCCCCCCAAACCATGATCAAAACCACAACCAGGGGCGGACTGACCATGCGGGCATGCCACTAAGGGGCCCCATCAGGGTTGGCAGCCTCAATAAAACCAGGGACAGTATGTAAAAATCTGTGTTTTTTTAAAAATCCCAAGATTATAGCTGCCCCGCCTCTCCGGTACCTTTTCAGTGTGTGTATATGTGTATATTGTGTGTGTATATTGTGTGGCCCCATAACTTATTGCCTGGGGCCCCCATGAGTTGTCAGTCCACCCCTGACCACAACCCCCCTCCATGATCCAACCAGCCCCCCTCTCAATCATCCATCTACTCCCCCAATCATCATCCAACCCCCCCCCCCCCATGGCTCCATCCCAACCATAATCTAATCATCTCCCAAACATGATTCTACCAATCACTAATTATAATCCTAACACCCCCAACAATGATGTGCCCCCCTCCTAACCATCCCCCCACCCCGATCCTCCCCCACATCAGGGTACCACTTGATGGACTTGCACACACTTTGCTGTCCCCTGGAGGAGATCCTGTGATTGGCCCGTGTACTGTACATCGTGTACATGCCATCCTCTGCTGATAGGAGGATATTAACCAATGACAATACATCCGCTCCTCTCCCACCTGTACAGTCCGGGGGGATCCCGCGCCGACCAGATCACACCAAACACTGTCCGGACCGGGGATGATCAGTGCGCGTGCGCAGGGGGTGACACGAGCATGTGCGGAAGAACCGAGCCACGCGTCTCACACGCTGTGCACTGAGCATGCGCGGGTCACCTGGCAGGGGAAAGCGCGCTCCCGTCTGAGTTGTAGAGGATTGAGATCAACGTGCACGGCGCTGATGATTGTATATTGGTGTGTGTACACATTGTACGATCTGTAGACGTTATAATACATGTCAGTACTGGGCTGAGAGATGAAAACCCTCCAAATGATTATATAATGCAGTTCACCAATCCTTATCACTTCAATACTTCACCCCCCTTCATGACCGGGCCTGCGGGCCATGTTCTGCGATACGGCGCTGCGTTACTTTAACTGACAATTGCGCGGTCGTGCGACACTGTACACAAATAAAATTGATGTCATTTTTCCACACAAATAGAGCTTTCTTTTGGATGTATTTTATCACCTCTGCGGTTTTTATTTTTTTGCGCTATAAACAAAAAAGACAACATTTTGAAAAAGGAAAAAAAAAAAAAAAGTACTTTCTGCTATAAAATATCTGATAAAAAATTTAAAAAAAAAATAGAATTTCCTGATAAATTTAGACCAATATGTGGTTCCAATAAGTGTATATTGATTGGTTTGCACAAACGTTATAGCGTCTACAAAGTATGGGATAAATATTAGAGTTTTTATTTGTTTATTTATACAAGTAATGGCAGCAATCAGTGACTTATACTGCGATATTGCGGCGGACAGTCGGAAACTAAGGCGGCATTCACACTTCAGCGTTTCGAATCGCAGGCAGATTTGCCACGAAGCGGCTCGAGATTTGAAAGCGCTGATGTGTAAATGACAAATCGAGGGACTCGCAATTTAGATGCCGTTCATTTGAATGGCACGGTGCGGGTCTGCCGCGATTGTCGCACAATAAATCTCGCTGCAATCGCTGGAAGCATGTCACCCGAAAGTAGCTCCTGAACTTTTTTTGGGCGACATGCAAATCTGCCCCCCATTCAAAAGTGTGAATGCAGCCTAACCAGGGCCGGCCCTACCATGGGACCCGATGGAGCCACGGTTCCCGGCGGCACATTCAGGGGGGCGGCAAATTGCCGCTGTGGACCCCACTGTGAGGATCTGCCCAGAAAGGTCCCCCATCAGATACTGTCCGCCCTGTACTGCGCAGGCGCAGACGCCGAAAGTCTCCGAACATGAACAGCTGTTCATAAACTCTACACGGCGCCTGCGCTTCAGAGTACATTGTGCCACACGCTCCCATTGTTGATGTTCGGAGACTTTCGGCGTCTCCTTTGTCCTCCGTACAGGGCGGACACTATCCGATGGGGGACCTTTTTCAGCAGAACACTGGGCTCCTCACAGTGGGATCAGCAGCAGTGGCACATGACAATCCACAATGTGTGGCAGGTGACGTGGCAAGCGACAATCCGGTACGTGTGGCAGGTGACGTGGCAAGCGACAATCCGGTACGTGTGGCAGGTGACGTGGCAAGCGACAATCCGGTACGTGTGGCAGGTGACGTGGCAAGCGACAATCCGGTACGTGTGGCAGGTGACGTGGCAAGCGACTATCCGGTACATGTGGCAAGTGACAGTCCGCAATGTGTGGCGGGTGGCGTCGTGGCAATCCGCAATTTTTTTTGGGGGGGGGGGGCGGGGCAGCATTTCATTCTTGGTACCAGGCAGCACAATGTCTTGGGCTGGCACTGAGCCTAACTGACAATTTTGACATTTTTTGGGAATCAGTGACACCAATACAGTGATCAGTGCTAAAAATATGCACTGTCACTGTACTGGGAAGGGGGTTAAACATCTAGGGCGGTCAAAGGGTTAACTGTGTGCCTAACCAGTGTTTTATGTGTACACTGTGTTCTGCTTTTACTAAGCAAAGTGATGGATTTTATTCCCTCCTTTGCAGGGAAAGAAAAACCATCCATTCCCCCGTCAGAATGGAGCTCTGCCTTGTTTACATAGTTGGAGCCAGTGTTAATTTCGACGACTAAAATGACTAAAACATTTTATTTGACTAAATGAATACTCTATCTGGGGACCCTGATGTAAGGGGGGGCTCTCTGGGGACCCTGATGTAAGGAAGGGGCTCTCTGGGGACCCTGATGTTATGAGGGGGCTCTGGGGACCCTGGTGTAAAGCAGGAGGATCTTTGGGGACCCTGATGTAAGTAGGGAGACTCTCTGGGGACCCGGATGTAAGGGGGGCTCTCTGGTGACCCTGACGTAAGGGGGGCTCTCTGGGACCCTGATGTAAGGAGGGGCACTCTGGGGACCCTGATGTAAGGGGGGCTCTCTGGGGACCCTATTGTAAGGGGGGCTCTCTGGGGACCCTATTGTAAGGGGGGCTCTCTGGGGACCCTATTGTAAGGGGGGCTCTCTGGGGACCTGATGCAATGAGAGGGGCTCTGGGGACCCTGATATAAGTGGGGGATCTCTGGGGACCCTGATGTAAGTGTGTCTCTCTAGGGACCCTGATGCAATGAGGGGGCCTCTGGGGACCCTGATGTAAGGGGGGATCCGCACTTTGATATGTAAGATTTATATTATATATATATATATATATATATATATATATATATATATATATATATATATATATATATATATATATATATTACATACACACACACACATGTATATTATATACATGTGTATGCCCGCCCAAGCGGTATGACCTTCTTTACTTCACTGCTATGGGCTCTATCCCAAAATCTTTTGCAGACTTAGCAATGCCCCTGGTGGGGGCCCTTCATGGTTTCTTGCACCAGGGCCCTGAAGATTCTAGTTTTGTCTCTGGTCCAAAGTGGCAATATTTTGTGTGTCCACCATTATTTTCCAGCACTGCCTTAACCCTCTTGGGCATGGAGGTCACCAGAGCTTCACAGGTTGCCACTGGAGTCCTCTACCACTCCTCCATGATGACATCACAATGCTGGTTGATGTTAGAGACCTTGCACTCCTCCACCTCCCATTTGAGGATGCCCCACAGATGCTCCATAGGGTTTAGGTCTGGAAACATGCTTGGCCAGTCCATCACCTTTTCCTCAGCTTCTTTAGCAAGGCAGTAGTCATCTTGGAGGTGTGTTTGGGGTCGTTATGTTGGAATACTGCCCTGCGGCCCAGTCTCCAAAGGGAGGGGATCATGCTCTGCTTCAGTATGTCACAGTACATGTTGGCATTCATGGTTCCCACAGTGAACTGTAGCCCCCCAGTGCCGACAGCACTCATGCAGCCCCAGACCACGACACTCCCACCACCATGCTTGACTGTAGGCAAGACACACTTGTCTTTGTACTCCTCACCTGGTTGCCGCCACACACACTTGACACCATCTGAACCAAATAAGTTTATCTTGGTCTCATCAGACCACATGACATGGTTCCAGTAATCCATGTCCTTAGTCTGCTTGTGTTCAGCAAACTGTTTGCAGACTTTCTTGTGCATCATCTTTAGAAGAGGCTTCCTTCTGGGACGACAGCCATTCGGACCATATTGATGCAGTGTGCGGCGTATGGTCTGAGCACTGACAGGCTGACCCCTCTGCAGCAATGCTGGCAGCACTCATACGTCTATTTCCCAAAGACAACCTCTGGATATGACGCTGACCACGTGCACGTAACTTCTTTGGTCGACCATGGCGAGGCCTGTTCTTAATGGAACCTGTCCTGTTAAACTGCTGTATGGTCTTGGCCACCGTGCTGCAGCTCAGTTTCAGGTTCTTGGTACTCTTCTTATATCCTAGGCCATCTTTATGTAGAGTAACAATTCTTTTTTTCAGATCCTCAGAGAGTTCTTTGCCATGAGATGCCATGTTGAACTTCCAGTGACCAGTATGAGAGAGTGAGAGCGATAACACCAAATTTAATACACCTGCTCCCCATTCACTCCTGAGACCTTGTAACACTAACGAGTCACATGACACCGGGGGGGAAAATGGCTAATTGGGCCCAATTTGGACATTTTCACTTAGGGGTGTACTCACTTTTGTTGCCAGCAGATTAGACATTAATGGCTGTGTGTTGAGTTATTTTGAAGGGACAGCAAATTTACACTGTTAAGCAAGGTGTACACTCACTACTTTACATTGTAGCAAAGTGTCATTTCTTCAGTGTCGTCACATGAAAAGATAGAATAGAATATTTACAAAAATGTGAGGGGTGTACTCACTTTTGTGAGATACTGTATGTGATTCTGCACAGGAGGGCCACCCTGTAGCAGTAAATCTTTTTTTAAATGTTTGTTCTTAGTTTCTGTTATAAAATTTCTTTAACAAATTTAGGCCAAAATGTATTCAGCTCCATTTCTTTGGTGAAAATAACCCAAATCAGTGTATATTATTTAGTCTGTAGAAAGTTATAGAGTCCACAAACTATGATTGAGAGATATATATATATATGAAGGATGTACCATTTCTTGAGACTCGAAAACATCAAGACAAAACAAATATCCCCCAAATGTCCCCCTTTTTGGAAAGTAGACAGTTGAAGGTATTTAGTAAGAATCATGGTGAGTTATTTGAAGTTGTAATTGTTTGTCCTCCTGCTCAGCTGTCATTTTAGAACAGGCTGGGCAGGAAATGGTTCAAGTGTTCAAGGGAATCTCTTGTGCCTGCAAGGTCACCAGAACTAGTGTCCCCATTGGAAGATTTCCCTTCTAGTACCTTTCTGGGTACAACCCAAAATGTGGCCTTTTCTTTTAATTAACTTTTAATGATAATGGTAAACAGGACAAATAGGGTGAATCTCCCTATTAAGAGCACAGACTACAATAAGAACTGACTGATGTTCTTATCCACCTCCCCTCTATCTAAAAATAAAAAAAACTGTTTAGTTATACTTTAAAGTATTTTTTTATTATTTTTTTTTTTTTAGTTTTGGATAGACTGGAGATGGATTAGAAGGCTTGTCAGTTTTTATTGCTGTCTGTGCCCCTATTAGGGATATTCACTCTCTCTATTTGTCCTGTTTACCATTATCATAGAACAGTGTTTCTCAACTCCAGTCCCCAAGGCGCCCCAACAGGTCATGTTTTCAGGATTTCCCTCAGATGAAACGGCTATGGTAATTACTAAGGCAGTGAAACTGATCAAATCACTTGTGCAAAATAATGGTAAGCCTGAAAACATGACCTGTTGGAGCTCCTTGAGGACTGGAGTTGAGAAAAACTATCATAGAACATAAAAGAACATCCCAAACTTTGGGTTGTCCCTGGGAAAGTAATAGAGCGGAAATCTTCCAATGCTGACACTAGTTCTAGTGACCTGGGGGTTTCCATGAGATTCCCTTAATTTGCAGGGATTTCCTCTCATTTCCTGTTTGGCTATGGGACAGGAAGTGAAGGTAAATCACCCAAATGAGACAAAGAGGGCAAAAAAAAAAAGAGGTAAGTATACTATCTTTTTTTTTATTTTAATAAAAAATCTAGACTTTATCACTTTAAAGCCTCACTCCAATTTTAAGGAAACACTAAAGATGCCCCCATCAGAGACTTACCATCTGTGCCAAATTACACGTTTTCTGCAGTCCCTAAACAAGGATCAGGTTGACATAACCACCAGGACCCTATTCAAGAATAGGTGTATATGCAGCACTGACTCACGGGGAGGGATTACAAAGTTATACACCCTGATCAATAGCCAAGGTAACATCCCTTTTTATCAAACAGCATGGGAATCGGACCTGGGTGAGACAATTGAAGAGGAGATGTGGATAAAGTGGTTGACCATGGTGCATAAAAGCATACTTAATACTTCCCTTGTGGAAGCAAATTACAAAGTGTTATTGTGCTGGTACATCCCTACAAGGTTGGCAAAACTATATCCTGGTACCTCGCCCCTTTGTTTTCAGGGATGCGGGCAGGAGGGCAATATGTTTCTGGTGGTCTTGTCTGAAGGTCCAATGTTTCTGGATCAGAGTGTTCAGTCTTGTCTATTCAGTGATGGGACTGAATATACCCAGAGGCGCCAAAACAGTGCTGTTCACTGACCTGTTGGAGGAGATCCCCAGACATCTTCGAACGCTCATATTTTTTATTTTCCAGCAGCCAAAATAACTAGAGTGCAAGCATGGAAAACGCCCGTGACCAATGTAACATTGGTGAAACATAAAATATCCTGGATTATGGTTAATGAAAAACTGACCAGTATCCATGAAGATAAACAAGCTAAGTTTGAAAAAGTATGGAACCCTTGGATTGCATACCTCCAAGCCCCCTAGATGCTGGATCACCTTGAGGATGGAGGCCCAGGCTGAGGGGACCAACCCCATCTTTTCTTTTCTTTTCTTTTCTTTTCTTTTCGTTTTTTTCTTTCTTTCTTTCTTTCTTTCCATCTAATGATTCTTTGTAAGTTTGCTGATTGGGGACCATGAAGCCTCCCTAACCCTCATACTTCCTCAGGAGTGAGGTCATGTGATATGAGGCATTGGGTTTACTTCATGACAATGATGTACCCCTAACTCCTCATGTACTTGGCTATAAGTGACCTACAGTTTATTGAAATGTTCTTTCACGATTACAGTGCCTTGAAAAATAATTCATACCCCTTGACATTTTCCACATTTTGTAACGTTACAACCAAAATTGTAAATATTTCTATTGGGATTTTATGTGATAGACCAACACAAAGTGGCACATAATTGTGAAGTGGAAGAAAAATTATAAATGGTTTTCAATTTTATTTACAAATAAATATGTGAAAAGTGTGGCGTGCATTTGTATTCAGCCCTCCTGAGTCAATACTTTGTAGAACCTCCTTTCGTTGCAATTAAAGCTGCAAGTCTTTTTGGGGATGTCTCTACCAGCTTTATACATCTAGAGATTGACATTTTTGCCCATTCTTCTTTGCAAAATAGCTCAAGCTCTGTCAGATTGGATGGAGAGCGTCTGTGAACAGCAATTTTCAAGTCTTGCCACAGATTCGCAATTGGATTTAGGTCTGGACTTCAACTAGGCCATTCTAACACATGAATATACTTTGATCTAAACCATTCCATTGTAGCTCTGGCTGTATGTTTATGGTCGTTGTCCTGCTGGAAGGTGAACCTCCACCCCAGTCTCAAGTCTTTTGCAGACTCTAACGGGTTTTCTTCTAAGATTGCCCTGTATTTGGCTCTGTCCATCTTCCCATCAACTCTGACCAGCTTCCCTGTTCCTGCTGAAGAAAAGCCTCCCCACAATATGATGCTGCCACCACCATGTTTCACGGTGGGGATGGTGTGTTCAGGGTGATGTGCAGTGTTAGTTTTCTGCCTCACATAGCATTTTACTTATAGGTCAAAAAGTTACATTTTGGTCTCATCTGACAAGAGGACCTTCTTCCACATGTTTGCTGTGTCCCCCAGATGGCTTCTCGCAAACTGGACTTCTTATCTTACGAATAGTTGTCCTGTGGACAGATTCTCCCACCTGAGCTGTGGATCTCTGCAGCTCCTCTTTCTTGTGTAGTCCAGAATGGATCTTGAAGGTACCATCAAAGTCGTAAAGTATTCATGCTTACAAGATTCGGTGGACACACGTACCATATAGCACATGGGTCAAACAGGCAGTCTTGAGGCATTGACCTCAAACAGAATCTCATGCCAATGGAACAATGGTAAAAAAAGATTACACCCGATGAGAGATAGATCACATCATATGGTATGCATGAAAAACAGATAATCCGCACATAGTGTGATACTGTATGATGTTTAAAGGTAAGAAGGTGGGGGGGGGTTACACTTACAGCAAATCCAATAAAATAGGACATAGGCTCCTGGAATCGTTGCTTATATCCTATTTAATCTACAAGCTTGTTTTATTGGATTTGCTGTGAGTGTAAACCACCCCTTTTTTACCATTAAACGTCATACAGTATAACACTATGTGCGGATTATCTGTTTTTCATGCATACCATATGATGTGATCCATCGCATGCTTTGGAGCCTAACATACCCTGTCTCTCATCTGATAGAATCCCTTTTACCATTGTTCCATTGGCGTGAAATCTTGTTTGAGGTCATTCCCTCAAGACTGCCTGTTTGACACTTTGGAATCCTTTTATGTTTTGTTTGTGTTTATATTAATTTATTCATCTTTGGATTCACATGCTGTTCACTTGTTCACTTTAGCGCCACACTTTTGTTTCCTTTACAGATATATATATATTGTACATTCTCATCAGTCTCTGCCCTCAAGGATCTTACAATCTAAGGTCCCTAACTCACATTCATACACACACATACTAGGGCCAATTTACCTATCAGCATGTCTTTGGAGCGTGGGAGAAAACCAATACAGGAACAAGGAGAACATGCAAACTCTGTGCAGGCGATGCCGTGGTTGGGATTCAAACCAACAACCCCAGTCCTGTTAGACAGCAGTGCTAACCACTGTATTGTCCCATTTGATAAATGTTTATTTTTATTATGGGGTGAAAGCTGTTCCCATTTCTGTGATACTAAAAACATTCTCTTTGCCTACTATCCAGGTCTCATTCACATAACAAAGAATGCCATAGATTTTGCAAATCACATTGACAGATATTCCTCCTTCTGTTTGTAAAATAACAGATTTACATGCTGCAGTACAAACTGTGGTCCCATTGCTACTCTTGTCTGCTGCAACCCTGGCTAAAAGAAGAACAATAGTGGTTCTGGATGAGCTCTGTTATTTAGGTCTGGGTTCTGCAGACAGGTCCAGTTCTCACAAGTACCACATACAGGCTGAGATACAGTACTCTGTTGAGAATGGAATCGCCTGCTAATTATATTTTTTCCACTAGATGGCAGCATAGTAATAATTTTTTTTAATCATTTTCCACTTTGTTAGAAATTGTTTAGATTGTTAGAAAAAGTTACAATAGGTGTTCATAGACCTGAAGAATCTTTCAGTATATACAACCATCATACATTCATTATTTGGACTAAAAACCATATAAACATACACCAACTAATTGTATACTACATGCAAAAAAATAAACACAAGAGAGTCTATAATGCACTGTAAGAACGTTAATATATTATACAAAATACACAAACAATAACCATGCAAATCATTCCTAATTGCCCCTGAGCCAACTATGCATGCACCCCCGGACTTATATCATAGAGCCTTTTATTCCATATCGCAAAAGTTGTTTTGAAAGCTGTTTAGGGCTTGCTGGTTATCATCAGTGCAGTGGGTGGAAATAATATGGGGATCATTATGAGAAGTGTTTTCTGACCTACCTATTATTTGGGGGTCTGGTGATTCTTGTCCTAGCATTAGGTTGTTATTGTTCCGTAATGTGCTTGTAGGCAGGTACAGTCTATGTTCTTCAAGTGGCGCTCAACCTCAGTGGAAGTGCAGAGGGAGAGGAAGTCAAGCAGAACATAATTCCTCTATGGTTTTCTGGGTCATTGGGGAAGCCCTCCGATGTGACTCTAGTGGCCATCTTGAGTCAGGCGGAGTCTATTTGGGACCCTGGCACACATTTTGCATGTGTGTAGTGTAGGGAAAGGTCACCCAACTGTTAGGGACAGTATTAGTGGTGGGGAAAGGTTCTAGGGAAGTAGGGAAAGAGCAGAGACATGCTTTCCCTCCTAGACGTCTCCTTGTTTAGGCACAGACAGGCCAGACCACATTCCATCCTTCGAGACGGAGCACCTGAGACCTGCTGTTACACTTTACTGCTGCATAATTCTGTGAGTGCGCCCGGTCGGTGTGACTTCCTGCCAGGTAGTTATGTTTTTTTTAACTTCACTTTCAATGCAGTTCTGTTACTGCATCCGGACTCTGAGTGTTTACTGCCGAGCTGCACCCCCCACATGCTGACATCTAGTGGCGGCTTTGGGCCACTCCAACTTCTTTACAATGTGCTTTTGGTATCTTTCTCTGCCCCCCCTCCTGTTTAAGTGCTAGTTAGTTTAGTCCTAGCTAGATCCTCCCCACTTATTCCATGTTCCCTCAGGGTTAGTTATTCTCAGAGACAGGGCTCGGGAAAGTCATTGTCTTCTTACACTTCAAAAGACATGAAAAACATTCTCTGTACTGCAAATAGCTGCAGTAAAATTGTGTTGGATTCGACTTCAGAGTTAACCACCTCCCGTCCGCCATATAGACTAATGACAATGGTGGGTTGGCTGTCTTGTTCTGGGACAAAATTATATGACGTCGTCCCAGCCTCACCGCAGGCGCGCAGCAACAGCATTTCTTAGAGAAGTAGGAGAGACTAGACGTATACAGTGAGCTTCAAATGATGAGAGGGAAAGAGAGGGAGGGGAGTGAATAACCTGGAAGGTGCTTTGGGGGGATAAAAGGAATCCCACTCCACCTCCCTTGCGTCCATTAGGCCTAGGGGAGTAAGTCCAGTGAAGGCCACCCTGGGAGAGGGAAGCAGGAGAAGGGGTGTCAGATTCGTGGAGCCAGGTTTCGGTGAGAGCAAGTAGATTAAAGGAATTAGTGACAAAGAGATCATGAACAGCGGTGAGTTTGTTGCAGACAGAGCGGGCGTTCCGGAGGGCGCAGGAGAGAGGGAGGCTGACGTTGAGAAGAAGAGGAACGGAGACTAAATTGCATAGATTGGGACTATTGTCAGAGGGTGTAGGGTGATGGCGATGGGTGTGTTGGGTACAGTTAAATAAGGGAGGCCCAGGGTTTGGTGAAATATCTCCAGCGGTTAGGAGAAGCAGAAAAGTAAGGGAGGTAATATGAGAATACGATTTGTATGAGGGGACATGCTTCAGTATCTTGGGGTGTGCTTAGTGGGCTTAGAGTTAGAAAGAGGTGATGAGTGCAGAAATAGGGGGAGGGGAGAAGTGAGGGTGATATGTACAGATTGTGGGGTGGAGCAGAGGGGTGAAGAAAAGAGAGTTTGAGGAGAGAGGCTGCAATTGTGAAGAGGAGAAGAGGTAAAGAGAGCATGCTTCTGAGAGGAAGGTGAGATCATTTGGAAATGAGGTCACCCGCAGTCTGTTGTAGTTTGCTTTGTGCAAATCGCTGAAGTGCAAGAGAGGAAGTGCCACTTATTTAAAGAACCCCACTTCTTTGGAAGAACCCCTGTATGTGCAGCCCCCTGTATGTGTTCCCCCGTAAAGAAGGCCTTGTTTTTATACTGCATATAAAAAATAAAAGCTCGCCCATGGGACTTTAAATGAGGTATCCATGATGATCACAAGTAAATGAATATGATAGTATAAAAAATATCAAATTTATTAGGATCATTAACATCCAATACAGGTCATACATATAGATGGCAATTCAAAAGAACAGCAGCATAACATAATAGTCCTAAAAACATAGCCCAAGAAACATACATCAAAGTATTATAAATACAGATACACTTAATACATCTCTAACCCGTTTTATTGGACACTTCTGCACCCCTTGCTCTAGAGTATACTGTATCATACTCTCTGCTACATCTGTTTCTATTGATTCACATATATACATTTTTACTTATATACTCTATTACAGTGAGTACGCTCTGCAAGGATCCTGGGTGACATTTGGGTCCAACTCTCTCTTCCTCCTTTCCATTTTTTTGCTATGCCTGCCCTACGCCTGACCTTGATCTTCCATGCTTTGGCCTTCGTCCCTTCAGCTCCAGTGGGAGAGGCTTTCCGTTCGCCCCTGCCGGAGGTCGGCCCCTGGGGCCAATTACCTGACAAGTAAGTATGGGATCACTAGTTCTGGCTTCAGACTTTTGTCCAATCATAACCCATACTCCAATCTACTTTTTTACTTATTGTTACAGACGTCAGATATACACATCAGCCCCTGATGATGCGAGGAGAGCTCGCGAAACGCGTCGGGTTAGAGATGTATTATGTGTATCTGTATTTATAATACTTTGATGTATGCTTCTTGGGCTATGTTTTTAGGACTATCATGTTATGCTGCTGTTCTTTTGAATTGCCATCTATATGTATGACCTGTATTGGATGTTAATGATCCTGTCATGGTTATGCAATAGAGTTTGTCGATCAGCATACCTGTCTCCATGTGTTCATCTCTAGAGACCAGCTGACCCTCACCTGACTGCTTTTGTAACCTCTCCTCTAAGCATGGCCCCACCCCAGGCCCTATCAGGGAACCCTATATTAACCTGTGCACTGCAAGCCAGCAGTGCTGATCAACCATTGTGTGTTAGCCTACTGCACCTGGTATTCCCAGGTGGTCTCCCATCCAGGTACTAACCAGGCCCGACCCTGCTTAGCCTCCGAGATCAGATGAGATCGGGTGCTTTCAGGGAGAGGTGGCCGTAGGCAGGAGGAGGAACAGGAGGAGGAACAGGAGGAACCCCAAGTCAAGATCTGTCCAGCAGTCCAGTCAACATGTGGAGAATGGAGCCGTAACCAAGGAAGACCTAATATGATAGGAGACGAAGCCTTAGGTAAGACAAGGAAGGATATCCACTCCTGGTGGAGTGTCCCTACCGACATCCTAACAGGGAGGGTCTGGAAGCGGATAGGGCCCCCTGGGAGAACAGTGCCATCAATCACCAAGACCAGAGTTCTGCGCCTAGTGCGTTCTTCGGGAGATAACTTGGTCCGGCCCAGCTGCATAGGTTCCTCAGCAGGCAGGAGGTGCTCCTCGGAATGAAGAGAAGGGACTGGGAACTCAGGCTGCCTAAAGAACGGGGAGTGCTGGCGTCTTTTTTCCAGGGCCCTCTCCTGAAAGCGAATATCGATCTGGTTACACAAGGTGATGACACCATCCAGATCAGCAGGGAGAGAGCTTCCTGCCAATTCATCCTTCACTCTATCAGAGAGGCCATGTAAAAAGGTTGCAACTAGGGCCTCATTATTTCAACTCAGCTCAGCAGTCAAAGTACGAAAATGAAGAGCATACTGTCCCACAGAAGGGGACTCTTGACGGAGACGTAAAAGGGCGCTGGCCGCTGAGGAGACATGACCCGGTTCCTCGAAGATATTCCGAAAAAGTTTCAAGAAATCAGACAGGCTAGAAACCACTGGATCATTTAGATCCCACAGAGGCCCAGCCCAGGCTAACGCCTCGCCGGACAGGAGGGATATAATATAGGCTACCTTTGCCCGATCGGACAGGAAGTTTTGGGGCTGAAGCTCAAAATGAATTGTGCACTGGCTAAGGAACCCCCTGCAGGCCTTGGAGTCCCCAGAGAAACAGGCCAGAGCTGGCAGATGTAATGAATGTGTGGCTGCGACTGGTGCGATAGGTGCAGCAGCAGATAGCGGTTGAGGTTGTTGAACCGGGGATCCTAATGTGGCCTGAACCTGTTCAAAACGGGATGCCAAATCCTGAAGGAATCGCATCACCTGGGTCTGATGCGATTCCTGGGTCTCAAGTCTGCGACTTAAGCCCTGCAACGGATCATCTGCGGATAGCGGCACATCAGCCAGGTCCATGGCTGATCAAACTGTCAGGTCACCTGTATCCACGTGACAGATGCACACCGTTGGGATCAGGAGTGCACCACAAGGTAGTGGACCCTACAGCTGACTGCTGCGGATTGAACCCTGGGAGGTTCAGGAAGCAGGTCTACTGGATCACTGACAAGATCCCACTGGGAGCTAGAGCATAGATTCCCCAGGGCGCGGAGTTTAAGAGCCAGCAGGTGTTCACCAGAGCCTTTAATGGTAAGGATGGACTACGCTGCAGTCTGGCTCCAGGTCGTGGCCCCCAGGGTCTCACTGCTCACGCTCACGGTAGACTACAGGAGAAGAGGAAGGAGGCAGCAGGGAAAGTAAGGGACAAGCCAAGGTCGAGGCCACAAGCAGACAAGGACAACAGAGTACACGCCAAGGTTCAGGGTCACAGGCAAACAGGGATGGTCGGGAACACGCCAAAGGTCAGGGTCACAAGCAGACAGGAATAGTTAAGAACAGGCCAAAGCCGGTAACAGGAATCAGATGTAGAAAACACAGCAAGTACACACAGAGGCTAACACACAATGGTTGATCAGCACTGCTGGCTTGCAGTGCACAGGTTAATATAGGGTTCCCTGATAGGGCCTGGGGTGGGGCCATGCTTAGAGGAGAGGTTACAAAAGCAGTCAGGTGAGGGTCAGCTGGTCTCTAGAGATGAACACATGGAGACAGGTATGCTGATCGACAAACTCTATTGCATAACCATGACAGATCCTAATAAACTTTGATATTTTTTATACTATCATATTCATTTACTTGTGATCATCATGGATACCTCATTTAAAGTCCCATGGGCGAGCTTTTATTTTTTATGTGCAATATAGGGATGGAGGTGTCTCATGTCAAGGAGCAGTTTTCAGCCTTTTTCTTTTTTCTATTGAATATAGGTGGAAGACACCAATTATGCCCTGAGTCTGTTGCTGCTCCTAGATCCTGTTAATATATACATATTTTTGATTTCCAGTACGTCAGGTTAATAGTCACTCTCAGATAAGTCCCTTCTTGCTTGCGGATTTGGCCCCTTTGGGTCCGCCCCTCGGTTGGGGGAGGCAGTTCATTTCCCCGGAAGCTGCGATGCACTAAATGGGGATATCATTCCCCTGCTGTCTCCGCTCCCCTAATTTAGGAGGGGCGGAGCCACTCAGTGCATCGGCGCCATGCTTTGTGCACAGTGATAGACTTCCGCTATCAGCGGTGTCCCCCTTCCTGGCGCACATTGTCATCCCAGGCGATGGGCGGGGATCTCCGCTGCTCTCTGCTGTAATCCGGCGGGCGCGCGGTGGGTCCTCTCCCTCCTTGCCAGTTGCATGACGTTAGGGGCGGAGGCCTTGGCGGATATCCGGGTATTTAGGCGGGGGTTTTGTGGCAAACTTTTTCTTTCCTTCCTGCTGGATCCTTACACATTGACAAGAGAGCACCTTGGTAAGCATTTTTTTCCCCACTATACCTTGTTATATATTATTTTTTCATTGCACCTACCAGTCACGTACAATGTGGAGTGTCAATTACATATACTCTCACTCCCTTATCTACTTACTTCTTTCACTTTTTACCACTTTTTTCTGCTGTTTAATCTTTCCTTGACTATCCTCATTTATCCTTTTTTTTTTTTTTTTCCTCCCTTTCTTCTTTTTTCCTCTTTTTTTTTCTCCTTTTGCACATCACTTTTCACCTCTCTTTCTATCACACTCCTCTTATTCACTCTACACTGTTTTCCCCTATGTCTTGCATGATATTCTTGTATCCTATGTACCTCTGCATAACACCCTGATACTTTTATAACAATTTGATACCAATTATTTAAGCTATATACACATATTGTGGCAGAGCAAGGCTCTGTCACTATGAAAATGGGGTTAAAGTGGACACAGAGTCTGCATATTGTCTGAGTGCAGAGCTACAGAGTGTAGGTTTGAGGTGGAGAGAACTGCTCTGGCAGTTTTCTCCAGGTTTTGCTAGTTCCTTATGGGGCTCTGTAGTTTGGAGATCCTTCAGAGTCTTGGGTGGGACGGGATCTCCAACCCTGTGTCCGGGTCTTGTGGACAGCCAGCAGGGTGTGTGCCCAGGTGCACACAGCCCATATAACGAGGGACTGGTGAGAGCAGAAAGGGTGGAGGAAGGTGAAGTTGGAGCAGTGGCTGCTAGTAAGTGTCTCTGTGTGAGAACAGATGCTGTGTGCGCTGAAGGGCTTCAAAGCTATGTGCGTCCAAGGAGCCAGATGCTGTGTGCGTTGAAGGGCTTCAAAGCTGTGTGCGTCCAGGGAGCCAGAAGCTGTGTGCATTGAAGGGCTTCAAAGCTGTGTGCGTCCAAGGAGCCAGATGCTGTGTGCGTTGAAGGGCTTCAAAGCTGTGTGCGTCCAGGGAGCCAGAAGCTGTGTGCATTGAAGGGCTGTAAAGCTGTGTGCGTCAAAGGAGCCAGAAGCTGTGTGCATTGAAGCTCTTGAAACTGTGTGTGACCAAGGAGCCTAAGACTGTGTGCATCCAAGCAGCTTGTTTGAGGGGCCTGTTCCCTATAGCAGCAATACTGCTGAAGAGTAGCCAGGTGGGCTAGCATTTTCATTTGGATTTTCTATTGTATTTACTTGCTGAAGCTTGGACCCCTGCGTGGGATTCCTGGATGGACTTTTGTTTTGTTTTTTTTCCTTTAATAAACATGGGCTACCAGGCCCTTAACTATAAATGCCTCTCTGATGTGGACTCACTGCACTAAAACGCATCTATCCACTTGAGCTGAACAATCCCCAATGTCACAAGTGGTGCTCGAATGCGGGCATGTAGACGGTTGAATCTAGGTCCTTGCTCCATGGTGAGTCGCATCAGGAACTACTGCTAGCTGTGTGTGGCAGCCAGGCGAACAGCATTGCACAGAAGTTTGATGGACTGTGTTGCATGCAGGTTGTGTACCTGTGAAAGGAGAATCGCATATTTTTTCTCTCTGTGTTGCATGCAGGTTGTGTACCTGTGAAAGGAGAATCACATATTTTTTTTCTCTTTGCTGTGAAGTGTGTTGCAAGTTGCTGTGTGTGTAAGACAGCAAGCATGGGGCGTTCAAAACAGAAAAAGGAAGCAATCCTTGCTGAAGCAAGGGAAAGGGTTCTATGGCTAGAGGGTATTTCACCACATGCCCCAGCCACGCCAGAGAATTTTTCCAAGTGTGAAATTTCTGTGACCTGGGGTAAATTAATCATGTCATCCCCAGTTAAAAAGGAAGTGAAAGAAGTTTCCCCTGGCAACAGGAAGCCAGGTGGACAACAGCGTGTGAAAAAGAGGAATATGGTCATCTGTGGAAGCAATGTCCAGGCCAACAGGGATGTCGGGGATCCAAGGAGTCTGTCTGCTGATGGTCATGACCAGTGGTATCCCTTGGCAACAGAGAGCCAGTCATCAAGGAGATTCCAAGAAAGTAAAGTTCAGCTACCAGTACCGTGCTTGGAATGTGGTCAAGTGGGGCATGGAATTTTTACTTGCCCAAGGTTCTGGAACAACGCTGAAGAGTCTGGAAAGGCTGCAGTGTCGTCCTGTGGCCACCCAGAGGAAGTAGCTGGTATGGATGCAGCTGAGAGACAGCGCACTCAAGTGAAGGGTATGATGCCAGCCACTGAAAATGGTAAGACTGTTTCAGTTTGTGGGACTGAACCTAGTGACATGGGAGTGTGTCCAGCGGGAAGATCCGCAGTGCAAATGGACATAGACTTGCTGCAGTGTGCTAACCGGAGTAGTGGAGAGGCACATGGTGAAGACCAGCTGACAGCAAGGTTAAAGACTCAAATGAACATGGGGACTATGCATGTGCCTGCTATAATCCAGCAGAGTGCTGGAGAGGTTAAACTAGGGGTGACCAAAACTGTTCTTGTGCCATGTTCCCTAGTGACAGGTGCTGCAGAGTTGCCCAGGGAAACTTCAGAGGAGCTTGCAGTGATGGAGCAGAGAGTTTCCCAGGTCAGCTATGGAGCTGCCCAAGGAGGAAAGAGTTCCCCTTTAAAGATAGAGGGTGATGTGAGGAGAGGCTCACAGGCTGTGGTTGGTAATAGACAATCCACAAAAGTAGCAGTTATGTCTATACGTAATGAAAATTATGATGGTTATGCTGACAAATATGTTACTGTTGGGAAATGTGATGGTATTGGTGATAATGACATTGAAAAATGTGTTCCCTTTAATGTCATGTCTGAAAATGTTGGAAATGTGTTCACTGCCAATGATGGGAGTAGGATATCTCCCATGACAACCAGAAGCGCAGGCTTGTCCATGGGAGTCTCGTGGGGTCTCCATGTGTTGGAGCCAGAGGTTTTCCAGGATGGCTGTGGTGCTACTCTGGTGAAACAAAGGAAGACTGAGTCACACAGTGAGAGTGTGCAGGCGCAGCCCCACAACCCTAAGTGTAACCCTGGTGTCAAGGGGTAATTCAGCCAGCAAAAGCTGAAAGTGCAGAGCTGTGTGTGTCAGTAGCGCCCCCAGAGCAGGTAGGGCAAAAGCATGTATTACAGCCTGCCTT
Organism: Aquarana catesbeiana; assembly: GCF_042186555.1. Classification (NCBI taxonomy): domain Eukaryota; kingdom Metazoa; phylum Chordata; class Amphibia; order Anura; family Ranidae; genus Aquarana; species Aquarana catesbeiana. Next base: position 44,047,682 of record NC_133331.1, read on the forward strand.
GTCAGATGTGTGCACCCAAAGGGATATGTATAGAAATGACACAGGTGATGTTTTGGCTAGTGAATCCCAGGTTCCTGTGGGGCCTTCTAGAGTAGGTGATGGAACCACAATAGACTGGGATAATTGGTATGAGAATGCAATCGCAATATTAAATAATGTGGTGGACATAACACCTGCTATGCCCAATGGAGGGATCGCAGATCGGCTGGTGCTCAAGGACACGTTTGTCCCTGCGAAGGTTAATGCCCTCCAGTCTGAAGGAACTGTTCAGGGTGCTGGCAAAGCAGATGTGTTGTCCACAGCCCCACAGCTCAAGTGTGAAGGTGACAATGTGACTTATAATGACCTGCAGTGGCTCACTGACACTGGTACAGAAGGGAAAAGTGTGAGACATGTGTCTGACAGCGCTCCAGGGGAGCAACAGGCTGTGATGAGGGGTACCTCCAAGGAGTTGGAGGTCTCTTCAAATGTCTCAACCTCACAAGCTGCAGTGGATGAGCCCCTCCATGTCTTGGACAGGGAAAAAGACCTTAGAAAGGTCTGGTATTTAGACATTGGATGTTTAGAGATGACAAAAACCTTACTTGAAATGCTGGAGTTGGTAAAAATGCACTCACTGTACACTTGGGTGTCTCCACCACAGTCGGACCAGGTGGTGCTGTGTAGTACCCATGGGTGGAGCCAGGTGGTACAGGCTGTGCTGGGAAGCCTTGATCGAGAATGGTATTGGTGGGACCAATGCTTATTAACAGTGTGGCAGATAGTCTTGAGGTTCTCTGAGAGGGTGCTCCCAGTTACTGAGTGGTATGGAAGGTGCCCAGGAGAACTGTTGGAGACATCAAAGGTCTCTCCGGCTGGTGTAGTGACTATAAACATCTCTGCTGGTGTGGTCCGAGGTGCGGCTGAGCAGTGGTCAATAGAGGGCGTGGATACTGTTTCACCCGCTAAACCTCATGAGAAGGTAGGGCCCAAAATAGACGCAGCACTAGCAGAGATGCTTTCTATCACTCAGAAAGTGGTACAACTTAAAGTACCCGGAGACACTGTAAAGGAAAGTGCTAATGTTGGTTGCTGCAACAATGTAATGTGTACATCAGAAAGGAGTAGTTTGTGCTTGGATCAGTGTCATTTGTTAGATCAGTTACCCATGGAGTGTTGGACAACAGGTGAGGTGAAGCTGTGCTATGGACCCGTGGGGTGTAATCACTTGCCTGTGTTTTGTCCCTCCTCAGGTCTGGTCCTAACAACAAGTACTGAGATAGATGGCACTGATTGTGTTCGACAGGATGTCATTGAAATGTATGATCTGCTAATGTTTGGTGCTGTTAAAAGTGACGTGGTTGCCGTGGGTAACCAGAGAGAGGTTTTTGAACCTGAAAGACCTGTGGTGAAAGATAAAACTGACGTCTGTAAGCTGAAAGGTAGGATCAGGGAAGGCAGAGTTCCCCCAAGAGAGGAGAGTATGCTCAGGAACCCCAAGAGAAGAGAGGGAAGGCAGAGTATACGGAATTATAGGACCCTGTTAAGATCCAAGGTGGGACGTACCTGGAAGCACACCCGAAAAAAGGGTTGGGCCTACGTGGCTGATGGCCAGCACAGAAGTGTCCCAACTGCTATGGTGGGTGCAGGTGTTTCTCCCTCCGGATCGAAACAAGAGGGGGGGGTATGTGGCAGAGCAAGGCTCTGTCACTATGAAAATGGGGTTAAAGTGGACACAGAGTCTGCATATTGTCTGAGTGCAGAGCTACAGAGTGTAGGTTTGAGGTGGAGAGAACTGCTCTGGCAGTTTTCTCCAGGTTTTGCTAGTTCCTTATGGGGCTCTGTAGTTTGGAGATCCTTCAGAGTCTTGGGTGGGACGGGATCTCCAACCCTGTGTCCGGGTCTTGTGGACAGCCAGCAGGGTGTGTGCCCAGGTGCACACAGCCCATATAACGAGGGACTGGTGAGAGCAGAAAGTGTGGAGGAAGGTGAAGTTGGAGCAGTGGCTGCTAGTAAGTGTCTCTGTGTGAGAACAGATGCTGTGTGCGCTGAAGGGCTTCAAAGCTATGTGCGTCCAAGGAGCCAGATGCTGTGTGCGTTGAAGGGCTTCAAAGCTGTGTGCGTCCAGGGAGCCAGAAGCTGTGTGCATTGAAGGGCTTCAAAGCTGTGTGCGTCCAAGGAGCCAGATGCTGTGTGCGTTGAAGGGCTTCAAAGCTGTGTGCGTCCAGGGAGCCAGAAGCTGTGTGCATTGAAGGGCTGTAAAGCTGTGTGCGTCAAAGGAGCCAGAAGCTGTGTGCATTGAAGCTCTTGAAACTGTGTGTGACCAAGGAGCCTAAGACTGTGTGCATCCAAGCAGCTTGTTTGAGGGGCCTGTTCCCTATAGCAGCAATACTGCTGAAGAGTAGCCAGGTGGGCTAGCATTTTCATTTGGATTTTCTATTGTATTTACTTGCTGAAGCTTGGACCCCTGCGTGGGATTCCTGGATGGACTTTTGTTTTGTTTTTTTTCCTTTAATAAACGTGGGCTACCAGGCCCTTAACTATAAATGCCTCTCTGATGTGGACTCACTGCACTAAAACGCATCTATCCACTTGAGCTGAACAATCCCCAATGTCACAATATATACATCTACAATTCTCTCAAAGTGAGTATACCATATAAAGATTCATGAGTAACTTGGGATACCATAACCATTGCTACATTAACTACTCATATACATATATTCATACATGTTTCCATAGTGAATACACCCTGCATGACCTAGGGGTAACATTTAGGTCTTCCATTTCCTTCTTTTTTCTTTTTCTTCCTTTTTCTTTCTTCTTTCCCTTCTTTTTCTCCTTTTTTTTTTTTTGTCTTTCTTCAGTTTTGTTGGACACTTCTGCACCCCTTGCTCTAGAGTATACTGTATCATACTCTCTGCTACATCTGTTTCTATTGATTCACATATATACATTTTTACTTATATACTCTATTACAGTGAGTACGCTCTGCAAGGATCCTGGGTGACATTTGGGTCCAACTCTCTCTTCCTCCTTTCCATTTTTTTGCCATGCCTGCCCTACGCCTGACCTTGATCTTCCATGCTTTGGCCTTCGTCCCTTCAGCTCCCGTGGGAGAGGCTTTCCGTTCGCCCCTGCCGGAGGTCGGCCCCTGGGGCCAATTACCTGACAAGTAAGTATGGGATCACTAGTTCTGGCTTCAGACTTTTGTCCAATCGTAACCCATACTCCAATCTACTTTTTTACTTATTGTTACAGACATCAGATATACACATCAGCCCCTGATGATGCGAGGCGAGCTCGCGAAACGCGTCGGGTTAGAGATGTATTATGTGTATCTGTATTTATAATACTTTGATGTATGTTTCTTGGGCTATGTTTTTAGGACTATCATGTTATGCTGCTGTTCTTTTGAATTGCCATCTATATGTATGACCTGTATTGGATGTTAATGATCCTAATAAACTTTGATATTTTTTATACTATCATATTCATTTACTTGTGATCATCATGGATACCTCATTTAAAGTCCCATGGGCGAGCTTTTATTTATTTTTTATGTGCAATATAGGGATGGAGGTGTCTCATGTCAAGGAGCAGTTTTCAGCCTTTTTCTTTTTTCTATTGTTTTTATACTGTGTTGGGTGTGGGTTGAATCTGGCAATTAATCAATCAGGAGGTAATATTAGGCACACAGCTAGCAGAGCAAATCTTTTCACATCACATTCAAACTGCAAGTACCCTGCAGTACTTCCTTCCACTCCAGCCATATGCTCCCTCAATGCCATTTACATCTTTGCCTATTCTTCCTCCAGGTTTGGCATCTTTGGGCTAAGTTGCTAGACCAGCCTGGGATGACAAAACTCCTGCTCATGCGCACCGGGTAGGGTTGCCACCCTTTCTTCAAGCCAAACCCGAACACTTTAGCGGCACACAGCAATTTTTTTAATAGTATAAACTATACATATATTTTGCAATTAAATAACATTTCTAATCATATGAAGTTAGTCACAAGAGTCCCCGAATCCACAGAGTTCCCCCTTCACATCTGAATCCACCAAGTTTTGTACTCATTCAGAGGCAGGAGAGAGAAGGGGGGAGACTTCAGTCACAAACAGGGATGGATGGTGAGCTCACTCACCCCTTGGCAGTCAGCACCTCTCATCCAGATGTATCTGAGGCTGCTGGACTTCAAATTTCCGGCCCCCACTTTCCTTTTCTGAGGCACAGCGCCAGGGATTGGAGTGTGGGCAGACACAGAGGGGTAGGGGAGGGAGGAAGAGGAGCATATCGAACCTCTCTCCTCTCCCATCTGTATGTGGGGGGGTAGGGGGTTGTTAGTGCTGGCTTTGGGCAGTGTGAAAGAGAGAGAGTACCAGACACTCTCAGCTTAGACAACTGCAGCCAGCAACCCTGCTGGGAGGCCATAGTCCAGTCTGAATAATGTGTCCGGGTTTCAGACAGTTTGAAACCCGGACACATGATTCCAAACCCGAACTGTCCGGGTGAATCCCGGACAGGTGGCAACCCTAGCACCAGGGCTTGATAAAGTTGCACACTGGGCTGCACATGCGTGGCTTAGTATATAGTGCTAAGAAGATGGCTTGCAGATGAGCATTCTCTCTTGCAGGAAGGATATAGTGAGCCTTTTCTGTAATAAAAAAACTTGCTCACAAGTTTTTTTTTCCAAATAAAATTCAACTTGAACTAGTCATGAAGTGTTCTTGAATCATCGTGGTGATAACTTTGCGCTCTCACACCTCCGTATAGTATTGTAAGGCGACAGTGTTTCTCTTTTCTCTCCGGCTGAACACTTCAAATTCATGTGTAAGGCTGTCAAGCTGCCAGCAAGTTTCCTGGCCTTCTGCTTGTATCTACCCTGCAGACACCCACGGGAGGGAACAGATTAGGTTTATCTCTATCACACCGGGCTCCCCGTCTTCTCTTCCCACATGCTGCACACAGGAGGGGATCCCGTGACGTTTTTTTTTTTTTTTTTTTTGCAGCCACACAGATGGATTCCTTTTCTGGCGCTTTGCCGCACGTCCCCGCCAGAATCAGAACTCCTTTAATGGAGTTGTCGCCGGCTTTTTTTGCATATCATCAGCGAGCAGCATTGCTTTTTACGCATTTGTGAATGAAGTGGAACAGACCGCGCTACTCCTGTTGTGATCTGTGACAAGGCAGCAGCCTGGAGTATTCATGATGATGTCTCATTCCCTCTGACTGCCATCATTCCACATTTGTCTTCTGAAATGTGAGCGTCATCCTCATAGGAGGCCTGCTGTGGGGTCAATTGAGAGATGACGCGGTACTAACATTGCCGACAAATTCATGAACACCTGTCATGAAAGAAATGTGAGCAATGCCTTCTGTGAGCCTCTGCTGTAAATGCCAGTTTTCTGGCTTCAGTACCTTCTGAGTGACAGACCCAGAACAAGCAGGCTGACAGTAAAGTCAGTGAGGTCAGAGAACCTGATTTCATGCCATAAGTCAAAAGGTGCATAGCCAGACAACTAGCATTTTCAGCAGCGGACCTTACCCATGCCCCGCCGCCCTCCCGATCCATGTACCCAGCCCCTTTCAGGACGCCGGGCACATGAATTCCTATGGTGGAGGTGGTGTTTTTTGAAGCACTGATTTGAGCCAGAGGCTCTAATAGGCTTCAAAATAGGGTGGGATCGGGGCCGCAGAGTATTGCTTCTGGAGCCCACCCAGGTGTGTTGCAACAGCGAATGAATATTCGCTGTTGCAACACTGATCCTCCTCTCGGCCAATCGGGAAGCGGGTCTGATACCCGTCACCCGGTTGGATCTGATACCCATCTCCTATTGGACACCTAGGAGGAGGGGAGGAGATGCATGGCGGAAGCGAGAAGGAGAAGAGCTGCTGGCTGATGCATGGATGCTCGATCCCCGCCGCTCCTCGTGACCCCGATCCCCGCCGGTGCTTGGTGCCCCGATCCCCACTGCTGATTGGTGCCCCAATCCCCGCCGTTGCTTGGCACCCTGAGCCCCGCCGCTCCTCGTGAGCCCGATCCCCGCCGCTGCTTGGTGCCCTGATTCCCACTGCTGATTGGTACCCCGATCCCCGCCGCTGCTTGGTGCCCCAATCCTTGCCGCTCCTCGTGAGCCCGTTCCCCGCCGTTGCTTGGTGCCCCGATTCCTGCCGCTACTTGGTGCCCCGATCCCCGCCGCTGCTTGGTGCCCAGATCTCCGCCGCTCCTCGTGAGCGCGATCCCCTCCGTTGCTTGGTGCCCTGATCCCACGCCGCTGATTGGTAACCCGATCCCCACCGCTGATTGGTGCCCCGATCCCTGCCGCTGATTGGTGCCCTTATCCCCGCCGCTTCTCGGATGCCCGATCCCCGCCGCTGCTTGGTGCCCAGATCCCCGCCGCTCCTCGGATGCCTGCCGATGCCCGATTCCGGCCACTGCTTGGTGCCCTGCCGGTGGTTGTTTTGCCGCCCCCTCCCCCCAAACAAAAAACAGCCACCACAGATTTTCAGCTTGGCCATTCAGTTTAAAATAGAACTGAAAAAAAAAAAAATAATGTAAAGGTAAAAATATGTGTATAGATAAAAAAGAAAACAAAAAAAACAAATGTTTTCCCTTTTTTTAAGTGATTACATAGGGGTTGATTTACTAAAGGCTAAAGCCTTATCATTGGAGGAGAGCAGGCTGAGTTCACAGCACAGCTAGAGAACGGACCAGACCGTGCTCTCCTGCCTAGTGTGATTCGTTTTTAATAGGAAAGGAGAGGGACTGGAGGGAACACCAGTGATTTCACACAAAGGAAGCAATACAAAGAGAACAGGATACTCTTTCATACAAGTACATGGTACAGCAGCCACATATCAGGAATTTGAAACGTTGGGTTGACATATTCTTTAACCACTTAAGGACCGCCTAACGCCGATTTACGTCGGCAAGGCGGCACGGGCAGGCAAAATCACGTACATGTACGTGATTTGCCTCTCGCGGGTGGGGGGTCCGATCGGACCCCCCCCCGGTGCCCGAAGCGGTCCCGTTCTGTTCCCCGGCGATCCGAGATGAGGGGGAGGCCATCCGTTCGTGGCCCCCCCCTCGCGATCGCCGCCGGCCAATGGGAACACTCCTTTGCTGCTGTATGCTAAACAGCAGCAAAGGAAATGATGTCATCTCCCCTCGGCTCGGTAGTTTCCGTTCCAGCGCCGAGGGGAGAAGACATCAATGTGAGTGCACAACACACACACACACAGTAGAACATGCCAGGCACACAAAACACCCCGATCCCCCCCCCGATCGCCCCCCAATCACCCCCCCCCCTGTCACAAACTGACACCAGCAGGTTTTTTTTTTTTTTTTTTTTTTTTTTTTCTGATTACTGCATAGTGTCAGTTTGTGACAGTTACAGTGTTGGGACAGTGAGTATTACCCCCCTTTAGGTCTAGGGTACCCCCCTAACCCCCCCTAATAAAGTTTTAACCCCTTGATCACCCCCCGTCACCAGTGTTGCTAAGCGATCATTTTTCTGATCGCTGTATTAGTGTCGCTGGTGACGCTAGTTAGTGAGGTAAATATTTAGGTTCGCCGTCAGCGTTTTATAGCGTCAGGGACCCCCATATACTACCGAATAAATGTTTTAACCCCTTGATTGCCCCCTAGTTAACCCTTTCACCACTGATCACCGTATAACCGTTACGGGTGACGCAGGTTAGTTCGTTTATTTTTTATAGTGTCAGGGCACCCGCCGTTTATTACCTAATAAAGGTTTAGCCCCCTGATCGCCCGGCGGTGATATGCGTCGCCCCAGGCAGCGTCAGATTAGCGCCAGTACCGCTAACACCCACGCACGCAGCATGCGCCTCCCTTAGTGGTATAGTATCTGATCGGATCAATATCTGATCTGATCAGATCTATACTAGCGTCCCCAGCAGTTTAGGGTTCCCAAAAACACAGTGTTAGCGGGATCAGCCCAGATACCCGCTAGCACCTGCGTTTTGCCCCTCCGCCCAGCCCACCCAAGTGCAGTATCGATCGATCACTGTCACTTACAAAACACTAAACGCATAACTGCAGCGTTCGCAGAGTCAGGCCTGATCCCTGCGATCGCTAACAGTTTTTTTGGTAGCATTTTGGTGAACTGGCAAGCAAGCACCAGGCAGCGTCAGGTTAGCGCCAGTACCGCTAACACCCACGCACGCACCGTACACCTCCCTTAGTGGTATAGTATCTGATCGGATCAATATCTGATCCGATCAGATCTATACTAGCGTCCCCAGCAGTTTAGGGTTCCCAAAAACGCAGTGTTAGCGGGATCAGCCCAGATACCTGCTAGCACCTGCGTTGTGCCCCTCCGCCCGGCCCAGCCCACCCAAGTGCAGTATCGATCGATCACTGACACTTACAAGGCACTAAACGCATAACTGCAGCGTTCGCAGAGTCAGGCCTGATCCCTGCGATCGCTAACAGTTTTTTTGGTAGCATTTTGGTGAACTAGCAAGCACCGGCCCCAGGCAGCGTCAGGTTAGCGCCAGTACCACTAACACCCACGCACGCAGCATACGCCTCCTTTAGTGGTATAGTATCTGAACGGATCAATATCTGATCCGATCAGATCAGATCTATACTAGCGTCCCCAGCAGTTTAGGGTTCCCAAAAACGCAGTGTTAGCGGGATCAACCCAGATACCTGCTAGCACCTGCGTTTTGCCCCTCCGCCCGGCCCAGTCCAGCCCACCCAAGTGCAGTATTGATCACTTACAAAACACTAAACGCATAACTGCAGCGTTCGCAGAGTCAGGCCTGATCCCTGCGATCGCTAACAGTTTTTTTGGAAGCTTTTTATTGAACTGGCAAGCACCAGCGGCCTAGTACACCCCGGTCGTAGTCAAACCAGCACTGCAGTAACACTTGGTGACGTGGCGAGTCCCATAAGTGCAGTTCAAGCTGGTGAGGTGGCAAGCACAAGTAGTGTCCCGCTGCCACCAAAAAGACAAACACAGGCCCGTCGTGCCCATAGTGCCCTTCCTGCTGCATTCGCCAATCCTAATTGGGAACCCACCACTTCTGCAGCGCCCGTACTTCCCCCATTCACATCCCCCAACGAAATGCAGTCGGCTGCATGAGAGGCATTTTTATGTGCTCCCGAGTACCCCTACCCAACGAACCCCCCCCAAAAAGATGTTGTGTCTGCAGGAAGCGCGGATATAGGCGTGACACCCGCTATTATTGTCCCTCCTGTCCTGACAATCCTGGTCTTTGCATTGGTGAATGTTTTGAACGCTACCATACACTAGTTGAGTATTAGCGTAGGGTACAGCATTGCACAGACTAGGCACACTTTCACAGGGTCTCCCAAGATGCCATCGCATTTTGAGAGACCCGAACCTGGAACCGGTTACAGTTATAAAAGTTAGTTACAAAAAAAGTGTAAAAAAAAAAAAATATATATATAAAATAAAAAAAAATAGTTGTCGTTTTATTGTTCTCTCTCTCTATTCTCTCTCTCTATTGTTCTGCTCTTTTTTTACTGTATTCTATTCTGCAGTGTTTTATTGTTATTGTTATTGTTATTATGTTTTATCATGTTTGTTTTTCAGGTATGTAATTATTTATACTTTATTGTTTACTGTGCTTTATTGTTAACCATTTTTTTGTCTTCAGGTACGCCATTCACAACTTTGAGTGGTTATACCAGAATGATGCCTGCAGGTTTAGGTATCATCTTGGTATCATTCTTTTCAGCCAGCGGTCGGCTTTCATGTAAAAGCAATCCTAGCGGCTAATTAGCCTCTAGACTGCCTTTACAAGCCGTGGGAGGGAATGCCCCCCCCCCCACCGTCTTCCGTGTTTTTCTCTGGCTCTCCTGTCTCAACAGGGAACCTGAGAATGCAGCCGGTGATTCAGCCAGCTGACCATAGAGCTGATCAGAGACAAGAGTGGCTCCAAACATCTCTATGGCCTAAGAAACCGGAAGCTACGAGCATTTTATGACTTAGATTTCGCCGGATGTAAATAGCGCCATTGGGAAATTGGGGAAGCATTTTATCACACCGATCTTGGTGTCATCAGATGCTTTGAGGGCAGAGGAGAGATCTAGGGTCTAATAGACCCCAATTTTTTCAAAAAAGAGTACCTGTCACTACCTATTGCTATCCTAGGGGATATTTACATTCCCCGAGATAACAATAAAAATGATTTAAAAAAAAAAAAAATGAAAGGAACAGTTTAAAAATAAGATAAAAAAGCAAAAAAATAATAAAGAAAAAAAAAAAAAAAAAAAAAAAGCACCCCTGTCGCCCCCTGCTCTTGCGCTAAGGCGAACGCAAGCGGCGGTCTGTCGTCAAACGTAAACAGCAATTGCACCATGCATGTGAGGTATCGCCGCGAAGGTCAGATCGAGGGCAGTAATTTTTGCAGTAGACCTCCTCTGTAGATCTAAAGTGGTAACCTGTAAAGGCTTTTAAAGGCTTTTAAAAATGTATTTATATTGTTGCCACTGCACGTTTGTGCGCAATTGTAAAGCATGTCATGTTTGGTATCCATGTACTCGGTCTAAGATCATCTTTTTTATTTCATCAAACATTTGGGCAATATAGTGTGTTTTAGTGCATTAAAATTTAAAAAAGTGTGTTTTTTCCCCAAAAAATGCGTCTGAAAAATCGCTGCGCAAATACTGTGTGAAAAAAAAAAATGAAACACCCACCATTTTAATCTGTAGGGCATTTGCTTTAAAAAAATATATAATGTTTGGGGGTTCAAAGTAATTTTCTTGCAAAAAAAAAAAAACTTTTTCATGTAAAAAATAAGTGTCAGAAAGGGCTTTGTCTTCAAGTGGTTAGAAGAGTGGGTGATGTGTGACATAAGCTTCTAAATGTTGTGCATAAAATGCCAGGACAGTTCAAAACCCCCCCAAATGACCCCATTTTGGAAAGTAGACACCCCAAGCTATTTGCTGAGAGGCATGTCGAGTCCATGGAATATTTTATATTGCGACACAAGTTGCGGGAAAGAGACAAATTTTTTTTTTTTTTTTTTTTTTTTTGCACAAAGTTGTCACTAAATGATATATTGCTCAAACATGCCATGGGAATATGTGAAATTACACCCCAAAATACATTCTGCTGCTTCTCCTGAGTACGGGGATACCATATGTGTGAGACTTTTTGGGAGCCTAGCCGTGTACGGGACCCCGAAAACCAAGCACCGCCTTCAGGCTTTCTAAGGGGCGTGAATTTTTGATTTCACTCTTCACTGCCTATCACAGTTTCGGAGGCCATGGAATGCCCAGGTGGCACAAAACCCCCCCAAATGACCCCATTTTGGAAAGTAGACACCCCAAGCTATTTGCTGAGAGGTATAGTGAGTATTTTGCAGACCTCACTTTTTGTCACAAAGTTTTGAAATTTGAAAAAAGAAAAAAAAAAAAAGTTTTTTCTTGTCTTTCTTCATTTTCAAAAACAAATGAGAGCTGCAAAATACTCACCATGCCTCTCAGCAAATAGCTTGGGGTGTCTACTTTCCAAAATGGGGTCATTTGGGGGGGTTTTGTGCCACCTGGGCATTCCATGGCCTCCGAAACGGTGTTAGGCAGTGAAGAGTAAAATCAAAAATTCACGCCCTTAAAAACGCTGAAGGCGGTGATTGGTTTTCGGGGCCCCGTACGCGGCTAGGCTCCCAAAAAGTCCCACACATGTGGTATCCCCATACTCAGGAGAAGCAGCTAAATGTATTTTGGGGTGCAATTCCACATAGGCCCATGGCCTGTGTGAGCAATATATCATTTAGTGACAACTTTGTGCAAAAAAAAAAAAAAAAAAAAAAAAAGTGTCACTTTCCCGCAACTTGTGTCAAAATATAAAATATTCCATGGACTCAATATGCCTCTCAGCAAATAGCTTGGGGTGTCTACTTTCCAAAATGGGGTCATTTGGGGGGGGGGTTGTGCCACCTGGGCATTCCATGGCCTCCGAAACTGTGATAGGCAGTGAAGAGTGAAATCAAAAAGTTACACCCTTAGAAATCCTGAAGGCGGTGATTGGTTTTCGGGGTCCCATACGCGGCTAGGCTCCCAAAAAGTCCCACACATGTGGTATCCCCGTACTCAGGAGAAGTAGCTGAATATATTTTGGGGTGCAATTCCACATAGGCCCATGGCCTGTGTGAGCAATATATCATTTAGTGACAACTTTTTGTAAATATTTTTTTTTTTTTTTTTTTTTGTCATTATTCAATCACTTGGGACAAAAAAAATAAATATTCAATGGGTTCAACATGCCTATCAGCAATTTCCTTGGGGTGTCTACTTTCCAAAATGGGGTCATTTGGGGGGGTTTTGTACTGCCCTGCCATTTTAGCACCTCAAGAAATGACATAGGCAGTCATAAAATAAAAGCTGTGTAAATTCCAGAAAATGTACCCTAGTTTGTAGACGCTATAACTTTTGCGCAAACCAATAAATATACGCTTATTGACATTTTTTTTACCAAAGACATGTGGCCGAATACATTTTGGCCTAAATGTATGACTAAAATTGAGTTTATTGGATTTTTTTTATAACAAAAAGTAGAAAATATCATTTTTTTTCAAAATTTTCGGTCTTTTTCCGTTTATAGCGCAAAAAATAAAAACTGCAGAAGTGATCAAATACCATCAAAAGAAAGCTCTATTTGTGGGAAGAAAAGGACGCAAATTTCGTTTGGGTACAGCATTGCATAACCGCGCAATTAGCAGTTAAAGCGACGCAGTGCCAAATTGGAAAAAGACCTCTGGTCCTTAGGCAGCATAATGGTCCGGGGCTCAAGTGGTTAACCACTTGAGCCCCAGACCATTATGCTGCCTAAGGACCAGAGGACTTTTTCCAATTTGGCACTGCATCGCTTTAACTGCTAATTGCGCGGTCATGCAATGCTGTAACCAAACGAAATTTGCGTCCTTTTCTTCCCACAAATAGAGCTTTCTTTTGATGGTATTTGATCACCTCTGCCGTTTTTATTTTTTGCGCTATAAACGGAAAAAGACCGAAAATCTTGAAAAAAAATGATATTTTCTACTGTTTGTTATAAAAAAAAATCCAATAAACTAAATTTTAGTCATACATATAGGCCAAAAATGTATTCGGCCACATGTCTTTGGTAAAAAAAATGTCAATAAGCGTATATTTATTGGTTTGCGCAAAAGTTATAGCATCTACAAACTAGGGTACATTTTCTGGAATTTACACAGCTTTTATTTTATGACTGCCTATGTCATTTCTTGAGGTGCTAAAATGGCAGGGCAGTACAAACCCCCCCAAATGACCCCATTTTGGAAAGTAGACATCCCAAGGAAATTGCTGAGAGGCATGTTGAACCCATTGAATATTTATTTTTTTGTCCCAAGTGATTGAATAATGACAAAAAAAAGAAAATATTTACAAAAAGTTGTCACTAAATGATATATTGCTCACACAGGCCATGGGCCTATGTGGAATTGCACCCCAAAATACATTCAGCTGCTTCTCCTGAGTACGGGGATACCACATGTGTGGGACTTTTTGGGAGCCTAGCCGCGTACAGGGCCCCGAAAACCAAGCACCGCCTTCAGGATTTCTAAGGGCGTAAATTTTTGCTTTCACTCCTCACTACCTATCACAGTTTTGAAGGCCATAAAATGCCAAGATTGCACAAAACCCCCCCCAAATGACCCCATTTTGGAAAGTAGACACCCCAAGCTATTTGCTGAGAGGCATGTTGAGTCCATGGAATATTTTATATTTTGACACAAGTTGCGGGAAAGTAACACATTTTTTTTTTTGCACAAAGTTGTCACTAAATGATATATTGCTCAAACATTCCATGGGCATATGTGGAATTACACCCCAAAATACATTCTGCTGCTTCTCCTGAGTACGGGGATACCACATGTTTAGGACTTTTTGGGAGCCTAGCTGCGTACGGGGCCCCTCAAACCAATCACCGCCTTCAGGATTTCTAAGGGCATAAAATTTTGATTTCACTCCTCACTACCTATCACAGTTTTGAAGGCCATAAAATGCCAAGATGGCACAAACCCCCCCCCCAAATGACCCCATTTTGGAAAGTAGACACCCCAAGCTATTTGCTGAGAGGCATGTTGAGTCCATGGAATATTTTATTTTTTGACACAAGTTGCGGGAAAGTGACAAATTTTTTTTTTTTTGCACAAAGTTGTCACTAAATTATATATTTCTCACACAGCCCATGGGCATATGTGGAATTGCACCCCAAAATACATTTAGCTGATTCTCCTGAGTATGAGGATACCACATGTGTGGGACTTTTTGGGAGCCTAGCCGCGTACGGGGCCCCGAAAACCAATCACCGCCTTCAGGATTTCTAAGGGCATAAATTTTTGATTTCAATCCTCACTACCTATCAGTTTTGAAGGCCATAAAATGCCCAGATGGCACAACCCCCCCCCCCCAAATGACCCTATTTTGGAAAGTAGACACCCCAAGCTATTTGCTGAGAGGCATGTTGAGTCCATGGAATATTTTATATTTTGACACAAGTTGCGGGAAAGTGACAATTTTTTAATTTTTTTTTTTTTTTTTTGCACAAAGTTGTCACTAAATGATATATTGCTCAAACATGCCATGGGCATATGTGGAATTGCACCCCAAAATATATTCTGCTGCTTCTCCTGAGTACGGGGATACCACATGTGTGGGACTTTTTGGGAGCCTAGCTTCATACGGGGCCCCGACATCCAATCACCGCCTTCAGGATTTCTAAGGGCGTAAATTTTTGATTTCACTCCTCACAACCTATCATAGTTTTGAAGGCCATAAAATGCCAAGATAGCACAAAACCCCCCTAAATGACCCAATTTTGGAAAGTAGACACCCCAAGCTATTTGCTGAGAGGCATGGTGAGTATTTTGCAGCTCTCATTTGTTTTTGAAAATGAAGAAAGACAAGAAAAATGTATTTTTTTTCTTTTTTCAATTTTCAAAAGTTTGTGACAAAAAGTGAGGTCTGCAAAATACTCACTATACCTTTCAGCAAATAGCTTGATGTGTCTATTTTCCAAAATGGGGTCATTTGGGGGGGGGGGTTGTGCCATCTGGGCATTCCATGGCCTCCGAAACTGTGATAGGCAGTGAAGAGTGAAATCAAAAATTTACGCCCTTAGAAAGCCTGAAGGCGGTGCATGGTTTTCGGGGTCCCGTACGCGGCTAGGCTCCCAAAAAGTCTCGCACATGTATCAGGTATCCCCGTACTCAGGAGAAGCAACAGAATTTATTTTGGGGTGTAATTTCACATATTCCCATGGCATGTTTGAGCAATATATCATTTAGTGACAACTTTGTGCATAAAAAAAAAAAAAAATTGTCTTTTTCCCGCAACTTGTGTCACAATATAAAATATTCCATGGATTCAACATGCCTCTCAGCAAATAGCTTGGGGTGTCTACTTTCCAAAATGGGGTCATTTGGGGGGGTTTTGAACTGTGCTGGCATTTTATGCACAACATTTAGAAGCTTATGTCACACATCACCCACTATTCTAACCACTCTTTTTTTTTTTTGCAAGAAAATTACTTTGAACCCCCAAACATTATATATTTTTTTAAAGCAAATGCTCTACAGATTAAAATGGTGGGTGTTTCATTTTTTTTTTTTCACACAGTAATTGCGCAGCGATTTTTCAAACGCATTTTTTGGGGAAAAAACACACTTTTTAAAATTTTAATGCACTAAAACACACTACATTTCCCAAATGTTTGATGAAATAAAAAAGATGATCTTAGGCCGAGTACATGGATACCAAACTTGACATGCTTTAAAATTGCGCACAAACGTGCAGTGGCGACAAACTAAATACATTTTTAAAAGCCTTTAAAAGCCTTTACAGGTTACCACTTTAGATTTACAGAGGAGGTCTACTGCTAAAATTATTGCCCTCGATCTGACCTTCGCGGTGATACCTCACGTGCATGGTGCAATTGCTGTTTACATTTGGCGCCAGACCGACGCTTGCGTTCGCCTTTGCGCGAGAGCAGGGGGGGACAGGGGTGCTTTTTTTTTTTTTTTTTTCTTATTTTTTTGATTTTTTTATCTTATTTTTAAACTCCTTTCATTTTTATGTTTTTTAATCATTTTTATTGTTATCTCAGGGAATGTAAATATCCCCTATGATAGCAATAGGTAGTGACAGGTACTCTTTTTTTAAAAAATTGGGGTCTATTAGACCCTAGATCTCTCCTCTGCCCTCAAAGCATCTGACCACACCAAGATCGGTGTGATAAAATGCTTTCCCAATTTCCCAATGGAGCTGTTTACATCCGGCAAAATCTAAGTCATGAAACGCTCGTAGCTTCCGGTTTCTTAGGCCATAGAGATGTTTGGAGCCATTCTGGTCTCTGATCAGCTCTATGGTCAGCTGGCTGAATCACCAGCTGCATTTTCAGGCTCCCTGTTGGGACAGGAGAGCCAGAGAAAAACATGGAAGAAGGTGGGGAGGGGGGGGCATTCTCTCCCACTGCTTGTAAAAGCAGTCTAGAGGCTAATTAGCCGCTAGGATTGCTTTTACGTGAAAGCCGACCGCTGGCTGAAAAGAATGATACCAAGATGATACCTAAACCTGCAGGCATCATTCTGGTATAACCACTCAAAGTCCAGCAACATACCAGTACGTTGCTGGTCCTTGTTGGGCATATATTGTAAACTTTTTTTTCATGCAGCCTGTGGGCTGAACGAAAAAAAGATATTGATCGGTGGGTATGCCCACCATTAGAATACCTCCCTTCATCCACCCACTTCTAATGATGGGCATACATGCACCGTTTATATATGCCGAAGCAAGGGGGCATCCTCCTGCAAAAGGCAGGAGCAAATCGCTCCTCCACCCACTGCTGCCCCCACGCTTCGGCATATATGCTGAAGTATGTAACTGTGGTGGTGAAATCACCTCCGACAGCGCTGGAGTCACGGCTTTATGTATCGTGGGAGCAAATGCTGTTGCTGTCAAGATAAATAAATCCGCGCTGCAGCTGAATAGTGTACCTGAAAACAAAAAAATGGTTAAAACACAGTAAACTATAAAAAAATTACTTACCTGAAAAGCAAACATGATAAAACATAACAACAACAAAACATTGCAGAAAAGAATACAGTAAAAAAGAGCAGAACAATAGAGAGAGAATAGAGAGAGAGAGAACAATAAAACGACAACTATTTTTGGTTTTTTTATTTTATATTTTTTTTGTGTTTTTTTTTACATTTTTTTTTTATAACTGTAACTTTTAAAACTGTAACGGTTCCAGGTTTGGGTCTCTCAAAATGTAATGGCATCTTGGGAGACCCTGTGAAAGTGTGCCTATTCTGCAATGCTGTGCCCTACGCTAAAACTCAACTAGTGTATGGTAGCGCTCAAAACATTCAACAATGCAAAGACCAGGATTGCCAGGACAGGAGGGACAATAATACCGGGTGTCACGCCTAAATCCGCGCCTGCTGCAGACACGACATCTTCTTTGGGGGGCTCGTTGGGTAGGGGTACTCGGGAGCACATAAGGAAAATGCCTCTCATGCAGCCCGCTTACTGCATTTGGTTGGGGAAGGTGGGGTGGAGCACCGTCTGGATACAGAAGGGCTCTGACGATCTCTTCCTGGAATGTAAGGAAGGATCCAGTCCGTCCTGAAGCTCTGTACAGCACATGAGCGTTCAGCAAAGCCAATTGAAATAAGTATACAGACACTTTTTTATACCAGCGTCTGGCCTTACGGGCAACTAGGTACGGCGCCAACAACTGGTCGTTGAGGTCCACCCCTCCCATATTTTGGTTATATTCGTGGACACAGAGGGGTTTCTCCACAACACCAGTCGCCGTAGTAATTTGGACAGTTGGGTCTGCATGAAGGGAGGTGAGAACGAAAACATTCTTCTTATCCCTCCACTTCATAGCCAGCAAATTATTACACTTCAAGCAGGCTCTCTCCTCCAGCCTAAGACGGGAATCTACAAGCCGCTGGGGAAAGCCCCGGTGATTAGGTCGCACGGTGCCACATGCTCCAATCTGCTGATCAAACAAGTGACTAAAAAGTGGCACGCTCGTGTAATAATTGTCCACATATAAATGGTACCCCTTTCCGAATAAGGGTGACACCAAGTCCCACACTATCTTGCCAGCACTTCCTATGTGGTCGGGGCAGTTTGTCGGCTCTACGTGACTATCTTTGCCCTCGTAAACCATAAAACTACATGTATAGCCTGTGGCCCTGTCACAGAGCTTATACATCTTGACCCCGTATCTGGCACGCTTGCTGGGAAGGTACTATTTGAATGACAAGCGGCCAGAAAACTTAATCAGGGACTCATCAACGCAGACAACTTGATGGGGAGTAAACAAGTCTGCAAAACGCTGGTTGAAGTGGTTTACGAGGGGCCGAATTGTGTAGAGCCGATCATATTCAGGGTCTCCACAAGGACGACAGAGTTCATTGTTGTTGAAGTGCATGAACCGCAAAATCTGCTCGTATCGTGCCCTGGCCATGGAGGCAGAGAACACGGGCGCATGGTAAATTGGGTCAGTGAGCCAATATGACCGCAACTTACTCTTTTTATTCAAGCCCATGTTGAGGGAAAGGCCCAGAAAGAGCTTAAATTCGGAGACCGTAATTGGTCTCCAATCTCTGGCAAGAGAGGACTGGGGATTAGCGGCGATGTGTTGACCAGCGTACAAATTGCTTTGGTCCACAATAGATCTATAGAGATCTTCGGTGAAAAACAGTGAATAAAAATCTAGTGGCGTAAAATCAACTGTTTCCACCTGAATTTCGGGTTGGCCAGTGAATGGGGGAAGTACGGGTGCTGCAGAAGTGGTGGGTACCCAATTCGGATTGGCGAATGCAGCAGGAAGGGCACTATGGGCACGATGGGCCTGTCTTTGTCTTCTTGGTGGCAGCGGGACACTACTTGTGCTTGCCACCTCGCAAGCTTGAACTGCACTTATGGGACTCGCCACGTCACCAAGTGTTACTGCAGTGCTGGATGTACGACCAGGGTGTACTAGGCCGCTGGTGCTTGCCAGTTCACCAGAAGGAATAGCGGCACTAGTACTTCTCTGCTCCATACGAGAGCCCTGCGGTTCTTGCACTTCAAGGACAGAAGAAGATTGGGGTCTGGTACGCCTGACCTTAGCAGGGACCACAACTCCGTCGTCAGAGCTATCTGTCATGGAGCCGCTGTCCTCTACAGGATCGTATTCTGAGCCTGAATCTGACAGATGAGTGACTTCCTCTTCACTATCTGTCATGCTCAGAAACGTGTAGGCCTCTTCACTAGTGTACCTTCGATTTGCCATTTTGGGCTCTAAATTTAGGGGTACACTAGTGAGACTCACAGGCAAAAAAAGCTCCTGACTGTCAGCGACTGTATCAAAATGCTACCAAAAAACTGTTATAGGGCGTACACACGGTCGGACTTTGTTCGGACATTCCGACAACAAAATCCTAGGATTTTTTCAGACGGATGTTGGCTCAAACTTGTTTTGTCTACACACGGTCGCACAAAGTTGTCGGAAAATCCGATCGTTCTAAACGCGGTGACGTAAAACACGTACGTCGGGACTATAAACGGGGCAGTGGGCAAAAGCTTTCATCTCTTTATTTATTCTGAGCATGCGTGGCACTTTGTCCGTCGGATTTGTGTACACACGATCGGAATTTCCGACAACGGATTTTGTTGTCGGAAAATTTGATCTCCTGCTCTCCAACTTTGTGTGTCTGCAAATCCGATGGAAAATGTCCGATGGAGCCCACACACGGTCGGAATTTCCGACAACACGCTCCGATCGGACATTTTCCATCGGAAAATCCGACTGTGTGTACGGGGCATTAGCAATCGCAGGGATGAGGCCTGACTCTGCGAACGCTGCAGTTATGTGTTTAGTGTTTTGTAAGTGTCAGTGATCGATCGATACTGCACTTGGGTGGGCTGGGCTGGGCCGAGGGGCAAAACGCAGGTGCTAGCAGGTATCTGGGCTGATCCCGCTACCACTGCATTTTTGAGGACCCTAAACTGCTGGGGATGCTAGTATAGATCTGATCGGATCAGATATCGATCCGTTCAGATACTATAGCACTAAGGGAGGTGTATGCTGCGTGCGTGGGTTTTAGCGGTACTGGCGCTAACCTGACGCTGCCTGGGGCGACGCAGACCTTATCTGACCCTAAAAACTTAACTTATATCACCGCCGGGCGATCAAGGGGTTAAACCTTTATAAGATAATAAACGGCGGGTGCCCTAAAACTATAATAAACAAACTAACTAACCAGCGTCACCCGTAACACTTATATGGTGATCACTGGTGTAAGGGTTAACTAGGGGGCAATCAGGGGGTTAAAACCTTTAGTAGGTAGTATATGGGGGTCCCTGACGCTATAAAACACTGATGGAGAACCTATATACTTACCTCCCTAACTAGCGTCACCTGTGTCACTAATACAGCGATCAGAAAAACGATCGCTTAGTGACACTGGCGATGGGGGGTGATCACGGGGTTAAAACTTTATTAGGGGGGGTTAGGGGGGTACCCTGGACCTAATGGGGGCTAACCCTAACTGCCCTAACACTTATAACTGTCACAAACTGACACCAATGCAATAATCAGAAAAAAAAAAACTGCTTTTGGTGTCAGTGTGACAGGGGGTACAGGGGGGTGATCAGGGGGTGACTGGGGGGTGACAGGGGGGTGACAAGTGTGCCTGCGTGTTCTACTGTTAGTGTAGTGTTGTGCAAACTTACTTGGATGTCTTCTCTCCTCGGCGCCGGAACGAAAAGACCGGCTTGAGGAGGGATGACATCACTTCCTCTCCCTCTGTTTACATTACAGAGGGAGAGGAAGTCTATCATTCGCCAGGAGCGATCGCGAGGGGGGAGCCACGAATGAGTGGCCTCCCCCTCACCTTTGATCGACCCTGACCTGAATGCGACCGCCGCAGGCACCGGGGGCGGGCAGGCAAGGATGTACAGATAAGCCCTTTTGCCTGCCCGTGCCGCTCTGCCGACGTACATCGTCGTGCAGCGGTCGTCAAGTGGTAATAACGCATGCAGTAAAGGTGTGAAACAGCTATAGCAGGAGTTTCCAAACTTTCTAAACAAAGGGCTAGTTTACTGTCCTTCAGACTTAGGGGTGGTGGTGGTGGGGGGGGGGGCTCTGTGGCCATTGGAAGTAGAAACTGGTACTGATCACTCACTGTGTTCATTCAGGAAAAGAAGGGGCCAGTAAATGACATCCTCCTGTGTGCCCGCAGCAGCTGCCGGTGGAAGAGGAGGGAAGCCAGCAGCGATTCGGGGGAAAGGGGCACACGGGCAGTGGCTGCAGTGGGACACAGAAGAGGATTGGTGTCTGCAATAAGACAGTACTGGCGGGCTGGCTGTACTGCCTTATCAGCGGCCCTGGGTACAAGAGTTTTGGGATGTGACCCGGGATGCAGAAAGATGTGTCCAGGCTCTCACATCCATCCCAAAATACATGTAACTTCTGGTTTTGCAGATACATGTGAACACTGATGGCTCCTCTCAGCCTGTCAGTGCTTTGTATAGACTGAGTTAAGGTGACCAGATTTTTAAAATGAAATCCGGGGACATATTTTTTTTTATTGGCAAATGGTAAACTATTTTATATGCATATCTTCCTCAAATGATATATATAGTCAGTGGTATAGCGTGGGTTGTCATCGCCCAGGACAAGGCAAGACATTTGCACCCCCCTCCAGACTTTTAGCACTCCCTGAGTCCCTTCCACTAGTACAGTAGTACTGACCAACTTGATTCCTACACTGACCTACCTGACCACTGCACTAAGCTACCCGATTCCTACACTGACCACTACACTGACCTACCTGATTCCTACACTGACCACTACGCTGACCTACCCGATTCCTACACTGACCTACCTGATTCCTACACTGACCACTACGCTGACCTACCTGATTCCTACACTGACCTACCTGATTCCTACACTATCCACCACACTAACCTACCTGATTCCTACACTTACCTACCTGATCCCTACACTGACCACTACACTGAGCTACCTGATTCTTATACTGACCACTACACTGACCTACCTAATACCTATACTGACCACTACACTGACCTACCTGATTCCTATACTGACTACTACACTAACCTACCTGATTCCTATACTGACCACTACACTGACCTACCTGATTCCCGCACTACACCCCCCCCCCCCCCCCCACATGAACAGTGTAGATCGGTTGATTTAGCTCATCTCTCCATGGCCTCCATGATAATCTATCGGAGCAGGGCTCTCCCCAGCACCAGGTACTGTTCCCGACACCCAGTCGCTCCTCAGTATTCCCTGCCGAGAGCTTCTCCAAAAGCTTCCGTACGCTCTGCACAGCCCCTCCGCTGTTCTCACACAGGCACGGGCCGCCCGCACCAGAGGGATCATGGGGGACAGGCTGGACTACAGGAATTCCTGGGCGGGGTGGGGGGGCAGCACAGCACACTTGGGGGGGCACAGCAATGATTTTGAGCCCTCCCCACTGCATTTCAGGGACTATGTCCTCAATCCTAGGACTGTCCCTGGAAACCGGGGATGTCTGGTCACCCTAGACTGAGTGGCCACCATTGTTAGTATGCACCTGTCATCCCAGCCCCAAAATTCATCTGATTTTTGCCACTGGAATCCGGTGTGTGCAGGTAATCAGCCATGTGAAGGAAGCCTCCAAACCTGCACACCTTTTGTTTTGATGCGCCTGGAATTTATTTAGCTGAGATCCACCTAGTGATCAGAGGGGGCCCCTTAATATTTATCAGCATTTTACCAGGTAGTTGTATAATAGGATTTAGAATGTCACCGCACCCATAAAAGCTATAATGGATATATCTGACAGTGTGACACCTATGTATCTATTGTCTTGTCAGTGACTTCTGAAAATTTGGATGATAGGAGAGTGATCTCTTCTAGTTTCATTCTGCCCTATAGAATGAGTAACCCAAAGTTATTTTGGATGTTTAAAGAGGGCCTCCAGTCATTTTTGTGTTTATTAAAAGGCAGCAGCTACAAAAACTGTAACTGCTGACTATTAATAAACAGATGCTCGCCTGTCCCAGGATCCAGCCATGTCCTCATTCAAGCCATCCCTTCTCTCCATCTTCTGTCCCCGGAATCTCAACTGTGGGCACCCGGCTGTGAAGACACAAGTGCATGCGTGAGCCATGCTGCACATTGTGAATGGTCGGGCAGTCTTCTGAGACCTGTGACGTGTCCTAAATGACTGCGTTGATATCTGCCAGCACCGGACAATCCTTTGGTACAGAGGGAGAACGGTATGTCTATGTAAACAAGGCAGATCACCGTTCTGTCAGTACAGAAGGCATGGATCCTGTGCTCCTGTAAAGCGGGGGCACCGATTCATGCCTTCCCCTAGTACAAGCACCTCCCCCACAGTAAGAAGACACCAGCTAGGCACACATTTAACCCTTTGATCGCCTCTGATGTTAACCCCTTCCCAGCCAGTGTCATTAATGATGTTGGATGAGAAGACCTGTATCACTATTGGTCTTCCAATTTCTCCCAGAGGTGATCAGTAGGGTTGAGGTCAGGACCACTCGAGTGCCTCCACACCAAACTGGTCACACCATGTCTTTATGGAGCTGGCTTCCCTCTTTGTGAGAAAAAAATCCTCCTCTCCTCAGGGAAGACTTTCCACAAGATTTTGGAGGGTCTGTGGGAATGTGTGCCCCTTTGGTAGGTCAGGTACTGATGTTGGAAGAGAAGACCTGGATCACAGTTGGTGTTCCAATTCATACCAAAAGTGTTCATTTGAGTTGAGGTCAGTTCCTCCACACCTTCTGGTCACACCATTTCTTTATGGAGCTGCCTTCCCCCTTTGTGACTATAACATCGTCCTCTCCTCAGGGAAGATTTTGGAGGGTCTCTGAGAATTTGTGCCACTTTGTTAGGTCAGGTACTAATGTTGGATGAGAAGACCACAGATCACCATCAGCCTTCCAGTTCCTCCCAGAAGTGATCAGTAGGGTTGAAGTCAGGACACTTGCGTTCCTCCACACCAAACTGGTCACACCATGTCTTTATGGAGCTGGCTTTGTACACGGGGGGGGGGGGTTGTGGGCACCATCATACTGGAATAGAAAAGGGTCTTCACCAAACTGTTACCACCAAACTGGAGAGCACAATTGTCTACAATGTCTTTGTATTCTGAAGTACTAAGAGTACCCATCACTAGAAACACCTGATCTCCATCATTTGGAGGGCAGGCCACATACCTTTGTCCAAACCGTGTATAAATCTGGGCTTATAAAGGAATACATGTATTTTTTTTAAAGTTTGAGTCCCACTGGTAAAGTATCAGTGGGAGGAATAGTGCCCCATCATTGGTGTCAGTGAGAGGAATAGTGCCCCATCATTGGTGTCAGTGGGAAGAATAGTGTCTCATCATTGGTATCAGTGGGAGGAAAAGTGCCCTGTCATTGGTGTCAATGGAAGGAATAATGTCCCATCATTGGTATCAGTGAGAGGAATAGTGTCTCATCATTAGTGTCAGTGGGAGGAATAGTGCCCCGTCATTGGTATCAGTGGGAGGAATAGTGTCCCATCATTGGTGTCAGCGGGACGAATAGTTCCCCGTCTTTGGTGTCAGTGGGAGCAATAGTGCCCCATCATTGGTGTCAGTGGGGGAGGAATAATGTCCCATCATTGGTATCTGTGGGAGGAATAGTGCCCCATCATTGGCAAATAGTACACAGCAGGCCTTTCTCCAGCCAAGCTGTGAAGGAGAGCCTAGAAAATATCTGAAAAGGAGCCAAGTGCTCCACCTACTGGTTGAAAAGGGGAAAACAAAACAATCACATCCACCTGCAAGAAATCTGTTATTCAAAAATGTTTAATAAAATCCATACAAACATACAACACATTCACTTTATCAGTTTTGGTTTAAAATGTATTCCATCGTTAATACATTCTCAACACTTAACTTGTATAATACACTTAGAAGGAGAGACAAATATCTTGGAGATTGCGTTGGCCGGGAATCGAACCCGGGTCATCTGCTTAAAAAGAAGATATGCTTACCACTGCACCACCAACGCAAAGTAGCATGTCTTTTATAGTGTGGGAGGAAACCGGAGTCCCGGGAGGAAACCCACGCAAGCACAGCGAGAACATGCAAACTCCATGCAGATAGTGTCCTGGTTAGGATTTGAACCAAGGACCCCAATGCTGCAAGGCTAACCACTAAGCCTCTGTGCTGCCCATATATGGCCTCTGTTCTATAAGGCCCGCCCCCGCTAAGCAGGGTAAGTCAGTGATGTCCAGCTCTACATTATTATGTAGACGGGTTGGTTGATGTTCTCCAACTTATTTCTTGTCTGTGAACATTACAGATGGACCGACGAACACCCCAACTCAGATACCTCCCATGTGCTCTGACTTCCCCCCCTGTTCTCCAGCCCCCCCCCCCCAGTGCTCTCAGCTCCCCCATGTTCTCAGGCCCCCCCAGTGCTCTCTGACCCCCTCCCTGGGCTCTCTGACCCCCTCCCTGGGCTCTCTGACCCCTTCCCTGGGGTCTCAGGTCCCCCCCATGTGCTCTCCACCCCCCCAGTGCTCTCTTACCCCTTCCCTAGGCTCTCAGGCCCCCCCATGTGCTCCCCCCCCAGTGCTCTCTGACCCCTCCCTGGGCTCTCAGGTCCCCCCAATGTGCTCCCCCCCCGGTGTTCTCTGACCCCCTCCCCGGGCTCTCAGGTCCCCCACATGTGCTCTCCACTCCCCTCCAGTGCTCTCTGACCCCCTCCCTGGGCTCTCAGATCCCCCCATGTGCTCTCCACTCCCCCCCTGGGCTCTCAGGTCCCCCACATGTGCTCTCCACTCCCCCCCCAGTGCTCTCTGACCCCCTCCCTGGGCTCTCAGGTCCCCCCCATGTGCTCTCTGACCCCCCCCCCGGGCTCTCAGGTCCCCCCATGTGCTCTCCATCCCCTCAGTGATCGCTGACCCCCCTGGGCTCTCAGGTCCCCCCATGTACTCTCCACCCCCCCCAGTGCTCTCTGACCCCCTCCCTGGGCTCTCCCCCCCCCCCCCAGTGCTCTCTGACCCCCTCCCTGGGCTCTCAGGTCCCCCCATTTACTCTCTATCCCCCCCAGTGCTCTCTGACCCCTTCCCTGGGCTCTCAGGTCCCCATGTTCTCTCCACTCCCCCCCCTCAGTGCTCTCTGACCCCCTCCCTGGGCTCTCACAGGCACACAGGGCTCAAGAGTGCGTATTGTGCAGTTTTGAGGTATTTGTATCACACAGGGCACCAAAAAATATAAGCACAATGAGCAGTACTTAGATATTCCCCCCCATAGTAACCATCTATTGCTTACCTCTGTACCCCCTGTCCAAAGCTTCCCTCTTCTCCCACAGCTCACCTCTTCTCCCACAGTCCACAGCTCCCCTCTTCTCTCACAGTCCACAGCTCCCCTCTTCTCTCACAGTCCACAGCTCCCCTCTTCTCTCACAGTCCACAGCTCCCCTCTTCTCCCACAGTCCACAGCTCCCCTCTTCTCCCACAGTCCACAGCTCCCCTCTTCTCCCACAGTCCACAGCTCCCCTCTTCTCCCACAGTCCACAGCTCCCCTCTTCTCCCACAGTCCACAGCTCCCCTCTTCTCCCACAGTCCACAGCTCCCCTCTTCTCCCACAGTCCACAGCTCCCCTCTTCTCCCACAGTCCACAGCTCCCCTCTTCTCCCACAGTCCACAGCTCCCCTCTTCTCCCACAGTCCACAGCTCCCCTCTTCTCCCACGGTCCACAGCTCCCCTCTTCTCCCACGGTCCACAGCTCCCCTCTTCTCTCACGGTCCACAGCTCCCCTCTTCTCTCACGGTCCACAGCTCCCCTCTTCTCCCACGGTCCACAGCTCCCCTCTTCTCCCACGGTCCACAGCTCCCCTCTTCTCCCACGGTCCACAGCTCCCCTCTTCTCCCACGGTCCACAGCTCCCCTCTTCTCCCACGGTCCACAGCTCCCCTCTTCTCCCACGGTCCACAGCTCCCCTCTTCTCCCACGGTCCACAGCTCCCCTCTTCTCCCACGGTCCACAGCTCCCCTCTTCTCCCACGGTCCACAGCTCCCCTCTTCTCCCACGGTCCACAGCTCCCCTCTTCTCCCACGGTCCACAGCTCCCCTCTTCTCCCACGGTCCACAGCTCCCCTCTTCTCCCACGGTCCACAGCTCCCCTCTTCTCCCACGGTCCACAGCTCCCCTCTTCTCCCACAGTCCACAGCTCCCCTCTTCTCCCACAGTCCACAGCTCCCCTCTTCTACCACAGCCAACAGCTTCCCTCTTCTACCACAGCCCACAGCTCCCCTCTTCTCCCATTAGTCCACAGCTCCCCTCTTCTCCCACAGTCCACAGCTCCCCTCTTCTCCCACAGACCACAGCTCCCCTCTTCTCCCACAGTCCACAGCTCCCCTCTTCTCTCACAGTCCACAGCTCTCCTCTTCTCCCACAGCTCCCCTCTTCTCTCACAGTCCACAGCTCCCCTCTTCTCCCACAGTCCACAGCTCCCCTCTTCTCTCACAGTCCACAGCTCCCCTCTTCTCCCACAGTCCACAGCTCCCCTCTTCTCCCACAGTCCACAGCTCCCCTCTTCTCCCACAGTCCACAGCTCCCCTCTTCTCCCACAGTCCACAGCTCCCCTCTTCTCCCACAGTCCACAGCTCCCCTCTTCTCTCACAGTCCACAGCTCCCCTCTTCTCCCACAGCTCCCCTCTTCTCCCACAGACCACAGCTCCCCTCTTCTCCCACAGTCCACAGCTCCCCTCTTCTCCCACAGTCCACAGCTCCCCTCTTCTCCCACAGTCCACAGCTCCCCTCTTCTCTAACAGTCCACAGCTCTCCTCTTCTCCCACAGCTCTCCTCTTCTCCCACAGCTCCCCTCTTCTCCCACAGTCCACAGCTCCCCTCTTCTCCCACAGTCCACAGCTCCCCTCTTCTCCCACAGTCCACAGCTCCCCTCTTCTCCCACAGTCCACAGCTCCCCTCTTCTCCCACAGTCCACAGCTCCCCTCTTCTCCCACAGTCCACAGCTCCCCTCTTCTCCCACAGTCCACAGCTCCCCTCTTCTCCCACAGTCCACAGCTCCCCTCTTCTCCCACAGTCCACAGCTCCCCTCTTCTCCCATTAGTCCACAGCTCCCCTCTTCTCCCACAGTCCACAGCTCCCCTCTTCTCCCACAGACCACAGCTCCCCTCTTCTCCCACAGACCACAGCTCCCCTCTTCTCTCACAGCCCACAGCTCCCCTCTTCTCCCATTAGTCCACAGCTCCCCTCTTCTCCCACAGTCCACAGCTCCCCTCTTCTCCCACAGTCCACAGCTCCCCTCTTCTCCCACAGTCCACAGCTCCCCTCTTCTCCCACAGACCACAGCTCCCCTCTTCTCCCACAGTCCACAGCTCCCCTCTTCTCCCACAGTCCACAGCTCCCCTCTTCTCCCACAGTCCACAGCTCCCCTCTTCTCTCACAGTCCACAGCTCCCCTCTTCTCTCACAGTCCACAGCTCCCCTCTTCTCTCACAGTCCACAGCTCCCCTCTTCTCTCACAGTCCACAGCTCCCCTCTTCTCACAGTCCACAGCTCCCCTCTTCTCACAATCCACAGCTTCCATGTTTGCCAAGTGAGAGCACAGTTCTATACCACTGTAAACAAATTAACTCCCCCCCCCCCCCGTCATCCAGAGCTTACACCCATAGCTGTGGATGGTGGACAGCTTACACAACCTGCCCCTCCCTACACAGCTCTCAATTTGTCCCCATTTTCCTTCACAGCTCTTACCTGTTTTGGCAAAGCCCCTCACCTCCCCAGCTGGCATGTCTGCATTACAGCTTCAAACCTCTCCACTGTTGCATCTCTGCATAAGCGCCCGCTCTCCCCTAACAGCTCTCTCCCACCTGTTTACAGCTTCACAGGGCAGCAAGCATGTGTGTGCGGGCTTTTTCTTTTCAACACTGTGCAGTCTCTGCCTACTAGACCTGTAGCACACAGCGAGATTGCTTCACTCGGTTCTGTGCTGCTATAGTCTGACAACTGAAGTCAAGCCATCAGACAGTTGCAAATCAGTGGTCATGCTATCAGACGAGTATTTTTTGGTTGGATTTTAAACACACAAAAACTAAATATAACATAATGGATGTGTGACAGCTCTGTATAATCACTATATTATATGTTACATCACTCTCTCTAACATTTACAATACGGTATGATTTTACTGTTGAAATTTAAAGATACAGAGCCCCAAATATCAACCCATTGGCTATATAGTGACATTTTTCCAATACTTCTAAATGGGTTCAAAAAAAATTCTCCCATTGGACCAATACGTTTACAATGCAGATGTGTCATACACACCCCCCTCTATGATATCTTACAATACGGTAAAATTTTACTGTGGAAATTTAAAGATACAGAGCCCCAAATATCAACCCATTGGCTATATAGTGACATTTTTCCAATACTTCTAAATGGGTTCAAAAAAAATTCTCCCATTGGACCAATACGTTTACAATGCAGATGTGTCATACACACCCCCCTCTATGATATCTTACAATTTGGTATGATTTTACTGTGGAAATTTAAAGATACAGAGCCCCAAATACCAACCCATTGGCTATATAGTGACATTTTTCCAATACTTCTAAATGGGTTCAAAAAAAATTCTCCCATTGGACCAATACGTTTACAATGCAGATGTGTCATACACACCCCCCTCTATGATATCTTACAATATGGTTAAATTTTACTGTGGAAATTTAAAGATACAGAGACCCAAATATCAACCCATCGGCTACATAGTGACATTTTTCCAATACTTCTAAATGGGTTCAAAAAAAATTCTCCCATTGGACCAATACGTTTACAATGCAGATGTGTCATACACACCCCCCTCTATGATATCTTACAATACGGTAAAATTTTACTGTGGAAATTTAAAGATACAGAGCCCCAAATACCAACCCATTGGCTATATAGTGACATTTTTCCAATACTTCTAAATGGGTTCAAAAAAAATTCTCCCATTGGACCAATACGTTTACAATGCAGATGTGTCATACACACCCCCCTCTATGATATCTTACAATATGGTTAAATTTTACTGTGGAAATTTAAAGATACAGAGCCCCAAATATCAACCCATCGGCTACATTGTGACATTTTTCCAATACTTCTAAATGGGTTCAAAAAAAATTCTCCCATTGGACCAATACGTTTACAATGCAGATGTGTCATACACACCCCCCTCTATGATATCTTACAATACGGTAAAATTTTACTGTGGAAATTTAAAGATACAGAGCCCCAAATACCAACCCATTGGCTATATAGTGACATTCTTCCAATACTTCTAAATGGGTTCAAAAAAAATTCTCCCATTGGACCAATACGTTTACAATGCAGATGTGTCATACACACCCCCCTCTATGATATCTTACAATTTGGTATGATTTTACTGTGGAAATTTAAAGATACAGAGCCCCAAATACCAACCCATTGGCTACATAGTGACATAATTGCAAATTGGGTTCAAAACCAATTCTCCCATTGGACCAATACGTTTACAATGCAGATGTGTCATACACACCCCCCTCTATGATATCTTACAATACGGTAAGATTTTACTGTGGAAATTTAAAGATACAGAGCCCCAAATACCAACCCATTGGTTACATAGTGACATTTTTGCAATATTGCAAATTGGGTTCAAAAAAATTTCTTCCATTGGACCAATACGTTTACAATGCAGATGTGTCATACACACCCCCCTCTATGATATCTTACAATACGGTAAAATTTTACTGTGGAAATTTAAAGATACAGAGCCCCAAATATCAACCCATTGGCTATATAGTGACATTTTTCCACTACTTCTAAATGGGTTAAAAAAAATTCTCCCATTGGACCAATACGTTTACAATGCAGATGTGTCATACACACCCCCCTCTATGATATCTTACAATACGGTAAAATTTTACTGTGGAAATTTAAAGATACAGAGCCCCAAATATCAACCCATTGGCTATATAGTGACATTTTTCCACTACTTCTAAATGGGTTAAAAAAAATTCTCCCATTGGACCAATACGTTTACAATGCAGATGTGTCATACACACCCCCCCTCTATGATATCTTACAATACGGTTATATTTTACTGTGGAAATTTAAAGATACAGAGCCCCAAATATCAACCCATTGGCTATATAGTGACATTTTTGCAATATTTCAAATTGGGTTCAAAACCAAGTCTCCCATTGGACCAATACGTTTACAATGCAGATATAAACACCCAAATATCTGTACATTGGCTAGTTACAATCAATATATGCCCTAAATAATTAGCCCATTCATCGAAAGAGTCCAAAGGGTTGCTGCACTTAAAAACTTTCGGTTGCTTTATTTCATGTAGTCACATGAAAAAATTACAAAGCAAGTACAATCTTTCCAGACGTAATCATGACATTAAATGCCTATATAATGCAGATATGGATGGATTACGTTTCGGGCTAGTATGCTTGCGCCCTTCCTAAGATCCGTCAGAGCATATCTAACAGGTTTACTGCAATCAATCCTTTAAATACAAATTAGTGGTATACATCACATGTGGAAACAATATGGTTGATTGATTCAATTCATAGTATATTCATCACCTGTGCAGATACGTGTTTTTTACACCATAGACACAAGATCTAACAATTAGCGGCCGATATCCTTATCTCATCATTCTTATTCTCCAAATGTGTTATATGAACCTATGAAAAATACATACATAGATAGATTGAGCATACCCATATACAGACCTCCCTATTTTGAAACACATTTCTATGTTTTTTCATTTTATTATCACTTATAAATCAATACTGTTAAATAAACAAATAAAGATCCCAATCAACATTTAAACCATATGGAGCAATAGTATTTAGAAAATGTATCCAATAAACTTCTCTTTTTCTCAGGGTTATTTCACGGTTACCCCACCCCCTCCTATTTTTCTCTATTCCCTCTAGGACCATATTTAATTGTGATCCATTATGTCCATATTCCACAAAATGTCTGACTAATGGTAGTCGTGTTAGTTTGTCACGTATTGAATATTTGTGTCTTGCTATCCTGTCTTTTACTTTTTGTGTAGTTTCTCCAACATATACTAAACCGCATGGGCACTTAATGGCATATATGACATATGATGATTGGCAAGTGTAATACCCACGTATAGGGATATTGAAGCCCCTATGTGGATGTGCAAAAACTTTTCCTTTTATCATGGAGTTGCATTGTATGCATGACAAACATGGATACAATCCAAGGTTTTTTTGTTCTAAAAAAGTTGGTTTAATAAATGTGGATGTGGGTTGGTCCGATTTTATTAATTAGTCGGTCCCGTATTGTTCTACCTTTCCTATATGAGGACATGGGGGGGATTCCAGAATTCCTGTATCATCAGATAACTAGTTCTTAAAAGGTTCCAATGTTTTTTAATTATCTTAGAGATGTTTTTAGAAAAAGGGTGGTATTGCATAATAAATGGAATTCTCTTTGTTTCTCTATGGGTTGTTACATTATGGTCAGTATTGAGAGATTCCGTATCAACTAAGGTTCGGGGGTATCTTCTATTGATGAGTTTATTTTTCATTTCTTTGAGTCTCTGGTCACCGCACAGGGGATCACTCACGATCCGCTGTACCCTCAGCATTTGACTTTTTGGAATAGACGAGAAAACAAAGTGTAAATAAAGTGTAATAACTGGTTACGATCTGTGGGTTTCACATACAGATCAGTACTAATCTGTGTGTTACTCAACTTCAATGTAGTGTCTAGAAAAGAAATCCTGTCTTTACCAATTTCAATATTAAATTTCAGGCCAGGTATTAAATAGTTAATATATTTATCGAACAGAAATAGGCTCTCCATGTTGTCATCCCATATAGCGAAAATATCGTCCACAAATCATTACCAACAATGGCAATGTTGGAGAAATAGTTAATTCACATAAATAAAAGAGGTTTCTATCATATTCATAAATGCATTCGCATATGGGGGTGCAACATTTGAGCCCATCGCTGCCCCATTTAGTTGCAAAAAATGAGTATCCTTGAAGAGAAAATAGTTTTCCTCAAGGACAATTCTCAACAGTTCAAGAAGGAACAAGATCTGTTCAGTTTTATAGATACCTGATTGGGTTAACAGTCGTTGACATGCCTCTATTCCCAAACTATGAGGGATGATAGTAAACAGACTGGAGACGTCCCATGATATCAGGACGGAATCTGGTGACAACTTAATATCCTGAATTTTAGTCAAGAAATCTGTAGTGTCTTTGATATACGATTTGATATTTAACAATAATGGTGTTAGACATTTGTCCAAATATTGTGCTAAACGGGTTGTCACAGATTCCATACCCGATACAATGGGACGTTTTTTTGGGTCTTTATGGATTTTTGGTAACATATATAATACTGGTGTAACCGGATATTCACACACCAAAAATTCCATAGTTTCGTCATCAATAATTTTATCCTTAACCGCATTTATAAGGATTTTTTTGATTCTTTTTTGTACTCTAAAGACTGGACTAGAATCAAGTTTTCTATATGTAAGGGTGTCACCAAGATGTTTCATCACTTCATTTTCATACATGGGGGTGTCCATTACCACAATAGCTCCCCCCTTGTCAGCCGGTTTGATGGTGATATCGCGCCGGGCTGACAAGGAGCTTAATGCTGTAATCTCATCTTTTTTCAAATTATGGGGTATATGATCTCTTTTATTCCTATCACACAAGAATTTCTTTGTCATTTTCCACTTTGTCTATATACACCTCCACTGCAGCACATGATGTAGGGGGTACTTTAGTGCTTTTCAAATTTAAACCCATATTTTTAATTGATAATGTAAGGCCCCTTTCACACGGGACGGATCCGTGTTGATCCGCCCCGTGTTTATCCGCTGCTCAGCGGGGATCGCTCCGCTTTCCCCAGCTGAGCAGGCAGATGACAGGGCGGGACCCGCACACTGTGCAGGGACCGCCCTGTCAGATCTCCGCTCTCCCCTATGGGGGATCGGAGGAACACGGACCGTCTGTCCGTGTTCCTCCGATCCGCTCTGCAGACGGATAGAAAAATAGGATTTTCTTCCGTCCGCAGAATCGGACGAGAGCGGAGGCGGACAACATCGGGTGTCAGCGGATGTACATCCGCTGACACCCGCTATCCCATAGGGATGCATGTATGTCCGTATTTCATCCAAAAACGGATGGATGAAATACGGACATACGGTCCGCACGTGTGAAAGGGGCCTAAGTGATTCCTTATATGTGGTAATCGACCCACCTGAGAAATGTGCTTTAAATCTTAATTGTCTGTAAAATCTATACAAATCCTGCTTAAGTACAAAATCATCCATTCTTTCTTTAGGGCAAAAGCCCAAACCCTTATTTAATACACTAAGTTCGGCTTCAGACAAAAAAATGGAAGAAATGTTATGTACCAGGTTTTCTTCTAGTGTCTCTGTCGGTTCTGCCGTCTGGTAGTTACACCTCCCGTTGCGTCTTTTCTTGATTCTCCGGCCGCCCCTCCTGGTCCGGGTTCGGTCATGTTTGCTGGTAAAAAAGGAGTAGTGGATGCGTTGTTTGATGATCCAGTAGATGTGATAGATAAGTTGGAGCTAGCAAATTGTTTGCGCTGTATTTTCCTATGTCCTTTTGGGTGATGGTATATGGGATCCATCCAGTTATAGACACAATCACTTTTGTAGTCTTACCGGTCCCGCTCAAGTTTTGTACGTTTGCGAAGCTGGACATTAGTATGAAATTTCTCCAATTTATCTTTGTTAGTTTTCTTAAATTCCATTAGTTCCTCCTAATTTGAACATTGTTGTAGTTGTTCTTCTAATTGGACAATCTCCTGCTGTACAAGAGTTCTTTCTTGTTGCAAAAATTGTACAGTTAATGTCATGATATCAAAGGAACATTTATTTAGAATTTGTGCAAACTTGGTTTTGAAGTCCATATTTTGTGAAAATAAAGTTGGAATTAAACGAACTCTTAATCCTCTGGGGATCATTTGCATCTTATAGTATTCCGCTAGTGTTACCTCGTGTAAATCCATTGTAATAGCTCTCTGTGTAAGCTTCTCCATTTTCTTGATTAGTTGTATTGGGGATGACTGGGTCAGGAAATCTCTGGATCCATAGTGTCTGTGAAGATCCTTGAGGCCTCAGTTTCAGAGAAAGAGTATAAGCCACTCGTTGCCATCCTTGTGATGATTCCACACAAAATAGCTGGTGCTCCTTCTCAAGGGAAGAATATATTCAAATCGTAGAGGAGAGCCGCACCCAGCTTACGATTCACTGCCAGGAATCAGGTCTTCCCACCGACCTTATATAAAGAAAAAGAGTCCAAAGGGTTGCTGCACTTAAAAACAGGAATTCTGGAATCCCCCCCATGTCCTCATATAGGAAAGGTAGAACAATACGGGACCGACTAATAAAATCGGACCAACCCACATCCATATTTATTAAAACACCTTTTTTAGGACAAAAAAACCTTGGATCATATCCATGTTTGTCATGCATACAATGCAACTCCATGATAAAAGGAAAAGTTTTTGCACATCCACATAGGGGCTTCAATATCCCTATACGTGGGTATTACACTTGCCAATCATCATATGTCATATATGCCATTAAGTGCCCATGCGGTTTAGTGTATGTTGGAGAAACTACACAAAAAGTAAAAGACAGGATAGCAAGACACAAATATTCAATACGTGACAAACTAACACGACTACCATTAGCCAGACATTTTGTGGAATATGGACATAATGCATCACAATTAAAGTATATGGTCCTAGAGGGAATAGAGAAAAATAGGAGGGGGGGTAACCGTGAAATAACCCTGAGAAAAAGAGAAGTTTATTGGATACATTTTCTAAATACTATTGCTCCATATGGTTTAAATGTTGATTTGGATCTTTATTTGTTTATTTAACAGTATTGATTTATAAGTGATAATAAAAATGAAAAAAACATAGAAATGTGTTTCGAAATAGGGAGGTCTGTATATGGGTATGCTCATTCTATCTATGTATGTATTTTTCATAGGTTCATATAACACATTTGGAGAATAAGAATGATGAGATAAGGATATCGGCCGCCAGGGCGGATCCTAGGGTCGCCGGCGCCTGGGTGCAGAAATATTTCTGGCGCCCCCACATGGGCGTGGTCATCTTACCAGCTCCACCCCTTTACAAATGATTCTATGGCAACGACTCAAATACAGAGGTGCTTCCCTAAGAAGTCTTTGTTACCCTGAAATCCTCCCATGATCTCTTAACAATAAAGAAAATACAGGAAGAGAGAACACTAATGAGACCTGGAGGGGAGTCTCTCTGATCCACACAGAGAGGGCTTCTGTTAGAAAGAGTCCCCAGACATAATACAGGATACGGTCAAAGACTGCAGACATGATACAAGAGCTGGACAGAGACTGTAGACATGGTACAGGAGTTGGTCAGAGACTGCAGACATAGTACAGGAGATGATCAGAGACTGCAGACATAGTACAGGAGATGATCAGAGACTGCAGACATGGTACAGGAGATGATCAGAGACTGCAGACATAATACAGGAGATGGTCAGAGACTGCAGACATGGTACAGGAGATGATCAGAGACTGCAGACATGGTACAGGAGATGATCAGAGACTGCAGACATAGTACAGGAGATGATCAGAGACTGCAGACATAGTACAGGAGATGATCAGAGACTGCAGACATGGTACAGGAGATGAACAGAGACTGCAGACATGGTACAGGAGATGATCAGAGACTGCAGACATAATACAGGAGATGATCAGAGACTGCAGACATGGTACAGGAGATGATCAGAGACTGCAGACATGGTACAGGAGATGATCAGAGACTGCAGACGTGGTACAGGAGATGATCAGAGACTGCAGACATGGTACAGGAGTTGGTCAGAGACTGCAGACATGATACAGGAGATGATCAGAGACTGCAGACATGGTACAGGAGATGATCAGAGACTGCAGACATGGTACAGGAGATGATCAGAGACTGTAGACATAGTACAGGAGATGATCAGAGACTGTAGACATAGTACAGGAGATAGGGATGAGCTTCGTGTTCGAGTCGAACCCATGTTCGACTCGAACATCGGCTGTTCGATCGTTCGCCGAATTGCGAACGTTATGGGCCGTTCGCGCTAAATTCGTGTGGCGCGTCACGGCCCATAATTCACTGCGGCATCGCAGTGCATTGCTGGCTGATGATTGGCCAAGCATGCACTATGACCCGCATGCTTGGCCAATCACAGCGCCGTCAGTAGAGAGAGCTGTAATTGGCCAAAGCCAGGGTGGCTTTGGCCAATTATGGCTCAGGGGATTTAGTACACACCCCACACTATATAAGGCCGCCTGCACGGCGGCCCTGTGTAGTGTGTGTTCCGGTGTGCTGAGAGATAGAGAGAGAGAGAGACAGTGTCATTTGATTTGAGTTAGATAGATTAGGCAGAACAGTCAGTCAGTTAG
Source organism: Aquarana catesbeiana (assembly GCF_042186555.1). NCBI lineage: Eukaryota > Metazoa > Chordata > Amphibia > Anura > Ranidae > Aquarana > Aquarana catesbeiana. The sequence goes on from NC_133331.1 coordinate 44,085,236, forward strand.
CTGCACTTACAGTGTATTGTGTATATATATGCATCCCAGGTGTTGCATATATATATATACACTGTATTCAGTTTAGCTAGATCCGTTCCTGTTATCTTCTATCTAGACTATTTACATTTAATGCAGTGCGTCCTGCTCACAGTGTTCAGCTAGATCCGTTCCTGCTATTTACATTTAGTGCAGTGCGTCCTGCTCACAGTGTTCAGCTAGATCCGTTCCTGTTATCTTCTAGACTATTTACATTTAGTGCAGTGCGTCCTGCTCACAGTGTTCAGCTAGATCCGTTCCTGCAATTTACATTTAGTGCAGTGCGTCCTGCTCACAGTGTTCAGCTAGATCCGTTCCTGCTATTTACATTTAGTGCAGTGCGTCCTGCTCACAGTGTTCAGCTAGATCCGTTCCTGCTATTTACATTTAGTGCAGTGCGTCCTGCTCACAGTGTTCAGCTAGATCCGTTCCTGTTATCTTCTAGACTATTTACATTTAGTGCAGTGCGTCCTGCTCACAGTGTTCAGCTAGATCCGTTCCTGCAATTTACATTTAGTGCAGTGCGTCCTGCTCACAGTGTTCAGCTAGATCCGTTCCTGCTATTTACATTTAGTGCAGTGCGTCCTGCTCACAGTGTTCAGCTAGATCCGTTCCTGCTATTTACATTTAGTGCAGTGCGTCCTGCTCACAGTGTTCAGCTAGATCCGTTCCTGCTATTTACATTTAGTGCAGTGCGTCCTGCTCACAGTGTTCAGCTAGATCCGTTCCTGCTATTTACATTTAGTGCAGTGCGTCCTGCTCACAGTGTTCAGCTAGATCCGTTCCTGTTAAATTCCTACTGACCGGCAGGCTTGTCTGGTTACAGTATATAAAGCTACCTGAAGAAAATTACAGGTGTTCTATTTGATCCTATTAGTACCACGGTCAGGCAGCTAGACTATTTACATTTAGTACAGTGCGTCCTGCTCACAGTGTTCAGCTAGATCCGTTCCTGTTATCTTCCTACTGACAGGCAGGCTTGTCTGGTTACAGTATATAAAGCTACCTGAAGAAAATTACAGGTGTTCTATTTGATCCTATTAGTACCACGGTCAGGCAGCTAGACTATTTACATTTAGTACAGTGCGTCCTGCTCACAGTGTACAGCTAGATCCGTTCCTGTTATCTTCCTACTGACAGGCAGGCTTGTCTGGTTACAGTATATAAAGCTACCTGAAGAAAATTACAGGTGTTCTATTTGATCCTATTAGTACCACGGTCAGGCAGCTAGACTATTTACATTTAGTACAGTGCGTCCTGCTCACAGTGTTCAGCTAGATCCGTTCCTGTTATCTTCCTACTGACAGGCAGGCTTGTCTGGTTACAGTATATAAAGCTACTTGAAGAAAATTACAGGTGTTCTATCCCAGCTTAGTGCAGCTACAGGCCATTAGTATGTCTGGAAGGCCAAGAAGGAGAGGCAGACAGTCACAAGCCAATCTCTGGATCCCATAGTGTCTGTGAAGATCCTTGAGGCCTCAGTTTCAGAGAAAGAGTATAAGCCACTCGTTGCCATCCTTGTGATGATTCCACACAAAATAGCTGGTGCTCCTTCTCAAGGGAAGAATATATTCAAATCGTAGAGGAGAGCCGCACCCAGCTTACGATTCACTGCCAGGAATCAGGTCTTCCCACCGACCTTATATAAAGAAAAAGAGTCCAAAGGGTTGCTGCACTTAAAAACAGGAATTCTGGAATCCCCCCCATGTCCTCATATAGGAAAGGTAGAACAATACGGGACCGACTAATAAAATCGGACCAACCCACATCCATATTTATTAAAACACCTTTTTTAGGACAAAAAAACCTTGGATCATATCCATGTTTGTCATGCATACAATGCAACTCCATGATAAAAGGAAAAGTTTTTGCACATCCACATAGGGGCTTCAATATCCCTATACGTGGGTATTACACTTGCCAATCATCATATGTCATATATGCCATTAAGTGCCCATGCGGTTTAGTGTATGTTGGAGAAACTACACAAAAAGTAAAAGACAGGATAGCAAGACACAAATATTCAATACGTGACAAACTAACACGACTACCATTAGCCAGACATTTTGTGGAATATGGACATAATGCATCACAATTAAAGTATATGGTCCTAGAGGGAATAGAGAAAAATAGGAGGGGGGGTAACCGTGAAATAACCCTGAGAAAAAGAGAAGTTTATTGGATACATTTTCTAAATACTATTGCTCCATATGGTTTAAATGTTGATTTGGATCTTTATTTGTTTATTTAACAGTATTGATTTATAAGTGATAATAAAAATGAAAAAAACATAGAAATGTGTTTCGAAATAGGGAGGTCTGTATATGGGTATGCTCATTCTATCTATGTATGTATTTTTCGACTGCAGACGTGGTACAGGAGATGATCAGAGACTGCAGACATGGTACAGGAGTTGGTCAGAGACTGCAGACATGATACAGGAGATGATCAGAGACTGCAGACATGGTACAGGAGATGATCAGAGACTGCAGACATGGTACAGGAGATGATCAGAGACTGTAGACATAGTACAGGAGATGATCAGAGACTGTAGACATAGTACAGGAGATAGGGATGAGCTTCGTGTTCGAGTCGAACCCATGTTCGACTCGAACATCGGCTGTTTGATCGTTCGCCGAATTGCGAACGTTATGGGCCGTTCGCGCTAAATTCGTGTGGCGCGTCACGGCCCATAATTCACTGCGGCATCGCAGTGCATTGCTGGCTGATGATTGGCCAAGCATGCACTATGACCCGCATGCTTGGCCAATCACAGCGCCGTCAGTAGAGAGAGCTGTAATTGGCCAAAGCCAGGGTGGCTTTGGCCAATTATGGCTCAGGGGATTTAGTACACACCCCACACTATATAAGGCCGCCTGCACGGCGGCCCTGTGTAGTGTGTGTTCCGGTGTGCTGAGAGATAGAGAGAGAGAGAGACAGTGTCATTTGATTTGAGTTAGATAGATTAGGCAGAACAGTCAGTCAGTTAGCTGCACTTACAGTGTATTGTGTATATATATGCATCCCAGGTGTTGCATATATATATATACACTGTATTCAGTTTAGCTAGATCCGTTCCTGTTATCTTCTATCTAGACTATTTACATTTAATGCAGTGCGTCCTGCTCACAGTGTTCAGCTAGATCCGTTCCTGCTATTTACATTTAGTGCAGTGCGTCCTGCTCACAGTGTTCAGCTAGATCCGTTCCTGTTATCTTCTAGACTATTTACATTTAGTGCAGTGCGTCCTGCTCACAGTGTTCAGCTAGATCCGTTCCTGCAATTTACATTTAGTGCAGTGCGTCCTGCTCACAGTGTTCAGCTAGATCCGTTCCTGCTATTTACATTTAGTGCAGTGCGTCCTGCTCACAGTGTTCAGCTAGATCCGTTCCTGCTATTTACATTTAGTGCAGTGCGTCCTGCTCACAGTGTTCAGCTAGATCCGTTCCTGTTATCTTCTAGACTATTTACATTTAGTGCAGTGCGTCCTGCTCACAGTGTTCAGCTAGATCCGTTCCTGCAATTTACATTTAGTGCAGTGCGTCCTGCTCACAGTGTTCAGCTAGATCCGTTCCTGCTATTTACATTTAGTGCAGTGCGTCCTGCTCACAGTGTTCAGCTAGATCCGTTCCTGCTATTTACATTTAGTGCAGTGCGTCCTGCTCACAGTGTTCAGCTAGATCCGTTCCTGCTATTTACATTTAGTGCAGTGCGTCCTGCTCACAGTGTTCAGCTAGATCCGTTCCTGCTATTTACATTTAGTGCAGTGCGTCCTGCTCACAGTGTTCAGCTAGATCCGTTCCTGTTAAATTCCTACTGACCGGCAGGCTTGTCTGGTTACAGTATATAAAGCTACCTGAAGAAAATTACAGGTGTTCTATTTGATCCTATTAGTACCACGGTCAGGCAGCTAGACTATTTACATTTAGTACAGTGCGTCCTGCTCACAGTGTTCAGCTAGATCCGTTCCTGTTATCTTCCTACTGACAGGCAGGCTTGTCTGGTTACAGTATATAAAGCTACCTGAAGAAAATTACAGGTGTTCTATTTGATCCTATTAGTACCACGGTCAGGCAGCTAGACTATTTACATTTAGTACAGTGCGTCCTGCTCACAGTGTACAGCTAGATCCGTTCCTGTTATCTTCCTACTGACAGGCAGGCTTGTCTGGTTACAGTATATAAAGCTACCTGAAGAAAATTACAGGTGTTCTATTTGATCCTATTAGTACCACGGTCAGGCAGCTAGACTATTTACATTTAGTACAGTGCGTCCTGCTCACAGTGTTCAGCTAGATCCGTTCCTGTTATCTTCCTACTGACAGGCAGGCTTGTCTGGTTACAGTATATAAAGCTACTTGAAGAAAATTACAGGTGTTCTATCCCAGCTTAGTGCAGCTACAGGCCATTAGTATGTCTGGAAGGCCAAGAAGGAGAGGCAGACAGTCACAAGCCAATAAGAGAGGGCAAGCAGGCTCTGTGTCTAGTGCTGGTCGTGGAGACGGTGCATCCTCATCAGCACGTGGCCATGGGACACGCTTGGCCTTTTTTTCGGCAGCTGGCCATGTTGAGCCGCAACATGCGGAAGACTTGGTCGAGTGGATGACCAAGCCGTCCTCATCCTCCTCATCCTCTCTCACCCATGCCCAGGGTGCTTTGTCTGGCAAAGCAGCGGCCTCTTCCCTCAGCTCAATGTCATCAGTGACTCCTTCCCTAGCTCCACCATGTCCTCATGAGGATTCCCTCGAACTGTTTGACCACAGTGTTGGGTACATGCTCCAGGAGGATGCCCAGCGTTTGGAAGGCTCTGATGACGATACTGAGCTCGATGAAGGCAGTAACATGAGCGCGGACAGAGGGGGTGCCCAAGAAGGACAGCAATCTGGCAGTCATGCTCCCCCTGCTGCAGCATACTGCCAGGTTTGCTCCAGTGATGAGGAGGGAGGGGATGATGAGGTCACTGACTCAACGTGGGTGCCTGATAGGAGAGAGGAGGAGGAGGAGGAGGAGGAGGAGGAGGAGGAGGAGGAGGAGGAGGCGACAGCACATCACCAACGAGGCAGGATGCCCTCCAGGGGCCAGCCTAAGGGCAGCACATTGACTGCATCACACCCCAAAGCTCCACATGTGCAGGGCGCTGCAGTCTCTGCGCGTTATTCAAAAAGTTCTTTGGTGTGGGCCTTTTTTGAGACGAGTGCATCAGATCGCACCGCTGCTATTTGCAACATATGTCTCAAGCGTATCTCGCGTGACCAAAATATCTCCCGCTTGGGTACCACATGCTTGACCAGACATATGTTGACCTGCCATGCAGTTCGTTGGCAAGCGTATCTAAAAGACCCACACCAAAGAACAAAGAGGATCTCTCCTTGCTCCTCATCAGCTGAGATTTCCAACCCCACTAGACCTTCAGTCCTCTCTGAGACCTGCAGTGAGAGGAATGAAGGTGTAGAATTAGGTGTGTCACAGCCAAGTACTTGTGGGCAATCTGCTTTTGGTACACCGACGTCAGATTGTACCAGGCAAATTTCCCTGCCCCAGCTGCTGCACCGCCGAAAGAAGTTTGCTCCCAGCCATCCACATGCCCAGCGGTTGAATGCTAGCTTGGCAAAATTGCTAGCACTTCAACTGCTGCCTTTTCAGTTGGTAGACTCTGCCCCCTTCCGTGAGTTTGTGGAATGTGCGGTTCCTCAGTGGCAGGTACCCAAACGCCACTTTTTCTCACGGAAGGCGATTCCGGCTCTCTACCGGCATGTGGAAGGCAATGTCCATGCCTCGCTGGACAGGGCGGTCAGCGGTAAGGTGCATATTACCGCTGACTCATGGTCCAGCAGGCATGGACAGGGACGTTACCTAAGTTTCACGGCGCATTGGGTGACTCTGCTGGCAGCTGGGAAGGATGCAGGACAAGGTGCAGTAGTGTTGGAGGTTGTTCCGCCACCACGCCTCCAAAATGCTGATTGTGACACACCTCTCTCCTCCACCCCCTCCTCTTCTTCTTCCTCCATGGCCTCTTCCTCGGAACCAGCGGTGCTCCGTAGGCGTTCAAGGGGCTACGCAAGTACGCAGGCCAAAAGATGCCATGCGGTGCTTGAGCTGGTGTGCTTGGGGGACAGGAGCCACACTGGGGCAGAGGTTCTGTCAGCTCTGCAGGGGCAGGTTCAGAGGTGGTTGACGCCACGCCAACTTAAGGCAGGAATGGTGGTTTGCGACAATGGCACCAACCTCCTCTCTGCCCTCCGACAGGGACAAATGACCCATGTGCCCTGTTTGGCTCACGTCCTTAACTTGGTGGTGCAGCGGTTCTTGGGCAGGTACCCGGGCTTACAGGATGTCCTGAGGCAGGCCAGGAAAGTCTGTGTGCATTTCCGCCGGTCATATAATGCCAGTGCTCGGCTGACGGACCTCCAAAAGGAGTTTAACCTGCCCAAGAACCGCCTAATCTGTGACATGCCCACCAGGTGGAACTCAACGTTGGCCATGCTGCAGCGGCTGCACACGCAGCAGAGGGCCATCAATGAGTACCTGTGCGACTATGGCACCAGGACAGGGTCAGGGGAGCTTGGTTTTTTTTCCCCACGCCAGTGGGCCATGATCAGGGATGCATGCACTGTCCTGTCACCATTCGAGGAGGCCACGAGGATGGTGAGCAGTGACAGTGCATGCATCAGTGACACTGTCCCCCTTGTCCACCTGTTGGAGCACACGCTGCGTGGAATAATGGACAGGGCACTTGAGGCAGAACAGAGGCAGGAAGAGGAGGACTTCCTTAGCTCTCAAGGCCCCCTTTATCCAGACAGTGTTCCTGCGTGCCCGCCGATCACACAGGAAGAGGACGAGGAGGAAGAGGAGGAGGAGGAAGATTGTGTCAGTATGGAGGTGGAGCCTGGCACTCAGCATCAGCAGCAGTCTTTAAGGGATCAGTCCCAAGAAACACATGGACTTGTACGTGGCTGGGAGGAGGTGGCTGCGGACCATGTCGTTCTTAGTGACCCAGAGGACTCCGGACCGAATGCCTCAGCAAACCTACGCTGCATGGCCTCCCTGATCCTGCAAAGCCTGCGTAAGGATCCTCGTATTCGTGGTATCAAGGAGAAGGACCAATACTGGCTGGCAACCCTCCTTGATCCACGTTACAAGGGTAAGGTTGCGGACCTTATCTTGCCATCGCAGAGGGAGCAGAGGATGAAACATCTTCGGGAGGCCTTGCAGAAAGGTCTGTGCAACGCATTCCCAGAGACTGGGAGGTTACAAACTCCTGTTTCTGGACAACGTGTTGCTGAGGCTTCGGTCAGTCAAAGAAGGAGCGGTGGAGAAGGTGGCCGTCTGACCGATGCGTTCAGACAATTTTTTGGTCCGCAGCCCCAAGGTATGATCGGTTCCAGCAACCATCGCCAGCGTCTGTTTTACATGGTGCAGGAATACCTAGGGGCAAGATCAGACTTGGACACCTTTCCCACCGAAAATCCTCTGGGTTACTGGGTCTTGAGGATGGATCACTGGCCAGAGCTTGCACAGTATGCAATTGAGCTACTGGCCTGTCCTGCATCCAGCGTTCTTTCGGAACGCACATTCAGTGCTGCTGGAGGCGTGGTAACCGATCACAGGGTGCATCTGTCCACCGACTCGGTCGATCGGCTGACCTTCATAAAAATGAATGAGTCTTGGATCACCACCAGCTACCAAGCACCTGATGCTGATGTAACCGAATAATTTTTTTTGAAATCTCAGATCCCTTCAAAGACTGCCTATGCTGATGCTGAGTGACTATCCCTGAGTAATTATCCTCTTCCTCCTCAATCATCACGCTGATAGCTTGTAAGAACATTTTTGGTTCTGGGCGCCACCACCAGTGCCTAAGGCACAATTTTTCAGCCCCTGTTTAACAGGGGCGTGTAATTACAATTTTTGATGTAATACTTTGCAGCAGGGCTCGTTCCTGCATTCCAACTAGAGTGTCTGTGAGGGGTTGCAGTGTTGTGGCACCAGCACCAGTGCCTAAGGCCCAATTTTTCTGCCCCTGTCTAACAGGGGCGTGTAATTACAATTTTTGAAGCAATAATTTGCAGCAGGGCTCGTTCCTGCGTTCCAACTAGAGTGTCTGTGAGGGGTTGCAGTGTTGTGGCACCAGCACCAGTGCCTAAGGCCTAATTTTTCAGCTCCTGTTCAACAGGGGCATGTAATTACAATTCTTGATCTAATATTTCACAGCAGGGCCCTGTGAGGGCTTACAGTGTTGTGGCCACAGCAACACCTAAGGCCCAAATTTCTGCTGAGTATATAGGGCAGGCCCCTACTTTCAAACATCTAACTTACAAACGACTCCTACTTGCAAACGGAAGGAGACAACAGGAAGTGAGATGAAATTTACCCCTAGGAAGGGAAATTCTCTCCTGTAAGAGTTAATATGGGAAAACAATTTCTCCTTTCCACTGATGCTTTCCAATCCTTGTTCCACAAAAAAACCCAAATTTTCAAAAAACATTTTTCATTGGGACAAAAAAGTGAGGTGAAATCTTCTGAAGAGGAGGAAAGACAGCAAAACAAATGTCACAGGGGTGATAACCCTTCCCTATGTTTTCCAAAAAGCTTAGAAAAGATTTTTTGGCTGGAGCTAAACACGTTAAAAATGTTCAAAATTACAAACAGATTCTACTTAACAACAAACCTACAGTCCCTGTCCAGTGTTACCAACCTACCAGATTGAAATTTACTGACACAACACCCAAAATTTACTGGCACGGCCACGTTTTTACTGGCATTTCCAAAACTTACAAAATTACAGTTTTAAGTGCAAATTAGAGTATTTAGGCTACAAACAAATACAATATGCAATTAGCAATATGATTTAAGGTTGATAATAAGGCAAAAAACATATTTCATATTTTATTTTTGATATAGTAAGTAAGTAGCTTAGGAACTGGCCTCAGGAGGGTAAGAAATTAGAATGGGTGGCACACACACATAAAATACACTCTCACAGTGACATTGACAGCAGCGTGCAGCAGCACAGATGATGATGACACCTCACTGACACAACAGGTCCCCTCCTGAGTCCCAGTGACACTCTCTCTCCAAGGCAAGCGGTCCCTCCAGTGCACTCCAGTCCAAACAGCACTGACGGTCCTGATCCCAGCTTGCCTTGCTCCCATACCGCAGACCCGCACACAAGGCTCTGGCCGCTCTGCTTGGCTCCATTGCACCATGACATCACAGGACATGCTCAGGCACTGCCTCTGCCAGAGCCGCCCGATCACACTGTAGCAGGCACTGGGATGGTCCCAGCCGACTCCGGACCAAGCCGAGGGTCACAGCCATATTTCTTTACTGGCAACATTAAACTTTTACTGGCATTTACTGGCAGGAGAAAATTGCCTGTTTTTTACTGGCTGCCAGTAAAAATACTGACGGTTGGCAACACTGTCCCTGTCTTGTTTGCACCGCCTGTATACTGCTGTTCAGAGTATATAGGGCCTGGTGGCCCCACACCTTTCCTTATTTTAATTTGGGTGCGGGGTTCCCCTTAATATCCATACAAGACCCAAAGGGCCTGGTAATGGACTGGGGGGTACCCATGCCGTTTGTCTCACTGATTTTCATCCATATTGCCATGACCCGACATGACATTAAACCCGCAAGCAGTTTTAAATGAGATTTTTTCCTTTAAAAATGACATTTGGTGCAGGGACTGTTCTAAACATGGGAAACACGCGTCACTTTACAGGCATACTATAGACACCCCCCAGGTACGATATTTAAAGGAATATTTCACTTTTTTTTTTTTACTTTAAGCATCATTAAAATCACTGCTCCCGAAAAAACGGCCGTTTTTAAAAGTTTTTTTTGCATTGATACATGTCCCCTGGGGTAGGACCCGGGTCCCCAAACCCTTTTTAGGACAATACCATGCAAATTAGCCTTTAAAATGAGCACTTTTGATTTCGAACGTTCGAGTCCCATAGACGTCAATGGGGTTCTAACGTTCGTGCGAACTTTCGGTCCGTTCGCGGGTTCTGGTGCGAACCGAACCGGGGGGTGTTCGGCTCATCCCTAACAGGAGATGATCAGAGACTGCAGACATGGTACAGGAGATGATCAGAGACTGCAGACATGGTACAGGAGATGATCAGAGACTGCAGACATGGTACAGGAGATGATCAGAGACTGTAGACATGGTACAGGAGATGATCAGAGACTGTAGACATGGTACAGGAGATGATCAGAGACTGCAGACATAGTACAGGAGATGATCAGAGACTGCAGACATGGTACAGGAGATGATCAGAGACTGCAGACATGGTACAGGAGATGATCAGAGACTGTAGACATAGTACAGGAGATGATCAGAGACTGCAGACATGGTACAGGAGATGATCAGAGACTGCAGACATGGTACAGGAGATGATCAGAGACTGCAGACATGGTACAGGAGATGATCAGAGACTGCAGACATGGTACAGGAGATGATCAGAGACTGTAGACATAGTACAGGAGATGATCAGAGACTGCAGACATGGTACAGGAGATGATCAGAGACTGCAGACATGGTACAGGAGATGATCAGAGACTGTAGACATGGTACAGGAGATGATCAGAGACTGTAGACATGGTACAGGAGATGATCAGAGACTGCAGACATAGTACAGGAGATGATCAGAGACTGCAGACATGGTACAGGAGATGATCAGAGACTGTAGACATAGTACAGGAGATGATCAGAGACTGCAGACATGGTACAGGAGATGATCAGAGACTGCAGACATAGTAGAGGACATGGTCAGAGACTGTAGACATGATACAGGAGACAGTCAGAGACTGCAGACATAGTACAGGAGGTGGTCAGAGACTGCAGACATGGTACAGGAGATGATCAGAGACTGCAGATATGATACAAGAGAAGGTCAGAGACTGCAGACATGGTACAAGAGAAGGTCAGAGACTGCAGACATAGTACAGGAGATGATCAGAGACTGCAGACATAGTACAGGAGATGATCAGAGACTGCAGACATGATACAGGAGATGGTCAGAGACTGCAGACATGATACAAGAGAAGGTCAGAGACTGCAGATATAATACAGGAGATGGTCAGAGACTGCAGTTCCTATGGACATTAGTAGATAATGGCCGATTGGCCCTCTCACCTGACCCAGCGATGGTTCCTCTGATCAGGAGTAAGCTCACTCTGAATTGCCCGTGGTGACTCCGCTGGGTAGCACCCAGATCTGTATTCTGGCAATGACTCCATTCCTTTCTCCGCCAGGGATGGCACCAGGCTGTGTGGCTTTCCCTCTGGTGGCACAGGGCAGCGGGGTTTCCTCTCTGATGGTGTTCCCTGAGCACTGCCCTCTCCCTCTGGAGTCCTGGGTGCACTTCCCTGAAAGCTTTCCCAGGCTCCTGTATCTCTCTCTCTCCCATTCAGCTGAGCCTGCTGTGTGGACTGCAGTTTCTGTGTTACAGTGGGGCTACCAGTCCTCGGGACTACATGTCCCACAATCCTCTTCTCCTTTTTCTATTCTATTTTTCCCTGGCTGATATGAAGGCGGGGGAAGAAACATAGTGGGAGGCTGTGCTGGCCAGCGCCGCTCACTAGTATAGCAGTGCACGTGCGGAGGAGAGGGAGAGGGAGGGGAAGGGGCGAAAGAAGAGCCTGCAGCTGCAGTGACATCACTAGGGTTGGTCTCACCAGGTGCGGTATAACATGGTGTCACCCTCCATCCACCAACTTTAGTCGCCCCTCAGTACAGACCTCCCTCCACTAAGTATAGACCCCCACTAAGTATAAACCCCTCTCTCAGTACAGACCCCCTTTCATCAGTATAGACCCCCCCAGGACAAACCACCCCCCCTCCATTAGTAGACCCCCACCAGGACAACCCCCCCTCCATTAGTACAGATCCCCTCCAGGACAAAGCCCCCCTTCATTAGTACAGACCCCCCCCAGGACAACCCCCCTCCATTAGTACAGACCCCCAGGACAAACCCCCCCTCTATTAGTACAGACCCCCAGGACAAACCCCCTCCATTAGTACAGACCCCCTAGGAGAACCCCCCTCCACTAGTACAGACCCCCACAGGACAAATCCCCCCTTCATTAGTACAGACCCCCCAGGACAAACCCCCCTCCATTAGTACAGACCCCCCCAGGACAAACCCCCCCTCCATTAGTACAGACCCCCCAGGACAAACCCCCTCCATTACTACAGACCCCCCAGGAGAACCCCCCCTCCACTAGTACAGACCCCCACAGGACAAATCCCCCCTTCATTAGTACAGACCCCCACCAGGACAAACCCCCCACCAGGAAAAAACCCCCTCCATTAGTACAGACCCCCCCCAGGACCCCCCCTCCATTAGTACAGACCCCCCAGAACACCCCCCTCCATTAGTACAGACCCCCCAGAACACCCCCCTCCATTAGTACAGACCCCCCAGAACAACCCCCCTCCATTAGTACAGACCCCCCAGGACAAACCCCCCCCTCCATTAGTACAGACCCCCAGGACAAATCCCTCCATTAGTACAGACCCCCCAGGACAAATCCCTCCTCCATTAGTACAGACCCCCCCAAGACAACTCCCCCTCCATTAGTACAGACCCCCCAGGACAACCCCCCCCATTAGTACAGACCCCCAGGACAACCCCCCATTAGTACAGACCCCCAGGACAACCCCCCCATTAGTACAGACCCCCCAGGACAACCACCCCATTAGTACAGACCCCCTAGGACAACCCCCCATCAGTACAGACCGCCCCCCCAGGACAACCCCCCATTAGTACAGACCGCCCCCCCAACACAACCCCCCATTAGTACAGACCGCCCCCCCAGGACAACCCCCCCATTAGTACAGACCGCCCCAGGGACAAATCTCCCTCTATCAGTACAGACAGACACATTAACACCCGGGCAGCAGCTAGAGAGGACAGTGTGCAGCCGCGCCGCCCGGGTGAAGAATAGATCGAGACAGGCTGCAGGCAGCAGCTTAGGCGGGAGTGAGAGACAGCGGAGGAGAGAGAGAACCTGTGTCAGGCTGCAGGCACGGGCCCCCTCCCCCCAGCGAAGTCACTGCGCGGCTGGTCTCTCTCAACACAGAGACCAGCCGCTCCGATCTCCGGCGGCTGCTCTCCTCTGACAGGAGGAGGAGGGAGGGGGGACAGGCTCTAGCAATGTAAAGCACAGTGGCGCCGGCGCGTGAGCTGCTGCGGACAGAGCTACTTCTGGACACGGAGGGGAGGAGGAGGAGGGAGGGGAGCACTCTGGCGCTTCAGCGCCCCCACCTCTCTGGCGCCTGGGTGCACTGCACCCCGTGCACCCGCCTGGGACCGGCCCTGTCGGCCACTAATTGTTAGATCTTGTGTCTATGGTGTAAAAAACACGTATCTGCATAGGTGATGAATATACTATGAATTGAATCAATCAACCATATTGTTTCCACATGTGATGTATACCACTAATTTGTATTTAAAGAATTAATTGCAGTAAACCTGTTAGATATGCTCTGACGGATCTTAGGAAGGGCGCAAGCATACTAGCCCGAAACGTAATCCATCCATATCTGCATTATATAGGCATTTAATGTCATGATTACGTCTGGAAAGATTGTACTTGCTTTGTATTTTTTCCATGTGACTACATGAAATAAAGCAACCGAAAGTTTTTAAGTGCAGCAACCCTTTGGACTCTTTTTATATATATATATATATATATATATATATATATATATATATATATATAATTATGAAAACATCAATTTCGATGAATGGGCTAATATTTAGGGCATATATTGATTGTAACTAGCCAATGTACAGATATTTGGGTGTTTATATCTGCATTGTAAACGTATTGGTCCAATGGGAGAATTGGTTTTGAACCCAATTTGAAATATTGCAAAAATGTCACTATGTAGCCAATGGGTTGGTATTGGGGGCTCTGTATCTTTAAATTTCCACAGTAAAATTTTACCGTATTGTAAGATATCATAGAGAGGGGTGTGTATGACACATCTGCATTGTAAACGTATTGGTCCAATGGAAGAATTTTTTTTTTAACCCATTTAGAAGTATTGGAAAAATGTCACTATGTAGCCAATGGGTGGGTATTTGGGGCTCTGTATCTTTAAATTTCCACAGTAAAATCATACCGTATTGTAAGATATCATAGAGGGGGGTGTGTATGACACATCTGCATTGTAAACGTATTGGTCCAATGGGAGAATTTTTTTTGAACCCATTTAGAAGTATTGGAAAAATGTCACTATGTAGCCGATGGGTTGATATTTGGGGCTCTGTATCTTTAAATTTCCACAGTAAAATTTAACCATATTGTAAGATATCATAGAGGGGGGTGTGTATGACACATCTGCATTGTAAACGTATTGGTCCAATGGGAGAATTTTTTTTGAACCCATTTAGAAGTATTGGAAAAATGTCACTATATAGCCAATGGGTTGGTATTTGGGGCTCTGTATCTTTAAATTTCCACAGTAAAATCATACCAAATTGTACGATATCATAGAGGGGGGTGTGTATGACACATCTGCATTGTAAACGTATTGGTCCAATGGGAGAATTTTTTTTGAACCCATTTAGAAGTATTGGAAAAACGTCACTATATAGCCAATGGGTTGGTATTTGGGGCTCTGTATCTTTAAATTTCCACAGTAAAATTTTACCGTATTGTAAGATATCATAGAGGGGGGTGTGTATGACACATCTGCATTGTAAACGTATTGGTCCAATGGGAGAATTTTTTTTTAACCCATTTAGAAGTATTGGAAGAATGTCACTATATAGCCAATGGGTTGGTATTTGGGGCTCTGTATCTTTAAATTTCCACAGTAAAATCATACCGTATTGTAAGATATCATAGAGGGGGGTGTGTATGACACATCTGCATTGTAAACGTATTGGTCCAATGGGAGAATTTTTTTTGAACCCATTTAGAAGTATTGGAAAAATGTCACTATATAGCCAATGGGTTGGTATTTGGGGCTCTGTATCTTTAAATTTCCACAGTAAAATCATACCGTATTGTAAGATATCATAGAGGGGGGTGTGTATGACACATCTGCATTGTAAACGTATTGGTCCAATGGGAGAATTTTTTTTTAACCCATTTAGAAATATTGGGAAAATGTCACTATGTAGCCAATGGGTTGATATTTGGGGCTCTGTATCTTTAAATTTCCACAGTAAAATTTAACCATATTGTAAGATATCATAGAGGGGGGTGTGTATGACACATCTGCATTGTAAACGTATTGGTCCAATAGGAGAATTTTTTTTTAACCCATTTAGAAGTATTGGAAAAATGTCACTATATAACCAATGGGTTGGTATTTGGGGCTCTGTATCTTTAAATTTCCACAGTAAAATCATATCAAATTGTAAGATATCATAGAGGGGGGTGTGTATGACACATCTGCATTGTAAACGTATTGGTCCAATGGGAGAATTTTTTTTGAACCCATTTAGAAGTATTGGAAAAATGTCACTATATAGCCAATGGGTTGGTATTTGGGGCTCTGTATCTTTAAATTTCCACAGTAAAATCATACCAAATTGTACGATATCATAGAGGGGGGTGTGTATGACACATCTGCATTGTAAACGTATTGGTCCAATGGGAGAATTTTTTTTGAACCCATTTAGAAGTATTGGAAAAATGTCACTATATAGCCAATGGGTTGGTATTTGGGGCTCTGTATCTTTAAATTTCCACAGTAAAATTTTACCGTATTGTAAGATATCATAGAGGGGGGTGTGTATGACACATCTGCATTGTAAACGTATTGGTCCAATGGGAGAATTTTTTTTTAACCCATTTAGAAGTATTGGAAGAATGTCACTATATAGCCAATGGGTTGGTATTTGGGGCTCTGTATCTTTAAATTTCCACAGTAAAATCATACCGTATTGTAAGATATCATAGAGGGGGGTGTGTATGACACATCTGCATTGTAAACGTATTGGTCCAATGGGAGAATTTTTTTTGAACCCATTTAGAAGTATTGGAAAAATGTCACTATGTAGCCAATGGGTTGATATTTGGGGCTCTGTATCTTTAAATTTCCACAGTAAAATTTAACCATATTGTAAGATATCATAGAGGGGGGTGTGTATGACACATCTGCATTGTAAACGTATTGGTCCAATGGGAGAATTTTTTTTGAACCCATTTAGAAATATTGGGAAAATGTCACTATGTAGCCAATGGGTTGATATTTGGGGCTCTGTATCTTTAAATTTCCACAGTAAAATTTAACCATATTGTAAGATATCATAGAGGGGGGTGTGTATGACACATCTGCATTGTAAACGTATTGGTCCAATGGGAGAATTTTTTTTGAACCCATTTAGAAGTATTGGAAAAATGTCACTATATGGCCAATGGGTTGGTATTTGGGGCTCTGTATCTTTAAATTTCCACAGTAAAATTTTACCGTATTGTAAGATATCATAGAGGGGGGTGTGTATGACACATCTGCATTGTAAACGTATTGGTCCAATGGGAGAATTTTTTTTTAACCCATTTAGAAGTATTGGAAGAATGTCACTATATAGCCAATGGGTTGGTATTTGGGGCTCTGTATCTTTAAATTTCCACTGTAAAATTTTACCATATTGTAAGATATCATAGAGGGGGGTGTGTATGACACATCTGCATTGTAAACGTATTGGTCCAATGGGAGAATTTTTTTTGAACCCATTTAGAAGTATTGGAAAAATGTCACTATGTAGCCGATGGGTTGATATTTGGGGCTCTGTATCTTTAAATTTCCACAGTAAAATTTAACCATATTGTAAGATATCATAGAGGGGGGTGTGTATGACACATCTGCATTGTAAACGTATTGGTCCAATGGGAGAATTTTTTTTGAACCCATTTAGAAGTATTGGAAAAATGTCACTATATGGCCAATGGGTTGGTATTTGGGGCTCTGTATCTTTAAATTTCCACAGTAAAATTTTACCGTATTGTAAGATATCATAGAGGGGGGTGTGTATGACACATCTGCATTGTAAACGTATTGGTCCAATGGGAGAATTTTTTTTGAACCCATTTAGAAGTATTGGAAGAATGTCACTATATAGCCAATGGGTTGGTATTTGGGGCTCTGTATCTTTAAATTTCCACTGTAAAATTTTACCATATTGTAAGATATCATAGAGGGGGGTGTGTATGACACATCTGCATTGTAAACGTATTGGTCCAATGGGAGAATTTTTTTTGAACCCATTTAGAAGTATTGGAAAAATTTCACTATGTAGCCGATGGGTTGATATTTGGGGCTCTGTATCTTTAAATTTCCACAGTAAAATTTAACCATATTGTAAGATATCATAGAGGGGGGTGTGTATGACACATCTGCATTGTAAACGTATTGGTCCAATGGGAGAATTTTTTTTGAACCCATTTAGAAGTATTGGAAAAATGTCACTATATGGCCAATGGGTTGGTATTTGGGGCTCTGTATCTTTAAATTTCCACAGTAAAATTTTACCGTATTGTAAGATATCATAGAGGGGGGTGTGTATGACACATCTGCATTGTAAACGTATTGGTCCAATGGGAGAATTTTTTTTGAACCCATTTAGAAGTATTGGAAAAATGTCACTATATAGCCAATGGGTTGATATTTGGGGCTCTGTATCTTTAAATTTCAACAGTAAAATCATACCGTATTGTAAATGTTAGAGAGAGTGATTTAACATATAATATAGTGATTATACAGAGCTGTCACACATCCATTATGTTATATTTAGTTTTTGTGTGTTTAAAATCCAACCAAAAAATACTCGTCTGATAGCATGACCACTGATTTGCAACTGTCTGATGGCTTGACTTCAGTGTCTGACAGGCAGGGGCGGGGGGCTGGGACTGGAGTCGGCTTCCGATGCACCACAGGGATAGAAATAAAATGCGGGTATTTGTGGCATCGGGACTCGGGGTACCAACCAACAAATTCCCAGCCCTGCACAAGCCCTAAGTGCCCGGCAATAACACACAGAAGACGGTAGAAGTGAGTAGTGCAAAAACGTTCTCTACTGTCTTCTGTGTTTAGTGACAGGTTGGAAAGAGAGGTCAGGGCAGCAAAAGGTCCGGCTGAAAAAAAGCCCTGCTAACACTGCACTACAATAACACACTATACTAACACAGCACTATTTATAATACAATAACTAAATAACTGCGCCTGCGCAGCTTAACACACAACTCCGGAAATGACGAGATACCTGAACTCCCACGCCTGCGTGGGAGTGACGCCACTTTGGCCCGGCCAATTAAATCGGGCGGAGATTGGTACCTGGAAGGTGAAGACGGGTCTGATTACTACGAGTTTTGACATTGGGATCAATAGCCAGTGTTGCCCTTTATTGACTAATGCTGGAATCCAATAGCATATTGATATCATCAGTCACTGGTGACATAAGGAAACTCGGTAATGAGAGGATACCACCATTCTGTGGGATGATGTTGCTATGATCCCTAGGAGGCATGGCGCTGGGAATGGGAACGTCAGTCTATAGCTCTGTTCACATTTTTCCTACGACGTGCGTTGCTGGGATGGAGAGTAAATGTACTCCATCGTGGCCTAAGGCCGGAACCCATTGCTGGGGTCATGTATTTGGTTGGAAGGATCTCATCACTCCAAGGCCTAGTGTTATTCCTGGTAGGTGTGACACTGGGAATGGGAAAGGCAGTCTCCTCCGTAGCGCTCACTGCGTTTTTGCTTGTTGGCGGAATGAGGACATCACTCAGTGGGGTGATATCACTCTTTCATGGAAAGATTTTCCTGTAGCTGTCCGCTATTTTTGTTTTGAGCTTCTTTACACGCCGGCTTAGACGAGCACAAAGGGAAGCTCGAGGAGGTGAGACTCTGGAAACAGGAACATCAGTCTTTTCCATGGTGTCATAGGGATAGCAACATATTCCCAACCAACTAAAAATTTTTTTTTTCCTGCGCTTCTTCACTGGCTGGCATGAATCCTGGTAGTGATCCCCAGGAGGTGCGGCTCTGGGAATGGGAAAGCCCGTCTTCTTCATGGTCTTCTTCCTGGTGCTCTTTGCACTTTTGCTTGTTGGTGCACTCATCAGTTGGAAGATATTCCCGTGGCTGTCTGCTATTTTTGATTTGCGCTTCTTTTTACGCCATCTTAGCCAAGCACAAAGGGAAGCTCGAGGAGGTGAGACTCCGGAAACGGGAACGTCAGTCTCTTCCATGATGTCATAGTTCGTTGGGTTGGTTGGCCTGCACGTCTTCACTGGCCGGTATAAATCCCGTATGAAATTACGGTAGTGATCCCTAGGAAGTGCGACTCTGGGAATGGGAAAGTCAGCCTCCTCCATGCTGCTCTCTGCATTTTTGCTTGTTGGTGGAATGATGACAGCATTTGCTGGTAGAATTCTGTCACTTGTTCGTGGAATGGTGTCATCACTCACTGGGTAATTCTGAGGAGGTGCCACTCTGGAAAAGGGAACATCAGTCTCTTTCATAGCGCTGTCCACATTTTCACTTGGTGGAATGATGTCATCGCTTGTTGGGATTGTGTTGCCAGCCTGGAACAGCTTGGTTGTCTTTACTGGCTGGCATAAATCCTGTACATGAGCACGCATGTGATCCCTATGAGGTGCGACTCTGGGAATAGGAAAGTCAGCCTCCTCCATGCGGCTCTCTGCATTCTCTCTCGTTGGTCGGCATAGTTGGTAGAATGGCATGAAAAATATTAGGGGTATTATTATTATTAGTAGTATTATTATTATATTTATTATGAGCAGTACCAGCAGTATGATGAGTAGCACCAGCAAGCCTTCTGACCAGTGCTCAGTAACAAATGTTATATCTATGGGTGGGACTATGTTCTCTAATGCCACACACCCCTTGGACCAGACTGACCATAGCCCAGTGACTACCCATTGGCCATCCCTGCTGTACCAGATACCCATCAGTAGATAAATTAATCCATTCAGCTGCAGATAAATCAAATAGAGTCCTAATATTCTGGCCAGGTAATTTTGGCGCAGAATGTACTTCGGAATGAAAACACATATCAGGACTGGCCATAAGTAGAAGATTCCAAAAATCAGTGGAATCAATAGAATAAGAAAAACGTCAAGTATTCTGGTTATCATTTTTTTTTTTTAGAAAAAAAAATGACAGGAAATAGCAAATTACTATTAATATAAGATTAGACAATCAATAAATTAACTCTCAGTTCCAATCACTGGAGATAATGTACTGAAATTGAAACTCTCAGGAGCTCTGCAATAGAGATGCTTCCTCTGTGCACTCCAAAGGTCAACTGTCAGGTTCTCCCTCTGCACTGGCTAGATAACAGCTACAGGTCACGTGACCACCACTGAGAAAAAAAACGGCCTGTTGCTATTTATAGACTGCAGGTGATCACCAATGAGAAAACAGTGTCTGTGCGTGTAAACAACCTCCAGCCAATCATTGGTCTTCTTTGCAGCTGCTTCAATCTGATCAATATTTATATTGATATATATATTATTATATATTATTTTATGTATTTAAATTCATTATTGTTATTCATAGATTTCATATTAGTATAATATTAATACAATTTTATAATTCTGTATGTTTGATCCGTTTTATTTATTTTAATTTAATATTATAATTTAATATGAATGATATTATTATTATTGTAAATATGAATACATGTATTAATATTAGTAATAATAAGAACAATATTACCAATAATAATAAAAGTATAATAGTTTTGTCTGTATTGGGTCAGCTGAATTCCGCTCTGTAGAGCCACATTTGAGTGGCTGTAATACTCCTCGGTGCCACCAGAGGCCAGCACTTCCTATAGAGTAATCATCACCATCCTTCCGGTGATCACCATAGAGCTCCGCCCCCGGCCGGAAGTGGTCACAAGTGGAGACAGCGGGTCCCGGTAGGCGGGGTGATGATGGGGAGGTCGGGGAAGCTGCGCCCCGGTGTGGCCGGGAAGGTGAAGCGCTGGAAGAAGGGGCACAGCAGCGACTGCAACCCCGAAGAGCGGAGAGGGGGGAGGAGCTCCGGGGAGATGGGGAGGAGCTCCGGGGAGAGGGGGAGGGGAGACTCATTATTTTCACCAGCATTATTATTTAATAATTACAATGATACTATTGTTTCTTTTTTTATTTTGTCATTAATATATGTATTTTTTTCTGCTACAATTATTTTAAAATCATTATTAATCTTAGTTTTAAAATGAGGATTATTAATTTAATATTATTTATATACATTTTTTTATATTATATTTTTTTTATTTTTATAAGCCAATCATAAGGGGTAAAATAAAAAAAAGTCCTGATTACCTCCTCAGGGTAGTTTGGGGTTACTATGGTAACACTGTATTACTCTTAGACCCCTTTCACATTGGGGCGCTTTGAAGGCTCTACAGCGCTAAAAATAGCGCCTGCAAAGCGCCCTGAAAGAGCCGCTGCTGTGTCTATAATGTGGAGGCCCCCCGAGGGTTTTCACACTGGAGCAGTGCGCTGGCAGGATGGGAAAAAAAGTCCTGCTAGCAGCATCTTTGGAGTGGTGAAGGAGCGGTGTGTATACACCGCTCCTGTCCACTGAAATCAATGGGGCAGAGCGGCTATACCGCCGGCGTAGCGCTTTGCGGTGGTTTTAACCCTTTCTTGGCCGCTAGTGCGGCGGGGGGGTAAAAGCGTTCCGCTAGCGGCCGAATAGCGCCCTGAAATTGACTGTAAAGCGCCACTAAAAGTTGTGGCGCTTTACCGCCGACGCACCCACCGCTCCAGTGTGAAAGGGGGTTATATACAGTGTGGAAAAAAAAAAGTAATAAAGAAAAACAAATATTGAAAAGAAATTGACTTTTTATTATTATTCTTAATGTTGTCATTAATGTATTTTTTTTCCTTCTACAATTAATATAAATCATTATTTAATTATTAATCTTATTTTTAAAATGAGGATTATTCATTTAATATTATTATTTTTATACATTTTTTTTTTTTTTTTACTTTTTGTTATTTTTATTAGGTAATCGTAAGGTGTAAAATAAAGATAAAAAAAATCCTGATTGTCTCCTCAGAGTAGTACGGTGTTACTATGGTAACACTGTATTACTCCGCTTACAGTATGCAACAAAAAGTCATAATAAAGAAAGAAAAAATTGAAAAAAAACAAACTGATGTTGGATGAGAAGGCCCAGCTCACAGTCTCCTCTCTAAGTCATCCCAAAGATGTTCTATTGAGGTCAGGACTCTGTGCAGGCTGGTCAAATTCCTCCACCCCCAAACTCGCTCATCCACAAGGCCTTCTCATGCAACATCAGTGCCTGACCTCACCAATGCTCTTCTGGAAGAATGGTCAAACATTCCCATAGACACACTCCTAAACCTTGTGGACAGCCTTCCCAGAAGAGTTGAAGTTGTTATAGCTGCAAAGGGTGGGCCAACTCAATATTGAACCCTACAGACTAAGACTGGGATGACATTAAAGTCCCAATACTTTTGGTAATATAGGGTGGATGTGTGTAAAATATATATATATTGTGGTCAGCAAGTGACTTCAAAAGTTCTTCCAATCCGGTGAAAACATCTCCAGGGTGGTGATACCACAACTCCACCCCTGTGCTCCACCTTACAGTACGTGATACCTGAGCCCTCACCTGTGTCATTGGTTGATGGTCATATTTCTGTTCTCCAGGGAAGAGCGATCTGACGGTAGACGCTGTAAAGCTGCACAATGACCTGCAGGTGGCCGTAGGAGCACGAGGAGGAAGAGCATGAGGAGGAGGAGCACATGGATGAGAGTGAGGAGGAGGAAATGGCCGTCACAGAAAGATCCGGAGCCACCTTCCTCTCTGATTGCTCCAACCTCACCTTCAGGAAAGTCCAGAGATTCTGGGAGTCCAACTCAACCGCTCACAAAGAGGTGGGTGACAGTTCTACCCCCCCCCCCCCCCGTACCTCCCCTCCCCCCCCGTGCCTCCCCTCCCCCCATACCTCCCCTAGGGGGAGACAGCAACTGAAGAGCAGGAGCCAGCGCCCTCACACTTTGTTGAGAACTACAAGCTGACTGCTGCTATGGCAGACCGGACTTGTAGTTCTTTCATTCACAAAATGAATGACGCAGCTGTGTGGGCGGAGCTATTTCTTAATTATGACTGCGGGTAGAGGAACCCCTGACTGCTTTTAAAGTGGGGGGCTTGGGCGGGGGGTGGGGGTGTTGCATTAGTATCACGATACATGTTACACTCATAATATGGGAGTTCCATGTAACATATTGCTAGAGATGAATTTATACTTTATCCACTTGCCCCTCCCCCAACCTGATGCCAATATAACACGGCAAAGCGACCTACTGGCATGTCTCTGCCTACTTCCGGTTTTAGGGCACATGGGCGACCCCCGGCTGGCTCCCCCTGGGATTGTACACAGCAAGCCTGTCCAATGATTCACAGCTGGGACCTGCTGATCGGCTGTGTCCAATCACAGCGCAGAGCTCTGTACAGAGGGAGGGATCTGTCAGTGTCTCATCCCTGTACAGCAGCACACATTACACATTGTTAGGCACATATTAAACCCTTTGGATACCCTAGATGTTAACCACTTCCCAGCCAGTGTCATTAGTACAATGACAGTGTATAGCAGGCCCGGACTGGCCATAGGGCACACCGGGCACTTTGCTGGTGTGGCCAAAGCAGCTGGGCTGCTCCTTGAGCCCGCGCCGCTCACCTGGCCTCTCCGCGGCCGGCCGGCCAGTTCCGTTCTGCCGTAATGCTGGGGGGGTGGAAACTACAAGTCTGCACAGGAGGAGCGGCGGGGCAGCTGCATAGAAGAATCAATCTCTCTCTATTAGACTCTTGCAGCCTCTTAAAACTCGCTTCTCCTCCTCTCTCTCGCATGCATTCAGAGGCAGCAGGAGGAAGAGGGCAGAGATTGATTCTTCTATATCCTCCCATATATTTATTCTCTAGGGTCTCTGCTAAAAAAAAAAATATATATATATGATGTTTTGTGGGCTCCAAATAATTTTCTAGCAGAAAATACAGATTTTAACTTGTAAGCAACAAGTGTCAGAAAAAGGTTTAGTCTTTAACCACTTCCCGCTCGCCAGCCGTCATATGACGTCCTTGAATTTGTGCGGGGATATCTGAATGATGGGTGCAGCTCTAGGCATCATTCAGATATTGGCTTTTTCAGCCGGCAATTCCCTACACCATAGGAATAATCATAGCAGCTATTCTGCTGCTTGATCATTCTTACAGGAGGCGAGAGGGGACATTCCCCCCCACCCCCCCGCCGCCCTCAGGTTCTTCTACCGACTCACCCCTGAGTCAGAGACAGGATCCGCTAGCCCCGGATGTTTACCATAGAGATTTTGGCGGACCAGATGCAAGAAACCATGAAGGGCCCCCCACCAGGGGCATTGCTAGGTCTACAAAAGATCTCGGGCTAGAGCCCATAGCAGTGTAGCAAGTAAAGAAAGTCATACGCTTGGGTGAGCATACACATGTATACAATATACGTGTGTGTGTGTGTGTGTGTATGTATTTATTTATAAATCGTTACATATCTGAGTGCGGATCCCCCTTACATCAGGGTCCCCAGAGCCCCCCTCATTGCATCAGGGTCCCCAGGGAGCCCCCCCTTACATCAGGGTCCTCAGGGAGCTCCCCCTTACATCAGGTTCCCCAGAGAGCCCCCTCCTTACATCAGGGTCCCCAGAGAGCCCCCTCCTTACATCAGGGTTCCCAGAGAGCCCCCTCCTTACATCAGGGTCCCCAGAGAGCCCCCTCCTTACATCAGGGTTCCCAGAGAGCCCCCTCCTTACATCAGGGTCCCCAGAGAGCCCCCTCCTTACATCAGGGTCCCCAGAGAGCCCCCTCCTTACATCAGGGTCCCCAGAGAGCCCCCTCCTTACATCAGGGTTCCCAGAGAGCCCCCTCCTTACATCAGGTTCCCCAGAGAGCCCCCCCTTACATCAAGGTCCCCAGAGAGCCCCCTCCTTACATCAGGGTCCCCAGAGAGCCCCCTCCTTACATCAGGGTCCCCAGAGAGCCTCCTCCTTACATCAGGGTCCCCAGAGAGCCTCCTCCTTACATCAGGGTCCCCAGAGAGCCTCCTCCTTACATCAGGGTCCCCAGAGAGCCTCCTCCTTACATCAGGGTCCCCAGAGAGCCTCCTCCTTACATCAGGGTCCCCAGAGAGCCCCCTCCTTACATCAGAGTCCCCAGAGAGCCCCCTCCTTACATCAGAGTCCCCAGAGAGCCCCCCCTTACATCAGAGTCCCCAGAGAGCCTCCCCCTTACATCAGAATCCCCAGAGAGCCCCCCCTTACATCAGAGTCCCCAGAGAGCCCCCCTTACATCAGAATCCCCAGAGAGCCCCCCTTACATCAGAGTCCCCAGAGAACCCCCCCTTACATCAGGGTCCTCATAGGGCCCCCCTTACATCAGGGTCCCCAGAGAGCCTACCCTTACATCAGGGTCCCCAGAGGACCCCCTCTTACATTAGGTTCCCCTGTACTTGGCTGGTCTCCGCTGTCTGTGCACCTCCAACCCCCAGCACAGGGGGAGGTGGCAATTGGCAGCTTTATGGTGCCTGTGGACCATGCGATCTCCGTGGGGCTTGTAGTTCTCCTCCCGAGTGTACACAGTGGAGAGGGGAGGGGCCTCTGTCTCGGGCAGCTATCAGCAACAGTGTACAAGCAGAGCGACTCACTTGTATACTGAAGAGTGAAACTGATAGCTGCCCGGGTCAGAGGCCCCTCCCCTCTCCACTGTATACACTTGGGAGAACTACAAGCCCCACGGGCACCATAGAGCTGCTGATCACGCCTCCCACTCCCCCACTGCATCCCAAACTGACAGCCAGAGGTGCAGGGGGAGATGCCGGAACTTGTGGGGCCCCCCACAGCAGCAGAACGGCAGGGCCCAGTAACAAGTGCGACTGCTGCGACCCTGAAAGTTCCTCCACTGTTGCTGACCATGTCCATCCCTTTATGACTACAGTGTCCCCATCTTCTGATGGCTCCTTCCAGCAGGATAATGCACCATTTCACAGAGCTCAAATCATCTCACCACTGGTTTCTTGAACATAACAATGAGGTCACTGAACTCCAATGTCCTCCACACTCACCAGATCTTAATCCAATAGAGCACCTTTGGGATATGGTGGAATGGGAGATTTGCATCATGGATGTGCAGCCAACAAATCTGAGGCAACTGTGTGATGCTATCATGTTAATATGGACCAAAATCTCTGAGGAATGTTTCCAACACCTTGTTGAATCTATGCCACGAAGAATTAAGGCAGTTCTGAGGGTAAAAGGGGGTCCAACTCGGTACTAGCAAGGTGTACCTAATAAAGTGGCTGGTGAGTGTATGTTTCTGTAAGTGTTGCTATCTGATTGATCAAGACTATGGGGGTTATTTTTTAAACCCGGAGAGTGCAAAATCTGGTGCAACTCTGCATAGAAACCAATCAGCTTTCAGGGTTTGTCACGTACCAGGTGCGAGGCCGAGGTGCTGAGATGGCCCGAGGCGTATCTAGTGAAAATGGCGCCTATGGCAAGCACTGAAACTGCGCCCCTGTCAAAACATTTGAAACCCATCTTTCAGATAACCTTAACAAAAAAAAACAGCTAACAAAACTACAAGTCAAGCTCTTTAACCACTATAGCCGAATGATGGGCACAGCGCGGACCTGAATTTCCGGGAGGCCGTCATATGATGGCTTCAGCTTTGTACGCTCCCCGCGCGTGCTGCGATCACCGAGTCACTGAGACTCGGGTGATCACAGATCCCGGCCCCTTACCACGTGATCAGCTGTCAGCCAATGACAGCTGATCACGTGATGTAAACAAAAGCTTGGTAAATCGGTTTTAAAAAAGCCGATCACCGGCTTATGTGCAAGGGACATCGGTCCCGACGAGGAAGAGGCAATTCTGCCTCATCTGTGCCCACCAGTACCACCTGCCAGTGCCCACCAGTGCCACCTATCAATGCCCACCAGTGGTGCCAATCAGTGCCCATTATTGCCACCCATCAGTGCCCATCACTGCCACCTATCACTGCTACCTCATCAGCGTACATCAACGAAGGAGAAAAATCACCTGTTTGTTAAAATTTTATAACAAAATATAAAAAAATATAAAAATTTTTTTTTTAAATTCGGTCTTTTTAAAAAAATTTTTTAACAAAAGATAAAAACCGCAGAGGTAATCAAATACCACCAAAAGAAAGCTCTATTTGTGGGAAAAAAATGCGCAATTGTCATTCAAAGTGCATCAGCGCTGAAAGCTGAACATTGGTCTGGACAGGAGGGGGGTTTAAGTGCCCAGTAAGCAAATGGTTAATTATCCCTTACACCAGAGTCAATAGCGTTACATCTTATATCACAGTTCCCCCCCTTAGAGTTCCCAGAGAGCCCCCCTTACATCGGAATCCACAGAGTTCCCCTTCACACTGGGAAATCTGATCTAAAGAATGCTGTGAACTCTGGTGTCATCTTCATATACACTGTAAGGGGGGGTGGGGGGGGGACTCTGACACAAAGGGGATCTCTGTGGACTGGGATGTAGGGGGGCCTCTGATGTGAGGGGGGGTCTCTGGTTACCACAGAGTCAAGAGATCCCACTTACATCAGCGTTCCCCTTTACCCCAGAGTCTGCAGAGTTCCCCCTTAAAGCAGTGTACCAGACAATAAGTATTTCTAGATAGGTGTCAGGTCAGCCTCCTAACAGCACAGAGCCTTTTACTTTATATGACCAGCCCCCCCGCCTCCCCAGTATGTGTGAGCATTTCCCTGCCTCCGTGGGACTACAAATTCCAGCATAGTAGGCTGTACTCTTATTTCTCTGCTGCTCCCCAGTGCCGCACACACACAGTGTGACTGAGAATGACTGCACTATACAGGAGGACACTGTCTCTCCCTACCTGCTGCAGTGCTGCACATACACAGCCACTGCCAGAGTCTGTGCCCCCACTCCCCCCCTTACCAGACACCAGGGCCACTAATAGATATCATGGGGCTAGGGTTACCACCTTTTCTTCAAGTCAAACCAGAACACTTTAGCAGCACACAGCATTTTTTTTTTTTTTTTTACAGTATAAACTATACATATATTTTGCAATTAAATAACATTTCTAATCATATGAAGTTAATCACAAGAGTCCCCCTTTACATCAGAGTCCACAGAGTTCAACTTTTACATCTGAACTTGCAGATTTCCCTTTCGCTGTTAGGGGGGACTTTGTAGACTCTGATGTAAGGGAGAACTCTGGGGACTCTAACATAAGGGATGCTCTGGGAACCCTGATTTAAGGGGGAACACTGAGAACGGAGAGGACTCTCATGTAAGGGGGAACACTGTGGCCTCTGGTGTAAAGGGGAACTCTAAAGTGAGGGGTGCTCTGAGAACCCTGTTTTACCTTAGTGTACTCACTCAGAGGCAGGAGAGAGAATGATTAATGATGGATGGTGAGCTCACTCACCCCTTGGCAGTCCGCACCTCTCATCCAGATGTATCTAAGGCTGCTGGACTTCACATTTCCGGCCCCCACTTTCCTTTTCTGAGGAGAGTGGGCAGACACAGAGGGGTAGGGGTGGGAGAAAGAGGAGCAGATCGAGCCCTCTCTCCTCTCCTGTGTGTGTGTGGGGGGGTTGTTAGTGCTGGCTTTGGGCAGCATGAAAGAGAGCGTAACAGACACTCTCGGTTTAGACAACTGCAGCCAGCAACCCTACTGGGAAGCCGTAGTCCTGTCTGAATAAAGTGTCCGGGTTTTTGGCAGTCTAAAACCCGGATGCATGATTCCAAACCCGAACTGTTCGAGTGAATCCTGGACGGGTGGCAACCCTACATGGGGCCCCCTACAGCCTACCTGATAGGGCCCCTGACCCCACCCCTAGGCCCATCCTTGACCCTGCCCCAACCTCAAAAGACCCCTGATCCCTCCTCTGCCCTCCAACGCTGATTGGATGCTTTCTTAGCTGGTACCAGCCAGGTAAATGCAGAACTGATACTGGAAGTGATGAAATCTTCATAACTTATAGCCTCAGTTTTCACAGAGGAGAGGGAGAAACGAATGTTCCCCCTTCTTGTTTGTGCGCTGCCAATCAGACCAGATGGAATGGGAGAGCCTGGGAGATCAGGGGAGGGCTGTGGCTGAACGCAGCAGGGATCATTTTTGCTGTGCAAAACGCTTCATGACCACAGCATATATTAAAACCACAATAGAAATCTCTCCTGCGCTCAGGTGTCTCGATCCTCAGTACGTGGTGTGACCAACTTCATACAGTAGTGCCTGCCGTCTTGCAGCCCTCCTCAGAAAAATGGGTATTCATAAGCTAAAGAAAAAAGAAGAAAAAAGGAAGGCGCACCGATCTAGTGCATTACCACTGGTAAAGCTTTATTAAAGCATAAAACAGCAAAGTGTATACTCACAAACGAGCATAGGTAACAGGCATGGACAATATAGCAGATTCGCAATTCTGAACACCGACAAGCCAGGACCTGACATCAAGTGGATCGAACGATGGCTGACGCGTTTCAGGGGAGAACCCCTTTCCTCAGAGCCTAAGCGGGCAATAGCTGCTCTCTCACACAGTCCTCTATATATGTGCCTGCGTACCTCAATTACTGCCAACACCCACCCACATGAGTCACGCCCACCCACATTATTTGGCCCTCCCTAACTCCACCCAATCAATACATGTAACACCATAGGGGTTTCATAACAAACAGTGACCCCATAGATGCTTAGCCAGAGAATGGGATAAATGGTATACAGTATTCTAAACAATGGTGGAGGAGTGCATGTGGAGGCGGTGCAGCCTCCCATTGGGAAGTGGTCAGGCATATGATCTACCTGTACCACCCCCATATTGGTCCCATGCTTTGGGGAATGAAAGAATGTTGGGGTAAAGCCCTACCAGACATGATGAGGCCTCTCATCATGTCTGATAGCGGTGCGGAAACGGGCTTGACGCCTACGTTAGCCGGAAGTTGCGGGTGGAACGCAGGTACAGCCGCACTTCCTGGTTATCCGAGCGGCGTGCGTTCCACCCGGGAATGGCAGCAGCTGGAGGCCTCATCATGTCTGGTAGGGCTTTACCCCAACATTCTTTCATTCCCCACAGCATGGGACCAATATGGGGGTGGTACAGGTAGATCATATGCCTGACCACTTCCCAATGGGAGGCTGCACCGCCTCCACATGCACTCCTCCACCATTGTTTAGAATACTGTATACCATTTATCCCATTCTCTGGCTAAGCATCTATGGGGTCACTGTTTGTTATGAAACCCCTATGGTGTTACATGTGTTGATTGGGTGGAGTTAGGGAGGGCCAAATAATGTGGGTGGGCGTGACTCATGTGGGTGGGTGTTGGCAGTAATTGAGGTACGCAGGCACATATATAGAGGGGACTGTGTGAGAGAGCAGCTATTGCCCGCTAAGGCACTGAGGAAAGGGGTTCTCCCCTGAAACGCGTCAGCCATCGTTTGATCCACTTGACGTCAGGTCCTGGCTTGTCGGTGTTCAGAATTGCGAATCAGCTATATTGTCCATGCCTGTTAACTATGCTCGTTTTGAGTATACACTTTGCTGTTTTATGCTTTAATAAAGCTTTACCAGTGGTAATGCACTAGGTCGGTGCGCCTTCCTTTTTTCTTCTTTTTTCACAGCATATATTATCCACCCTCGGCTGATTTGCAAAATAAGGGGGATGTGGTTGGGGAACAGTAAAAAGACACACATGACATTTTTACCACCCTCCCAAACACGAAAGTGAGGGCACATTCACACAGGGCACAGGCACCCATGTCTCATGCAGAGATTTTTACCGGCATAATGTTGTGTGCATCCTCATGCCGATGTACCATTTCTATTAGGACATGCACCCTCAAGACAAATTGGGACACAGTGGGGGTTATTTACGAAAGGCAAATCCACTTTGCACTACAAGTGCACATGGAAGTACAGTCGCTGTAGATCCGAGAGGGACATGCAAGGAAAATAAAAAATAGCATTTTAGCTTGCACATGATTGGATGATAAAATCAGCAGAGCTTCCCCTCATTTCAGATCTACCCCTTAGATTTACAGCGACTGCACTTCCAAGTGCACTTGCAGTGCAAAGTGGATTTGCCTTTCGTAAATAACCCCCAATGTCTGTGTCCATGCAGCCATGTGAGCCAAAATAAATAATTGAGACACTGGCATGAGGATGCAAGCAACACTGTGCCAGTAAAAGACTCTGCATGAGAGATGGATGTCTGTGCCTTGTGTGAATGAGCCCTGAGTGCCAAAGGTGCATTTCACTGTCCCATCAACGTTACCATGATAATTACACACACAGTTTTAGTCTTATGCCGTGTACACACGATTGGAATTTCGTCCTGCAAAAGACCGATGAGAGTTTTTCGTCGGAAAATGTGACCGTGTGTACGCTCCATTGGACTTTTGCTGGCCAAATTCCAGCCAGCAAAATATTGATAGCATGTTCTAAATTTTTCGGTCGGAAAAAGTTCCTATCCGAAAATGCGATCGTCAGTAGCAATTCCGAAGCGCAAAATTCCTACGCATGCTCGGAAACAATTCCCTACATGCTCGGAAGCATTGAACGTCATTTTCTCGGCTCGTCGCAGTGTTGTACGTCACCGCGTTGTTGACGGTCGTAAGTTCAGCGAACTTTTGTGTGACCGTGTGTATGCAAGGCAAACTTGAGCGGATTCCCGTCGGAAAAGCCGTCATATCTTTTTCCGACGAGAAGTCCGATCGTGTGTACGCGGCATAAGTCTTAGGACTAAAATGGCATTTTAGTTTTAGTCCCATTTTAGTCTTATGCCATTGTTTTAGTTTTAGTCGTATTTAGTCAACTAAATCTCCAGTATATTTTATAAGACTAAAACTAATTTTAGGCGGCTAAAATCTAATGGGTGTAATTAAATTGTAATGCATTAGTTAACAATTCTCTACAATTTTCAAACTCATTATATACTGCTGGAGTGAAAAATCGAATATGTTATTTATTATTCCATTGAGGTATGAACGTGCACTACAGACCAGTGTTCATTTTGAAGTCAAATTTCAATTCAGTTTTAGTCTTATGCCCCGTACACACGATCGGAGAACGAAATCCATGGATTTATTTCCGACGGATGTTGGCTCAAACTTGTCTTGCATACACACGGTCACACAAATGTTGTTGGAAATTCCGAACGTCAAGAACGCGGTGATGTACAAGACGTACGACGAGCCGAGAAAAATGAAGTTCAATAGCCAGTGCGGCTCTTCTGCTTGATTCCGAGCATGCGTGGAACTTTGTGCGTCGGACTTGTGTACACACGATCGGAATTTACGACAACGGATTTTGTTGTCAGAAAATTTGAGAACCAGCTCTCAAATTTTGTGTGACGGAAATTCCGATGGAAAAGGTCCAATGGAGCATACACACGGCCGGAATTTCCGACAAAAAGCTCCCATCGAACATTTTCCGTCGGAAAATCCGACCGTGTGTACGGGGCATTTAGTTTTTTGACTAAAATGGCATTTTATTTTAGTCCCATTTTAGACTTTTGACTAAAATGCCATTTTAGTTTTGGTCGTATTTTAGTCATTTCAATTGTTTTAGTTTTAGTCGACTAAAATAATATTCATTTAGTCGATTAAAACGTTTTAGTCGACGAAATTAACACTGAGTACAGGTGATGTGGCTTAAAGCACCTGTACTGTGTGACTATCATGATAATCGTTGAAATAAATAGCAGCCAAATGTGATCAACATGATCAATCAATGAAGATGGTCACATTTAGCTGTGTATAATTCAGTCATGGGCAACAAGCCAGGGCATGGCATGGGTGAAGGGGGCTTGTGTGCGCTGAGTCTTGACTGTAAGGCCCCTTTCACACGGGCGGACCGCTTGTCATTTTTTTAGGCGGACCTGAGCGGACACTCCTTACAGGTCTATGGAGCGATGGATGTCAGCGGTGACATGTCCGCTGACATCCGCTAAAGTGTGACGGATGGAAACCCTACTTTTCCATCCGTCGATCAGATCGGATGAAAACGGACTCTACAGTCCGTCTTCATCCGATCCCCCATAGAGGAGAGCGGCGCTTTGACAGGTCGGTCCCTGCACAGTGTGCACAGACAGACCTGTCATCTGCCTGCTCAGCGGGGATCGACTGAGCGATCCCTGCTGAGCAAAGCGAAGCCCGTACACAGACACTTCCGTGTGAAAGGGCCCTTCGGCCTCATGTACACTGCTGCTGCTAAACGGACGTTCAGAGGCAGTTGGACACTTTTTTCATCTGCCCCTGAACTCTTCCAATGTTATGACTGTACCTCTTCAGAGAAAAATAATCCTCTGCAGTCTTCATGGTTCCCACTTCAGTTCCCTCCCTCAGTACAAACAGTGTGCTGTGCTGTTACTTTCTGTGTTCGCACAGACACTGCACCGATGATGACAGCCACTGCTGCTGACTTCCCCTCAGTCCGAGCCCGCCGTCTTCTCAAACTTATTTGCTGGAGGAGTTAGGCAGTGAAGTGGCTATTGATATCCCTCCGCCAGGCTGGAACTTTATTGCCATTATCTGCATACAAGCAGGGAGGAGTTGATCATCCAGCAAGCCGAATTAGAAAAAAATGAATCCCTCCATTTTACAGCCTCCTGGGCCCCTGTGATTGATCTCATGGGGCCCAACAAAAATGTGATTTAGCCACTTCAGCCCCGGACCATTTGGCTGCCCAAAGACCAGAGCTTTTTTTTTTTGCGATTCGGCACTGCGTCGCTTTAGCTGACAATTGCGCGATCGTGCGATGTGGCTCCCAAACAAAATTGATGTCCTTTTTTCCCCACAAATAGAGCTTTCTTTTGGTGGTATTTGATCAGCTCTGCAGTTTTTATTTTTTGCGCTATAAACAAAAAAAAGAGCAGCAATTTTGAAAAAAAATGCATTATTTTTTACGTTTTGCTATAATAAATATCCCCAAAAAAATATAAAAAAACTTTTTTTCCCTCAGTTTAGGCCGACATGTATTCTTCTACATATTTTTGGTAAAAAAAA
The DNA here is from genome assembly GCF_042186555.1 of Aquarana catesbeiana. Lineage (NCBI taxonomy): Eukaryota > Metazoa > Chordata > Amphibia > Anura > Ranidae > Aquarana > Aquarana catesbeiana. The sequence continues at coordinate 44,119,317 of NC_133331.1, forward strand.
ATCACAATAAGCAATTATTGATTGGTTTGCGCAAAAGTTATAGCGTCTACAAAATAGGGGATAGTTTTATGGCATTTTTATCAAAATTTTTTTTTTTTACTAGTAATGGCGGCGATCTGAGATTTTTATTGTGGCTGCGACATTATGGCGGACAGATCGGACACTTTTGTTGCTATTTTGGGACCATTCACATTTATACAGCGATCAGTGCAATTAAAAATGCACTGATTACTGTGTAAATGTGACTGGCAGTGAATGGGGTTAACCACTAGGGGGTGCTGCAGGGGTTAGGTGTGTCCTAGGGAGTGATTCTAACTGTGGGGGGGGGCTGTGTGTGACACGACACTGATCACCTCTCCCGATCACAGGGAGCTGTGATCGGTGAGGAAAAGATGATCCGCACTCCGGTGATTGCTCTTAAAATATGTTGTATTTATTGTCAAGCCTCAGTGACCAAACACAAATGAGAAAAGTTGACGCGTTTCAACCTATAAGGCCTTAGTCATAACCACAATCATAACAACTGTGATCAGTGTCCTATCACTTGGAAGAATGGGGAAATGCTTGTTTACATCAGCATTTCTCCGTTCTTTCTCTCCGTGAGACGATCGCGGGTATCCCCGCGGACATCGGGTCCGCGGGACCGGCAATCACACTCACGGAGCTTGCAGTGGGCGTGTGTGCCCACAATGCCGTGTCTTAAAGGGCAACATACAGGTACGTTAATATGCCTGTACGTGCCCTTCTGCCGATGTATAACGGCGTGAGCGGGTCGGCAAGGGGTTAAACTACACAGGAGCCATGGCCTGCAGGGAGAGGGGAAAGCATGAAAAAATTGCCTCCAGCTTCATCAAGAGGATCAGTCTCAGCATAAGGCAGTACAGCCGTCCCTCCAGCTGGGCATGTGGCTGGGCTCTGCTTTTGCACTGATAGGGCCCGGGCAGAGTGATATTCAGCTGTCAGGGATGCTGTAGCCGGAACTATAGAGGTAGCATCGGAAAATGCTGACACCTGCCTGTTTACTCTGCGACCAGTGACTGCACACACAGGAGTAGCACAGCCAAATGAGAAATAGTCCCATTTTCAGCGCTGCCATTGTCCATTAGCAAAGGTGCTGAAAAGGCGATCCTGCCTATTCTCGGGAGCCGGGAGGGAAGGAGAGACCCTTTAGACCCAGGTAAGTGCCTTGCTGCCCAGCCACTCACCAGCACCCCCTTCATATGGCGCCCATGGCACTTGCCATGGCTGCCATACCCTAGATACACCACTGAATGCAGTTCACCAATCCTTATCACTTCAATACTTCACCCTCTTCATGACCAGGCCATTCTCTGCGATACGACACTGCGACAATTGCGCGGTCGTGCAACTCAGTACACAAATAAGATGTCATTTATTCCCACAAATAGAGCTTTTTTTGGGTGGTATTTTTATCACCTCTGCGGTTTTTATTTTTTTGTGCTATAAACAAAAAAGACAACATTTTGAGAAAAAAAAAATTTCTTTCTGCTTCAAAACATCCAATAAAAAAATTGAAAAAAAAAAATCGAATTTCCTCGTAAATTTAGACCAATATGTATTCCCAATAAGTGTATATTGATTGGTTTGCACAAACGTTATAGCGTCTACAAAGTATGGGATAAATACTGGAGTTTTTATTTGTTTATTTAAGTAAGTAATGGCAGCAATCAGTGACTTATACTGCGGTATTGCGGCGGACAGTCAGAAACTAAGGCGGCATTCACACTTCAGCGTTTCGAATCGCAGGCAGATTTGCCACAAAGCGGCCCGCGATTTGAAAGCGCCGACGTGTAAATGACAAATCGTGGGACTCGCATTTTAGATGCCGTTCATTTGAATGGCACCTCAAATCACGGTGCGGGTCTGCCGCGATTGTCGCTGCAATCGCTGGAAGCATGTCACCCAAAAGTAGCTCCTGAACTTTTTTTGGACAACATGCAAATCTGCCTGCAATTCAAAATGCTGAAGTGTGAATGCAGCCTAACTGACAATTTTGACACTTTTTGGGAACCAGTGACACCAATACAGTGATTAATGCTAAAAATATGCACTGTCACTGTACTAATGACACTGGCTGGGAAGGGGGTTAAACATCTAGGGTGATCAAAGGGTTAACTGTGTGCCTAAGCCAGTGCCGGCAGCACTCATGCAGCCCCAGACCATGACACTCCCACCACCATGCTTGACTATAGGCAAGACACACTTGTCTTTGTACTCCTCACCTGGTTGCCGCCACACACACTTGTCACTATCTGAACCAAATAAGTTTATCTTGGTCTCATCAGACCACAGGACATGGTTCCAGTAATCCATGTCTTTAGTCTGCTTGTCTTCAGCAAACTGTTTGCGGGCTTTCTTGTGCATCATCTTTAGAAGAGGCTTCCTTCTGGGATGACAGCCATTCAGACCAATTTGATGCAGTGTGCGGCATATGGTCTGAGCACTGACAGGCTGACCCCCCCCCCACCCCTTCAATCTCTGCAGCAATGCTGGCAGCACTCATATGTCTATTTCCCAAAGACAACCTCTGGATAGGACGCTGAGCACGTGCACTCAACCTCTTTGGTTGACCATGGCGAGGCCTGTTCTGAGTGGAACCTGTCCTGTTAAACTGCTGTATGATCTTGGCCTCCGTGCTGCAGCTCAGTTTCAGGGTCTCGGCAATCTTCTTATAGCCTAGGCCATCTTTATGTAGAGCAACAATTCTTTTTTTCAGATCCTCAGAGAGTTCTTTGCCATGAGGTACCATGTTGAGCTTCCAGTGACCAGTATGAGGGATTGAGAGCGATAACACCAAATTTACCACACCTGCTCCCCATTCACAACTGAGACCTTGTAACACTAACGGGTCACATGACATCGGGAGGGAAAATTACTAATTGGGCCCAATTTGGACATTTTCACTTAGGGGTGTACTCACTTTTGTTGCCAGTGGTTTAGACGTTAATGGCTGTGTGTTGAGTTATTTTGAGGGGACAGCAAATTTACACTGTTATACAAGCTGTACACTCACTACTTTACATTGTAGCAAAGTGTAATTTCTTCAGTGTTGTCACATGAAAAGATATGATAAAATATTTACAAAAATGTGAGGGGTGTACTCACTTTTGTGAGATACTGTATGTGATTCTGCACAGGAGGGCCACCCTGTAGCAGTAAATCTGCTATAGGACGGTCCTTAGAAGGGTACAAACAAAAAAAAAAAACACTGAATTTTTTATTTTTTTATTTGTTTGTTCTTGGTATAAAATTAGTTTTTGATGGTTAATATGCATAAATGTACCCGCTCGGTTGCCATTAAGGAAACCGTAGTAAAACTGCACACCAGATGGTATTACACACCGTTTAGAATTCATGGGATTCACCCTACTATTCCAGACACGTTTCAGGGACTGTGGTGAAAGGGGCACTCTCCTCCATACCTTCTGGAGATGTAAGGCCCTAAGCTCTCTCTAGCAACAGACAGCTACAAAAGTGCTCCAAATAACTGGAACGAGTATCACCTTGACATACCAAATGTGTATCCAGATCTTCCAGAGGTCCCCCACCCCGATCAAAAGCTTGTGCACACTCTATATAGCGCTATTCACTGGGCAATAGCCCTGAACTAGCGAACCTCTACAGTTCCATGGTCCCAGGTGCATCTTCGTATGGAGTCTATCAAATTAATGGAACAAATACACCACACTCTCATGGATTCCATGCAAATTTTTGAATGCAAATGGGGCTCCTGGCCTGCCCCATAGATGGTTATTAGGGGCAGATTAGATACAAATACTATCACCACCAAAGTACCCTGAATATATGTGACCTCTGATGTTATGTTGAACTAAGAAATGTATGCAGTAGTATTCTTAGTATGACATATGCACAAGTAACAGTTATTGTTTCAGTATTCTGTTTTGTTATGGTTGTTAGTATTGCTTTTTATATACTAGCGCATAGAGAGTGATACTTTAAATCTACTTTGATTCTGGTCATGTATAGCACTCTCAATGCTCGTTACGTTTTTTCTTTTCCTGTAATTGTCTTTATTATCTCAATAAAAAAGTTTGTAAACAAAATAAAATTAGTTTGTTCTTAGTTTCTGTTATAAAATTTCTTCATAAATTTAGGCCAAAATGTATTCAGCTCCATTTCTTTGGTGAAAATAACCCAAATCAGTGTATATTATTTAGTCTGTAGAAGGTTATAGGGTCCACTTTACTATGGTATATATACTGTATATATGAAAATTAATCAGTCCTGATGTACTGAAGGATGTACCATTTCTTGAGACTCAAACGTCAGGGCAATACAAATATCCCCCAAATGTCCCCCTTTTGGAAAGTACATATAAAGAAAGGATTCCCCTAAGTGGACTTTAACGGCACTTGTAAAAAAGTGTAGATAGTAAAAAGATATATTGATATATAAAAAGTTAAAAAGTTTATTTATTTAACAACAACATGTATTAAAACATTGTATCCATAAGGTTCAATGAAACATCTGTATAATGCATACATTCAGTGTAGTCACTGAATGACTACACTGAATGTATGCATTATACAGATGTTTCGTTGAACCTTATGTATACAATGTTTTATTACATGTTGTTGTTAAATAAATAAACTTTTTTACTTTTTATATATCATTATATCTTTTTACTATCTATACTTTTTTACAAGTGCCATTAAAGTCCACTTAGGGGAATCCTTTCTTTATATGTATTTATACACTGGATGTGGCACTGTCTTTAAAACCTAGGGGAACTAGTCATTCCCTATTCTGCCCTTTTGGAAAGTAGACAGTCCAAGGTATTTAGTAAGAGGCATGGTGAGTTATTTGTAGTTGTTTGTCCTCCTGCTCAGCTGTCATTTTAAAACAGGCTGGGCAGGAAATAGTTCAAGTGGTTCAAGAGAATCTCTTGTGCCCACCAGGTCACCAGAACTAGGAAGATTTCTCCTTTCTCTATTACTTTTCTGGGTACAACCCAAAATTTGGGCTTTTCTTTTACTTTCACTTTCAATGATAATGGGAAACAGGACAAATAGGGTGGATGTACCTATTAAGAGCACAGACTACAATAAGAACTGACTGATGTTCTTATGCACCTCCCCTCTATCTAAAAATTAAAAATTAAAATTTAAAGTTTTTTTTTTTTTTATTATTATTTTTTTTTTAGTTTTGGATAGAGTGGAGATGGATTAGAACGCTTGTCAGTTTTTTATTGCTTTCTGTGCCCCCATTAGGGAGATTCACTCTCTCTCTATCTGTCCTGTTTACCATTATCATAGAACAGTGTTTCTCAACTCCAGTCCTCAAGGTGCCCCAACAGGTCATGTTTTCAGGATTTCCCTCAGATGAAACAGCTATGGTAATTACTAAGGCAGTGAAACTGATCAAATCACCTGTGCAAAATAATGGAAGGCCTGAAAACATGACCTGTTGGAGCGCCTTGAGGACTGGGGTTGAGAAAAACTATCATAGAACATAAAAGAAAATACCAAATTTTGGGTTGTCCACCGGAAAGTAATAGAGGGGAAATCTTCCAATGGTGACACTAGTTCTGGTGACCTGGGGGTCTCCATGAGATTCCCTTAATTTGCAGGGATTTCTCCTGTTTGGCTATGGGACAGGAAGTGAAGGTAAATCACCCAAATGGCACACAACCCAGCCTGGGAGTGCGCCTGCATTGGTGCCCCCTCAGAACACGGCTTGCTAAAGGGGCACTCAGCGAATAAGTGGAGCAGACAGCACCAGCATGGGACCGAAAAAAAGTGGTAAGGGGCCGCTCTGAGACATATTTTTGCACAGAGGAGGTAAGTATACTATCTTTTTTTATTTTAATAAAAAATCTAGACTTTATTATCACTTTAAAGCCTCACTACAATTTTAAGGAAACACTAAAGATGCCCCCATCAGAGACTTACCATCTGTGCCAAATTACACATTTTCTGCAGCCCCTAAACAAGGATCAGGTTGACATAACCACCAGGACCCTATTCAAGAATAGGTGTATATGTGGCACTGACTCACAGGGAGGGATTACAAAGTTATACACCCTGATCAATAGCCAAAATAACAACCCTTCCTATCAAACAGCATGGGAATCGGACCTGGGTGAGACTATTGAAGAGGAGATGTGGATAAAGTGGTTGACCATGGTGCATAAAAAGCATACTTAATACTTCCTTGTGGAAGCAAATTACAAAGTGTTATTGTGCTGGTACATCCCTACAAGGTTGGCAAAACTATATCCTGGTACCTCGCCCCTTTGTTTTCAGGGATGCGGGCAGGAGGGCAATATGTTCCTGGTGGTCCTGTCCGAAGGTCCAACGTTTCTGGATCAGAGTGTTTAGTCTTGTCTATTCAGTGATGGGACCGAATATACCCAGAGGGGCCAAAACAGTGCTGTTCACTGACCTGTTGGAGGAGATCCCCAGACATCTTCGAACTCTCATATTTTTTGTTTTCTAGCAGCCAAAATAACTATAGTGCAAGCATGGAAAACGCCTGTGGCCAATGTCCACGCTCCTTCACCGCTCCTGCCCATTGAAATCAATGGGACGGCGCGGCTATACCGCCGGCAAAGCGCCTCTGCAGAGGCGCTTTGTGGTGGCTTTAACCTTTTCTCAGCCTCTAGCTAACAATAGCGGCGATTTACCGCCAACGCCCCCGCCCCAGTGTGAAAGGGCCCTAAAGATAAACAAACTAAGTTTGAAAAAGTATGGAACCCTTGGATTGCGTACCTCCAAGCCACCTAGATGCTGGGTCACCTTGAGGATGGAGGCCCGGGCCGAGGGGACCAACCCATCTTTCTTTCTTTCTTTCTTTCTTTCTTTCTTTCTTTCTTTCTTTCTTTCTTTCTTTCTTCTTCTTTCTTTCTTTCTTTCTTTCTTTCTTTCTTTCTTTCTTTCTTTCTTTCTTTCTTTCTTTCTTTCTTTCTTTCTTTCTTTCTTTCTTTCTTTCTTTCTTTCTTTCTTTCCTGATTGGGGACCATTAAGCCTCCCTAACCCTCATACTTCCTCAGGAGTGAGGTCATGTGATATGAGGCATTGGGTTTACTTCCTGACAATGATGTGCCCCTAACTCCTCATGTACTTGGCTATAAGCGACCTACAATTTATTGAAATGTTATTTCACAATTACAGTGCCTTGAAAAAAATATTTATACCCCTTGACATTTCCCACATTTTGTCATGTTACATCCAAAATCGTAAATGTATTCTATTGGGATTTTATGTGATAGACAACCACAAAGTGGCACATAAATTGTGAAGTGGAAGAAAATGTTAAATAGTTTTCAATTTTTTTACAAATAAATATGTGAAAAGTGTGGTGTACATTTGTATTCAGCTGCAAATCTTTTTGGGATGTCTTTACCAGCTTTGCACATCTAGAGAGTGACATTGTTGCCCATTCTTCTTTGCAAAATAGCTCAAGCTCTGTCAGATTGATGGAGAGCGTCTGTGAACAGCAATTTTCAAGTCTTGCCACAGATTTGCAATTGCATTTAGGTCTGGACTTCAACTAGGCCATTCTAACACATGAATATGCTTTGATCTAAACTATTCCATTGTAGCTCTGGCTGTATGTTTAGGGTCGTTGTCCTGCTGGAAGGCGAACCTCCGCCCCAGTCTCAAGTCTTTTGCAGACTCTAACAGGTTTTCTTCTAATGCCGTGTACACACGGGCGGACTTTTCGGCATCAAAGGTACGACAGTCTTTCCGACAGACTTTCGACAGACTTTCTAATGAACGGACTTGGCTACACACGATCACACCAAAGTCCGACAGATTCGTACATGATGACGTACGACCAGACTAAAATAAGGAAGTTGATAGCCAGTAGCCAATAGCTGCCCTAGTGTTAACCACTTCCCTGCCAGTGA